>NC_089490.1:53762533-54378783 GCF_036850765.1 Saccopteryx bilineata
TTGATTGTCGTGGCCCTATAATATAGTTTGAAGTCAGGTATTGTAATGCCCCCAGCTTCATTCTTTTTCTTTAGGATTGCTTTGGCTATTTGGGGTTTTTTATAGTTCCATATAAATCTGATGATTTTTTGCTCCATTTCTTTAAAAAAATGTCCTTGGAATTTTGATGGAAATTGCATTAAATTTGTATATTGCTTTGGGTAATATGGCCATCTTGATTATATTTATTCTTCCTAACCAAGAACAAGGAATATTCTACCATCTCATTATATCTTTTTTGATTTCCCTTAACAATGGTTTATAGTTTTCATTATATAAGTTCTTTACATTCTTTGTTATGTTTATTCCTAGGTATTTTATTCTTTTGAGTTTGTTCTCAAATGTTTCATTGTTGGCATATAGAAAGGCTATAGACTTCTGTATGTTAATTTTGTATCCTGCAACCTTACTGTATTGGCTTATTTTTTCTAGTAGTCTTTTTGTGGATTCTTTGGGGTTTTCGATGTATAGGATCATATCATCTGCAAAACGTGATACCTTTACTTCTTCTTTTCCGATATGGATGCCTTCTATTTCTTTGTCTTATCTGATTGCTCTGGCTAGAACCTCTAGTACCACATTAAATAAGAGTGGAGAGAGTGGACAAACCTGTCTTTTTCCTGATTTAAGGGGGAAAGTCCTCAGTTGTGCCATTTAATATGATGTTAGCTGATGCTTTATCATATATGGCCTTTATCATGTTGAGATATTTTTTTTCTAGACCCATTTTGTTGAGAGTCTTAAACATAAAATTGTGTTGTATTTTATCAAAAGCCTTTTCTGCGTCTATTGATAAGATCATGTGGTTTTTGTTCTTTATTTTGTTGATATGGTGTATTACATTAACCGTTTTATGTATGTTGAACCATCCTTGAGATTCTGGGATAAATCCCACTTGATCATGATGTATTATTTTTTTAATATGTTGTTGTATTCGATTTGCTAGTATTTTGTTTAGTATTTTAGCATCTGTATTCATTAGAGATATTGGTCTGTAGTTTTCTTTTTTTGTGCCATCCTTGCCTGGTTTTGGTATGAGGATTATGTTGGCCTCATAAAATGTGTTTGGAAGTATTGCTTCTTCTTCAATTTTTTGGAAGACTTTCAGTAGAATAGGAACCAAGTCTTCTTTGAATGTTTGATAAAATTTGCTGGTATAGCCTGACCTGTGGTGGCGCAGTGGATAAAGCGTCGACCTGGAAATGCTGAGGTCGCCGGTTCGAAACCCTGGGCTTGCCTGGTCAAGGCACATATGGGAGTTGATGCTTCCAGCTCCTCCCCCCTGTCTCTCTCTCCTCTCTCTCTCTCTCTCTCTCCTCTCTAAAGTGAATAAATAAAAGTAAAAAAAAAAAAAAAAAATTGCTGGTATAGCCAACTGGGCCTGGACTTTTATCTTTAGGGAGGTTTTTAATGGTTTTTTTCATTTCTTCTCTACTAATAGGCCTGTTTAGGCTTTCTGCTTCTTCTTGACTCAGTCTAGGAAGGTTGTATTGTTCTAGGAATTTATCCATTTCTTTTAGGTTATTGAATTTAGTGGCATAAAGTTTTTCATAGTATTCTACAATAATTCTTTGTATATCTATGGTGTCTGTGGTGATTTCCCCTCTTTCATTTTGGATTTTGTTTATATGAGTTCTTTCTCTTTTTTCCTTGGTAAGTCTTGCCAAGGGTTTGTCAATTTTATTGATCTTTTCAAAGAACCAGCTCCTTGTTCTATTAATTTTTTTCTATAGTTTTTCTGTTCTCTATTTCATTTATTTCTGCTCTGATTTTTATTATTTTCTTTCTTCGGCTCGTTTTGGGTTGTCTTTGTTCTTCTTTTTCTAGTTCGTTAAGGTGATAAGTTTAGTGGTTCACTTGGGCTCTCTCTTGTTTGTTCATATATGCCTGAAGTGATATGAACTTCCTTCTTATCACTGCTTTTGCTGCATCCCATAGATTCTGATATGTCGTATTGTCATTTCATTAGTCTGTATATATCTTTTGATCTCTGCACTTATTTCTTCTTTGACCCATTCATTTTTTAAAAGTATGTTGTTTAGTTTCCACATTTTTGTGGGATTTTTTTCCTCTTTTTTGCAGTTGAATTCTAGTTTCAAGGCTTTATGATCAGAAAATATGCTTGGTACAACTTCGATTTTTCTGAATTTGCTGATACTGTTTTTGTGGCCCAACATTTGGTCAATTTTTGAGAGTGATTCATATGCACTGGAGAAAAATGTATATTCTGGAACTTTGGGATGAAATGTCCTGTAGATGTCTATCATATCCAGGTGCTCTAGTGTTTTGTTTAAGGCCACTATGTCTTTGTTGATTCTCTGTTTGGATGACCGATCTAGAGCCGTCAGCGGTGTATTGAGGTCTCCAAGTATGATTGTATTTTTGTCAGTTTTTGTTTTAAGGTCAATAAGTAGCTGTCTTATATATTTTGGTGCTCCTTGGTTTGGTGCATATATATTAAGAATTGTTATGTGTTCTTGATTCATTGTCCCCTTAGCCATTATGAAATGGCCATTTTTGTCTCTGAGTACTTTTTCTGTCTTGTAGTCAGCATTATCAGATATGAGTATTGCTACACCTGCTTTTCTTTGGATGTTATTTGCTTGGAGTATTGTTTTCTAGCCTTTCACTTTGAATTTGTTTTTATGCTTGTTACTTAGGTGAGTTTCTTGTAGGCAGCATACAGTTGGATTTTCTTTTTTAATCCATTCTGCTACTCTGTGCCTTTTTATTGGTGAGTTTAATCCATTTACTTTTAGTGTAATTATTGACTCTTGTGAGTTCCCTATTGCCATTTTATATCTTGCTTTCTGTTAGTTTTGTGTCTTGTTTGATCCTTCTCTTTCGTTTTTCTATCTTTTGTTTTTATTTGGTTTTATTCCATACATCTTTCCTCTGTTGATATCTTTTTTAAATCATGTGCTTCTGTGGTGGTTTTTTCAATGGTGGTTACCTTTAAGTAATGAAAAAGGTTCCTACCCTTTGTTCATTGTAGTGCACTATTTTGTGAGTACTTTTGCACTCCATCATCCTTTGCTACTGTTAATCTCCATCCTCTCCTCCCCCTTTCTTTTTGTTGTTGTCACAGTTTAAATTTGGTTTTATTGTGTTCTTCTTGGAGCTTTTACTTGTGGCTTTTTTTTGTTGTTGTTCTCTGTATCTGATTGGAGAACCCCCTCTAGTAATTCCTGGAGTGGGGGTTTTCTGATGATAAATTCCCTCATCTTTTCTGTATCTGTGAATGTTTTTATTTCTCCTTCATATTTGAAGGATAGCTTTGATGGGTATAGTATTCATGGCTGAAAGTTCCTTTCTTTCAGGACTTAATTACTGGGGTCCACTCTCTTCTAGCTTGTAGAGTTTCTGTTGAGAAATCTGATGATAATCTAATGGTCTTTTTTTTATATGTTGTATTCTTCTTTTCCCTGGCTGCCTTGAGAATTTTTTCTTTGCCGTTGGTTTATGCCAATTTCATTATGATGTGCCTTGGAGTAGGTTTGTTGGGGTTAGGAAAACTCAGAGTTCTGTTTGCCTCTTGAATTTGTGGCTTTAGTTCTTTCCACAGGCTTGGGAAGTTCTCATCTATTATTTGTTTGAGTATGTTCTCCATTCCATTTTCTCTCTCTTCTCTCTCTGATATACCTATTATTCTTATGTTCTTCTTTTTGATGGAATCAGATAATTTCTTTTGGGCTATCTCAATTTTTTTTTTAAATTTTTGAGTCTCTTTCTTCTTCTCTCTCTTGTGCCTCAAGTTGCTTGTCTTCTATTTCACTAATCCTACCTTCTATCTGGCCTGTTCTATTAGCTAAGCTTGTTACCTCGTTTTTCAGCTCATGAATTGAGTTTTTCATCTCTGTTTGATTTATTTTTATAGTTTCAATTTCCTTGGACATATATTCTTTGTGTTCATTGAGTTGTTTTCTGAGCTCCCTAAATTGCCTTTCTGTGTTTTCTTGCATGTCTCTGAGTATTTTTAGGGTTTCTATTTTAAATTCTCTGTCGTTTAACTCCAAGGTTTCCAATATATTAAATTTTTTCCCCATAGATTTTTTCTCATCTATCTGTGTTACCTCTCTTTCTTTTGTATCCATGATATTCGATTTTCTCTTCTAATGGCATCTGAGGGTGGTTTTGTTGATAGTATTAATGAGATTTATTAAAGAATAAAAAGTTAAAAAAATAAAATAAAAAAGAGTTTTTTTTTAAAATTAATAATTATATAAAGAAAAATAAAATAAAATAAAAATTAAAAAAAGGAAATTATTCCCCCCCTCCTTTTTTCCTCTCCTCTCCTCTCCCCTCTTTCTTGAGAAAATCTTGTGGTGAACTGTGAATTATATTGTGCTAAATAGAACAAACAAGCCCTGGCCGGTTGGCTCAGCGGTAGAGCGTCGGCCTAGCGTGCGGAGGACCCGGGTTCGATTCCCGGCCAGGGCACATAGGAGAAGCGCCCATTTGCTTCTCCACCCCTCTGCCACGCCTTCCTCTCTGTTTCTCTCTTCCCCTCCCGCAGCCAAGGCTCCATTGGAGCAAAGATGGCCCGGGAGCTGGGGATGGCTCTGTGGCCTCTGCCTCAGGCACTAGAGTGGCTCTGGTCGCAACATGGCAATGCCCAGGATGGGCAGAGCATCGTCCCCTGGTGGGCAGAGCGTCGCCCCATGGTGGGCGTGCCGGGTGGACCCCGGTAGGGCGCATGCGGGAGTCTGTCTGACTTTTTCTCCCTGTTTCCAGCTTCAGAAAAATGCAAAAAGAAAAAAAACAAAACAAAACAAAATAAATAGAACAAACAATGCCTATACTGGAGGGCCTGAATTGGGGAGAAGAAATAAAGGGGCAAAAAAAAAAAAGGAAAAAAAAAGAACAAAAAGGGGTATGGACCCACAAAGAGCAAATAAGGAAAAAATTTGGGTCAAGAATAAAATGATTTGCTTTTGGTGTTGGCTGACTAAGAGTTATGATGAGAGGAATAAGAGGAAAACAGAAAAATGGGGGAACAAATTAAAAAATTACTATTGTATTTGGTGGAACAAGAACTAGATTAAATGGAAAGCCAGGGATGGGAGCACTGCTAGTGAGTTAAAAAGGTGAAGTAAAAACCCCCAAAATGCCACAAATATAAGTTTGAGTCCCAGATAAGATAATTTGTTCGTTATTGAGGTTTGAATGAGAGGAGACGTAAAGGAGAAAGGAAAAAACTAATATAGAGGGAGAAAGAAAAAAGAGAGAGAAAAAATGAGGGAACCACTAAAAGAAGAAAAAAGAAAAAAGAGGAGAGAGAGAGAGAGAGAGTTAAGGGTTTTGGAGTGCAACCCTCATAGAGAGAAAGAAAAAGGAAAGAAAAGATAATGGGAGATGTAACACTTATGGGTAGTGTAGTTCAAGGAGAGGAGAGAGTAAGACCAGCAGAGAGTTAAATGACCAAATTGGAGGAGGAAAAAAAAAATCAAGAATGAAGATAAGAGAACAAATGGACAAATATAATAAAATGGGATAGGTTATAAAGTCTGCAGATTATTCTTGATTTTGAGAGGTTATCTTCTTGCTTTTTCTTTTCTCTCCCTCTTCCTGGTCAGTGACTCTGTACCCCGGGTTCTGCCCCTTTGGCACGCTCAGGTAGAGGTTTGCAGTTGATAAGTCTCTATGGTGATGTCGTGTATTGTGCTTCAGTCTCATTGGCAGTCGAGGCTCCTTAGCATTTATAGGCTTTACCGGTGAGAGAGTCCATGTTCCTGGAGCCTTTCTCCTAGTCTTTCCTTCCTCAATTAGTAGCCTGATAATCCAACTATGGGGTTGCTGCTGCCTCTGCCTGGATAGTAAGAGGCTCAAAGAGCTGGCAACTCCCCACTCTATTCTCACTCAGCACAGGGCTCTGGGTGAGGCTCAGTCAGTCAGAGCTGCTAGCATAATCAGGTGGGGCTTCCGCCCACTCAAAGGCCTCGGGTTCTGTCACTCTGTGTGATAACATGGGCATGCACTACCGAGGCACTTGGAGGAATCTCTTGCCCACTATCTGCGTGCACAGACCAGGATATCAGGCTGGCCGCCTCACCCTCTGAGTGAAAGCCCCGCCCGCACAGAAAAGTTCCAGCATTGGAATTGGCTCTCACTCCCTCCCCGTGTGAAGCTTTTTCAGGGCACTGTGGCGGCCCGAGATTTCGCTTTTGGCCCACACAAAGGCCTCTGACTCTGCCCCTCTGTGGGATAACACGGGCTCCCACTCCTGAGGTGCTCGGAGGAATCTCTTGCCCACTCTCTATGTTTGCCGACCAGGATATCATGCCAGCCACCTCACCCTCTGAGTGAAACCCCCGCCTGCATGGAAAAGTTGCAGTGTTGGAATTGGCTCTCACTCCCTCCCCGTGGGCGGCTTTTTCAGGGTGCTGGGGTAGCCCGGAGATTCTGCTTTCAGCCCACACAAAGGCCTCTGGCTCTGCCTCTCTGTGGGGTAACACGAGCTCCCACTGCAGAGGTGCTCGAAGGAATCTCTCGCCCACTATCTGCGTGCGCTGACAGATAAACGGGGAAAATGGCTGCCCCACTTGTTTTTCTTTGTCTGGGTTTGGCACGAGTGTTAGCTTGTATTGACTGGGTTGCCACAGGCACAGTTTTTCCTCGGCTTGGATCTCCGTGCTACAGCCTGGTTCGGCTGTTTGTACCACGGCCTGGATCTATTCACCCCCTTTGCCCGCCTCAGTTTCTATATTCTCAGTTCCCAGTGAAAGCAGCCCTATTTAGGTTAGTGAGGAAAGTGGAGCATTTCTTACTCCCTATTTCCTTCAAGGTTTGATTATATATTTAGCCAATTTTCCGCTTCACCATACCTTCAGGTGTATTGCGAAACATCTGGAGACTCCAAGTATAGGTTTTTCTGTTTCTGGTTGAAGATCTTGTTGAGTTTTGGGAGAGATTTATCGGTATCACTTCCTGACGCGCCATTACTCTGATGTCATCCCAATTGGAGGTGCTGCCTTGCTTTCAGCAGCTAATTAAAATACAAATTTTATAAAATCACTTTCCCAATAGTGGATTTCTTTTAGCCTATATGAGGTTTCCAATTTTTCCCACAATTCCCTGAAAATTCCTTTTACAATTTTTACTATTATGGCTAACGCAGTGGGTCTTTCCCATGAATTCTACACCTCTGTCATCAGATAACAATTATGCCACGTGAAGGAATTGGGAGACTTGGAGAGAATCCAACACCCGCTTGGCCCCATGGGAGAGTGTTGAAACCATTTTCTCTTAATTTTTACACCAGTGGAGGGCAACAAGCCATCACCCTCAACCCATGGAGGACTTGTCTCTAATAATTCTATTCCCTATAATCCTATTACTCATGCTTCTATTACTCCTTCTGGAGTTGCAATTTATTCCAAGGAACTGATAACTAGCAAGGTCCATTTGTTTGTTAATTTCTAAATTCCTTTTCTTTTCTCTAAGATTTTTTGAATGCAAAGTTCTAATATTAATACTATTCCTATCCTGTATTTTCCAAATGGGCAAAACCTCTTTTAGTCAGTAGGCAGATATTTGAAACTAGTTTCTATTCCATATTTCCTCCAGTTACTTCATCCTTTCTCTAGTGACCTTCCCCTGCTGCTCTGCCCACAGCACATCCCAACCCTGCCTTCCTCTCACTCAAACTGCTTACTTGCTAGTTCTTTGGCTCCAGAGTCTGGAGAAACACTTTCAACTTGTGGGCTCCACTTTTCTCTCACCCCCTTGGCTGCTTGTAATATGGGGCATGTATTTTTCCAGTGCCCTTCTCTCTTGCAATAAGCACATTGAATCTTTCCTAGCAGAGTCTTATTCTTTCTCGAATTGCTTCCTTTCTCTCTCTCTTCCTCAGTGTCTCCTTCAACAGAATTCACACCAACTTCCTCATAATCCTTCTTAAGGGCAGCCATGTCTTTATGTGCCCTGAAGAACTCTCCTTCCTCTTCCGAGGGTCCCTTATCCTTAAAATAGTTTCTCTTGGAGTGCTGCTACTATTGCTTTAGTTATTTTTTTTCCTGTTTTTGACTCAAATTTTCCTTGACTAAGAAGACATGGCACCCGCTCTGTATCGAGTATGTTTTAAGCCACTGTGGTGGATTCGTTGTTAAATTTAGCTATTGATCAATATATGGGAATTGATCAGAATAGCCTGGATTCCCAGTTATGATGTTCCAAACTGCCCTTACTAGCTGAAGATGAAAAGTTCCAGCCGCTGGCATCTATTACAAAACTGAAACTTGTTCCAGGAGAATCTAACAATTAGTGCACTAATAAAAGCAAGAAAGATAAGACAGATAATTAACTAGCACCCAGAATAAAAAGGTGTTTGACTATAGAGGTATTAATTATTACACTAAACCAGGGGAAGAAGCCAACAGAAGAGAATAATTTCTTCAGGGAAGAAATCTAACAGCCCCTGAAGCTAGAGGTTGGATCCAAGAACAAAGAGAATAGACAATTTGCCATTTAAGAATGCTTTATAGTCAGAAATGTCCAATTTTTGACACAAAAACTCAAGCCAGGCCTTAAAATCAGACACATTTAGACATTAAACAAAGATTTCACGTATCACAAACAAATAATGAGCACGCTTTATTTCTTTTTTTTGCATTTTTCTGAAGCTGGAAACAGGGAGAGACAGTCAGATAGACTCCCGCATGCGCCCGACCGGGATCCACCTGGCACGCCCACCAGGGGCGACACTCTGCCCACCAGGGGGCGATGCTCTGCCCATCCTGGGCATCGCCATGTTGCGACCAGAGCCACTCTAGCACCTGGGGCAGAGGCCAAGGAGCCATCCCCAGTGCCCGGGCCATCTTTGCTCCAATGGAGCCTTGGCTGCGGGAGGGGAAGAGAGCGACAGAGAGGAAAGCGCAGCGGAGGGGTGGAGAAGCAAATGGGCGCTTCTCCTGTGTGCCCTGGCCGGGAATCGAACCCGGGTCCTCCGCACACTAGGCCGACGCTCTACCGCTGAGCCAACCGGCCAGGGCACTACGCTTTATTTCAATTAAAATAATACCAGATATTTTGACAAAGACAAAGCTTCATAGATGAGGGGAGGGCTTCCCCTTGTGGCCTCTCAGGTGCGCACAGGCCGCGGCACCAGAGATTCCTTTAAACAAGGGGTTTCTAGAGAGATACATTAAAACAAAGACTGAGATCTTGACAATACAAAGGTGTCCCTGAAAGTCCTGAGATGGAACTGATCAGCTCAGAAACAACTCAGTCCCTACTCAGGTTTCTTCCTGAGAGCACAACTAGATGCCTCCGGAAGTTTGGAGTCTCTACTCAGTCCCCTTTCTGTTATTCTAGAGAAATGTACAAATGTGCGAACAAAAATAGATGTCTCTGAAAGCCCGAGACAGAACTGATAGACCTGGTCACCTCAGTCCCCACTACTTCTCTTTCTAGAGTATGACTAAATGTGCAAACACAAATGAACATCTCTGAACGCCCACTTTCCAGAGTACAACTAAATGCATCCCAGAGAATCTCAAGGCAGTACCAACAGACCTCCTACCAATGTCTCGGTCTTTGGAGAGTCCCAGATTCAGATAGACTAGTTTCAACTTGGTAAAGCAGCTCTGAAGATCCTATGTACACACCAGAGTTCCACCTCTCTGGAGTCACAACTCAGCAAAGCCCCAAATCTACCCTACCTACATTCTAGTCCCAAACAGAAAAGCGAAAGCAAGAATTCAGAGGTAAGCCAGAATTCAGTAAAGCCAGAGAGTTGCTTTACCTACCTCCTTGATTTCTCTGCCGAATTGTCCAAATTGTTGAATTTGGGAACCGGGAGGTGTCCACTGGAGAACTATCTGGACCCACAGGGAAACTGGGAGCCCTGGAACATCTCAATTGGTGCCTCTCCTCGAGATTCAAGGGGGTCGGGCAGCTTCCAGAGAGACCAGCCGATTTGGTGTGTCTCAACATGGTGACGTGAATAACTGGATCCCAGACGAGCCCACATATGTTATAAAGTTCTGTACCGTAGATTCTGAAAGGCACCATACCTCATTCTATCAGGTTTACGTAGAGACACCAAGTCCAGATGAATTCTGAAGAGTTTTATTAAAGGAGATTTACTAAATATGCTGGCTGCATATAGCTGACATGGGGCAGCAGACCCAAATCCTGTGCAAGCCCAAAAATAGTTCAGGGGCTGTTTATATACCCTTGATCACACATAGGCGGGGGAGAGCATGACATCATGGTCACAAGCTGACAACATTTGTTTAGGGGATATACAGAAACATTAAGACTTTCAAAGTAACACAATCAAAGATGTTTACAAATCTTTTAGGGTTTATCTTCCCTCACTATCCTAGAGGTATTTTACCCTCAAGATTCCAGGAAAGGGGGAGGAACTACAAACAATGTAAGGTGGTATGTAAATTCTGCCTCCTATTGAAAGAGAAGAAGTTTCTCGGTTAACCTTTATTTTAAATTTAAAACTAAATGACCCATTGTTCTTGCAAGCCAGAAACTTCTACATTTTTCTCCCTTCCCTCCCCAAAGGAAGGACAGGACAGGAAAGCCTGACCTTTCCTCCTAGAATATCAATATTAATTTTCAGTTTTTTGGTACCTTACTACAGCCACTGGCCATATACTTTCTTAGTCAAGGTATCCTTTTGAATATTAAACAAGAAATTATGAGTAATATGACTCACATAGAGCAGGCTCTCTCTCAATATAGAATAGCCCTTTGTTGTTCACAAGTTACCTGGTTCAGTGGCAGTATTGTTTTAATGTATATTATTAACATCTGTTGCTGTTAGAATCTTTTTTTTTTTTTTTTTAGCAAGAGAAAGTGAAAAAGGGACAGACAGGGATAGATAGATAGGAAGAGAGAGAGATAAGAAGCATCAATTCTTCATTCTTTGTGTGGCACCTTAGTTATTCATTGATTGCTTTCCCATATGTGCCTTGACTGGGGGCTTCAGCTGAGTCAGCTCCAGCTGACCCCTTGCTCAAGCCAGCAACCCTGGGCTTCAAGCCAGTGACCTTTGGGCTCAAGCCAGCAACCATGGGGTCATATCTATAATCCAACACTAAAGCCAGAGATCTCGAGGTTTTGAACCTGGGTCCTCAGCATACCAGGTCAACGCTTTATCTACTCTGCCACTGCCTGGTCAGAAAGAATCATTCTAACACTATTCTGTGTCTTCATTTGTACGTTTATTTCTCCAAGCTTCTGAAGTATTTCTTCCATGACTCAATTTGACAAGTAACTAAACCGATGATGGCTGAGGAAGAAGGCATTTTTTGAGTCTTCCGAGATACTTGGGTCTTCCGCAGAACTGGCCCCTGCTATATTTGAAGAAATACTGCAGGAAAAGCTGGGTTTGACTAACAAGTATGAAAATTTTAGGAGATGGATTGGGTTTAGCAAGTGCATATTGGTATGTATATGACATTGCTTAGTCTCTCAGTTTAAGACCCATGTATAATTTATAATCTATAATCTATAATCTAATCTATAATTTATAATTATTGTGAAGTCTTTCCAATATGTTGCTCTAGCTGATCTTTGAGCAGAGCTGTTCTCTGTCCAATTTAGGGGGCACTTAGTTCTCAGGCCACAAAAATATTAAAGGAACTTTGCTAGTTTCCTGTGTCAATGTTCTATAAATTTCTGGATAATGTGTGAAGACTAAAAAAAGTGCAGAGTAGTGACTGGGAAAGTGGAGAGAAGTTGTTTTCCTGGCTCTCCAAACCTCTTAGGACTCCTTCTCCTTTATAGTCCTGTTCCCCTCCGTGCACATTAAACCTGAGGTTTGCAGGGTCCCTTCTTTACCGGAGGCTCTTCTCACCACACACACGCTGGAGTGATCTCAGCTGCTCTTGGGACTTCCATTACTACTCTATCTCCCTCTCAGACATTTCCCCTGATACTCATACTCTTAGTTCTGACTGCTGATTGGATAGATTCTTCAGAGGTAAGTGGACTCAGTTATGTTTCAGTGCATGTCACAATAAAACCTTCATGAGACTAACTCTGAGAGCTCTTCTCCCTGTGATTGGCAGATTGTTTGTTTTACCACTGTCCATCTATTACCCAGCTTAAAAATCTGGGAGTCATCTGTGTGGCCTTCCTCTCTTTCAGCACTCACATCTTCTAGTTTCTGATATTTTTATTTCTTATTTATTTCTTCAACATATCTCTTTCAACCTGTATCTTATTTCAGGGTGTTGGGCAATCACGTGGGTAACAGTGTGTTAGGCTTGCTCGCCTTGTACTTGCCTGATTTGCGCATGAGTACAGGGCAGCACCATGTGTGTATAGTCTATGGGTGCTTGCCCTCAGGGTGGCAGATTGCAAATTGTGGATTGCTTGCCACCACTGAGAGGGGCCATTGTTTGCTATTGTTTGCCGGGGAAGTCACCCCCCCCCCCCAGCCTGGTTTTGCTTGTAAGTCCGGAGAGAGAGAGAGGAAAGCAGTTTTCCCTGCCTGCTTGCTTGTCCACTTTTGCAAGACTTTAATAAACGGAATGGCCCACCATCCTCTGGCTCCATAGTTCCTTTACCCGAATAGTCTGCCCGAATCCAATGGGAACCTGCATGGCCATGGCCACTGGCCTTACACAGGACTTTATTTATCCATTTATTTTCCATTTTTGCAGATCTGTCCTCCAACACAGCCATCAGAGTGATGGATCTAAGATATAAATCTGATCATTTTTCTCTCAGCCACAGAATGAAGTATACCTGTAAGTAGACACAAAAAGCCTATCATGATTCAGCACCGACTAGGCCCTCATTTTCCATACTTGATGGTCCAGCAATATAGAGAGGCTAGTGGATCTTGACACACAACAGATTACCTTTCTGTGTGTGTGTGTGTGTGTGTGTGTGTGTGTGTATGTGTGTGTGTATGTGTGTGTGGGTTGTCTCCTCATCCTTACACACAGTCCTTTTTCTTTCTATCTGCTTAACTCTTACACAATCTCTAAGTCTTAGGTGAGGTGGTTGTTTTTCCTGTGAAGCCTTCATTGAATTGATTTCCCATTAGGTTGTATTGCCATTTGTCTTCATTTGGGTTCTGCAGAGGCAGCGCCTAAGAGGGAGATTCATGGGAACATGTTCAGGAGCCTTCCCAGGAAATGCCGTCGGGCAGTGGGGAAGCGGGAGCAGTCAAGGGAAGGAATCAGACAGGGAAAGTCCTACCAAGGGTAACTCTGGCTCGGTCTTACAGGGGAGCTCTGAAGAGAGCAGCGTGCCTCAGAGTTGTCCTGACTGGCATGAGGGAGAAGTGTTATAGGCCTGAATCTCTCAGCTATTACTCAGGGTTTTCCTTCAGGAGAACGTACATTCTCAGCATGTTAAGTTCTTTGCGCAAGCATCCACATGTGTCTGGCTGCTGTGAGTGAAAGCACACCCCGGAGAGAGGGCACAGCAATAGTAAAGGGATCGAGGAATAAGAACATGCCCTTCTGGCTTCCATTCTGGATGGTCTCACAATAACATCACTTCCAAAAGAGACTCTTATGTTTTTATTTTTACCCCAGCTTGCTGCAGCAAGGGGAACACATTTCAGAGGGACTGCTGGACAGCTCAGAGAGGTTGGGGAGGGCTTGGTAGGGGGTTCTTAGGAGGCATTGGGGAAGTGGACATCATTGTCAAGGGTGGAGCAGTTTAGCAATTGGGTATCTCAGTGATCTTTGTGCAGGAGGCAGGAGGAATAAAGCGGGGCTCAGAAAGTCATTGGGGAGCAACAGCAGCCGACTCAGAGGAAGGTGGTAGTCATTTCGCAGCTGTATTGTGGCCTTGGAGATGTCATTTTAAAAATACTGTTTTTAGTTGACCTTGTCCATGTCTAGTTGAAAACTATTAATATTCTATTAGAAATATCATGGTTTAATGATTATGCACTTTTTCACTAATCATCACCTTCATGAGTTAGTCCAGAAATCCTACCTCACAGGGAAGACTGAGCAAGTAACATTTTACTTAATTTTAGGGGTTTATGGATTAAAGTAATTTCCTTTAATATGGAATTATAAAAAAGCTTGTACAATATCACAGCCACTTTATTGGGTACAGATAAAACACTCCAGTTTGTATTAGGTGATTCACATCAAGAGATTTTGGGCAGAGTGTTGGAATTGACAATCTGGTTGATGCAACAGTCTAGTACTCACTCAACATGCCACTACTGGCCTTGCTTGGAGCTTGGGGAGAGGAGGGAGGGAGCAAACTAAATGTTTCTTTATTTATGATGGAGCAGATTTCTCAAGTGACTGCCACTTTCCTCAGTAGAACTTAATGATCAGCCAAGGTTCCTGTATGGAAGAGATGACACAGTCAGCTTGGGTGATTTCAAGAGAGTGTAATAAAGGGGCTGTTGAAAAAGATGGGTATAGGGTACAAGGAAACTATATAGGAAATGTAGGACACAGAGCTGATGGAGACAGAGACTGTAATTATTCCTGTGCCTAGAGACACAGAAGACTGTGTGGAAAGGACAACCCAGCAAGAATGTGGCCTTCATTCAATAGATTCAGCAAACTTGGTGATCCTAATCTGAAGGCTCAAGGGGAAACGTGCCTAGACTTCATGCTCCAATGTCTTTCTGGTGTTCTCTCTGATCAGCACAACTGGAAGGAAGAGGGCAGGGGAGCTCTTTGATAAGGTCCATTCAAATCAGCCAGCTGAGGCACAGAGCAGGGTGGCTCAGGGTGGATCATGGATCTTAAGGGATGGATGGAATTTGGCATAGCCCATTAAGAGGTGTTTGAATTTGCCTTCATCTGAATTGTCATATTTATGTTAATATAGATAAATAACCAAATTGCCTCAGGAAAGCATTTGCAGTGGGCAGCAATTTGCAGTGGTTCCTGCTGTTTTTGACCATAAACTATTTTTTTTAAAAAAATTAGTGGAGTGGCTTTTGCCAAGTTACAGAGTCTCCAATTACAGGTACAGCAATAGATTTTGTGAAAAAACAGAAACTTGGATTCTAATCATCCATGAATATGACTACAACAAGTATACCCATGCCTTCCATTTAGTTATCTCAGGAATATTTACACTTGGGTCATTGTAAAGCCAGTAGCCACGGCCACCATCATAGCCACCTGGCTCATGCAGGTTCACATTTGATTCGGACAGACAGTAATGAAACAATGGAGCTAAGAACTGGTGGGCCATTAGCTTTAATCCTAGCTTGCAACCAGCGGGCAAGAAATACACACAGTGGGAAAACACTTCCCTTTCCATTCAGGGCTCCCAAAGCCACTGACTTATCTGAGTTTCCTAGAATCAAAGGTATCTGCCTCACCAGTCTTATTCACCTCTGTTCCCCATTTCCTTCTCTCTGCACAAACTGGCTTCTCCTTTAGCACTCCACCATCTTGGCTGCTTCTCCTCTCCTCCATGTTGTCTTTCTTTGCTCTCCTCCTGCATGGGCTCCTCTGCCCTATTTTATAGTGCAGAAATCAAAACCTTTAATCCAATATACAAACAAGGAACTCTCTGATACAAAGTCACTTATCTGAGGCATAATGAGATTCCTCATGAGAGTGCACCACCCCACATCATGCAACAGTCAAGGGTGTGGGGAAAAACTTAGTTTTGAAAAGATCTTAGTATTAAGAGGGCAGGAAAGGCTTAGTCTTAAAACTAAGCCTTAGGCTATAATGACTTTGCCAGCTTGCAGCCTGTCCCCCACACCCAATGCAAACTATAAGCGAGCAAACATATATATCATATTTACAAACTTATTTGACCAACAGTCATTCTATAGTTCTTTATGAATATCCCTAAAAATTGTTCTGCAGGTAATTCACTTGTATCATGGTATGTGGGCTTTCAATTTTTTTCATAAACTGATGTATCTAAGTAGAATCAAGACCCCTTAAAAACACTTCTGCTCCATGTATAGAATTTAGAGAATAAAGTTTAGAATCAAGAGCTATTCAAATGTGAAAACATTTGAAGCTAAAACACTTAGCAGTTTTCTCACGGGCAAGGTTCATTGTCAAACTCTCAGAAGTACAGTTGACCCTCGCTATATTGCAGTTTATTTTTCGTGGTCTCACTGTATTGCAGATTTTTTGCTATAGTGTGGGATTTTGTGGTATATAGGTATTTTTATATATTTATTATTTTAATTATTTGGGGGATAAAATAAACAAAATAAGTGTGGGAAAGATTTATAAGAGTGTGGGGAGGGTTTATAAGGCCTTAAAAATATAGAAATAATAAAATAAATATAAAGTCGCTGCTTTGCGGATTTTCGCCTATCGCGGGGGGGGGGGGTTCTGGAACCTAACCCCCATGATAGACGAGGGACCACTGTAGTTGAGAATAGAGGGATGGTGTTTGTTGGGAGGAAGACAAGGAGCAACAATGTGAAGAGCTTTTCAGAAAAAGACCAGTGGTGAGTAAATTAAGATAATGCAGACACCTCTCTACATAAAGCAAAGTTATTCATATTGAGATCTATGTTATCTCCTTTATCTATAGCCCCAAAGAGCAAAGGTTATAAGTATGAAAAATGGTGATATTATAGCCTGACCTGTGGTGGCACAGTGGATAAAGTGTTGACCTGGAACACTGAGGTCACAGGTTTGAAACCCTGGGTTTGCCTGGTCAAGACACATGGGAGTTGATGCTCCTTGATCCTCCCCCTCTTCTCTCTCTCCTCTCTAAAATGAATAAATAAAATCTTCAAAAATGGTGATATTTGGCCCTGGCCGGTTAACTCAGTGGTAGAGTGTCGGCTCAGCATGTGGATATCTTGGGTTTGATTCCCTGTCAGAGCACACAGAAGTACCCATCGGCTTCTCCACCCTTCCTCCTCTCCTTTCTCTCTATTTCTCTCTTCCCCTCCTGCAGCCAATGCTCCACTGAAACAAAGTTGGCCCGGGTGCTGAGGATGGCTCCATGGCCGGGTGCTGAGGATGGTTCCACAGCTTCTGCCTCAGGCGCTTGAATGCCACTGGCTGCAACTGGAACAAAATTCCCCAGACAGGCAGAGCACCGCCCCCTAGTGGGCTTGCTGGGTGGATCCTGGTCAGGCACATGCGGGAGTCTGTCTCTCTGCCTCTCTGCTTCTCACTTCAGAAAAAAAAAATGGTGATATTATAAATATAAGACTCAGGCAAAGAGTTTTCTTGGTGATGGAAAGTATTTTTTTGATGTCCAAGAACGGTTATAGTTACTGAATTTTGATGAAATAAATAAGATTAAATTAGGGCATATAAAAGAGCACCTTTAGAAAAATATGTTAAGTTGATTATAGATATAAAATAAAAGTAGAAGAGTAAAGGAGATATTGAAATAATTCAGTTTGGAGATGCCAAGAATAAGGAGAAAAAATAAATGTGACTAATGTGAGCAATCATATGGAAACAGGTAAATAAATATTACTAAGAAATAAATCTGGATTTTCTTTTTAGAAATATGTAGCACATGAAATATATTTTGAAGACATGACCAAAGAATGGGGAAACCTTCAACTGTAGTTACCCATTTCAGCCCCTGAATGTCTCTATGACCCAGGGCAAGTCTCTAAATCTGTTTGATGCCAGTTCCTTATCTGTGAGGGACAGAGTTGAGATAGGTAATCTTGAAAGATTTTTCAAATACTAAATTTACATGAAATAACCCTGTAACCTACCACAGACACTAACCCTTATTCTTTTGTTTAATGAGGTGTAACTCACACATAGTAAGTTTTTATGTTCACAAATCCTACCTGTCAAGCTCAGTGAATTTTTGTGTGCATCTGTAATCACCACCCAGATCAAGACAGACTATTTCTAACACCCCAGAGGTTTTCTGTGTTCTTAGTCAACATTCTCTGGTCTTAGGGTAGTCATCTAACCTGACATCTATTTCTGTAGATTAGATTTTCCTGTTTTTGAACTTTATGGACATGGAATCATTCATTATTCAATACAGAATTATTTAACTTAGCTATTAATTCAGAATAACCTTAACTATAATTGATATTATTTACCTCAGTATTGTGTTATACAACTTTATGTGCTCTTTGTATTTTATGCAACTTGGCGATTCATGTAATTTTATTTATTGTGTGGAAAGCTACTTGGGTGGTTTTCTATCAGGTGGGAATATACTCCCTTCTCAAATGTGATTGGCCAATTTTCATTTAACTTCAGGATCCAGTTCCAGTCTACTGTCTCTGATTATTGCCCTGCTTACTGAACTCTGTTTAGTTCTTAGTCTAGTACTTAGCATGGACATTAATCACCCAGTGCTTCATATATTTAACTATTTCACATACTTGTAATGCTTTCTTTCTAAACACTTGCATGCGCCAATGAAAAGTTTCATCTGTTATTTTTTTAAATTCCAGAATAATGTAAACATCATTGATAAAAATCATTAATAGCGTGCATGTGTGTGTTGTTCTCTCTGTTACATAATCACTGTATAAGAATGCGGACTCCGAAGTCAGCAGTCTGAATTTGGATGCAGGCTGCAACTTGTAAGCTGTAGGCTCAAAGGAAATTCACTCCACTCTCTTGAGCTTTGATTTTACCATTTCTAAAACGGTGGTCATGGCAGAATTTGCACATCTATATAAAGTGCTCATCGCTTTTCATCTTAACTAGGATTTTCAACTCTTATTACACTGTATCACAAAACCATCTTTTCTATGTGGTTCTTTTACATTTTCATTAAAATTGTTTTGGCCTTAGAATTGAGCTAGAGAACTGTGTTTAAATGCTTTGTTTCAGAGTGACACCTTTTAGATGAACTTAATTAAAGAAATAACTTTCTTTCTCACTTAGGCCCCTATCTATGGGTTTTAATCATTGCTGCTAGAAGGAGTTGCCATTACATCTGATGTAGGGCATCAGATAGGTGCCCGTGTTGTGATAGGCATATGTGTGTGTGTGTGTGTGTGTGTGTGTGTGTGTGTGCAGTATTACTTTTTTATTAGATGACCAAAGTACTGACTAGCACTTAATGGGAATGATAAAAAATATTACTATCTGAATATTTTGAGTTGTTTTTTCCTAAAAGGTTGTTTTTTTTTCCCAGTAAAATGTTTAAAAGTAATGAAATCAGTCATAAAATACTAGAAAAATGTCAAACTATGTCTTTTTTCAAGTGACTTCTAGCCACCTTTATACTCAA
Organism: Saccopteryx bilineata; assembly: GCF_036850765.1. NCBI lineage: Eukaryota > Metazoa > Chordata > Mammalia > Chiroptera > Emballonuridae > Saccopteryx > Saccopteryx bilineata. Next base: position 53,781,689 of record NC_089490.1, read on the forward strand.
GAAAACAAAATATTTATTCATATTCAGAACTTTAGTAATGAGTATATCATTTGGCTAAAAAATTCCTAGAGGAAAATCAGGCCAACATATATTAAAAATTAATGGAGAGTTATTCTTTTGAGGATTATGTTTGAAATTAATGGTATTCTTGTTTACGTGTATTCTAAAAGTACTGACCGCTGTAAATGAGGGCTTGAATGTGGAGGTTGCGGGAGGAAGGGGCAGACTGCCACGCCGGATGGGTCACAGGGGTGGATGCCTGTGCCATGGCTCTTTCCTGAATCAGCCTTATGCTCAAGTCAGCATGTCATAAAAAAAAAAGCAAAACCCCCCAAAATAACAACAAAAAACTTTTCATAGACTCCCAGATGAAGGTGGCTTTCCTATCATATTAGAACTCATTGAATTCTGACACAATACCCTGTTCCTTTCCTCTGTTCTAATTCTTAGGTGTTTGTATAGCAATTTTGGTCATATTTTGGTAATGATGTAGATTTATGGAGGATCATAACAAATGATTCATACAAAATCTTTTTTTTTTTCATTTCTGGAATCCTCTTGGCATGACTTTCCAAACTCAGCCACTAATAGAACATAAATACAGAGTAGCTATGTTTCTATTTCTAGAGAAAAGTATAGTAACTATAGTACTGAAGATTTGGGTTGGTTCGATTTTGGTAATTCCAAATCTGCAAAACATACTTATTTGCAACTTTTTAGGGTCACATTCGTTCTATGTTCTTCTTGGTGCTTTGTAATAACATGGCTGGCTTTTGGCATTGCTGTTAGTATGTACATTCTATACATTTAAAAACATTTTTTTTTTACTATTTATTTTAGGGGATAGTTATTTAGGTTTGAAGAACATTCTGGGAAATTTGGGCATGAACGGATGTAAAGAAAACGTGTAAGATTTCTAGATATTGTTTTTGTTAAACTTGCTGACAAAAATTTAACACCTGTATCTCCAAAACATTTACGATTGCTGCTCACCAGGTAACATAGCATTAAAATCAGAACTGGACTTCATTTTGATATTCTTTTAATGAATTCTTTTTTTCATTTTTAAGGGAAAAGAGAATCTGTCCCAGTCTGTAAAATAATAGAGAGAAAAAAAAACACCACATCAACCAGACTATGCAAGCTCAAATTTGCCATTTAAAATAGTTTATTTCTCAACTTTTGATTTACACTTGAAAATGACCAATATCCAGGTTCTTTCATGTTTGAAAAGGGAAACCAATTTACTTAAAAAAAAAAATTTTTTTTTCACCTGAAATTTATAATGTTTTTGACATTTGCCACATCTTCACTGAAGGCCTGCTGTGTACCAGATCTTTGTTATGGCCCAGGGGTTCAGTGGTGAGCGGAACAGAGGCCACCCTGCCCTGGCTTCTTGGATCTTATAAAAGAAGTCACACGTTTTATTCATGTCCTTTTAATCTTGCAATACATTTTATACATTAATTACATATAACTGACTTTTCAATATAATATATGCATACATATGTTCTTAATTATATCACATACATGATAACTGACTCAAGTATGTAGTAATTTCAAATATTATGCTTAGAATTTTTATTATGATCTAATTGACATACAATATTATATTAATTTCCGGTATAAAACATAATGATTCAATATTGGTATATTGCAAAATAATCACCACAATAAGACTAGTTGATATTGTCACCATATGTAGTTACACAAAAATCTACTTTTTTTGTCATGAGAACATTTAAAATTTATTTTCTCAGCAACTTTCAAATATGCGATACAGTATTATTAACTATAGTCACCACGCTATACATTATATCCCCATGACTTATTTATTTTATAGATGGAAGTTGGTACCTTTTGTACACCTTTCCCCATTTTCCCCATCCTTCACCCCCAACCTCTGGAAAATCACCCATTTGTTGTCTGAATCTATTAAGGTTTTTTTTTTCTTTCTTTTTTTTTTAGTTCTACATATAATTGAGATCAGAAGGTATTTTCCCTTTTCTGTTCGACTTACTTCACTTAGCATAGTGCTCTCCAGGTCCATCCATGTGGTTGCAAATGACAAGGGTTTCTTCTTTTCTGTGGTTGAATGTTACTCCATTGTATAAATATAGCAACTTTTCTTTATCCATTCATTCATCAAGGGATACTTCGGTTGTTTCCACATCTTGGCTGTTGTAAATAATGCTGTAAAGAACAGAGGATAAGGATGTACCGTATATATCTTTTCTAATTAGTTTTTGTTTCCTTCAAATAAATACCTAGGTCCTATAGTAATTCTATTTACAATTTTTTGAGGAATTTCTGTAACATTTTCCATAGTGGCTGCACCAATTTACAATGCCATCAATTATGCCACTAAAAGTCTCCTATTTTTTTCTTGTTCTTTTAATAACCACCCTAAAAGGTGTGAAGTAATAGTTCCTGTGGTTTTGATTTGCATCTTCCTGTTGACTAATGATATGGAGCATCTTTCTATGTACCTGTTGGCTATTTGTATATGTTGTTGGGAAAATGTCTATTCAGATCCTCTGCCAACTTTTTAATCAAACTGTTTTATGCTTAGCTTTTATGAAATACTTCCTTAAGGATGAAATCTGTATATTAACTTCCCAAGCTTTTTAATGTTTATATATTGTTGCTATTCAATAAAGGCACAAATAATTGTTAAAAAATGCTATTTATAAATATTCATAAATGAGACAAAATGTTTTTGTATCAAAATTTTACTTTAAAGACACACACTTTAATAGAAGGCAGATTCTAAAATGATAATTAACATAGCTGGCATTTGTATTAATAGACATTTATAGAAGATATATTTATCAAGTTAAGCACAATTATAGTACATGTGGATGCTAAATTATTACAATATCTCTGCATGGAAATTTACTTTAGAAAGTGACACATAAAATATTTTAATTTCCACATACTTTGAATAATTATATTTTAATATCTTTTCTTCTCAGTAGTGGTTCATTTATCTTTTATGAGAATTTAATATATTTAATATATTTAAATTTTTTATTTTTTCTAGATATATTAAGAAACTAATAGACACTGAGCTAATGCTTTATTCCCAGCCCAAAAATGTTTAATTATTTTTTTATAATATTGATTTGGCTTAGTTTGGGTGTTATAGTCTGTAATTTTTGTGTCTTTTACTGAAAAATATAATGTGTTATACTTTATGCATATATATTCTGTGATAGACTGTGATGCACCTCCCAGCTCTCCCTTCTGGATTACAGAAATTATTCTCTTAGCTGCTGGGTGTGCTGCTAAAAGAAGGTTATCACTAATTTGCCCTCTTTGGGGATTATGTCAAATCCCTTGCACTAAGCAGCCCATATTCAATGGGTGAACAACACTGGGTATGAGGGCCCAGCTGGTCTCTGAAGGGTTATTGGGCTCCAGAGCTTCAGCTGGGTCAGCTGAGACTGTTGGAGTGGGGACTGTAGTGCAGCTCGCTTTCTCTGCTATCTACTCTTTCCTTCCACAGGTGTTAATTCAAGAGAACTCCCAAATTATCACTCTGTGTCAGAGTGTGCTGTATGGGGAACCCAAACTGTGAAATAGGCCCATTAACTCAGAAATCAAATGTCTTGATAGCACTGCAAATTGATAGTAAATTCTGGCAGTTATTACTATATTGAAATACATTCTGGTCAATGAATCATTAATAAAGATACAGCATCTGCCCTGGCCAGTTGGCTCAGCGGTAGAGCCTTAGCCTAGTGTGTGGAAGTCCTGGGATCAATTCCTAGCCAGGGCACACAGGAGAAGCACCCATCTGCTTCTCCATCCTTTCCCCTCTCTTTTCTCTCTGTCTCTCTCTGCCCCTCTGCAGCCAAGGTTCCATTGGAGCAAAATTGGCCCGGGCGCTGAGGATGGCTCCATGGCCTCTGCCTCAGGTGCTAGAATGGCTCCCGTGGCAGCAGAGCAACACCCTAGATGGGCAAGCATTGTCCCCTAGTGGGTGTGCCAGGTGGATCCCGGTTGGGCACATGTGGGAATCTGTCTGTCTGCCTCCCTCCTGCTTCTTACTTTGGAAAAATACCAAAAAAAAAAAAAAATTAAAATAAAAAGATACAGCATCTTGATTCATTGACATTTTCCAATTCTCAATCAGCTTCTTCACTTAATCATGGTTAACTAGTAATTAAAAGCAGATGAATAATATGCCAAATTATTGAATTCCAGAAAAGCAAAGCAAAATCCACAGTAATCATATTTTTCTTTTGTTAAAGTCTTTGCACTATTTTGTCCTGCAGCTTGAGCAGTCTATGGTCTGATTTAAAAAAAAAATAGGAAAAGTTGCCACTTGTCAATGATACTGGAACTTCTAAAACAGCTGTTGCTATGGGAGATATTGTCCCAGTATTTCTTTTGAATTTTACATGAGAACATTTCCTCCCTCTTCGGCACTACAAATTACAGAAATGATTTAGGTAGTACTAAAACGCCTGACTCCCCTTCCCTATTTGAATGCATAGCATTGCTATTTGGCATCCATTTGAAGGTAATGCCTGTTTAGCAGAGCAAAGCAAAGTCTGTGAACTGTAATTGCTTACTGAAAACGTGTTTTCTTATTAGCACAATTTCTCAAGAAAGCTATAAAGAATAAAAACTGTGCTTAGGGAGTTAATAAAACAATACTGCTGTTTCCTTAGCCAGTTTTTCCAGGTGCAGTGCCTGCCCCCCTCAAACAAATCTACAGTTTCAGAATAGAGGAACTCCTGCACGTGTCAGTGGTCAAACTCAGAGAAGTGGAATATCTTCCAAGAGAAACAAGATAAAAAAATTTAGCAAGAGAGGTAAATTTGGATCTGTGCCCAGCAACTTTTCAGCAGCATGTCTGTCTGTGAGGAAACATTTTCCAGTGGCCTCCTTTCTTTCTTCTTTAGAAATGAGCTCGACTGCCTTGTTCCCAGGTGCGGTTACAAACAAACTGCTTTCGGTACAGAGAAGCATTAATAAATGATGCTGTTTTTTAAAGGTGGCTCAGATGCCCGCCCCCTCAAGTCAATGTCAAGCCCAGTGAAACACCAATTTCAGCAATTTTCTCCGCAGTCCACGTGGGGACTTGCGGGTGTGATTTTCCTGATGGTGCAGGACTTGGGTCAGACGGACAGGGGAGATGGACAGGGAGGAAGAGTACTATTATATATGCTGCCCTCTTTCAGGGAAACAGCAGTGTTTCCGGAACTTATTAACTGCTGCCTCTCATTCATTTATTTTCCATTTATACTGCCTCCAACTCCACCTGCGGATGCTGAAGCCCTGAAGGTGGGCGCAGCAGGCGGAAGGCCAGCAGAGGGCGCATCCCTAAGCCAGAAGCCACGGAGGATTCTACCTGTCCACAGGAAAAGTACAACCCCATTTTCAGTGGTAAGACTTACTCTCAACTCAATGCTATACAGCTAAGCCTATGAACCTTCCCCGTCAGGCAGGAACATTTGGAAGTCGGAGACATTAAAAACACTCTGGGCTCAAATGTTTTGCAGTAAGCAATGTTTACAAGGAAAAAAAAAACAAACACAAGCTTGCTGAGTCTTTTGTTTTTAAATGGAACTACCAAGAATACATAAGTGCACATAGCAACTCTATGCATTTAAATTGACCAAACATTGAATATTAATGTGTTTAGAGGATGACATGGGAACAGAATGCCACATACAAATAAACTGTAACAGAATAATTTTAAAAGTCTCACAAGAAGGTGGGGAATTATAAAGATATTTTGCCTTTGCTGTTTCATTTTTCTCCACCTGGGTAATGGGGATTGGTCAGTATTCAGAGGGAACAGAGAACACAAAGGTCATCATCATTTGTAATCCTGAATTACAGCAACCTCATTGCAAGTGGCAATTGTCAACAGGCAGGCTGTAGGCTAAAATAAAGGAAGCAAGGCTCAGGGAAAGGAGGAGAAAAACAATGATGCTGGTGGAGATTTCGAGAATGGCCATGTTCAGGGGTTGGATTACCAGTTCGGCAGAACCGATACTTAATTTTTTGTTGAGTTCCGCAGACCAGTTGTTAAAATGGCACTTGTAATCAGAGTTCTCTCTAAGGTGAATGCCTGGGCAGCTACCCAATGTGGAAATCACAAATTTATACTTCTTACTCCTTTTTAAGTTCATCTGTGTAACAGTGCATTCTAAGGGCTCCTAGCAGTGTTCATTCCGTCCTTAGGTGAAAAAGATTCGAAGGAACTATGCTTGTAATATTTATTTATTCATTTCATAAAACTCATTATACCTTTGATGAAATGCTACATTTTAATTCCATAGTGTTTGTTACTTCAGTAAACAAACATATAATGTAAAGCGAAAAAGTGCCAGACAACCAGGGGTGACACCTTGTATTTTTCTTGTCAGTGTTGGGAAAACAGCTGTGTTAGGCTTGCTCACTGGTTTGCCGGCTGCAAGCACTCTGCCTCATTAGTGCGTGAGCATGTGGCAGTGCCATGTATGGATAATCTATGTAAGGCTACAGGTGCTTGTGCTTAAGGCAGATTACAGATGGTGGATTATGGATTGCCTGCCCACCACTGTGAGGGGCCTGAGAAGTGGTTTTCCCCTGCCTATTTGCTAGTCAGCCATTGTGAGACTTTATTAAACAGGAATGGCCCAACGCTTTCTGGCTCCAGTTTCCCTATCGTCTGCCCGAATCCAGTGTGGACCTGCCTGGCCTTGGCCACCAGCATTACAGTCAGGTATTATTTAATATTTTTTTCATTAATATTTTAGAACTCTTTCTTATAACATAATCTAATTTTGTATACTTCTTTTATTGTTCTTATTTAAGTATTAAATGAATGAAATAATAAACAACCTTTCGGTATATACTTTTTTTATACTTAAAATGATCATTAGGGCAGAGAACTGGTTGTTAAATTATTTGAATCCCACCACTGGCCATGTGGTTTTCAGAATGCTCTGCCACTCTCCTTCCAATGGGTGTGATTCTCAAATTTCTTTAAAGTTGTATCATCCTACATTTTTGCAGAGTCCCTCAACTCAGTGTCACTGGCAAATGGGATAAGCATGCCCCCTGTCTATTAATTTAAATGATGTGAATATTGAACAGAAAGGAACCTATTGGTATGTGTTTAGAATCTTCCTCTAGAGTGACACTGTTTCATTAACCAGAATTCCTTGACTTATTTGTTAAACAAATCAATCTTTAATCAATAATTGATAATTGCTTTAATCAATTCATACTTCATGTTGCGTATGGGACCAAGACTTGCCAAGTGACTTGCTGAATAAAGACACACTTTGCCATTTTTAATGAGGCAAGAGAGTACAGTGCTTAAGCATAGACTTCCAAAGCCTGCTTGGATTTGAATCTTGGCTCAACTACATATTATTGACTGTATGTCTTTGAGCAAGTTACAACTTCTCTATGCCTTAGTTCCCTTATCAGCAAAGTGAGGATATTAATAGTGAACATTTTGTAGGGTTTCCCTACTGATAACATGAGTAGGTGGTGTGTATACACCTAGAATGACGCTGAATCCATAGTCAGTGATGTTCAATTGTTCACTGTTATTGGCACCAACATGGTCATTGAGCTATTCTCCCCAAATTGTGAGCCCATCATGACTTGTTGATATTTAACACATAATGCTCCCAAAGAATACTGTTACAAACCCAAAGAAAAGTGCACACAACACAGGGTTTAAAAATCAGTTCTAAAATTTTCCTGCAAACCATCCCTGTTGAGGAGGCATTCTTCTTTTACAGGGCAGATTATATGGGCTTGGAAATGTTCAATGTTATGTAAAACATGTAGCAGATAGTAGAACTCTAAACTATGTGCTCTCTCAAATATAGCATTAATTTTGCTGAAGAGTTTTTCCTACCAGTAGCTAGAGTTGCCATAGTTGGGGAAAAGCACGTGGCTTTGCCACATCGCTGTACGTCCTTGAGTAGGTGCCTTAACCTCTCAAGCCTCATGCTTAATTTTTTTCCTTCTTCTTATGAAATAAGAATATAATATAAATTTAATACATTTATTTATTCAAAGGCAATATATTGAGTACCTAATATGTATCTTGCATAATGTAGGTTACAGAGATTTTATTCAATGAGTAAAATAAGGTCTTTGCTGTGATAATAAGCAGATAGAAAAGCATCTCATAACTTAAATGATAAAAAGTGCTATAGGAATATAAAGTAGAAAAAGAGGCTAAAGAGTGATATGAAACAAGGGGGCAGTGGATATGATAGCTTTTCTAATAGCAAATGTCCACATGTTTAAACATTCTTACTGTCATATATAACATTATATATTTTTTTACTAGAATTGAAAGGTGAGGAAATATCTTTTAAACCTGTCTCAGGGCACATGAGACTCTTCAAGTGTCTCTTTTTCCCCTGGAGATCCCATACCATAGCTTTGAAATGTGCTGGGGGCCAGGACCTGGGGCAGGGATTTGGAGGATAGGTGTCCAAACCCATGTAAGAAGCATGAATGGCCATGTCCTAAGGAAAAGGGTATTTGCCCATGTTTTCATGGCTTTAATATCTCTTCCTGGGAAAAAGAAGATAATGGTATTTGTAATTATTTCAGCAATGAATTGTTTGCACTGAAATTACTCAAACTTATTATTAAAGCTAACAGTATTTTCCATGTAGATACTTTCATTTTCACCTGGAATCTCCTAAGCTGAAGCATCAACAATTCACTGAATTACCTTTTTTCTACTCTTTAAACTTCTTCCAGAGAGCTCCAGATGCCCTTGGGCCTTTTTACTTCTTGTAGCTTTGAAAGAGCCAGTGTTACTAGAGATTGTGGCAACTGGAAGTTCTTTCCTGGGCTATCTGAAATAGTAAATAAAAGCTCCAGGAGACTAGGCAACTTCTACATAGCATATGTGATCTTAATGTAGAAGCAGTTGTTCATCTGGCAAAAATCCCCATGCAACACAATTGGATTTGTTCCTCAGGAAGTGTCAGCAAGGCTCTGAAAAGATTTAGGGGCTGAGCTCTGGTCAGAACTTGCATATCTTTCGGTTCTCTAGGACTCCAAATTGTCTATAACTGGTTCAGAAGACCTCAGCTGACTGCTCTTCCCAACATTCTTGTGGCAATTTCATCTTTTTGCTGAGCCTTTATTCTTCTCCAACTGAAGATCTCTCGATGTATAAATCAAAAGTGGAAATTGGACAGGGAGATTGGACCTTCATTAAAGTCTGTTTTCTTTATTTTCCTTCTCAAATGGAGCTGTCTGAATTTCAAATCATGTTAGTTTGCTTACTCTGGCGAAACTTCTTATTCCTTTTGTTGATTAATTCTTGATATTAGGTAGTAGTTTGTACTAATAGTGTTTCTAATTATCTCTGAAGAGAACTTTGGAAATAGTTTATTTAGTTTTCAGGGAACATTCTGGGTTTCCCTCCAAATTTATGAGCCTTGTCAATATTATCCAGAACTTGGATGTCTGAGCAGGCCTCCCATGCAGTGCGTTCTCCTGGCTTTGAATATGCTCTGTGAAATAGTCCTGGTTTTTAGATTTGACATTAAACCCCACATCGATGTAATATTTCTTATGCAGACAGTTGAAAAGATAAATTAGATAAAATAATTACTGTGGACTTTATAAAGGTTGAAGTTCTCTTGTGTAGAAGGAACGTGGCAGAACACTTTCAGGTCTTTAAATGTTAGGAACACTTTAGTAAGTCATCACCACCACTAGGTTACCTAATTGGTGTCTCCACGCTGGTTTTGTAAATGCTTCTATTTTGACTTTCAAAAGAGCAAGTGGGATGAGGGAGAGTAAATAGTCATCATCTGTTCTTTTCCAGGATTAGATTACATGGTAGTTGCTAAGGTGATGTTCTCTGCATAGAGTGTGTACCTTTGCATGTAAACATAGATTTTTAAATCTCCGTAGATATATCCTTGGTCAAAGAGGTAAAAAAATTTACGGTCTTTGTTTCTCACAAAAGGTACTCCCAAGCTTGTGGGTGATAGGAATACAAACAGTGACCTCCTACCACAGGTAATCAGATAAAAAAGGGAGGGTACTTAATTGATGCCTAGCACCCAGGGTACAAAAAGGCAAAGTTAAGTGGAAAATACCTCAGGAAGCACATTTTGTCTACCAGTGCATACTGGGACACTGTTTGCTTCTCTTTAGCGAGTTCCACATTATCTGTATCATGTGTTTATAACACACCTTCTCCTTTTTGAGAACTGTCAATTCATTCCATTCCATACTTAGTCATTTGGTTCTTTCATTGGTGCTTCAAGGTGGGTAGAAAGTTCTGATCGTGGTGTCAGCAATGCCCCTTTTGCTCATTCAATCCTACCTGAGTATCAGTGTTGCTGAAAGACAGAGAAATGGGGGATGGAGTGTGTAGGGGATTTCCTTTTCCTTCTTTTTCTAGAATGGCTACAATGAAGAAAAGATAAAGCAGCAACTCCTGTGCAAGGCATTGCCAGTTTCTCCTCTGGTTGAAAAGTGCTTCCAAAAGTCAGAGACAGATTGATGCCTACATCTGCTCTTAGTTAAACTTCCTAATTTTAAACTGAGCAGTCTCTGTACTCTGTCCTTTGTTTGCACTCAGAAAATGCTCTCTTACAAATACTTAACCTGCAAACTATATAGATGTGGAAAATGCTCAAGTCCAGCCTGACCAGGTGGTGGCACAGTAGGTAGAAAGTTGGCCTGGGATACAGAGGACCCAAGTTCGAAACCCCAAGGTTGTGGCTTGAGCACGAGCTCATCTAGCTTGAGCCCAAAGGTCACTGGCTTGAAGTCCAAGGTCACTGGCTTGAGCAAAGGGTCACTGGCTCGGCTGGAACCTTCTGGTCAAGGCACATATAAGAAAGCAATCACTGAACAACTAAGGTACCACAATGAAGAATTGATACTTCTCACCTCTTTTCCTTCATGTCTATCTGTCCTTATCTGTCACTTTCTTGCTAAAAAAAAAAAAAATATATATATATATATATATATATATATTAGCACCCACCACCCTATGACTTCAGGGGGTACTTGTAGAGAGATACTTAAGAAGTTGAATCATATGGACTGAGAAATAGCTTTTGGAACCTATTCTTAGATTGTACAGTCTATTCTTAAATAGATTTACATTACAAGTAAAACTCCTAAGAAGTTACCTTTAAATTACTTGATCCACATATAACTATAAGACATTTATAGAAGTGAATTCTCTGTTTCTCTCTCTCAAAACCTTTCCCTTTCTCAAGTTCCTTTATTTAATTTATTTTTATAATTGAAGAAATAAGACATTTTCTTATTCTGTTAGAATTTCTATGAGATGCGAAAGAGAAAATAAGTTAATCAAATGGAAGAATTTGCAGAGAAATATTGGGTTCAGAAATAAATTATTTCAACATGTGAGGTTTTTATTGGGCTGCCAAAAAAATCCATGCAGTGGGTCATAAGAATAGTATCAGTAGCTGGTAAGCTTAAGTTTCTTGGTTTAGAAAAACTTAAAATGGGTGTTCAGATATTACATTTTCTGAGAAGTTAAGTGGTTTGGAATAGAGTATGTACTTACAAGTATAAATTCAGAAAATAGATTTTATTGAACTTGATTACAAGTGAATTTAACAATTATCAATCTTTATCATTAATAATGATATACTATATTTGACTATATTTTACTTTAATATTTTAAATAATAAGTAATGGGCTAGATGGAAAGAAATTGAGTTATAGTTCTGATTTAGTCACTAAGAAGTAATGTAATTTTGAAAAAAAATTGAAAAATAAGGGTCTCAGTGTACCAAAGGTGAAAATTATAATGTCTAATTAGATACTTTCTAACCTTCCAGCTGGAAGATTTACTCCAAGAAAAGTGGAGATATTTCAGTATTTCATCAGGTCTGTCCTTTGTTTTCTAATCAGATTTGGCTAAAAATGGTGCACATTTTTAGGTGCTTTGTAGTTATTTCAAATATGTGCTGTCACACAAGTAAAGTTTGGCTCCTTAAACAAAAGTTTGAAGGCTGCTGGTGCTATGAACAAGATGGGAGAACTAATATAAGGATAGTCAAAGAACTTAGAACTTCAACAGCATAAAAATGGACATAAAAACCATAAAAAGAAACCAGTAGAAAATAAGAAACATAACTGAAATTAAGAATGTATTACAAAGAATCAACAGTAGAGTAGATGAAGCAGAGAATCAAATCAGCAATTTGGAATATAAGGAAGCAGAAAACAATCAGAATAGCAAAAAGAAAAAAACAATGAAAAAAATAAAGGTACTTTAAGGAGCCTCAGGGACAACTTCAAGCATACCAACATTTGCAGAGTGGGCGTGCCAGAAGAGGAAGAGAAAGAGGAAGTAATAAAAAATCTCATTGGAAAAATAATGATGGAAAACTTGCATAATCTGGTAAAGGAAATAGACATACAAATCCAGAAAGTGCAGAGGGTCCCAAACAGGCCTACAAGACAAGTATTAATTAAAATGCCAAGGGTTAAAGACAAAGAGAGAACTGTAAAAACAGAAAGAGTAAAGCTGTTAGTCACCAACAAGGGAGTTCCTATTAGACTGTCAGCTGGCCCTGGCCTATTGGCTCAGTGGATAGAGCATTGTGCTGGTGTGTGGATATCCTGGGTTCAATCTTTGGTAAGAGCACACATGAGAAGCATCCATCTGCTTCTGTTACCTGCTCTCTCATTTTTCTCTCTCTCTTCCCCTTTCACAGCTGGTGGCTCAGTTGGTTTGAGCATTGGTCTGGGCACTGAGGATAGCTTAGTTGATTCGAGCATCGGCCTCAGATAGGGGTTGCCAGGTGGATTCTAGTCGGGGCACATGGGGGAATCTGTCTCTCTAACTGCCCTCCTCTCACTTGAAAAAAAAAAAGACTGTCAGCTAATTCTTCAATAGAAACTTTGCAGGCCAGAGGAATTGGAATGAAATATTCAGCGTGATGAAAAGCAAGGACCTAAACCAAGATTATTCAACCCAGCAAAGTTATCATTTAGAATCAAAGGACAGATAAAGAGTTTCATATACAAGAAAAAGCTAAAGGAGTTCATCACCACTAAAGTAGAATTATCAGAAGTTTTATGGGTCTTCTTTAAGAAAAAGAGAAAGGAGAAAGATAAAAAATATGAATAATAAAATGACAATAAACATCTTTATCAACAAAAACTTTAAATGCAAATGTATTAAATGCTCTAATCAAAAGGCATACAGTGACTGAATGGATAACAAAACAAGACTGTCTACAAGAGACTTACATCAGACTGAAAGACACACACAGACTGAAAATAGAGGGATGGAAGAAGATATTTCATGAAAATAGAAACAAAACAAAACAAAAAAGCTGAGGTAGCAATACTTACACCAGACAAAATAAGCTTTAAAACAAAGGCTATAACAAGAGACAAAGAAGGCCCAGCAACTGTACTTGTGGATATTTAGCCGAAGACATCCAAACCACTAAATCAAAAGAATATATACATGTATATGTTTATTGCCACACTATTTACAATAGCCAATATCTGGAAGCAACCCTAGTGTCTATCAACAGAAGAATGGATAAAGAGGAAGTGGTGCATATATATATATATATGTGTGTGTGTGTGTGTGTGTGTGTATCTATTTATAGATATATATAATGGAATATGATTCAATCATAGAAAAGAACACAATCTTGCCATTTGCAACAACATGGATGGACATAGATAGTATTATGCTAAGTGAAATAAGTCAGACAGAGAAGACAAATGCCAGATGATTTCACTAACATGTAGAATCTAGAAAAGAACATAAACAACAGAACAGAAATAGGCTCATAGATACAGAAAACATTTTGGTAGTGCCAGATGGGAGAGGGCTTGGAGGATGGGTGAAAAAGGTGAATAGATTTAGTAGTGCAAATTGCTAGCTACAGAATAATCATGGGGATGATGTACAGTACAGCATAGGAAAGATAGTCAATAATATTATAATAACTATATTGTACAGTATATATAATATCATATGGGTACTAGATTTATCAAGCTGATCACTTTGTAAGTTTATAAATGTCTAATCATGGGGCTGTACACCTGAAAGTAATATAATATATATCAACTGTAATTTAAAATTTTTAAAATTGATGAAAGAAAGGATAAACTAAAATTTGCATGCTATCAATTCAAATGACGTCTTAAGGTTTTCCAGGGAAGTTTTTATTTATTTCCTTTGTAGGCAATAAATCCTTTCTGTGTGAGTCTAAATTAAGTGACTTTTTTTTTCTTGTTCTTTTCTAAAAAATAGCTCTGAAAATACAACAGATTGAGAGGACAACTATTAAAATAATATTAAAAAGCTTCTTTGAGTTGGTCATGGTAACCATGGACCAAAAAATAAAGAGATGAAACCTCAGGATCAGTAACAAGTCATACATACTTTCTAATCCTTTTTTCAATCATAGATATTAGAAAAGTTTTAAAAGCCCTCTTAAGGGCTCATACCCTATTAGGCATTTGTGTACATATATACTTTGCATACAATCTCAAAGGCAAAATAATTACTTTCCTTGGAGGGTTTTCTGAAGCCCAATAGGCCACCCCCAAGTTTAGTTTTTGCAGTAATTTTTGTCATCTTGTACTGCTGCATTAGGGAGAACTAGTGTAGGCAGTAGCAACTCTTGTTATCCAAATAAAGAAAGAGCATAATGGCATAGATAAAACAAAATTGGTGGATAATTTTCAATCATTTTTATTTGATCTTGTAACACTTCTTTTAGCTTCTTTGCTTGTGCCACTGTTGTATTTTTTTGAGAACATACCAGTTGTTGGTTAGCCGTATTTGTGGTAAGTTGCTGAGGTAGAGCCAATTTGAATTTAAAATACACTGTGAATGGTCTACAAAGTGTATGCAATATATGTGAATAATTATGAGCTTTCAACAGTTTTTAAAAATATATTAATAAGCATTTATTCCAAGGAGAAATGTGAGCACATTAAAAAAAGCACAGTAAGTTTCACATAGATACATTTTACTACAGCATGTATAGATATCAAATGGTGGCTACCAAAATCCTGCCCGACTTTTCAGATCTTCTATATTTAGAGGTTTATTCTGCTCTGAAATAGCATGGGACAGAACAGAAGAAATTGTTTGGCCTCTCTCCCTTTTCTCTCCCCCACCCACCTCTTACTTTTCTCTCCATTTCTCTGTGTTCACTTTCTCATCTCAAATTCTGAAGACTACTTTAGTGTGGGTCCTACTCAATGTGTTGTTTGGAAGAATTCTTGGTGGGCACCCACAAGCAATGCTGAGTCTGATTCTTATTAAGGTCATAGCTGAGCAAAATTTTTAAATAAATGAAACCATTTGTAAAGGTTTATTTTGCTAATGCTTATATCAATCATTCACTGTTATAACCACATTCTCCTGTAGATATTATTAACAGTGTTTTATGAAGTATAAATTAGGACCCCAGGTGGTTCAGTAAATTTTCCCATGCCACTAAGGTTGTAAGTGGCAGACCCAGGTCCAACTATCTGTACATCTACATTCCCTCCATATATCTTTATTTCAGCCTCAAGCAATGTTTATGGATATAGTACATACTCAAGTAATATTTAGTGAAAATTATTTGAAGGCTATATTAACTTGGCAGCTAGCCAAACATATTGCCATTCATCACCCTCTGGTCTGGACTGGATATTGAACTTCAGTGCTCTTTGAAGCTGAGTGGTGGACCAGACAGCCCTAGCTGGAAACTTCACGTCCTGAAACCTATAAAATTGAGAGACTTCCTCACTAATAAACATTCTTTGACACTGCAGATACAGTAATTTAAGACATCCACATACGCTTCTTAGATAATAATGTCTGTTAAATAATAGAATATAGTTTTAAAAATATATCAAAAAGTAGCTGAGCCATTTATATCCTGGATTACATAATCCTAAAAGTATTTTGCTAGGAATATCTTGATGAATTAGGAAATATTAAATGTTGATATTTTAATGGTAAAAATACAATTGAGAAGAAAATGCCTGTCTCTGGAAATCTATAGTTATGATTCATGGAGGTGATGCTCTCTGTCATCATTTACTTCCTTAGGTGGTTATTTTAGGAGGCAGAGTTGGAAGATGGGCGTCATAAATTGAGTTTATTGGCTTCTAAACCATAAACTAGAGTTAGATCTGCCTCGTTTTTACCCAAATCTTATCATTGTGTGTGAGGTTCAGGAATAAGCTTGAAAGCCAGGAATGCATTCACATTTGCTTCAGTCTGCAGGACACTGGCAAATGTTTACGGCTTCTTCACTTGTCTGTCTCTTACTTCCTTGAAGTACATATCCTGTATAGAAAGCCTATCCAGACATTTCAGGTTTTTCTCAAATGCCTCTGTTAAGGTCTGTGAAGCTGGGGAGCAGGGATTACGAGGAAGTCACAGGTGTAGCTTATGTAACTCTGTTGCTCTGCTGTGTTTCTGGGAAAGAGAATGACTAAGCACACCTTTTCATATATTATGCATGGGACTCAATAAATAAATTATAATGCGTCATGACATGCTCTTTTGTACTGTGCTTAAGAAAAACCTGTGCAAACACTGTAAGGAAAAGTAGCTCATAGGATGATGCTCTGACTTTTGGAGGGCATGGCTAGAACAGTGAATGAACTATTTGGGGGAAGTGCAAAACCTGGGAATTAGTCTTTCTCTAGCCTATGTAGATGTAGGTTCCTGCAGACACCCAGGACTCAAGTAATCCTAGGTTACTTAGGTTTTTTCCTTTTATGTTCATTTTAGGATTTTTGGAGACCTAACATGGTGATTTGATAAATGATCCTCAGGAGTATCATTCATTGTTTTCATAAAATCATTTTTGCCTAAAACTACCTCTTCAGACCAAAGACAGATAAAAGTTTTGTGGAACCCTCTTCAAGAACAAGAATACAAAATTAAAAAATTAGGTAGAGCCTGACCAGGCATTGGAGCAGTAGATAGAGTGTTGGCCTGGGATGCTGAGCACCCAGGTTTGAAGCCCTGAGGTCACTAGCTTGAGCGCGGGCTCACCAGCTTGAGCCCGTGCTGGCTTGAGCATGGAATCATAGACATGACCCCATGGTCGCTGGCTTGAGCCCAAAGGTCACTGGCTTGAAGCCCAAGGACACTGGCTCAAGCAAGGGGTCACTCGATCTACTGTAGCCCCACAGTCAAGGCACAGATGAGAAAGCAATCAATGAACAACTAAGGTGCTGCAATGAAGAATAGATGCTTCTCATCTCTCTCCTTTCCTGTCTGTCTGTTCCTATTGGTCCTTCTCTCTCTCTCTCTCTCTCTCTCTCTCTCTCTCTCTTTCTCTCAAAAATAAAAATAAAAAATAAAAGAATTAGGTACAAAGGTGACTACTTGTTTGGCATAAGAAAAAAAAGTACATTGAATCAGAAAAATTTAAAAGCTGACAATTATCACAAAAAGATTATTTCAGAAAAAGAACAGTATTTTTATTAATAAACTGTCTGACATATTTTTACAATTTTCCCTTTTTATTATTTTTGGCTGCATAATTTCTTATTGTGTCTCTTTTTTAAAAAAGATTTATTTCAGAGCAGTTTAAAATTTACAACAAAATTGAAAGAAATGTACAAATATTTATCCTATTTCCCCTGCCCCCGCGCATAGTCTGCAAGTTTTACACATAATGTAGATTGGTTTTACATTGTCAAGATTTATGTTACTTGATAAGTATAATTCTTTTAGCATTTAGTTTTAGTTCTATTTTCAAATTGGTTCAGTGCTGACTACCAGTTATCACGCTTTCTCAAGTTAGGGCCATAAGTACTGCTATTTCATGAATTCTTTCAACCAGACGGCTATTAGTTTTTTGCCTCTCTTCAAGATTAGATTGACTGAGGGTACCATTCCTACATCTTATTTTATCCCTCCCCCCAAGTGACAGACTGGTCACTTATCTAGCCATTCCAGCTAACTGTTGGAGGAGGTCACTGAGGCTTTAATTTCTGGTATGGGAAAATGGCTGGGAATAAGACTGTGGTCCTGAGACAAGTCTTTTGTGTGGACTTTGGAACGCCAAGTCCTGCGGGGGCAGAACGCTCCCTTTGCAAGCACTGGTAAGATTGTTTAGAGCAAGGATCTCAAACTCAACTCAGCATGTGGGCCGCAGAGCAAGATCACAGCCGTTGGGCAGGCTGCACTAGGTCTACAAAAGGCAACTGTTACGCAACACTTTTCTCACTGCAGTTGAAAACAAAAAAAAAATCAGTACAACAAGCACAATCGTACATGCAGTTTACTCAGTGTCACAAAATGACCAGAAACTGTAGTTCACATCACAACTGCTGTTAACTAAGCTAATATCTAGTTAGGATGCTAGAGAAATGAAAAATACAAGTAGGCCCCTAGGCTTACTTAATTTTATCCAAAATATTTTGAACTTCGTGGATTAGTCTGCGGGCCGCACAAAATTGTTCGGCGGGCCGCGAGTTTGAGACCCCTGGTTTAGAGGAAAACAGTTGATCCCTATGGCCTTTTCTTTACATACCTGAAAGACATTAGTTAATGACCCTTCACTGCACCTGAACCCAGGCTCTGCTAATTTGCTTAATGAGCAAAGAGACCAATAAATACAATACAATGAGGCTGCAGTGATCTGGGCTCTCAGTTCTAGGGGCTGGGAGTCCCTTGTACTCATTTTTCTCTGTATGTTGTGTCTTGTGTATGTTTTTCCTTAAGTCCTGCAGCGCCTTCTTTTCATGCACGCCTACAGCTGAGCTGGTCTCAGCACTCTGGTTGGCCTGAGAGCTGGATCCAGGCAATGGGAGGCTTCTCCCTCCCTTTCCTGTCTTTGTAATGTGCATGCTGCCTACTGTCCCCATGCTAACAGACATTTCAAGGATGTAACCTTGACAGAGTAAGGGGTTGTTGTTGAGACCCTCTGGATGGAACACATGACTAAACTCTATTAAGACCTTGTCAACTGAAAAATAATAATCAACTAGGTGTTTCATCACCAAAAAGAATATTTTTGGGAAAGGGGGTTGGCAGAAACGTTGCAACCTATTGTATGCAGAAAAGGCAAGGCACGTGCACAGTCTGGCATGCAGGCCAAGATGGAGGGGTAGTTATAGAAGGAAGAAGGAAGGTAAGGGGTGGAAGGGAAAGTTAGAACCCTAGAGATTGATTACAAACATTGATTTCTTCCAAGGAGTTCTTGCGTGGAGGTTCTCGCAATTATTTGGAGTGCTAGACCTTCCGTAAGCCTCAGCTCCTCCCCCAGGCCCTTGTGGCTGATTGTTCAGGGTTCTAGTTATTTTTTACCAACCTCCAAATATACTTTAAGATTTTGGCAGGAAGAAGGAGAGAGCTACTCCTTTTTTTTTTTTTTTTTAAATGTTATTCAGTTTTTTTTAAGAGAGAGAAGAGAGAGAGAGAGAGAGAGAGAGAGAGAGAGAAGAGCAGAAAGCATCAACTCCCACATGTGCCTTGACCAGGCAAGCCCAGGATATCAAACAGGTGACCTCAAGCGTTCCCAGGTCAATGATTTATCCACCACACCACCACAGGTCAGGCCAAAACCTGCTTCTTTTGCTACCTTTTGGGACAAGATCTGTAAGTAAATCCCCATTTTTACTGAAGCTGCCAGCTCCCAGTCTGGAGTGGTCTGCCCTTTCCATCGGCCTCTCCTGGCCCTCTGCAAATAGTAGCCAGTTTGAGAACCAGCACTAACCAATGAATTTGTTTTCTTCAGTATATTTGATAAAATTGATTTTGTTGCTGAAATTTAAAAGTTGGAGGACTAAGACAGACGTTTGGATTTCTGGATTTTCTTGAAAATAGAAAAAATCTAATAATATCACGTCTTTTTAACTCTCTTCTTCTCTGAAAGCAAAATCAGCCTGAACTATCCTGTTTTGATAGTGTGTGTGTGCTCTTCAACTCACTAAATCCAAATTGTTTCAATCCCATGCCTTGCCTCATCCTTGTGGGCAGAAGAGTTTGCAACCTCAGCCTTAGAATGCTTTTGTCATTACTCTGTCTTCTAGTGACACTGAGTATTGAACTAGTCATTTTACTTCTCTTCACCATTGTTTCCTGGTGGGCTTGACTTATTTGAAGTTTTTTTTCTCAGGAAGGTCTCATGTATTATATTTCCTAAGTTCTTTCAGATTTCAGAATGTCTGGCTGCAATATATTTTGATAATTTTTTCCCCCTTCAAAATGCCATTGGTATTGCTCTACTGTTTTCTGGCTAAGTATGTTGCTGTGGAAAAGTATGGAAGCGACCTGGTTTCTCTCCTTTTAGTTGACTTATTTTTTTCTATCTGGATGGCTGAAAAACCATTTCTTTGTTCTTGAATCTTAATAGCTGAGCCAGGATATGTTGCAGTGTACAACATATCTTTCTGTTTCTTTTTCCCAGTGGAGAAGGTCTATCCTTTAATCTGCTTCTCTTTCATTTTAGGGACTTTTTAATATTTCTGAATATTTCTTTTCTCTTTTTTTTGGATCACAATTACAGGGCATAGCTTTCCGTTACATTGGCTTCCTTCTCTATCAGTTTCTTTCTAACTTGTTTTCCAATATTAATATTATCTCCAAGCCTTTGTTCTATCCCATTAAAGTGACTTTTAGCTCTTTTTTTTTTTTTTGCTCTTCCTAGTTTGTTAGATGTGTATTAGTTCTGATGGTGTTACACTCAATTTATCTCTGCAGATGTCCTTTATATCTTTTCCTGTTGTTTTATGAGCTTTCTTTTTTCCTTCATATTCCCATTAAGTTCTTTTACACTATAAATCAAGTTCAGGTGACCTCTTCTGCACTTAGAATATGTTCTTTTTCCAACTAAGATGTTTTTGTCTCTCTTGTCAGCCATGTTACTTTTCCTCGCTATATGTTCATTGTATTCATGCATAACTGCAAAGCCATTTCTTTTCATCTTGCTCAGGGGTCCCTAAACTGTGGCCCCGCAGGCCGCATGAGGCCCCCTGAGGCCATTTATCCAGCCCCATTTCCGGAAGGGGCACCTCTTTCATTGGTGGTCAGTGAAAG
Source organism: Saccopteryx bilineata (assembly GCF_036850765.1). Taxonomy (NCBI): domain Eukaryota; kingdom Metazoa; phylum Chordata; class Mammalia; order Chiroptera; family Emballonuridae; genus Saccopteryx; species Saccopteryx bilineata. The sequence continues at coordinate 53,802,711 of NC_089490.1, forward strand.
GAGCAAATTTCCCATTGAAATACTGGTCAGTTTGTTGATTTAAATTTACTTGTTATTTTAAATATTGTATTTGTTCCCATTTTGTTTTTTTACTTTAAAATAAGATATGTGCAGTGTGCATAGGGATTTGTTCATAGTTTTTTTATAGTCTGGCCCTCCAACAGTCTGAGGGACAGTGAACTGGCCCTCTGTGTAAAAAGTTTGGGGACCCCTGATCTTGCTCATGCTCAACACAGGCACCGTCCAGACCTTTGGTTTGCTTTGGAAGCTTCAGGATGCTCTTTCCATGAGGTCTCCCCACTTTGTCTTTTCGCTCAGAGCTACACTCTCAGGCCTGGCGGTTGCTGTCACTCAGTTGTTCTAGCCTCAGGCGATGAGAGTGAGAAAGGTGGGAGGCTCAGGCTCTGCCTTTTCTTCTCTGATTTGGGTAATTTCTTTCTTAACAACCCACTCCATTGAACTGGGTAGGTACTCTCTTCCTGAGCTCTTCAGATCAAATTTCTGGTTTGTGTGTGGTGTCCTGAAGTTTATGCTTCCAGTAGAGACTTTGTTTAGTTTATTCATTTTTCCTGTTTCACTTACACATTTCTTCAGCAGTCTTTTAGGTATTTACCTCCAGTCTCCAGTCAGTATCAGAAAAAAATAACTCTTCTTGTGATACTAATGGGTTGGGAGGCAAGAGGGGTTTCACCTTCTGCTTAGTCTCTCAACTTCTGGCTATAGCAGACATTTTTGCTTTTTTTTTCTTTATTTATCTGCACTTTGTCTTCATTCTGCACTTTATTGCTGGGGCCTTTTTATTTTAAATTCATTTTTAAATTAATTTTTAGAGAGAGAGGAGAGAGAGAGAAAAGCAGGGGAGAATCAAGAAACATCAACTCCCATATGTGCCTTGACCAGGCAAGCCCGGGATTTTGAACTAGTGACCTCCGTGTTCCAGGTTTGATGCTTTATCCACTGCGCCACCACAGGTCAGGGACTGGAGACCTTTAGCACCTCTTTTTTCTTTCTTTCCAGCTGGGAGCGGGCAGAATGATACTGCCCACCAGCTTGCTTCTTCTCCCTGTGTTTCTTTGGTGGAGATGTTTGCAAAAGAGGACCTTGACTTTCTTGCCAATATCCTGCCTTCCTAGTTTCTGCTAGGGATACTTTTAGGAATATTAGTAACACTTTTGAGGACTTAGTTGGATCCTCTACTCTCCCTATCATTTCTTCTGAAGGATGCAGATAAGATTAAAGAACTTCCTGAACCATATATGCATCCTTTATTTAGCCATCTCTTTTCAAAGTTTATGTCATGTGTTTTTGTTCCGTTCATCAAGTGTTGGAGTAGGCAGGTTCTCTCGTTGTCTACTATCTTAATTGGAAACTAAACTATTTTGCCATTTTTTTTCTTTCTTTTCTTGTTTTTTTCTCTTTTGTTACGGTATGTGTTTATTTACTTATGTTTTTCCCACAATGGACTATATTTCTTTAGTTAATTGTTTTAAAAGTTAAAAAAATATTATGTTGAAATAAATTTTGTATTATTTATATAGAGTTGTATAAGAATGTTTGTAACACATTAGACTACAATATATTTTTAAACTACTTTTTTCAGTATTTGATTTTGTATAAAGACATGAGAAGTTGAAATATTTTCATGCATTCTGAAAAAGTTTAAACAACATGGGAATTATTTCTTTCTTAAAGATTGTGTTGAATTTATTGTTAAATAGATTCAATTGACTTTTGAAGATAAAATTGGTTTTATTAAGTCATTCATGAATAGGGCAGCATCCTGTACAGCAAATAGAAGGGCACTCCAGGAAGCTTGTTTTTTTTGTTTTGTTTTGTTTTTAATAGGAAGAAGAGTAAGGCAGGGAAGTCATTAGTAAAAGAAAAAGGAATGGATTATTTGGATATATTTTTCTACCTTAAAAGTTTTATCACTTTGGTTGCCTCTTCTTCCTATGGGGAATGGTTGCTTCCTACCGAAAGGCAGCAACCAAGGCCTAACCAAAAACATGAGGCTAATGTGTTCCAAAAGGAAAGTTGATTTTAAAAGTGCCTGGGTGCAGGCGGGCTGAGACTAGTGAAGGGTGTCAGCCCTGAGCTATGGGAGAGAGCCTTAGATATAGGGGTTATGACAGGCATTTGCTGGAATGGGGTTGGATGCACTTAGAAATACTCGGATTAGTATATCAAGGTTTGTGGACTTGGTCACTGACTTGATGATGAGCAGGGATTCAGCTGCAGAAATACAAGTTCTTTCTGATGTAGCATAATCAGCATGGTCCTTTCTGGTGTCCTTGATAAAATTTGAAGTCAGCCAAAAGTCTGGAATCTTCCCAGGAACACCTTGGACCTCTTGCCTCTGGGCCTGTGGCTAGGCTTTCACAAACAACTATTGTGATTTAAAGTCTCCTAATGGTCAGGTCCCTCCCCAGTGCAAGCTTTCCCTGATATTCCTGCAAAGGTAAACTTTTTGCTACATTTCAAAGTAAATACCAGGGATTCTTATGTTAACTTTTTTTCTGAAATGAAAAAGAAGGGGGGATTGTGTATTATTGTTGGTCTCTTTTTAATTGTCTTTTTTCAGTTCAGGACAGTTCTTCTGTAATATCTTTGATTATGATTTTTGTTCAATTTATTTGATTTTCTTCTGTGTAGCAATTATTTGAATGTTTCTCCCACAGTCTTTATTATTTCCCTCTTTTTTCTTCATCTTTAAATACTGAGATTACTTCTTAAATTTGTCTTCGATATTATTCTTTTTAATTTCCAATATACTATTTACCACTACTATAGTAGTTTAAATTTCTTATTGATTAATTAAAAAATTTAATTTACTGTGTCTATATTTTTTCTTATCCTGCCTGAAGTTTTTATAACTTTTGCATCTTTTATATAGCCTTCTGTGTCAGAGAGACCATTTTTTTGTATTTTCTAGAAGGTGCCATACAGAAAAATAACAGCACCACCAACAATAGCAATAAAATAGCTATATAACAGCTAAGAAAGAAAAAAAAGGTATTTGGTTCATTTTCTATTTGGATATTTTATACGGTCTATAGTAGGTAATTGTCCAATGTGAGCTATTCCATGTTTTCGGACCAAGAATCATTTATTTATTTATTTCTCTGCTGAATTGCTTTATAGGTCTATAAGGTTGTTTTTGGCCCTGGCACACATAATTTCTAGATTCTAGGAAGCTTTCGCCTAGAATAACACTATATGCTGTAGATTCCATCTTTTCTTATCTCCACAACTTGATTTGTTGAAAAATGTTTATTTTGCAGGATACTTATTGCCATTAAGGATCCTTCTATCCTGTGTTTTGCTTGGTTTGGCATGATGGTCTACATCATTGCTTTCTTGTTTTATGAGGAGTACTGTATGAACAGATGTAGATAGATTGATGGGAGCTCAACTGTGGCTGATACAAGGAACAGCATATGCATAATAGAGATTTGGATATCCAACAGGACCCATATAGCTGATCAGAAAAGGAGGAATGACAGAAGGACATGAAAGAAGCCCTCCCAGCTGAGTCAGCTCCGTTTAAGGAACCTACCTGAAGTTTCACAAACACTTTCACTATGTGTCATGGACAAAAATTAATCTTATCCTCATACCTAGGTGTCAAGGTAGTTGGGAATGTAGTCTCTTGTTTTGAGTTATTATCAAAATTATATGAGGAACATCAAGATGCTGAGAAGAGGATAGTGGAAGGAGTAGAAGGGGACAGATATTTTTGTAGGCAACTGGCAGTCGTTACAGCCTAGAACTCTGAGTTTGAGCTGACTGCAGAAAGGATTAAAAAGCATTTTCTGTTGTCCACCATAAATGACAAGATGGACCGGCACGGTCACATTCAACATTTCATTTAAGGCTTACTTATGTTCACACTTAGTTTTCCTTTGCCCCCAGTGATTTCATGGAATCTGCTGTATTAGAAAGATGACATAAACTGTTAAGGTCCCACAGTGTGTGCCTCATCTCCCCTGCCCTTCCGTTTGCAGGCTAGGTTGTTTATTCTCTTCTTGCTGCAGTGACTAGGAGATTACTCATACAGGGATTAGTCAGCCCTGGTTGTTTGATATCACATCCTTCCCCCTCCTCCCAATTACAATTTATCACAGAGTCTTGGGACTCCCACTTCTGTCATTCTTGCTACCACCACCGTTAATTTCCAGTTCACATCTTCCTTTTTCCCTGCTAAAAATATTCGTCCATCAATAGCCATGACTAACATGGTCAGTGTTCTTCTCTCTCTCTCTCTTTTTTTTTTTTACAGAAGCATGTAGAAATTTATTGAAAGTGTTTGGTGAAGGTACAGTTTCTTTTTTTTTAAATAATTTTATTTTTTTAATGGGGTGACATCAATAAATCAGGATACATATATTCAAAGATAACATGTTCAGGTTATCTTGTTGTTCAATTATGTTGCATACCCATCACCCAAAGTCAGGTTGTCCTCTGTCACCTTCTATCTAGTTTTCTTTGTGCCCCTCCCCCTCTCCCTTTCCTTCTCCCTCTTCCCCCTCCCCCCTTAACCACCACACTCTTATCAATGTCTCTTAGTCTCACTTTTATGTCCCACCTACATATGGAATAATGCAGTTCCTGTTTTTTTCTGATTTACTTATTTCACTTCGTATAATGTTATCAAGATCCCACCATTTTGCTGTAAATGATCCGATGTCATCATTTCTTATGGCTGAGTAGTATTCCATAGTGTATATGTGCCACATCTTCTTTATCCAGTCATCTATTGATGGGCTTTTTGGTTGTTTCCATGTCCTGGCCACTGTGAACAATGCTGCAATGAACATGGGGCTGCATGTGTCTTTACGTATTAATGTTTGTCAGTGTTCTTCTTACAAAGTGCTTCCTTATACTTTTATTTCATTTGTACCTCAAAACCACCCTGCAATCTTTTTTCTTAAATTTTTGCCAACGCATATGTTTTAGAGGGTAGTGATTAAACAAATCCATACAGGTGAATGGTGGAGCTGTATAACACCAACCCAGATCTCCTAACCCATCTTCTTTCTACCACACTGTGCTACAAGTTGTAGCTCTAATGTATTGCCTCCCAGTAGCAGCAGTTCGTTATCAAAAATCTTGGGTTAGGCCCTGGCCGGTTGGCTCAATGGTAGAGCATCGGCCTGGCGTGTAGAAGTCCCGGGTTCGATTCCCGGCCAGGGCACACAGGAGAAACGCCCATCTGCTTCTCCACCCCTCCCCCTCTCCTTCATCTCTGTCTCTCTCTTCCCCTCCCACAGCCGAGGCTCCATTGGAGCAAAGATGGCCCGGGTGCTGGGCATGGCTCCTTGGCCTCTGCCCCAGGCGCTAGAGTGGCTCTGGTCGCAACAGAGCAACGCCCCGTAGGGGCAGAGCATCGCCCCCTGGTGGGCAGAGCGTTGCCCCTGGTGGGCGTGCCAGGTGGATCCCGGTCGGGCGCATGCGGGAGTCTGTCTGACTGTCTCTCCCCCTTTCCAGGTTCAGAAAAAATACAAAAAAAAAAAAAAAAAAAAAAAAATCCTGGGTTAGTGGGTGTGTCAGAAGGCAGCCTGTAATGTGCACTTAATTGAAAGAGAGATCATGGGGCCTAAAGAGGTGGAGAGGATCCATGCTGTAGAGTAGGAATGAACAGTGGCTCCCAGATATCCGTGCTTAAGGACATGTAAACTCCAAAATATTCTTTTGCTAAAATATTCCTCAGACTGGGCAGTATGAACAGGACAAACATTGCAGAAGTTCACAAATAATGAACAGCTACAACAGCAAATCCTGATTTCCTCTGGAGTATTTTATCAGAGCTCATGTGCTCCTAGCTTAGTGCTAAATGCTTCACCAAGGGAAACAATCGTGAATAGAAGTAACCATGCAGATGAGAGGATTAACTTCCTTTCCAGTGGATCAGGGTTTCGCAGAATGGCTTCAGATATAAGGAGAAGATACAGGCAGAAAACCACGAACTCCAGAGGCTGGCTAAAACAGAAAGGGAAATAGGTGGTAGCGATACAACCTTTCCAAAGGGAAAGCCAAGTTAGACAGCTCTTGAGTGAATGTGAGCAGCATAGCACACATTAGTTCAGATCAAGTTTTCAGATTCTCAGTTTGGGCTCCTCAAATTATTTCTTGACTTTCTTTGAAGTTACTGAACTCCACAATGAAACTCCATATTATTTGAGTTTGTTCTACTTTATCCACCACACAGGCCACAGTCACATGTAAACATATCATATTTGCCTAATTTAGCTTTTGGCTAATCCCCTCAACATTTCATCAGGAACTTATAATTTACTATCGTGTCCAGGCAGTGGTATGATGAGTCATTCAGTGAAGAGGTCTTGGCCCTCCTGGAAAAATATAAAGACTTATAAGGATTCCTTACATTTGATCCTTGTGCCATATACTTTTCTATAAGATGTGGTGTTTAATCATCAGTATGATTTCTACGGACTAAAGATAATAGATCTGGCCTGACCTGTGGTGGTGCAGTGGATAAAGTGTCGACCTGGAAATGCTGAGGTCACCGGTTCGAAACCCTGGGCTTGCCTGGTCAAAGCACATATGGGAGTTGATGCTTCCAGCTCCTCCCCCCTGTATCTCTCTCCTCTCTCTCTCTTTCTCTCTCTCTCTCCCTCTCTCTCTCCTCTCTAAAATGAATAAATAAAATTAAAAAAAAAGATAATAGATCTTTTAAGATAATAGATATTTTAAGATAATACTGTCCTTTTTTTCATGCGTGCATTTATTCATTCATTCAGTCAGATATTTCAAAAGGTACTTGCTGTACTTGCTGAGTGCCCCGGCAGTGTGCCAGGCACGTTTCTACTTGCTGGGATTTCAGCAGTGAATAAGACAGGAAGAAATCCGCACACTCAAGAAAATAGTGCCTGCACTATACTCAATACCTCAGGAATTGACAAGAGGAAAGAATAGATATCACATCATCTTTGCTTCCCATAAACTGCCCTATAGTCACAAGTGAGAACCTTGCTGTACCATTGGACCAAATATATGCATTGTTTGGCTTCCACAGTTAAAATTTTTTTTAATACTCATTTTTTTAATGGAATGGTTCCCTTTCCATTGCATAGCACTCTGTATCAGTCTTTATTGTATGTACTCAACCTGCTTTTCTTAGTTATTCTACCCCTGTGGCTCCTGTAGGCACTGGACTCTTAGACATTTGAATTTAAATCCTGAAAACTTAGAAAGTTGTGAGGAAATAAACATGAGAAAGGCTTTTTGGGCTCCAAAGAAATGTAGTAGAGAAGCTGGGGAGTTCCGTGATTTGTTTCTTAACTGCAAACTAGAAAGAGATTCCCCTCCAGCCTAAGGGAGGGAGAGGAGTGAACAGTCTGCGGCCCCAGAGCAGTGGCAACTTTGCTTCCTGGGAGGGAGTAGTAAGAATGCAGAAGAGAATGACTCTGGGGGGGGGGTCTTTAATCAGACTACCTGTTGAGGGGGTCACTGGAGATTCCTACAGCCATAGAATTGCCAGCAACAGCAGCTGTGGAATAAGGCCCATGACTTTCTTGGATTGATGACTGATATTTGAAGACACAGAGTACTGAACTCCATGGTGTGCCTGGATCTAGTCTGTGGTCTCTGAATTACTGTATCATAATGCTGGGATCAGGGGTATGCTTCACAAATAAATGAGGTTGCATTTTCCTAGATGGCCTAGCACGTGGATTTGACAATAAAGTTGTGGATAATTAGAAAATTGATGATTCCAGTACACTTCCATCAGTGGGCTGAGAATCACACCTGTTTGCTCACTATGGCAGGAAGCTGGAGTGGAGTGAAGGAAGGGAGGAATGGAAGATGACCATGTTTTATGGTACAGGACAATTTTTTTGGTAATCTGTCTTAGTTGCTGTTATTTCATGAAGGGCGTGGTCGGTGGCCTCTCTTTCCCTTGTTTTCTTGCAGTTCTTTCCTTTTTCCGCTGTCTTTTTCATTTTCATATATTTCGTTCAATTTGACCATGTAGAATATTTCTAAAACCATAATTCTCATTCACAGATTAGCTGTTAGGTTTAACTCCTTGGGCCTCACAGGCTCAGTTTCTTTCCACAGCTCTCTTTTCTGTCTCCTTGGCTCACTCTCTCCATGCTGGCCTCCAGGCTGCTCCAAGGTGCTGTCTCTCAAAGCAGAGGTGTCCACAGTGTGGTCATCAGACCAGCAGCCTCAGCAGCCCCAGCAGCCCCTGGAGACTTGTTAAAATGCAAACTCTCAGACCCATCCCAGACCTAGTGAATCAGAAAGCAGTGGGTGGAACCCAGCAGTCTGCTCTTCGCCAAGCCCTCTGGGGGCCTGGGTGCTAGCTCTAGTTTGAGAAGCACTGCTGGGAAAGGAAGCATTTCTAGAATGCAGTGTCCTATGGCAGGCAGCAAGAGGTAGGTCCCAGTGGGCAAGAGTGCAGCTGTCCTCCATAAAAAAACATATACATTCAAGCACATGATTAAATAGTCAAGCTGTTCTGTATAAATTGCAGCTCATTGTTTTCTGCACTCAAATCAAAATTTAATGGTTTGACCTGTGGGTAACTTTACTGATTTTATTTTTTTGAAATTAAATTTAATGGAGTGACATAAATCAATAAGAGTACATAGGTTTCAGGTGAACATCTCTATAGCATTTGAACTGTTGATTGTGTTGTGTGCTCATCACCCAAAGTCAAATCATTTTCCGTCACCGTGTGTTTATCTCTCTTTACTCCCCTTCTCCTGACCTGATGACAACTTTTTCAGAAGATTCCTAAAATCTAGAGACTTCATTTTATTTTTAGTCTTCTTTGCCATATTGAGTTAGTTGATTTTCCATTACATTATGATGTTATTTGCTTATTTAATTATTGCCTCCCCCCCAAAAAAAAAAAGAAAGTAAGAAAAAAATTGATTTTGCATAAAACATGTGGAAAGTTAGATGGAAATTTTTATGGGTACTGCAAGAATGCAAGAATACTATAGGTTTTCTTCCGGTAATTACATGCTCTTTATAAAACTCTTCATAAAAAGGTGTGCAGAAAGGTAAGATTTATTTTACTATTTTATTTTATGAGGAGGGGAGGCAGAGACAGACTACTGCATGCACCCACCTAGAAAGCACACTAGGGGGCAATGCTCTGCCCATTGGGGGCATTATTCTGTTGCTCAGCAACTGAGCGCTTCTTAGCACCTGGGGCAGAGGAGTGAAGGAAGGGAGGACTGAAAGAGCCATCCTTAGCACTGAAGCCGACTAGCTCCAATTGAACCATGGCTGCAGGAGGGGTGGAGAAGTAAGAGAGAGAGAGAGAAAGAGAAAGAGAGAGAGAAAGAGAGAAGCAGGAGGGGCGGGGCAGGGCGGGGCGGAGAAGCAGATGGGCACTTCCCCTGTGTGTCCTGACCGGGATTTAAACCCAGAATATCCACACACTGGGTTGACGCTCTACCACTAAGCCAACCAGCCAGGACAGTAAGATTTTAAAAAACTGAAAATTTAGTATTTCTAATGAGAGATAGTAATCAGCAGGACTTTAGCTTCTGTGTTTCCATAGCATGCAAAGATTTGCTGCCTACTCATTTGCATTCAGTCAGCAGTCTGACATGAATGGAGTGCATTCCTTTTTCTCAGTCTGCTAGTGAAGTACTGATTTTGCATTACAAAGGGAAAATATAAATATAGGTCTTCTTTCTAAGACCTCAACCACAATGTTAGAAAATTGCTGTGTTAGAAATCTCAAGTACGGTATTGGTAGAGAGCAGAGGTTCACAATTTGTGATGCATAGGATAAAATCCCTGAACTCTGTTTTTAATAATCAAACTGAAACAAAATAGTAGGGCCAGTGAAATCTCTAAAGTACAGGACTATCTAACCTTCTGGGTCATTCATTTGACTATCAGCTATCAATATAAATGACAAAGCATGAATCGTGAATATTCACTAACTTGAAAATAAATTTCCCAGTGGGTCAATTCTTGACTGAAAGAAATCTGCTTTCTGAATTCCACAAGAATACTGAAATTTATTTTAAAATGCATTTAGGGTAGTACTACCTCTTTAAAATGTATTATGAAGAAACTTCACTTTTATTAAGGTGACCAACTTTTTTACAATGTAAAGGAGGACAAAAATAAATCGAAGAAAACTATCATAAATAAACATTTTATTCACTGCACAATAATATACTATAATATGATAAATGCATAATAAAACATTTGTAATATTTTATTATAATTATGCTTACATGCCTATTAATTTTTAATAATAATTGTAAGAAAAAAGTATTTATTTAGATACAAATACGTGACATCACACACAATTGATCGACTTTGTATCGATCGAATATGTATATTTACAGGTTAGTCTTCCAATATCAAAAAGGAGGACATGTAGGAGGATGCTTTTCAAGGGAGGACGGAACTTACAAAAGGAGGACTGTCCTCCATAAAGGAGGATGATTGGTCACCTTTTATGTTATAGGTAGCTCATTTCTGCGTATGTCCTTTTCTTTTGTAGTAATAAACACCCACTCAGTCATTTCCATGTGAACTGTAATTTAACTGGTGCTGCTGTTTTATATTAACATTCACTGGCTTGTATCTTTTCCTTCATTGCCTTGAGGAAAAAGTCAGTATTTAGTCATAAAATTATTGTTTTAAAACAAAGGCTGGGGTTGTTGATTAGGGGCAGTGAGAAGATTTACATTATTATCAGAATCAGTTTGTTATAAAGCATTTGTCCAAAAGAAAAACAAGTAGAAACATTCATGTTTTAATCAGGAGAAAAGTAAACATTGTGTTTGAATAAATATACTAAGGGAAAAATGAGGCATTTTAAAATCCAGAGCAATTGTGTTTTGTTTTTTCCTTATGATATTTGCCAGCATTAGTAATGAATTATTAGATGTTAAATCAGATTGGATTTTCTTTTTTTTTCCTTTTTTAAAAATTAATTTTAATTGCGTGACATTGATAAATCAGGATACATATGTTCAGAGAAAACATCTTCAGGTTATTTTGATATTTGATTATGTTGCATACCTATCACCCAGAGTCATATTGTCTTCTGTCACCTTCTATCTGGTTTTCTTTGTGCCCTCCCCTCCCCCCACCCCCAGTAACCACTACACTCTTTTGTTTTTTTTTCCGAAGCTGGAAACGGGGAGGCAGTCAGACTCCCGCATGTGCCCGACTGGGATCCACCCGGCATGCCCACCAGGGGGCAATGCTTTGCCCCTCTAGGGCGTCGCTCTGTTGCATCCAGAGCCATTCTAGCGCCTAAGGCAGCGGCCACAGAGCCATCCTCAGCACCCGGGCCATCTTTGCTCCAATGGAACCTCGGCTGCGGGAGGGGAAGAGAGAGACATAGAGGAAGGAGAGGGGGTGGGGTGGAGAAACAGATGGGCACTTCTGTGTGCCCTGGCCGGGAATCGAACCTGGGACTCCTGCACGCCAGGTCGATGCTCTACTGCTGAGCCAACCAGCCAGGGCCAGCACCACACTCTTGTTCATGTCCATGAGTCTCATTTTTATATCCCACCCATGAATGGAATCATATAGTTCTTAGTTTTTTCTGATTTACTTATTTCACTCAATATAATGTTATCAAGATTCATCCATGTTGTTGTAAATGATCCGATGTCATCATTTCTTATGGCTGAGTAGTATTTCATAGTATATATGTACCACATCCTCTTTATCCAGTCATCTATTGAAGGACTTTTTGGTTGTCTCCATGTCTTGGCCACTGTGAACAATGCTGCAATGAACATGGGGCTGCATGTATCTTTATGTACCAATGTTTTTGAGTTTTGAGGGTATATATCCAGTAGAGGGAATGCTGGGTCATATGGTAGTTCTATTTTTAATTTTTTGAGGAATCACCATACTTTCTTCCATAATGGTTGTACTACTTTACATTCCCACCAACAGTGGATGAGGGTTTCTTTTTCTCCACAGCCTCTCCAACACTTGTTATTACCTGCCTTGTTGATAATAGCTAATCTAACAGGTGTGAGATGATATCTCATTGTAGTTTTGATTTGCATTTCTCTAATAGCTACATTTTCAGAGCATTTTTTCATATATCTGTTGGCCATTTGTATTTCTTCTTGGGAGAAGTGTTTGTTCATGTCCTCTTCCCATTTTTTTTTATTGGATTGTTTGTTTTTTGTTGAGTTTTATAAGTTCTTTGTATATTTTGGATATTAGACCCTTATTTGAAATATTGTTTGAAAATATCATCTCCCATTTAGTTGGCTGTCTGTTTGTTTTGTTGTCAGTTTCTCTTGCTGTGCAGAAGCTTCTTAGTCTGATGTAGTCCCATTCATTTACCTTTGCCTTCACTTCCCTTGCCTTTTGAGTCAAATTCATAAAGTGCTCTTTATAACCAAGGTCCACGAGTTTAGTACCTATGTTTTCTTCTATGTAATTTATTGTTTCAGGTCTTACTTTTAGGTCTTTGATTCATTTTAAAATAATTTTAGTACAAGGGGACAAACTGTAGTCGAGTTTCATTCTTTTGCATGTGGCTTTCCAGTTTTCCCACTACCATTTGTTGAAGAGGATTTCTTTACTCCATTGTGTGTTGTTTGTCCCTTTATCAAAATTATTTGACCATATATATGTGGTTTTATTTCTAGGCTTTCTATTCTGTTCCATTGGTCTGTCTATTTCCCTGCCAATACCATGCTGTTTTGATTGTCATGGCTTTATAATATAATTTGAAGTCAGGTACTGTAATGCCAGTGCCCCCAGCTTCATTCTTTTTCCTTAGGATTGCTTTTGCTATTTGGGGTTTTTTATAGTTCCATATATAAGTGTGATGATTTTTTGTTCTATTTATTTAAAAAATGTCATTGGAATTTTGATGGGAATTGCATTAAATTTGTATATCGCTTTGGGTAATATGATCATTTTGACTGTATTTATTCTTCATATCCAGAAACAAGGAATATTTTTCCATTTCATTGTATCTTTTTCGATTTCCCTTAACAATGCTTTGTATTTTTCATTATATAGGTCCTTTATGTTCTTTGTTATGTTTATTCCTAGGTATTTTATTATTTTTGTTGCAACCATGAAGGGGATTGTTTTTTTGAGTTTGTTTCCTGATGTTTCATTGTTGGCATATAGGAAGGCAATGGACTTTTGTATATTAATTTTGTATCCTGCGACCTTACTGTATTGGTTTATTGTTTCTAGTAGTCTTTCTGTGAAGTCTTTGGGGTTTCCGATGTATAGGATCATATCATTTGCAAAAAGTGAATCCTTTACTTCTTCTTTTCCAATATGAATTCCTTTTATTTCTTTTTCTTGTCTGATTGCTCTAGCTAGAACTTCCAGTACTACATTAAATAAGAGTGGAGAGTGGACACCTTGTCTTGTTCCTGATTTTAGGGGAAAAGTCTTTAGTTTTATGCCATTTAATATAATGTTAGGTGATGGTTTATCATAAATGGCCTTTATTATGTTGAGATATTTTCCTTCTATACCCATTTTGTTGAGTGTTTTAAACATAAAATGATGTTGTATTTTATTGAATGCCTTTTCTGCATCTATTGATAAGATCATGTGCTTTTTGTTTTTTGTTTTGTTGATATAGTGTGTATTACTTTAACCGTTTTACGTATGTTGAACCATCCTTGTGATTCTGGGGTGAATCCCACTTAATCATTATGAATATTTTTTAAATGTGTTGTTGTATTTGATTTGCTAGTATTTTGTTTAGTATTTTAGCATCTGTATTCATTAGAGATACTGGTCTATAGTTTTCTTTTTTTGTGTTGTCCTTGCCAGGTTTTGGTATGAGGGTTATGTTGGCCTCATAAAATGTGTTTGGAAGTATTGCTTCTTCTTCAATTTTTTTCAAAGACTTTGAGTAGAATAGGAACCAAGTCTTCTTTGAATGTTTGATAGAATTCACTGGTATAGCCATCTGGCCCTGGACTTTTATTTTTAGAGAGGTTTTTGATAGTTGTTTCTATTTCCTCGCTGCTTATGGGTCTGTTTAGGCTTTCTGCTTCATCATGATTCAGTCTAGGAAGATTGTATTGTTCTAGGAATTTATCTATTTCTTCTAGATTGTTAAATTTGGTGGCATAGTTTTTCATAATATTATACAATAATTCTTTGAATATCCATGATATCTTTGGTAATTTCTCCTCTTTCATTTTGAATTTTGTGTATTTGAGTCCTTTCTGTTTTTTTAGTGATTCTTGCCAAGGGTTTGTCAATTTTGTTGATCTTTTCAAAGAACCAGCTTTTGTTTTATTAATTTTTTTATTGTTTTTTTTGTTTTCTATTTTGTTTATTTCTGCTCTGATTTTTATTATTTCCTTTCTTCTGCTGGTTTTGGGTTGCCTTTGTTCTTCTTTTTCTAGTTTCTTAAGGTGTTAAGTAATTTACTTGCGTTCTCTCTTGTTTGTTCATATAGGCCTGTAGTGATATGAACTTCCCTCTTATTACTGCTTTTGCTGCATCCCAGAGATTCTGATATGTCGTATTGTTATTTTCGTTTGTCTGTATGTAATTTTTGATCTCTGTTTTTATTTCTTCTTTGACCCACTCATTTTTTAAAAGTTTGTTGTTTAGTTTTCACATTTTTGTGGGTTTGTTTACCTGTTTTTTTACAGTTGAGTTCTAGTTTCAAGGCTTTATGATCAGAGAATATTCTTGGTATAATCTCAGTCTTTCTGAATTTGTTGATGTTATTTTTGTGGCCCAACATATGGTCAATTCTTGAGAATATTCCATGTACACTAGAGAAAAATGTATATTCTGGCACTTTGGGATGAAATGTCCTGTAGATGTCTATCATATCCAATTGTTCTATTGTTTCATTTAAGGCCAATATATCTTTATTGATTTTCTGTTTGGATGAATGATCTAGAGCCATCAGTGGTGTATTGTGGTCTCCAAGTATGATTGTATTTTTGTTGGTTTTTGTTTTTAGGTCAGTCAGTAGCTGTCTTATATATTTTGGTGCTCCTTGGTTTGGTGCACATGTATTAAGAAGTGTTATGTCTTCTTGATTCAATGTCCCCTTTATCATTATGAAATGACCATTTTTTTCTCTGATTACCTTTGCTGTCTTTTAGTCAGCATTGTTATAAATGAATATTGCTACACCTGCTTTTCTTTGAATGTTATTTGCTTGAAGTATTGCTTTCCAACCTTTCACTTTGAATTTGTTTTTAACCTTGTAGCTTAGATGTGTTTCTTGAAGGCAGCATACAGTTGGATTTTCTTTTTAATCTATTCTGCTACTCTGTGTCTTTTTATTGGTGGGTTCAATCCATTTACATTTAGTGTAATTATTGACACTTGAGGGTTTCCTATTGCCATTTTATATATCGCTTTCTGTTAGTTTTGTATCTTGTTTGATTCTTCTCTTTTGCTTTTCTATCATTTGTTTTTGTTTGGTTTTAATCAATATTTGTTTTCTCTGTTACTTCTTTTTTCAAGTCATGTGCTTCTTGTGGTGGTTTTTTCAGTGGTGGTAACCATTAATTAATGGAAAGGGTACTAATCATGTTCATTGTAGTACATTATCTCATGAGTGCTTCTGTACTCCATCCTCCTTTGCTACTGTTAATCTTTGTCCTCTCCCTTTTTTTGTTTTTGTTGTCACAGATTAAATTTGGTTTTATTGTGTTCTTGATGGAACTTTTACTTGTGGTTTTGTTTTGTTTTGTTCTTTGTATCTGGTCAGAAAACCCCCTTTATTGTTTCCTAAAGTGGGGGTTTTCTGGTGATAAATTTCCTCATCATTTTTGTATATGTGAGTGTTTTTATTTCT
This sequence comes from Saccopteryx bilineata, assembly GCF_036850765.1. Classification (NCBI taxonomy): domain Eukaryota; kingdom Metazoa; phylum Chordata; class Mammalia; order Chiroptera; family Emballonuridae; genus Saccopteryx; species Saccopteryx bilineata. The sequence continues at coordinate 53,818,498 of NC_089490.1, forward strand.
CCTTCATATTTAAAGGATAGCTTTGATGGGTATAGTATTCTTGGCTGGAAGTTTCTCTCTTTCAGATCTTTAAATATTGGGGTTCACTCTCTTCTAGCTTGTAGAGTTTCTGCTGAGAAATTTGATGATAATCTAATAGGCCTTCCTTTATACGTTGTATTCTTCTTTCCCCCTGGCTGCCTTGAGAACTTTTTCTTATTTTTTTTCTGAAGCTGAAAATGGGGAGAGACAGTCAGACAGACTCCCGCATGCACCCGACCGGGATCCACCCGGTACGCCCACCAGGGGCGACGCTCTGCCCACCAGGGGGCGATGCTCTGCCCCTCCAGGGCATTGCTCTGCCACGACCAGAGCCACTCTAGCGCCTGGGGCAGAGGCCAAGGAGCCATCCCCAGCTCCCGGGCCATCTTTGCTCCAATGGAGCCTTGGCTGCAGGAGGGGAAGAGAGAGACAGAGAGGAAGGAGGGGGTGGGGGTGGAAAAGCAAATGGGCGCTTCTCCTATGTGCCCTGGCTGGGAATCGAACCTGGGTCCCCTGCATGCCAGGCCGACGCTCTACTGCTGAGCCAACTGGCCAGGGCGAGAACTTTTTCTTTGTCATTGGTTTGTGCCAATTTCATTATGATGTGCCTTGGAGTAGGTTTGTTAGGGTTAAGATAACTTGGTTTTCTATTTGCTTCTTGAATTCGAGGCTTTAGTTCTTTCCACAGGCTTGGGAAGTTCTCGTCTATTATTTGTTTGAATATGTTCTCCATTTCATTTTCTCTCTCTTCTCCTTCTGATATACCTATTATTCTTATGTTCCTCTTTTTAATGGAGTCAGACAATTCCTGTAGGGCTTTCTAATTTTTTTCAATTTGTGAGTTTCTCTCCTCTTCTCTCTGTTGGGCCTCTAGTTGCCTGTCTTCTATGTCACTAATTCTCTCCTCTATCTGGCCTGTTCTAATAGCTAAACTTGTTACCTTGTTTTTCAGTTCATGAATTGCGTTTTTCATCTCTGTTTGATTCATTTTCATAGTTTCAATTTCCTTGGTGATATATTCTTTCTGTTCATCGAATTGTTTTTGAACTTTCTAAATTGCTTTTCTGTGCTTTCTTGTATATTTCTGAGTATTTTTAGGATTTCTATTTTAAATTCTCTGTCATTTAACTCCCAGGTTTCCAAGATATTGAAATTTTTTTAAATATATTTTTTTAATTTTTAATTTTATTTATTCATTTTAGAGAGGAGAGAGAGAGAGGGAGAGAGAGAGACAGAGAGAGGAGAGAGACAGGGGGGAGGAGCTGGAAGCATCAACTCCCATATGTGCCTTGACCAGTCAAGCCCAGGGTTTTGAACCAGCAACCTCAACATTTCCAGGTCAACACTTTATCCACTGCACCACCACAGGTCAGGCCGGTATTGAAATTTTTTTATAGGTTTTTCCTCATCTATCTGTGCTACAGCTGTCTTTTGTATCCGTGAATTCGATTTCTTTTTTCTTAATGGCATTTGATGGTGATTTTGTTAATAACACTAATAAGAATTGATAAAGAATAAAATAAATATTAAAAATTAAAAAAATATATAAAAAGTAAAAAAAATGTTTTTGAGAAAATACAGTGAAAAACTGAAAATTATATTGTGCTAAATGAAACAAAAACTACATAGAACAGAGGTCCTGAGTTGGGGAGATGTGACAAAGGCAAAAAATGAGGTAAGGACCTACAAAATGCTACTAAGAAAAAATTTGGATCAAGAATAAAATAACTTGTTTGTAAATGATGGTCAAAAGAGAGCTATATTGAAAGAGAAAAGAAGAAACAAAAAAAATGAAAAAAATATAGTGAAAAAGGAAAATTCTATTGTATTAAGTGGAACAAAAACTACGTAGAATGAAAAGCTGGATTTGGGGGAATTGTTAATGAGGTAAAAAGTATAGTAAAACCACATAAAGTGCCACAAAGAAAAAATTTGAATTCAAAATAAAATAATTTGTTTGTGAGTGAGGATCGAATGAGAGGAAAAGTGAAAGAGAAAAAAAAAAAAAACAACAACCAAAAGAGAGAGGAAAAAAAAGGAGTTAAAGTTTTTGAAATGTAACCCTCATAGAGAGAGAGAGAAAAAATTGGAAAATGAGTCATGTATGTGTAATGACGTTCAAAATGGAAAGAAAATAATAAGCTGGAAAGAGGATAAAATGACCACGGTGGAAAAAAAAAAGATGAAAAATGAAAGAGAAAAAAAATGGATAAAGTTATAAATAAAGACTGAATTTTTTCTGATTTTGAGAGGTTATCTACTTCATTTTTCTTCTTTCTCTCTCTTTTTGGCTGATGGCACTGTACCCCAGGTTCTGCCCCTGTGGCTCTCTTAGGTAGAGATTAGCAGTTGATGCGTAGCTATTTCAGTGACATGAACTAGGCCTCAGTCCTGTTGGTAGTCATGGCTGTTAGCGTTTTCAGGCCCCAACAATGGGAGAGTCTGTTTTTTTGGAGCCTCTCCCCAAGTCTCTCCTTCCTGAGCCAGTAGCCCAGGGACCCAGCTGTGAAGTTGCCCTTTCCACTGCCTGGAGAGCAAGAGGCTCTAAGAGTCACCAAATCCTCCCTCTATCCTCACTCAACGCAGGGTTCTGGGTAAGGTTTTGTCAGCCAGAGCTGCCAGCATAATCAGGCAGGGCTGGGAGTCGATTGCTTTTCAGGTGTCCTTCTATGAGCCTCTGGACATGTCTAGTATGCCTCAGCGCTCCATGGGTCTACTCTCCCCAGGATTTTTGCTGGGGAGAGTAGACCCATTTTTACTTTGAAACCTGTATTGGCTGATAGGAAGATGCCCCAGTCACTGCCTGCAGAACAGGTGGTCTTAAAAACTGCCAAGTTCCTCCTCCAGGTTCTTTTAAAGCACAGCCCTGGATATGAAAGCTCTTCAGACCAGAGCCACCAGCTTAAGCAGGCAGGGGGTGAGCTGACTTCTGGTCAGTTTCCTTTCTTAGGTTCCCCGGGTATGTCTGGTTAAATTTGCCTTAGCGCTCCATGGGACTGCTCTCCACAGGCTTCTCCCTTGTTAGGAAGCCTGCAGCCTAGCCTGCCCAACTTCTGCAGTGTTCTCTGAGGCCTGCTCCATAGGAATGTGTTTTTAACCTATATTGGCTGGCAGAAAGTTGCCCCAGCCACTGCATGCAGAGCAAGAGGCCCTAAAAACTATCAAGTCTCTCCTCTAGGTTCTCTTAAATTGCAGACGTGGGAAAGAAGACCTCGTCAGCCAGAGCCGCTGCCAGCATAAGCCAGCTGGGCAGTGAGCAGACTGCGGGTTAGGCTCCTTTCAGCAATCCAATCCGCAGATCTGCTCCAGAGACTGTCTGCAAGCTGCCTGCGCGCCCCTCTTCCCAGCACTTCTGTATTTTTCTTCCCTAGTAATGTGCTTTGTTAGTTTGTATGACTGGTGGAGGTGCCCTGCCTGGAGAGGTCGGGGTGTAGGGAAGCCGGTGTGCTCCCCTTCGGCTGTTGTTCAGGAAGCAGGGACCACACAGAGACTCCAGCCACAGCCCAAGCAGAAGGCCACTGTTGACAGTCTCCGACCCAGCCCTCTGTCCGGGATCGCAGGCACCCACAACTCCTGTGCTCACTGAACGGAAGACTGGGAGTAAACAAAATCCACTCTGCAGGCAAGCCACTCACCCACCTATGCCAGGGCCTGCCCCGGGGGTTAGCTCCGTGTTAGCTGAGCCGCAAGATCACTGCCTCCTAGGCCCAAACGTCTCCGCTCCAGCCAGCCCACCATCTCCACCCCAACCCCCCTCCTTCTCAGTTCGAAGTGAAAGCAGACCTTTCTCGGGTCAGTGAGGGAAGCAGAATACTCCATTCTTCGTCCTATTTCCTTCAGATTGGTTTATATATTCAGCCACCTTTTCGCCCAATTGTACCTTTGTTTGGTATATGTGTATTTCAGATGCTCCTGGGATTGTTTTTCTGCCTCTAGTTGTTGGATTTGTTGAAATTTCAGGGAGAGGTACTGGGAGCCCCCCTCATGGCGCCATTTCTATGACGTCACTCTCCAGATTGAATTTTCAATTTGACATTATTCCTTCTTTTCCTCTCCATCCTTTTGGTCTTCTACCTCCCTTTCCCCACCCCTCCCCCAAAACCTTATACCATTTTGTTATGGAGTCTATTTATTTGGAGGATGGGAGCATCATTAAATTAAAAAAAATATATTTTTGACTTAGTCAATAACAGCTTGGTACAGAGATAGGAAACAGAAGAATGGACCCCCGTGGGTAAATGGCAGTCCGGTGCTCAAAGAGCTAACAGTTTGGTGGTGACACAGACATGGGCACAAAGAAGTATAACTGAAGGCAAAGTGTGTTATAATAAAACTACAAACATAGTTAGTGACATTGTTTCATGAAACAAGAGAGAATTTGTGCTTATTTTTATAGAAGAGATACCTTCGAGCTGGACCTCATCAGATAAATAATATTTGAAAGGTGAGGATGGAAGAGAATGCTGTTCCCTGTGAAGGTAACAGATATGAGAAACTTGACTTTTGACAGGAATGCTTATGTCATGAATTAGGGTGATGGGACAGTACAGAAGAATCAAACTATAACAAAGACTCTAATAAAGGGGTTAAAAACTCAAAAACCAAAATGAAGTGCTTGGCAGAATGCTTCCGGGCTGGAAAGCATGAAATAGAGATAGATGGTCAATTACCCCCTCCCGCCTGTCTCCTTCAGCCCACTGACAATTGGGCTATTCTAGTTGAAAAAAAATATTGTCTAACCCAGAGGTCAAAAAGCAGAGAAAATAGGGTAGTGAGTTTCAGGAACAGTGAGCTCTAGAAATCTGTCAATAAAACACCAAAGCATCTAAAAATTTCAGGCCACTATTAATTAGTCAAATAACCAGTCAGTCATTATAAATGCTCCATATAGTTATTGCCCAAAGGAGATCACTTTAGGTTTAACATTTCATAAACAAAATAGCCAGACTATTGAAGCAAATTTTAGAATTAAATGTACTGGATATTTTTGAATCATGCAGAGCCAGCCTATATAAAAAGAATCCTGGCCAGTGAGTTGGCTGGAATTATTGTTAAACAAAAGCCATAGCACTTTGTCATGGGGTTGTATTTAGTTTTCCTACTACATTTTTTTTTTTCAAGTGAGTCACTAGAACAACATCCTGACCCCACAATATGTTACCAACGAAAGCACATCTTTATTTTTCTCTGGTTTCTCTTTGCAGCCAAGCAAGAATTTGGCCATATTATATTCATCAGCAAGAAATCCCCAAATACCAAGCAACACACCAGGATGGACCATGGATTCCGGACACTTTTAAATCCTGGAAGAGAGACTTATTCTCCTCCTCCTCCTCTTGTGCATACTCTGTCTAAAGAAAACATGATCTCACTGATCCATGTCAGATTTAACACTTTGTTTTGCAGAAACCAGAAGGGATCTCTAGCAGGTCTCATTTGTCAAGGATGGTTGTACAGAGAGCTTGAGACAGGAAACTAGCTTTTGCAGTGTACAGAAATGAGTCTTTGGCCTTAAGGTAGTCTTGTCTAAAACTCTTAAAGCCATCATTCCTGCTGAGACTTATGTTGACTGTTTACATGTTAAGGTCAGATGAAACTATTTCTCTCTTTCATGTCAGCACTGCTGTTTAAGAAGTCAATAAATAGTATTTACCTTTAGCAGTGGACATTGCAATGTTCAAAAAACTAGGGGTGGGTATTGAGCAGGTGGACACCCATTTATCATTAACACTTTGGGTCTCTGTACATGTAGGCATTGGTAGGGTATTTTCATTGACTTAGTTCCCAAACTGCAGCAACACAGTCTCCTGCACAGTGAGCTTCTGAGCAGCCACTGAAGACAAGGGCGAGATCTATAGGAATGCCAGGTGTTTGAACTAGAAAAGGGTGTGGCTTTGCATGCACATTCACAGTCATCTCTTGAAAAGCCTGGTGTAGCCAGAAAAGCCTGGAGCGTGCATAAGAGCCAATGTGAGCTTTTGTTGTATTTTTGTTCCCTTCTCAATAGCAAAATAGAAAGTTCTGTGGGTCCTTAGACTGAGGGAAGGCATAAATTATGATTGTGTTTTCCATATTATAATATCTCCTGATGAGAGAAACTACTGATTCAAAATATCTTATGGTGAGAAAATTGGCATTTTCAGCTACACTATTGATACAGTATTTAAATATCTTTCATCTACTGTTAAAGTCAGGCTATAATTAAAACTCAACATCTGGAGAAAACATCCAAAAATATCCTAAGTTATTTTTTTCTGGTACGATTACAATTAATATGTCTTTAAAACTTTCCTCACTGCTATCCTCTGATCCTCCAGAGGATATGCTTTTCTTCTAAAATGACTGGAAGATTTGGATTTCAAGATTCACAGAACTCAGGTTGTCTTCATGCTTTGCTTTCTGTGTAGAATCCTGCTGAAATGGCATGGATTTATGTTCAACTCCTGATACTATTATTTACTAATTGTGTGAACATGGGCAGCTTCCTGTTGGGAGACAGTTCTTCCTGAATCTCTTGTGTGTCTTCACATCTTTCAAGTAAATGCACTATCTCTGTTTCAGACTTTGTTTCAAGTATGTTTGTGTAGTGAATAACCTTTGACGAAAGAGATAGTGTCTCCTTTCAAAACAAAGGGCAGACATGCTTGGTGTCCGTTATAAGAGTTCCTGTAACACGTTATAAAATTCCTGTAACACAACCTATTGCATATGCAGGTGTTATCTGACCCTCTCTGTGTTGTTTGTGGGATTTGGGATTCAGGAAATTGGCAAAGAAAAGCTGATACTCTGGCTATTGCTATGAATAATAGTCTTTTGTTTCTGACCCCGCAAACTTGTGCCTTCAGCAAGCATTGCTGAAACTGTGACAGGCTAACTTATTAAGCTTTCAAGTAGGATAAAATATCAGAGCTTTGACAGTCTTTGACACTTATTTGACAGTATTAATCCTTAGTTTCCTCACCTGTAAATAGGCTTTAAAAATAGTGCTGACATACTTGTAGTGAGGATGAGCCCAGTACTAAACACATACTAAATAATAAATATTTGCTCTTGCTGTCATTTATGTGATACTCTCATCTTCTGCCTTAAACAAAAACAATTCTTATGTATAGTTTTATTTTGAAAGAAAACTTCTGTTAAAGGGTCTGCTAAGAGTTATACAATTTCAAGATACCCCTTCTCAAATGTAATTTTTTTTAGAATCTTTTTTTTTTTTTTACATTTATGATGGTCACACTTTGTCTTCTTTTTTTTCTTTGTAAAAACAGAAAGAGATCTCCAGCATGTCTCATTTGTCAATATTTTTGCAGTATGATTTTATATAAAATCTTGGATGGATCTAATGGAGAAGCTTACATTAAAAATATATTTCCTTTATTTGCTTCCCTGGAAAGAATTGGGGAAAGGAAGAATAACTTTCTTAGCTTAGTTTGGCTTATGATTAAAATTTTAACTTCTAAAATATCTTGTGTTTATTCTTTAAGAGAACTGGATGGAGGCACAATAAAGAAGCTGATTTTGCCTGACCAGGCGGAGCACAGTGGATAGAGTGTTGGACTGGGACACAGAGGACCCAGATTTGAAACCCTGAGGTTGCTGGCTTGAGCATGGACTCATCCAGCTTGAGTATGGGCTCACCAGCTTGAGCACAGGGTTTTTGGTTTGAGCATGGGATTGTAAACATGACCCCATGGTTGCTGGCTTGATCCCAAAGGTCATGGCTTGAGCCAGGTATCACTCATTCTGCTGTGTCCCCCCTGGTCAAGGCATATACAAGAAAGCAATCAATGAACAACTAATCAATAAGCAACAAAGAATTGATGCTTCTCATCTCTCTCCTTTCCTGTCTGTTCCTCTCTCTGACTCTCTGTCTCTATCAAAAAAAAAAAAAAAAAAAAGCTTGTTATAACTGAACATGTCAGCATGATCATCTGAGAGCCTAAGTGTAATATGTAGGTTTATTTCTGCTCTTGATATATGAAGACAAAGAGATCTAAATTGTAGATATAATCATGTTACTCCTTTTTCCCCTTTTAAATGCCTCCTTGGATTCCTCGTGCCTACAGGGAAAAGTCACAATTTTTCATGTTGGTTTTACAGACCCTTACAATTTGTCCAGTTTCATCCTCAGCACGTCTATTATAACTCTATTACTTCTCTGCAGGCCCTTTTTGCTATTCCCCTCCTGTATATTTTAGACATACATTTCTGTCTTGTCTGCCTTTCCCTTCTTTTTTCACCCAACAATCACATTTGTTCCTTAAGGGTCAGTTCAAGTTTCTCTTTCTCTGGGAGACCTCCTTGCTTTATCCAAGTGAAATTAGCTAATTCTTTCTTTGTCTGACTCACACTTTTAGTTAATACCATAATTTTTGCCTTGAAAGAATTGCTCTGCATTTATTTGGCTATAGCCTCTTTCACCTAATGATTGTTAGTTGCTTGAGAGTGGAGATTGTTTTATTCATTTTTATGTCTTCTTTGACATGCAGTACGTGACAAATTGTAGATTTTTTTTTTTTTTTTTGTCAATGAGGCAGAGAAGTGGTCAACTTTTCTGAGACATAAGCCATAAAATGTGTTTCATTGGTGCTCGGTTGAACCTCAGTGTTTCTCAACCCTGGTTGTCCATTGGAATCATAAGAAGAGCTTTGAAAAATTACCAGTGACTGAGTCCAGGGACACTGATAGCTGCACCTAATTTCCATAAATTTGGATTTAGTTTAAAGTGAAGTCCAGGGTTTGGTAGTAATAGCAAGCACTTACATAGCTCTTACTATGTAAGGGACTATTTTGGGGACTGTTTTAAGCACTTTATTTATTTTAATTTGTAAGCATTTTTTGGAAAGCCAACATTGAGCACCACTAGTCTGGCTAAATGGCAAGAAAATATAATCACTGAGGATTGGGTAAAATAATGATACATAATGACAGAGCTAAACTGGATTCTTTGAGTGGAACAGATTGTTTTATTTGTTTGTTTTTGTTTTTAATTAAGTGGGGGAGTAGAGAAGTGATCTCAGTGTGTACAGTGTGATGAGTTGGGTTCAGACTAGAAGAAACTTTCAGTAACTGCAGGAAGACTTCAGATTGCTGAAGGTGATCTTGAACATTAAGAGTCACTATTTTAGTTTAAGGTCCAATTTTCATGAGACAGCACTTAATTAACCAATTTGCCATAAAAATTTGTCTATGCTCACTGGAGATTTTCACTTTTGAAATGAGAAGAATATTTTGATTTGACATCTTTGCAGTTATTTAAAAGAAATATTTAACATCTGGCAAAAGAAGACTAAATTGATTTAAGTAAAGCAATATTATAAAAGGCTTGTAAAAATGGTCCTGGGTTAAAATAGTTTTGAAAAGTAAAATGGGAATTTTGTGTATCACATTAACTTGTGAAAAAGAGTCTTTTCATACAATAGATTATAAAAAATAGTTAGCTTTTGCATTAAATCAATTTTTTTCTAGCTTTCTTAAGGAACATTACTAGTATGGAACAGGACACCCTCAGTGCTGCTCACAGCTTCCTCACTAGTCTTGCTGCTTTTCTCCTTTTTCCCATCCATCTTCTCTGCCTGCCAGTTATGTATCATCATATACTCCAGCTGTGCATGGAGGGTTAACCTCATTGAAGCAAGGCAGATTGGGCACCGGGCCTGGAATAAACCTGTCCACTTGGGTGGGAGAGGGAGTAGGAAAGAGTCAGTGTCTACAGAGTAAGGAAATAGGGAGCCATTTGATGGCAGCCCTTGTGTATTGAAGGGAGCCAACCACGGCAAACTCAGACAGCTCGGAAGCTCGAAGCACACGATCATATGGAATCAGATCAAGCCACGCTGGAGGATGCACCCAGGCAGTAGGAGAGAATGCATATCTGCCACAGAAGACCCTAGATATTGCTGGTTAGATTTCACTTCCTGTGGGGGATGAGGGCTGTTTCAGGGAACAGTCTCCACCCCAATATATCCTAAGATCTCAGGAAGGCTATAAAGCAGGGGTGCCCAAACTTTTTAGACAGGGGGCCAGTTCACTGTCCCTCAGACCATTGGAGGGCCAGACTATAAAAAAAAACTATGAACAAATCCCTATGCACACTGCACATATCTTATTTTAAAGTAAAAAAACAAAAAGGGAACAAATACAATATTTAAAATAAAGAACAAGTAAATTTAAATCAACAAACTGACCAGTATTTCAATGGGAACTATGCTCCTCTCACTGACCACCAATGAAAGATGTGCCCCTTCCGGAAGTGCAGCGGGGGGCGGGGGGGGATAAATGGCCTCAGGGGGCCACATGTGGCCCGCGGGCTGTAGTTTGGGGACCTCTGCTATAAAGGAAGGGAATGAGCCAAGGCTTAATTACTAGAATTAAGAGTAAGATGGAGGTGGATTTAAAAATAAGACAACCAGTTATTCATACCTGGGCACAAACTGAGAGGCAGGTAAGTCACAAAAATGACTTGATCCCAGGTTTCAGAATAAGACCAGATTTTCTTAAGAAATTGAGTTTTATTTATTGGTGATGATGGTCCAGTGGTTTAGATGTAGGTGGAAGAGGGATGCAATATTTGAGATATAAAAAACATTTTCTTAACATTAACTCTGATCTTTCTGATCAATTTTTTTTCAATGGCCCCTTTTGGGTACAGAATAAGCCAGTCTCATTAATTTGACAAAGGCTTCAATATTCTAGTTCAACTATTTTTTATTCTCATTTCTCACTTCTTATTATCTTCCTTCACAAACTCCTGTACCTATTTTTTTTTTGCACAGAACCTACAATTCCATTAACCAGACTAATTAAATATTCTTCTTGTTTTAACACACCCTATAGTTTACTGGTTTGATGTTTTTCTCAATATTTTCTCCTTTATAGCTACCTATTATGTTGAAATTATTCCTTGACACCAAATGTTGTCAGTAAATACTTTTTTCTTTTTTTTAATAATTTTATTTTTTTAATGGGGTGACATCAATAAATCAGGATACATATATTCAAAGATAACAAGTCCAGGTTATCTTGTCGTTCAATTATGTTGCATATCCATCACCCAAAGTCAGATTGTCCTCTGTCACCTTCTATCTTGTTTTCTTTGTGCCCCTCCCCACCCCCTTTCCCTCTCCCATTCCCCCCTCCTCCCCCATAACCACCACACTCTTATCAATGTCTCTTAGTTTCACTTTTATGTCCCACCTACGTATGGAATAATGCAGTTCCTGTTTTTTTCTGATTTACTTATTTCGCTTCGTATCATGTATCAAGATCCCACCATTTTGCTGTAAATGTTCCGATGTCATCATTTCTTATGGCTGAGTAGTATTCCATAGTGTATATGTACCACATCTTCTTTATCCAGTCATCTATTGACGGGATTTTTGGTTGTTTCCATGTCCTAGCCACTGTGAACAATGCTGCAATAAACATGGGGCTGCATGTGTCTTTACGTATCAATGTTTCTGAGTTTTTGGGGTATATACCCAGTAGAGGGATTGCTGGGTCATAAGGTAGTTCTATTTTCAGTTTTTTGAGGAACCACCATACTTTCTTCCATAATAGTTGTACTACTTTACATTCCCACCAACAGTGTATGAGGGTTCCTTTTTCTCCACAGCCTCTCCAACATTTGCTATTACCTGTCTTGCTAATAATAGCTAATCGAATGTGAGATGGTATCTCATTGCCATTTTGATTTGCATTTCTCTAATAGCTAAAGAAGATGAGCATCTTTTCATACTTTTTTCTTTTTTTTACCCATATCTATTATTGACAACCTTTGCAAGCAAAGGCTTATGTTGGTCTGATGCATCTTAATATCATACATCAAGCCTAATATAGGAGGAGAGAACAAAGTAAAAAATTTTAAAGACCTAGTTTATTGGCATAACTTTTTGACATTACTTGTATTTTTAAAATTACATTAATTTACATACATTTGAGCTTTTGTAGACTATTAGATTTGAAGGAAAAAGCTGTATTTTTTCTTGAGTGCTCTGAAGCCTCATCAGTAGACTCACAATTTAGAAAATTCAAAATTTTAAGAATTTCAGTAGTATCTAGTTTCTTAGAACATGCATGCATGTTATATATTCATTCCATTATATAATACATGGATGTTTGTGTATGATTGAATATTTATAATATTTAGAAAGGCAAAACCATGATAACATCCTTTTTATGATCTTAGAAAACAAATAATTAACTTGTATTAAATAATTCAATTGCAGGCCTATTCATTGTCTTGAACCATTAGTATGGATAATAGCAGTTATTGAATGGTATTATCAAAAAGGGGTTGACAGTATTCAAAACAGTCTCAGTATCATATAGGTCTATGGCTTTCAACCAGGCATGATTTTGACTTGCCCCTTGGGGACATCTAATAATGTCTGGAGACATCTTGGGTTTTCACAAATGGGGGCAGTGCTACTGGTATCTGGTGGGTGGAAGCCAGATGTATAGCTAAATGTCAACAATGTACAGAACTGTGGCCTACAACAAAGACTCATCTGGTCCAAATGTTAGTAGTGCTAAGGCTGAAAGACAACATAGACCAAGGTTAATGTTTGGTATGTTGAAACTGAAATATATATATATTTCAATGTCAAATGTCAGCCATTGCAATATATTAGTTTCCGAAAGTAACCTAAAGTTGATCAGCAGTTAAGATGTGGAGTAATAATGACCTTTTAGAGATTATAGATTTGTATTACATTGAAATGTACCATTTTGACTTTTGCTTAAATAAGCGAGCCCAATCCTCAATCTATGAAACAATTGAATAATTCAGAGGCTTTTGTGGTGGTCATATAAATTTGTGATTGCTTTTAGTTTGGATTCACATGTGGTTAAACTACATGTTTCCATGAACTTCAGGTTTTGCTTTTGGAGTAACATTGGTAAGTGAGGGTTTGATATAAGGCGATTAGCTGTAATTTTGGAACTTTTCCTCCCTTTTTTAAAGCTTTACATAGCTTGGGCTTTTATACTTTACATAAAACTATAATGTGAATGATTTATAGAAAAACTCTGCAAAGTGAGGTCAGTATGTACTTTGAGGCCAGGGCAAAAGACTCTACTCTGCCATTTGTTTTTAGTGTTTTGTTTGGCTCTTTCCATTAAACCAGATGGATAAGCAGGGCACATATGGTGTATGAACTGGCTGGGGCTCCCAGCAGGCCTGATGAGCTGTCAACTCTGCGGCCTGCTGCTGTGCTTTTATATTTGAGTTCAAAATTCTAATACTCATTTGTGTAAGGGCAAAGGCCAGGTGCATCTAAACCCAGTAGGAAGCAGCTACTCTGAAATCCAGAATACTCGTCTAGAAGGAGAAGACCTCAGCAACAAAGTCCTTCTCATCTGTGACCTGCTCTTTCTTCCTTTGTGACACTAAGCTCCCTCTCTCAGGATCAAAGAGCTCTGTGGGGACACAACTTCTGAATCAGCCTTGTGGACAATTTCTGTTTTGAATTCAGTTTTGTGTCTCTGGGTTGAATTTTCTTCTGGCTAGCCTTGTGGCCACTCCTGGAGGCAGAGAAACTGCTATGCGGGTTTGCAAAGATCAGGAAAACAAAGGCCATCTCCAGTACTAACAGTAGAAACTACGGGCGAGATGGGAGGTTTACTGTGATTAGTGTTGTGGAAATACTGGTCCTATCTATGGGTGAACCGCCTCAGTCAGAGAATTTGGATCAAACCATTATTATAACATGTTCACTTCTGCTTCTGTTTTATTTGATGGTCACAGTCATTTTAACATTTTACACAGTGGTCCTGTATTTGGATGGTTGCAGTTGTTTTATGAGCTCCTTAGTGGTTATAAATATGGATTTTGAAATCAGAAAGACTAGGCTTGATTCATGGCATCTGTCACATGCTGCAGAGGAAATTTAAAAGTTATTTAACCTCATTGCATCTCAGTTTCTTCATTTAAAAATTGATATGTTAGTGCCTCTATAACTAGATCAAATGCCAGACTGTTTGGGATTGAATGCTGGCTCTGCCACTTGCTAGCTAGCTGACCTTGCACACAATGCTTCACCTTTCTGTGCTCTGGAGATAACAATAGGATCAGTTTAGAGGCTATTGTCAGGATTGAGAGACTGCAGGAGTAGAATATTTAGAATAATGTTAGACATCTTTAGTACTTAATCATTAGCTAAATTATTGTGAGAGTAAAATACTTTTCTTAGTAGCAGAGAAATTCTTTTATGAATTTTGCTCATTACATACATGCATAACATTTATAAATGTACTACACAGAAACTCTTTTGAAAAGCCCTAAAATATTCCATTATCAGGGTTATTGCTCAGCTTTCCACTGCATTGAAAGGGTTTTTCAGATACATAAATGGCCACCTGTCAGACTAGACAAGGTGTCTGGTATTGTTCTTGAAACTGAGGAAAGTTTAAGAAAAATGTACACACACACATACACATCTGTAGGTGCACACTCATGGACATGCCTTACGACAGGTGTGGACTGGAATTGTATCTAATGAAATCAAGCAATTGAAGAGAGCTTGTCATAACTCAAGACTGATAGAAGCCCTTGGTTCTAGATATCCCTGGGAATTGAAGTTCTGCTTGCCACCATGACTCTAACTCCTATGCTATTGGCAAGTTACAGTCTATTTTCTCCTTCACTGCCACTGTGCTCATCTACTCTGGGAGAAATCCTTATGCATCATTTCCCCAAATCTCTGGCTCCCCTTGAACCAGCTTTTATTTCTAATTCTTCTATACTACTCTGGCTGAGAAATCACACTCATTTACATCATCCATATTTTTAAAAGCATTAAAAGGAAAACCAATTTACTTGATACCACAACTGAATCCTGACATTTTGGGGTTGATTTCCAGTCCACAGCTTGTTGGTTGATACTCTGATAGCTCATACAAAAGGAGCAGATGGCTCACTTTTGTGCATGTATTTTATGAAATCTATTTGTTTAAGAAGAAGAGAGAAGAAATGCAAAACATTATGAAAACCAGTATATTTTTTATATCATGTTAACAAAGTTTCATTGTAAGATAAAAAGAGCCACATGTTGAATTAATAAAAATAATTTATGAAGAGATAGTATTTATATGGTAGCTTAATATCTCTTCCTGGGTCTAATTGGGTTAAAGATGTTAAAACAAACTTAAAGTTTCAGAGATTTTTTTATATGAAAATTAATTTTTGGATTGTATAACTCAAAAGGATTTCATTTAAAATTTCACCAACATTTAATGTTTTCAGGAAACTAAAGTAAAATGAGACTGATAACCACAGATGTTTTACAAGTAGTGTATCAAAATAAATATGTGCAATGTTTTACCTTATTCTCGCAATATAGAATTAGAATAATTTAGCTTATAATTTGGAAAAGTTTGGAAATTTTTTTCAAATAAATAGCATCACAGTGAAATTGGGCATGGTCGGGAAAGAGCTTCAAGGCTGTAAGACTTTCTTCAAACTAGAAAAGCTTTAAATTGTTTGAGTTTTCCAGTTTATTTGACCTGGGAAGCTTCCTGGATGTCTTGTTATAACTACCATGTTAAATTTAGTTACATGCTTAGAGAATGGAGAAAAAATTGTTCACCACCTGGCAGGTGAAAATAGGAAATAAAAATATTGACTCGGGATGTTCCCAGGACAATTAAACACTAATGAAAGGATTGTAGTTTCTAAGGCCACTGTGAGGAGGAAAGTGGGCATAAGTATCTCATCTGGCACCCAGTTGATTGCAATTCACGATGCCTGTAATTTCTGGCTATGTGAGTAACATGGCAAAATAACTTGCATTGCAGTAAAATTAAGAAAAAAAGTGTCTCTTAAAGGACTTATATTTTATAGGATCACAACAGAATTTTCCCTTCTTTTTACCTCTTTTGGAAACACTGGGGCTCTTTTGGAATTGCCCAGTCTTGTATTTTGATTACAGGTTTAAACAAAACGTCAGCACACATAACCCCTGATGACATGGTTAATCTGGAGAACCAAGATTTTTTTGGCTCTAATATGACCCCGAACTAGAATAGTTAGATGTGATAGTGACACTATCAAAAATCAATTATTGTTTATTTAGCTTCTGAATAGAACATTATGGTACATTATTCGGGAAGAATTTCTTCAAGAGACTCCTGTTCCTCTATGAATCATTTATAAAGGAGTTACCATGTACGAGACACTGTATGTGCAAGGAGAGAAAAATAGTGTTTACATTTTTATCTAGTAAAGTTACATTTTTATGGAATTTACTGAGAGGCAATGGCTTTTACTTTCAGAAAAATAGAGGCAATTAGCCCTTTTTTTTGTAGTTGTTTTCAACATTAAAAGCAAAATGCTTCAGGCACTTGCTCTGAATGCCTTTTGATTAAGGTATAAGTCACTCAGACTGTGTCCATTTTTGTCGCAAGTATTGTTTGTTGAATTGCTTGCAGCTGACATCAGGGAGATAACTTTTTAAAAAAAATTACATCTTATGGATTAGATGGGTTCTTTCAGTGCCAGGGGAAGGCAGTGGGAGTAGAAGGTTTCAAAGGAAGCAAGAGAGTAAGTCTTGGAAGTTCTTGGAGGCTAGAAATCTCAGCGGGACAATAAAACCCATCCCTCCACCCTCCTTCCACTCCTACCAGATAAAGAGATGATTGGGAATACAAGAGCCTGGAGGACTTCATTTACTTCTTTCTTGGGGCCTGGGAAAATGACCATGAATACTGTGCCTGCCAATATTGTCAGGAACCAATATAATCAAGATACCAGAATATTTGCTTTCAAAAGAGTGCAAGATTTCCTTAGAACCCATTGGTCCCTAAAGAGTTTTCTTGGTTGTGACTAGAGGATGCCAGGGATGCCAGGGAGTAAGTGGGTTGGAGTAGTTGGCTGCAAAGCAAGTGGACAGACAGACACCTCAGAGGATGCTGGAGTCGGGGGATGATCATGCAGAGGTCAACCACCAACTTAACTTCAGAAACTTCATCCCCTTCCCATGCCTGGACAGACACCCAGGAGGAAGAAAAAACCAATTTTGAATTGGCTTGAGTCTAGGCCTCACTTGACTAAGAAAAACTCTCAAATGACTGAGAGAAAAACCCCCCAAAACTTGATATTAACAGTCAAGTTTCAGGCACTCAGCAACTAAGGTCATTTATAGAGAGATACATGTTCTTTTACACATCTGAAATTTGTCAATTAAAAAAATATTGTGCTTACAAAGATTGCTATAATTTCAATGAATGTGCTATATTTCTTTTGTGTTTTATGTATAAAATGATTTTGGGACATTTATTTGATTCCAGAGTCAGTTTCATAGATAGCAATGTAAACTATATTGTCAGGTCCCCTTAATGAATTAAGTTAAGAGAAATTAATAATCAAATGTTGATATGCTCAGAAATATTTATAAAATCTTTCAGTTGATTAGAAATATTTACAGTGATTAATGTTTTGAATAAGAAATCACCAAGTTAAACAAAATAGCAATCACAAATCTTCGGGACTTTGCTTGTCAATTTTTTGAAACGACCACTTATTAGAGCAGATTCTGTTCTGTAGATGTATTTATAGTTTTTGTAGTTGGTTCTGTAATATCCTAGTTTTCTTTTAGATGTAAGACCATTGAAGGAAATAAATGTTATGTTCTTAAATATTTACTTATTTTTGCTCTGAGGTCTGTTATTTAGAGTACTGTTTTGAATTTATATAACCTATAGTAGAAATTTGTAATGTGTCCACTAATAATCTTTCTCACCATTGTTTTTATTTTCATCTGAGCCAATTTTCAGATATAATCTTTCTTGATGTGTTATATCATACCTATTGATGAAATTTCCAAAGGTTACTTATTTTTTAATTTTAATTTTTTAAAAGATTTTATTTATTGATTTTAAAGAGAGGAGTAAGAAAGAGAGAGAGAGAGAGAGAAGGCAGGGAAGAGCAGCAACTCATAGTAGTTGCTTCTTGTATTTTCCCTGATCAGGCAAGCACAGGGTTTTGAACTGGCGACCTCAGCATTCCAGATTGATTTTTTTATCCACTTTTCCACCACAGGTTAGGCTACTTCCTATATTTAAATTATTATTAATCATATTGCATATATATTATAGCACCAACCTCAGATGGGTGCTGTTGCTTGAAAGGGTTAGTTATGTAAGAATTTTGAAAAAGCTATATTTATATATCTTTGACATGTAATAAATTATATATATTTAAGGTGTAAAATTTAATACATTTTGTGTTATGTATATACCTGTGAAACCATCGCTGCAATGAAGATAGCGAACATACTCATCAAACCAGAAGTGCCTTGTGCCTTTCGGTAATGTATATGTCCTGCTTTTTCTTGTTCTCTCTCTTCATCTCCAGGGATTACATTGAATCTATAGATCAAGTTGGGAAGAACTGACATCTTGACACCACTAAGTCTTCCTATCAATAAATATAAAATCTCTCTCCACTTATTTAGTTCTTTGATTTCTTTCATTAGAATTTTGTAGTTTGTTTGCAAATAAAGCTGGTACATATTTTGTTAGATTTATGCCTAAGTATTTAAATTATTTTTGTGTAAATGTAAATGACATTGCATTTTTAATTTCAAATTTCACTTGTTCCTTGCTAGTGCTTGACAAGAGTTGGTATGGGCTAGTCTTTAAAAAAAATTTGTTTTAATTGATTAGAGAGAGAGAGAGAAACACATTTACTTGTTCCATTTATTTATTCATTGGTTGATTATTGTATGTGCCCTGACTGAGGATCAAACCAGCAACTTTGGCATATTGGGAGGATGCTCTAACCAACTGAGCTACCCAGCCAGGGCCAGTATGGTCAGTTTTTTACATTTTAGCCAATTTGATAACTGTGTAGTGATAGCTTATTATGGTTTTAATTTGTACTTTATTAATGACTATTAATATTTGACACATTTCCTTGAGCATATTTGCCATATATGTGTGTGTTCATAAAGTGTTTTCTATTTTTTTGCCTATTTAAACATTTTCACATATATATCTCAGGAGCCCATCCACATGTTTGGTGATTCACTAGAAACACATCCAGGACTCAGAGTCAGCAATACTCATGACTGTATTTTATTACAGTGATCAGCAATGGAAAAAGGCACATCAGGCAGTTTGGAGGAATCTCAGTGAAGACTTCCAAAATTTTCCCTCTTAGAGGGGATTATAGCTCTTTCTCTGGTAGTGAAAAGCCAGCAGTATGTGTACAATGTTTTGGCGCAGAGAAGCATCCTTGAGACTCAGAGTCCAGAATTTCTATTTGGGGCTGGTCTTGTAGGCACTGCCTGCTGACGTAGACAGCCATAAATACAGAAATTCCAGAAGAAAATTAGGTATTCATTACTAATTACATTTTTTTGTACAATCAGTCTAGGCAAGCTGGTACAGCAAAATACAGTACCCTGGGTGGACAAAATAGCCTTATTAACAGAGGAAACATGACAAAATCCATGTCTCCAGATGCCAGCCAAGGGCCAACCCTTCTATCTAAAGATAGAAGCCTCAAAAATACTATGTTAACTTTACACACACACATACACACACACACAAACACACACACATTTTTATTTTCACCAAAACACTCTGATTATTATGGTACTCCAGGAAGAAGTAAGGATGTGGTAAAACAGAAAAAGGCACTGCTTGAGGAAAGTTCCAAGCATAAGATACAGGGCAGTACAACTTCTGGAAATGTGGTATTTGCCTTGGGACTCTAGACACTGAGATTTGAGTCAGACATAAGCGTATAATATTATGGTAGGAGATCCAGTTTCACTTAAAGGTGCAACCTACTTTAATTTGTGAGAAAATGAGGGTGAGAAAAGGGTGAGATATATAAAGACAAAATTTCTTCACGGTACTTCTTTGAGATGGTCTGAAACCCAGAGGACAACTTGAAGCCTAGGTAAACAATGAATCCAATAAAGGGGGTGGTTACCATCCAGTAGCATCTCAAGAACAAGGAAGAAATTTAGGGTGGACACGTTTTCTCAGGAAAGCTAGAAGGACTGATTTTCGGGACATGAATCCTTCTATATCAAGCAGTGTTGCCATTTTGGATTTACTCTGTTTTATTTATTGAGCTGCTTGCTTCAAATTCTCTGCCCTGCTTCTCTCTCCCCAGCATGGCTTCTTGTCATGTAGTAAACAAAGACTTTTCCAATATTCTAATAGTAAACTGTACTTCTTCTAAGGCTGTTTCTTGGAATACCCCTCAATACAAGTGAATGAGTTAGGAAGGATAATGGAGAATATGTGAAAATTAAAATTCAGTCTAAGTGGGTAAGGTACTACTGGTTTATCTTAACCCAAGAATGGATTTTAGAGTATCTGGTGGAACTGACTTCAGTCAACAATAATAAATATTGGTTTTATTGCCCTGGCCAGTTGGCTCAGTGGTAGAGCAGTGGCCTGACATGTGGAATGTAGGTTTGATTTCTGGCCAGGGCACATAGGAGAGACACCCATCTACTTCTCCACTCTTCCTCCCTTTCCTTTCTATCTCTCTCTTCTCCTTCCGCAGCCAAGGCTCTATTGCAGCAAAATTGGCCCAGGCACAAAATTGGCTGCTAGAAAGGTTCTGGCTGCAACAGAGCAACACCCCAATAGAGCAGAACATTGCCCCCTGGTGGGCAGGCTGGGTGGATCCTGGTCAGGTGCATGTGGGAGTCTGTCTGCCTCCCCGTTTCTCACTTCAGAAAAATATAAAATAAATAAATATTGCTTTTCTTGACTTTTGATAGCTATGTTCAAGATTAGGCTTCCTGAAAATTACCTGGAGATAGGCTTCAGAGGCATTTGTGTTAATAGATAGAGGCTTTGGATTTACATTATCATGTGAAGATGAAGGAAGTCAAAGATAGGTGCCCATAAAATACCTAGGGATAAATTTAACCTAAGAGTTGAAAGGCCTGTGCTCTGAAAACTAGGACATTGAAAAAACAAATGGAAGAGGCTACATACAAATGGAAGAATATACCATGCTCATGGATTATAAGGATTAATATTGTTAAAATGCCCTTACTACCTAAAGCAATATATAGATTCAATAAAAATCCCTATGAAAATACCAGTGGCATTCTTTTCAGAGCTAAAAATTTTAATCCTAAAATTTATACAAAACCACAAAAGAGCACAAATAACCACAGAAACCTTGAGAAAAAACAAAGTTGGAGGTATTATCATGCTCCCTGATTTCAAACTATACTTCAAGGACACAGTAATTAATACAATAAGGTACTGGCATAAAAACAGAAATATATATCAATAGAATAGAATAGAGAGCCCAGAAATAAATCCTCACTTATATTGTCAACTCATCTATGACAGATGAAACAAGAATATACCATGCAGAAGCAGAAAAGATAGTTATACTTTTTAATGTTAAAAAGTAGCAAGTTTAAAAACATTTTTGGCTCTGAGCAGTTGGTTTAGTGGTAGAGTATCGGCCCAGGGTGTGGATGTACCAGGTTTGATTCCTGGTCAGGGCACACAGGAGAAGCACCCATCTGCTTCTCCACCCCTCCCCCTCTCACTTTTCTCTCTTTTTTTCCTCTCTTTTTTCCCCTCCCACAGCCATGGCTTGATTGGTTCCAGGCATTGGCCCTGGGAGTTGGGGATGGCTCCATGGAGCCTCCACCTCAGGTTCTAAGAAAAGTTCAGTTGCTGAGCAATGGAGCAATGGCCCAGATGAGTAGAGCATCACCCCCTAGGGGGCTTGCTGGGTGGATCCCGGTCGGGGCGCATGCAGGAGTATGTCCCTGCCTCCCCTCCTCTCATTGAATAAAAAACAAAACAAAACAAAATTTATTCAAATTATTTTTATTTTCTCATTATAATCTCCTCATATTTTATAATCTAAATATGTAAACAGACAAGAAATGCATTTTTACCACCACCACCACCAAAAAGAAAAAGACAGGATTACCTCTCCTTAACTGAGAAGATATGATTTTGCTTATCTAAAGTAAGGAGGTAATTTTTTTTATTGATTGTAGAGTGAGAGAGAAAAAGAAATGTGGACCTGTCACTCCACCTATTCATACATTCACTGGTTGACTCCTGCATCTGCCCTGACCAACCAGAAATTGAACCCTCAACCTTATTGCATTGAGATGATGCTCCAACCAACTGAGCCACCTGGCAGGACTAGGAGGCAATTTTAAAAATAATATTACTAGATGCAGACAAAATGTTTATGGCCTTGGGATGATAATTACTACTTAATTTATAAACATTAAGAAAAGAGGCTATCAGAAATTTTGATGAAAATAGTAGGTGTTTAGATTATGGGCCATTACCAATAGTTTGAGTTTCTAAATTTTTCTAGACCTTCATGAGAGGTATGCCTTTGGTACCTGTATCTTTTGTAACTGAGTTAAAAATAAAACAAATGATTTCTATAAACTTTTTCAGCTCTGATGTAAAGCATTGGTTGAAATAGCTTTATTTTTAGAGTTCTTTGTTAAATATAGTTTTTATGAGGGCTATTGTCATGTCGAGTTAACTGTGAGTTACTGACAGTTTACTGTTGAAGGGCCATAAATTTAGCAAAATTTTTTGTTCTGGGTCCAATTGCTTGAAACCTTAAAATAAGTACACTTTGATATATAGTATCAAAGACTACAAGCTCATATATAAAGGACATTAGAGCTAAAAATGGAAGCCCAAATAGAATATTTAGAAATTTTTGCATGTTTGATAACACATAATCATAGTTTGGAAGTATTTTAATATTATATTTCAGGTAGGGAAAAGGTCTCTATACATCTATTCAGCATGCTGCCACTTAAAATATTACTTTACTCTTTTTAATGGAGACAAAGATGACTCATTGAATTTATTTAGTTTCATGAAAACAGCTCCGTAGTCTTTGAAACAACTGTGGTAAAAGTAGAAGAAAATACTTTTCGCCTGACCAGGCGGTGGGGCAGTGGATAGAGTGTCAGACTGGGATGCGGAGGACACAGGTTTGAGACCCCGAGGTCGCCAGCTTGAGCACAGGCTCATCTGGTTTGAGCAAAGCTCACAAGCTTGGACCCAAGGTCGCTGGTTTCAGCAAGGGATTAGTCGGTCTGCTGAAGGCCCACGGTCAAGGCACATATGAGAAAGCAATCAATGAACAACTAAGGTGTCGCAAGGAGAAACTGATGATTGATACTTCTCATCTCTCTCTGTTCCTGTCTGTCTGTCCCTATCTATCCCTCTCTCTGACTCTCTCTCTCTCTGTCTCTGTAAAAAAAAAAAAAATTCAAGGACAAAGGGATGACCGTATCTATGTGGGCACAAAGTAAAGGAAGGATCTGATAATTGCATGACTAATTTTCTCATAGTAAATATCCACCCCAGATGGTGATGATGGTGATGATAATGGTGGTCGTGGTGATTATGTTAGTTTAACATCAGCTATCATTTATTGAATGCTTACCAGGTGTCAGGGATTGTCTCAAACACTATTCTTTTACTAACTCATTTTTACTTCCGTTTTTATAGACAGATTGAAGAACAGAGGTTAGTAACTTGTTTGAGGTTGTATACTAACAGTGGCAGATATATGATTAAACCCCAGGAAATTTAGTTTAAATACTGTATTTTAACTACTCTTTTATTTAACCTCTACTTTTTATATACAAAAGTGACAAATCTGATGTTCTTGGCTCATCAACTACCTCTAATGATTGTTTTCAGAAATAAAGAAGTTTGGCATGGAGTGTAGTAAGCAATATAAGAATAGATTACTTAACCAAGTCTTTTATCCGAAAAAAAAAAGAAAGAAAAAATTTATATATAATTTATATATATCAAGTAATAGCAGACTTGCTTAGTTTTCTTTTTCTTTTTTTTATGAGAGAGAGAGAGGAAGGGAGAGGGATGAGAAGCATCAACTTGCTTGTAGTTGTGTCACTTTAGTTGTTCATGATTGCTTTCTCATACATGCCTTGACTGAGAGTGGGGGTGATGCGGGGCACCAGCCATGCCAGTGATCCCTTGCTCAAGCCACTGACTCTGGGCTTTAAGCCAGTGAACATGGGGTCATGTCTATGAGTCCATACTCAAGCTGGCGACCTTTGGATTTTGAACCTGGGTCCTCAGTACCCCCAGGTTGATGCTCTATTCATTGTACCACTGCCTAGTCAGGCTGGACTTGCTTAGTTTTAAAGATAAGTTTTTATGTCCAGGGCAATAATATTGTTGTTTTACTTTTCTCAGGGAAGCCTAAAATATGAATCAAGAAGATGACAGCCTATAGGGCACATTTAATGGTGCCGGAAAGGCTCTCTTGCTTCAAAAATAACCTTAACACACCTTTCCTCGTGCAATGTAGCACAAGAGGACTGGTGTGGACAACATCAGCACCAGTGTGGCTGGTATACATTCTAATGAGCCCTAGAGGGAAGAAGATAGACTTGGCTCCAATATTTTATACTTTTAAACTCCTTTCCATCTCTAACAGCCCTGTGAGTGAAGGTAATAACTGTTCAAATGCACAGCCTGTTAGGATTGATAATATAATTAATTAGTAATCCATAGTGAGAGTTAAATTCTTCCTCAATTAAGCATATTAAGGAGGAGCATATACTAGAATTAATGGCATCCTAAAGACAGTAGGGAGAACAAGGAGTGGCACTGGGAGAAAGTCCTGTGGAGTCACAATGAGTGGCAAGAGGGTGTAGATCCTCATCCCAAGGCCTGTTATGAAGAATAAGAAAGGAATATGGTGAGGAAGCTTCTGTAAGAGCAGTCGTTTGTGATTTTATATCACTTTTTCCATCTTTACTATGGTTTCATTGCCCCTCCTCTTTGCCCTGCCTTCCCCCTGGGACCTTGTAGTCTCTCCCTTATTTTAGAAAAGTCCTGAAGATTTCCTGACACCCCCTCTTCTTTATTATTAATTCCCTTAGTCTTCAGACTAACGGAAGGAGCTCAGTGGTGGAAAGAAAGGTAAGTTTGAGACTGTTGATCTTTTCACCTCATTTTTTACTTCATTCTGTATTGTAACAGTGATTTTCTGGATCACTGTAGATAAAGTTCAGAAGTTGTGGCTTTAGCTTTTGCACAGAAATATGGATTCATAATTTTAGAACCAAGTATGACTGTAGTGGAGATCTTCTTGTAAAGAAATAAATGAAAAGTCTAAAGGTCTGAGACTTTTCCAAGATGTGGTAGGTCTTCTGGTGCCCAGTACATTTCCACTTACAACATCAAAATGTTGAGTGCCCACCCACGTGTATACAACCTGGTAACATACCCATACACACTTATACACTCCCATTGGCTGTAAAACTAGTCCATGTGCCTGAGCTTCAGTAACGGAAACAGTCTTCCCATTATCCCTCCCCCCACTGTGAGTGGAAAAAATACTTTAATCAGGCCTATGATTTATGAGCAGTTTAAAAAGGTGGTTACCATATTGAGTGCATCTAGTTTGCCTATGTATCTAAGTACCAGTCTAAAGAGATTTATCACTATTCACAATGTCAAGATTCCTGAGTGGCACCAGATAAAATTTCAAACTGGAACATGGTTACCTGATTACATTCCAATATTCATTGTGAGACAGTAAAGAGAGAAGGATTTATGCTTGTGTTTTATAAAATTAGAATTCAAGTCTCCTTAAGGGATTTTGTGTATCTTATTCACTGGTGTATGTCAGCACACAGAACACTGTGAGTTGATGACTGTTGACCCAAAAACATCAGCTCACCATATGTATTTAAAAAAAAATTTCTTAAGAGAATACATTTAAAGAGATGACATTGATTAATGAAGGTATATAATTTTAGGTAAACATTTCTTTAGCATTTGAACTGTTGATTAGGTTGTATACCCATCACCCAAAGTCAAATCATTTTCTGTCACTGTATATTTGTTTCTCTTTACTCCTTTCTCCCCACCCCCTCTCCTTTAACCCCCCCCCCCCCCATATCCTCCTTCCCATGGTAACCAGTGTTCATAAGTCTCAGTTTTATGTCCCACCTATGTGTGAAATTGTATAGTTCTTAGGTTTTTCTGATTTACTTATTTCACTCAGTATAATGTTCTCAAAGCCCATCCATGTTGTCATAAATGGCAATATATCATTTTTTCTTATGTCTGAATAGTGTTCCATTGTATATACATACCACTCTTCTTTATCTAATCCTCTATTGAGGGACATTTTGCTTGTTTCCGTGTCTTAGCTACTGTGAATATTATGCTGCAATGAACATGGGGCTGCATGTACCTTTACATACCAAAATTTTCAAGTTTTGTGGGTAGATACCCAGTAGAGGGATTGCTGGGTCATATGGTAATTCTATTTTTAATTTTTTGAGAAACTATCACACTTTCTTCTATAACAGTATACTAGTTTATATTCCCACCAGCAGTGAATGAGGGTTCCTTTTTCTCCACAACCTCTCCAACACTTGCTATTACCTGTCTTGTTGATAATAGCTAATCTAACAGGTGTGAGATGGTATCTCATTGTAGTTTTGATTTGCATTTCTCTAATAGCTAATGAAGATGAGCATCTTTTCATATATCTGTTGGCCATTTATATGTCCTCCTGGGAGAAGTGTCTGTTCAGGTCTTCTCCTCATTTTTTAATCGGATTGCTTGCTTGTTTATTGCTGAGCTTTGTGAGTTCTTGATATATTTTAGATATTAACCCCTTATTGGAGCTGTTGCTTGTAACATCATCTCCCACTTGGTTGGCTACCTTTTTGTTTTGCTGTCAGTTTCTTTTGCTGTACAGAAACTTTCTTGTTTGATATAGTCCCATTCATTTATTTTTACCTTTACTTCTCTTGCCTTTGGGGTCAAATTCATAAATTGTTCTCTATGGACAAGGTCCATGAGTTTAGTACTGATGTTTTCTTCTATGTAATTTATTGTTTCAGATATTATATTTAGGTCTTTGATCCATTTTGAATTAATTTCTATGCAGGGGGACAGACTGCAGTCAAGTCTTATTTTTTTACATATGGCTTTCCAATTCTTCTAGCACCATTTATTAAAGAGGCTTTTTTTCTCCATTGTGTGTTTTGGCTCCTTTGTTGAAGATTATCTGTTCATTTATTGATACATGTGGTTATATTGCTGGGCTCTCTATTCTGTTGCATTGGTCTGTATGTCTTTTTTTCTGCCAATACAATGCTGTTTTGATTACCATGGCTCTGTATAATTTGAAGTCAAGTGTTGTGAAACCTCCAGCTATACTCTTTCTCAGTATTGCTTCGGCTATTTGTTTTTTTGTTTTTATAGGGACAGAGAGAGGCAGAGAGAGGGACAGACAGACAGGAAGGGAGAGAGATGAGAAGCATCAGTTCTTTTTTGCGGCACTTTAGTTGTTCATTGATTGCTTTCTCACATGTGCCTTGACCAGGGGGATACAGCAGACAGAGTGACCCATTGCTCAAGCCAGCAAGCTTGTGCTCAAAATGGTGAGCCTTGCTCAAACCAGATGAGCCTGCATTCAAGCTGGAGACCTTAGGGTTTTGAGCCTGGGTCCTCCACATCCCAGTCCAATGCTCTATCCACTGTGCCACTGCCTGGTCAAGCCATTTGTTTTTTATTTATGATTCCATACAAACCTGGTGACTTTTGTTCTATTTCTTTAAAAACTGTCATTGGGATTTTGATGGGGATTACATTAAATTTATATGTTGCTTTGGGTGAGAATGCCACTTTAACTATGTTGATTCTTCCAGTCCATGAACATGAATATTTTTCCATTTCATTGTGTCCTTTTTAATTTCTTTCAATAACATTTTGTAGTGTTTAGTATATAGGTCCTTCACATCCTTGGTTAAGTTTATTCCTAGGTATTTTATTTATTTTTTTGTTGCAATTGTAAAAGGAATTGTTTTTTAAGTTGATTTTCTGAAATTTCATTATTGGCATATAAGAAAGCAATAGATTTTTCTATAGTAATTTTGTACCCTGTGACTTTACTGTATTGGTTTATTGTTTCTAATAGTCTTCTGTGTAGTCTTTCGGGTTTTCTATATATAGGATTATATCATCTGCAAAAAAATGAAACCTTTACTTCTTTTTTTTTACTTCTTCTTCTTTTGATATGAATGCCTTTTATTTCTTTCTCTTGCCTCATTGTTCTGGCTAAAACTTTGAGAACTATGTTGAATAAGAGTAATGAGAGTGGACATCTTTATATTGTTCCTGATTTTTAGAGAAAAAGCCTTCATTTTTTTCACCATTTAGTATGATATTAGCTGATGGTTTGTTATACAGTGGTACCTTGAGATACAAATTTAATTCATTCTGTAATCGAGCTTGTAAGTCAGTCAACTCGTATATCAAATTGCCGATACTGGACCTGTGCGCCAATGCACCAACTAGTGGCAGCTTCCTAAATCAGGACTCATATCTCGGAATTTTGCTCAGATCTCGAACAAAAATATAGACTGAGTCACAGCTCAAATCTTAAAAAATTCATATGTTGGTTTGTTTGTATCTCAAGGTACTACCGTATATGGCTTTATTTTGTTGATATACTCTCCTTCCATACCTAATTTATTGAGTATTTTAAACCTAAAGGAATGTTGTATCTTATTGAATGCCTTCTTTACATCTATTGATAGGATCATATTGCTATAATGGAACAGCAAGAAACAGACGTCTTGCCACACAATCACAAAACCAAGTTAGATTATTAGGGAGCCTTTATTAGCTACCTGTGCATGCGGACCACACTGAGGCCAAAGCCCTTCAAATCAATGCGGCCTGGACTGCATTTTGGAGTTAGGTCTTATAGGTGGAATTACACACTAATTGAGGAATGGGAAGGGGAGAAAGCATAGCAATAAAACAAAACAAACAAGCTTTCTTACAATGTTTATCTATACACCCTCAAGCTTCCAAAGCTAGCCCAAGGCCACAGTCTGAGAGACTGGCCTCAAGGCCAGAAAAAAGGGGTCTTTCTTTTCTACACTTCAGTATGATTTTTGTTCTTTGTTTTGTATATGGTGTATTATATTAATTAATTTATGTATGTTTAACTATCCTTATGCTCCTGAGCACAAATGAATCCCACTTGATTGTGCTGCATTATTTTTTAATGTGTTGTATTTAATTTGCTAATATTTTGTTCAGGATTTTTGCATCTGTATTCATGAGATATTGGTCTATAGTTTTCTTTTTTTGTATTGTTCTTGCCAGGTTTTGGTATGAGGGTTATGTTGGCCTCATAAAATATGTTAGAAAGTATTGCTTCTTCTGTTTCTTGTAAGACTTTGAGAAGGATAGCAACCAAATCTTTCTTGAATATTTGGTAGAATTTGCTAGTGTAGCCATCTGGTCCTGGACTTTTATATTTGGGGAGGTTTTTGATAGTTGTTTCTATTTCCTCGCTGCTTATGGGTCTACATAGGTTTTCTATTTCTTTGTGACTCAGTTTAGTTTAGTTTTAAGAATTTATCAAATTCTTTTAGATTGTTGGATTTGATGGCATATAATCTTTTATAGTATTCTACTATAATCTTTGTATATTTATGATGTCTGGTAATTTCTCCTCTTTCATTTCAGATTTTATTTATATGAATCCTTTCTTTTTTTCCCTTAGTGAGTCTAGCCAATGGTTTATCAATTTTATTGAGCTTTTCAAAGAACCAGCTATTTGTTGTATTAATTTTTTCTATAGATTTTGTTCTCAATTTCATTTATTTCTGCTCTAATTTTTGCTATTTTCTTTTTTTTTTTGTCTAATTTTGGGTTGTCTTTGTTCTTCTTTTTCTAGTTCTTTAATATGTGATGTTAGGTTGTTTACTTGGGATCTCTCTTGTTTCTTGATATAAACCTGTAATCACATAAACTTTCCTCTTATTACTGTTTTGGCTGCATCCCAGAAATTTTGATATGTTGTGTTGTCATTCTTGTTTGTCTGTATAGATTTTTTGATCTCTGTTTTTATTTCTTGTTTGACCCAGTCTTTTGTTAGAAATGTGTTGTTTAATATCCACATTTCTGTGGGTTTCATTACTTCCTTTTTGCAGTTGAATTCTACTTTCAAAGCCTCGTGGTCAGAAAATATGCTTGTTATAATTTCAGTTTTCCTGAATTTGTTAATGTTAGTTTTGAGGCCCAGTATATGTTTTATCCTTCAGAATGTTCCATGCACACTGGAGAAGAATGTATGATCTAATGTTCTGGGATGCAGTGTCCTATAAATGTCTAATGTCCATTTGGTCTAGTGTCATATTAAAGCCTATATTTCTTTATTAATTTTATGTTTGAATAACCTATCTAAAGCCATCGGTAGTGTGTGGAGCTCTCCAAGTATGATTGTGTTTTTGTCTACTTCTATTTTTAGATCAGTTAGTAGATGTCTTATATATTTTGGTGCTCCCTGGTTTGGTGCATATGTATTAAGAAGTGTTATGTTTTCTTGACACAGTGTCTCCTTTATCATTATGAAATGACCATCTTTGTCTTTGGTTACCTTTGTTGTCTTGAAGTCAGCATTGTTAGATATGAGTATGGCTATATCTGCTTTTCTTTGGGTACTGTTTGCCTGAAGAGTCATTTTCCAACCTTTCACTTTGAGTCTACTTTTGGTCTTACAGCATACATGTGTATCTTGAATGCAGCATATGGTTGGGCTTTGATCCGTTCTGCTGCTCTGTGCCTCTTTATTAGTGAGGTAATTCTATTTACATTAGGGTAATTATTGACATTTGAGGATTTTTTATATCTATTTTATGTTTTGTTTTCTGGTAGCTCTGTGTATTGTTTGGTTCTTTTGTGTTTCTGTGAGTTGTTTTTGTTTGGTGATATTCCATACTTCTTTCCCCTGTTTCTTCTTTTTTCAAGC
The DNA here is from genome assembly GCF_036850765.1 of Saccopteryx bilineata. Classification (NCBI taxonomy): domain Eukaryota; kingdom Metazoa; phylum Chordata; class Mammalia; order Chiroptera; family Emballonuridae; genus Saccopteryx; species Saccopteryx bilineata. The sequence goes on from NC_089490.1 coordinate 53,849,330, forward strand.
TGTATATTTCAGTAGTGGCTTTTTCATGGGTGTTTATCATTAGGTTATTAAGAGAAATACTGTCATATGTACAGAGTCCTCTGTCTTAGGAGTGCTTCTGCACTCCATCTTACTTTGCTACAGCAGATATTTATCCTCTCCTCTTTTATGTCATTGCTGTCACAGATTATTCTTATTTTTATTTTGCCTTTTTTTAGCTTTTACTTTTAGTTTTGAGTCATTTTGTTTCTTATATCTGGTCAAATAAATGCCCTTGAATATTTTCTGCTATGGTGGTTTTCTATTAGTAAATTCCCTCAGCTTCTGTATGTTTGCAAAAGTTTTTATTTCTCCTTCATATTTGAAGGATAACTTTGATGGATATAGTATTCTTGTCTGGTAATTCTTCTCTTTCAGTACTTTGTATGTTTGGGTCCACTCTCTTCTGGCTTGTAGAGTTTTTGCTGAGAAGTCTGATGATAATCTAATGGGCCTTCCTTTATATGTTATATTCTTCTTTTCCCTAGCTGCCTTGAGGATTCTTTTTTGTTACTGATTTGTGACAATTTCATTGTTATGTGCCTTGAGTAGGTCTGTTTGGGTTGAGGAAAATTGCTTTTCTGTTTGCTTCTTGAATTTGAGGCTTTAACTTTTTCCATAGACTTTGGAAGTTCTCATCAATTATTTGTTGAATAGATTCTCTATTCCCTTCTCCTTCTCTTCTTCTTCTGATATACCATTATTCTTTTTATTTTATTTTTTTTACTAAGCAAGAGGTGGGGAGGTAGGGAGGCAGAGACAGACTCCCATGTGCACCCTGACTGGGATCCACCTGGCCAGCCCCCTACAGGGTAATGCTCTGCCCATCTGGAACCACTGCTCCATTGTTTGGCAACCAAGCTGTTTCAGTGTTTGAGGTAAGGTCATGGAGCCATCCTTAGTGTCCATGGTCAACTTGTTCGAACTATTCAAGTCATGGCTGTGGAATGAGAAGAGAGAGAGAAGGGGAGAGAAAGAGAAGGAGGGAGGGGTGAAGAAGCAGATGGTTGACTCTCTGACCAGGAATTGAACCCAGGTCTTCCACACACTGGGCCAATGCTCTACTGCTAAGCCAACTAGCCCAGGACCCATTATTCTTATGTTCCTTTCTCTAATAGTCAGACAATTCTTGTAGCACTCTCTCTCTTTTTAATTCATGAGTCTCTCTCTTCTCTCTATAGCATCTCTAGTTGCCTGTCTTCAATGTCACTGATTTTTCCTCTGTCTGGGCTGTTCTGTTAGCTAAACTTGCTGCCTAGCTTTCCATTCAACTATTGAGTTTTTCATCTCTTTTTTTAAGTTTCAATCTTTTTAGTAAGTTATTAATTCTGTTTTCTGAGCTCATTAAGTTACTTATTGGTGTTTTCTTCCATCTCGAGTATTTTCAAAACTTCAATTTTGAATTCTCTGTTGTTTACCTCCAAGATTTTCATGTGATTGAGATTTTTTTTTTCTGGAGATTTTTTATTTTCTTTCTGAACAGTGTCTCAGTTGTGTACAGCAATGGTATTGTTTTTCTTCTTCCTTAATGACATTTGAGAGTGGATTTTTTAAAACTCTAATAAAAAATAACTAAAAAAATAAAAAGTAAAAGTGAAAAATACAATAAAATATAAAAAATTTAAAAACAATGACAAGTAAAAAAGAAAATACACAAAGAACAAAGAGCAAACACAAAAAAATAAAAAATAAAAATTAAAAACATAAAAATTAAATAAAATGGTATTTAAAGAAAAAAGAAAACAGATAATTTTTTTTTTTTAGTTTTGAGAGATTTTTCTGTTTTCTTTCAGTAGATGTCACTATGTTACAAGTTTTAGCTCTATAAAATTCCTGGGCTGACCTCTGTTGAGATGTTGCTGTTGCAATGATGTAGGTGGGGCTGCAGTCATATTGGTGGTTGGGGTGTGTTATGAGGGCATAACACTTTATGGCTTGAGAAATGGCAATCTCAAGACTTCAGGTGCTCCTTTCTGTATCTTAACAGGCCAAGGAACCAGAAATAGAGCACTACTGTTCTTTAGGGGAATGAGTGTCTCTGGAGAGTTAGCTGTGTGTCATTTCTGCCACTCTCTGTACCCATGAGGTGAGGGAGGCAGAATCTCAGAGACTCAGTGAGACACTTTGGTTTTCTCTGTCTCTGTGCTGAGTGCAGGTTGTGGACATACTATGGGAACACTGGCCACCATCACAGTTGCCTGGCCAATGCAGGTTCTCATTTGATTCGGACAGATGGTAATGAAACAATGGAGCCAAGAACTGGTGGGCCATTAGCTTTAATCCTAGCTTGTACCTGGTGGGCAAGAAATACACACAGTAGGAAAACACTTCCCTCTCCATTCAGGTCTCCCAAAAAACACCTAGTCACTTCAGGCTTCTTCCCTCTCCATAGGACTGGCAGGCAAAACCCAGACAGTCCAAGTCTCCTTCCTTTTCATAATCCCAGCAGAGAAAAACCAAATCATTCTGGGATCCCCTACTCTCTGAAGCCCTAGCAGATGAAAATCCAGACAGAGCAGAGTTCTCTCCTCTCCCAAGTTCTCTCCTCTCATGGGTGCATCTTATCTTTCACCCCCCTTCTCAACCCCTTTTTGCTTTTGATCCTTTCAGTGCATGGGTTTTTCAGGCATGCCTGCTAGCCTAGCTAGGATTGCTTCACTGTGTTATAGCTGTTCATTTTTTTGTAATTTTAAGAGGAAAGATCAGGGATATCTCTCACTCCACCATTACTCTGACATCATTCACCACATCTTGATCTTTGCAGTAGCATTGGGCACTAGAAATATTGTACCTTGTTTTTGTCCTCATCAATTGATTCTCCCATACCTTAACCTTCAACTATTTTTTCACTATAACATTATCAGTTTTCACCAGGATAAAATTAAGTCATTGTTATCTCATTGATTATTTATCAAAATCTATTATTCTCTCCCCTTTCATTGCTAAATAATTTTCTATTGCTTCATCAAATGATAGACATTTAGATTGTTTCTAGTTTTTGGTTATTATGACTAATGCTGCTATAAACATTTATATACAAGTTTTATGTAAACATATTTTTATTTCTTTTGTGTATAGTAAATCCTCACTTAACATTATTAATAAGTTCTGCAACTCTAAGTGAAATGACATATAAGTATAATGATACCAGTTTACCATAGGTTATTTAATAAAAACAAGATTTACATTCATATGACACCTCATCATTGTTATAACAAAATAATGCTGAAAAATAATCTTTTAAGAGGACCTACTGTATATCTAGGAGTAAAATTACTGAGTCATATGATAACTTTATTTTTGAACTTTTGAAGAACTGCTAGACTGTTTCTGAACAAAATTGCACCATTTTACATTCACACCAGCAAAGTCTAAGAGTTCTAATTTCTCTACCTCCAAGACAACAATTGTATTGTTTATCATTTTGATTATAGCCATCCTAGTGGGTTTGAATGGGTAGTTTTGATTTTAATTTACCTGATAACTAATGATTATGAGCATATTTTTATGTATTTATTGGTCATTTATATATCTTCTAGGAAAAATGTTTATTCAGATCTTTGCCCACTTTTTAAATTGAGTTATTTGCCTTTTAATTATTGAATTGTAATAGCTTTTCATACATTTTATTTTATCTTTTTAGTTTTTCAATTACAGTTTACATTTAATATTATTCTGTATTAGTTTCAGATGTACAGTTGTTGACAATTATGTACTTTAAAGAGTGTTCCCCTTGATATTTTAAGTACCTACCTGGCCCCATACATAGTTAACTATGATTATCTGATTTTTCTTTTAACACTCAGTAAGTTGTGTGGAAAAATGAAATTGATGTTGGGGCTGAATTCTTTAAATATTTTAACTTTAATGGAAAATGTATATTATACAGTATCTCTTATCAAATATCAACCAATGTTAATTTTATGAGTTCATTTGACATATTAGGATATTATTTCCCAGAGAGTTTTGCTCTCATTTTATAGTTTGTCTAACCACAGAACAAAAAAGATTTTCTTTTATTTTTAACTTCTTAAACTTTAGAAAAGGAAGTCAGATTCATCAATACCAGCGATGGGCAATCTTTTGAGCTTGATGTGTCAAAATTCACCAAAAAAACCGAGCATAACTTGGGTGGTTTGCATTGGGTGTGAGGGACATGCTGTAAGCAGGCAGGATCCTTATAGGCTAAGGCTTAGTTTTAAAACTAAGCTTTTCCCCACACCCTTGACTGTTGCATGATAGGGGTGGTACACTCTTATGAGGAATCCCATTTATGCCTCAGATAAGTGACTTTGTATCAGAGACTTCCTTGTTTGTATATTGGATTAAAGGTTTTGATTTCTATAATATAAAATGGGGCAGAGAAGCCCATGCTGGGAGAGAGCAGAGAAAGGCTACGTGGAGGAAAGGAGAAGCAGCTAAGATGGCAGAGTGCTGAAGGAGAAGCCAGTTTGTGCAGAGTTTGTGCAGAGAGAAGGAGATGGGGAACAGAGGTGAATAAAGCAGGTGAGGTAGAAACGTTTGATTCTAGGAAACTCAGATAAGTCAGTGGCTTTGGAAGCCCTGAATGGAAAGGGAAGTGTTTTCCCATGGTGTGTGTTTCTTGTCTACCAGGTACAAGCTAGGATTAAAGCTAATGGCCCACCAGTTCTTGGCTCCATTGTTTCATTACTGTCTGTCCGAATCAAATGAGAACCTGCATTGGCCAGGCAGCTGTGATGGTGGCCGTGGCTACTGGCTTTACAAATACTGAGAATAAATACTATTACACACACATTTATCATGCTCTTTCTTCCAAAACCAGATGTCACTTGGTTTTATAATAGAATATATTTTTTCCTCATTTTTGAGCAACAATTTAGATAAAGTTTTTACATTTCCAAGAAAAATTGAGGTGTTTTTATAGTGCTTTTATTTTTAGTATATTTTATATTGTAAACCAATTTATAATGGAAACTTTAAAATATAGTAAATTAATGCACTCTTTATTTAGCATTTTTTTCCAAATAACATTTATTGAGAGTTTGCTTTGTGACAGGCATTTGTTAGACATTTTTGCATGTTATCTTATTAAGGTATTATTAACTTTACTGTTAAAAAGACTGGGGGTCTTTTTAACCCCTATTACTTTAATTTAATAACATAATTAGAATAGCACGCTTTTGGCTGTGCTATAACTTGAAGAGAAATTCTCAATTGATATCCTCTTTCCTTGAAATATACTGCAAATACAGTCATTGATAGAAATTCTGTTTCATAAGAGGAAAAGATGGAAGGAAAAATGTTACTGGTCCTAAGTAATTTTGAAATACAGCTAGGCAAACTCATTTAGTTTCAAGGCTCGAGAATACTCCTCTGTGGCTTAAAGATCTGCCCTATGGCCTCTTAACTCTGCCCTTTGGACGCCTAGCTCTGCCCTATGACTCCATCTTCCTTTGTCATGAAAGGTAGCATGTGTCTGCAACTGAGTAATTTTATTAGCATATTTGTTGCCTGTAAAATTTTAGGAATCTGACTGCATTCTTTCATTCTGTCCTTTTTCTGCATTCTATAGTCCTAGCTGATAATGTTTCTGTTGGTATATTATTCTTAAGAACTCTGTCTCTCATGAGGATACACTCTATTAGATAAGAGGACCCTCTGTAGGTCTTTTCAAAACAATTTAATCTCTGTTTTTGGCTTTAGCTGAGATGGCTGAGCAGATTGATGAGTCACATGCATAATATCTTCAAAGAGCCCTTTGTGTGACTAATTACTTTGATCCTTTGATTTTTCTGAGGTATTAGCAAAATATTGTTGACCACATCCTCAGCTTTTTCTCTAGAGCATGCTTTTCTGATGGTGTATCTGTTAGTTTTTGCATCTCTTGAATCTGGATAAGTTGAGGATTTTCCAAGTCATCAAGTTCTGATTTCATTTTGTTTATAGTTCTCCCCCCAATTTACCTTTCCTGTAACATTTTACCATAAGCAAGAAGAAGAAAACAAACTGTACCTTCAGCACCTTGCTTGGATATCTCCTCAGCTACATATCCAGATTTATCACTTAGAAGTTTTGTTTTCCACACAACCAAGATTCATTTTATTTTATCTTCCAGTGACAGGATTACTCTCCCTTTGAGTCTTCATTATAATCATTGACATCCATATTCCTACTAAAACTTTGTTCAAGACAATTTAGGACTTTTATGTTATGGACCTCAAAATTCTTTTAGCCTTTGTCCACTGCCCAATTTCAAAGCCACTTCCATATTTTTATGTTTGATGTAGCAGCATCCTACTCCCAAGTACCACAATCTGTATTAGTTCCTTTGCTATTGTAACAATTTACTACTCCTGAAAACAACCTGGATTTATCAGTTTACAGTTCTGGAGAATAGATGCCTGGAATGGGGCTCAGGGCTCAAGTCAGGGTGTCATAGGGCTATATTCCTTTCTGGAGCCTCTAGGAAAGAATATTTTTATTTTTTCAGGTTTCCAGAGGCCACCTGCATTCTTTGGCTTGGTTTCCCATTCCTCAATCTTCAAAGCCTGCAATATTGAGCCAAATTCTTCTCATGCTGTCACATCTGTGATTTTTTTTTATCTTCCTCTTTTACAGTCAGGATTCTTATGATTACATTGGGTGCATGTGGATAACACGGATAATCTTCCTTCTCAAAATTTAATTCCACCAGCAATGTTAATTTCCCTTTGCTTTTTAAGCTAATATTTTCACAGAATCTGGAATATGAGGGCTTGGATATATTTGGGGGCTCCTTATCCACCCTACCATAATACTCTCATTGGAAATAAATTATGGAACTGTATATGTTTCTTCAGGACCCTGTGTTCATAACTAATGCTTAGGTTCTTGAGGTTAAAGACAAGTTTTTATTAGAAAAATATTCTATCTGTATTTTGTCTTAAGTGTTTCATAAAACAAAATCCATATGGATTCTTAAACTTTAAATAGCAAAAAGATATTTTGGGGGTGCAGGAGAAATTTAAAGTCAATTTTTAGTTTAGAAATTACCCAGATAATTTTATTTGGAATATTTTGTTGTTAACAGGATTTTTCTTAATAAGGCAGATTATTTTAATTCACATTTAAGATAAACTAGAATTAGTAAATAGAGTCTAATTCTTTAGACTTGTATATCCAAGAATATTGTATTTAAAAATGAAAGAAAACACTTTTTTTTTCTGGGCAAAATAAAAGCCAAAGAAATTATTGTAATAGACCTGCACCAAAAGAGAGCAGTTCATCTGGCAGAAGGATATGATAGCAGATAAAATTTAAACCTACACAAAAGAATAAAGAATTCTGAAAGTGATAAAAGGTTGGTAAATACAAAAGATATTTTTTCTTATTTAAAATTATTAAAAGATAATTCATTGTTTAACATGAAAATAATAACAAATTGTGGGGTTTACAACACGTATGAAAGTAAAATGCACGATAATAATAAAATAAAGGACAAGAGGACTAAATGCACGTGTCCTGTCATAGTTGTTTTTTATAGTATGTATAATGATGAATCACTCAAGCTAACATGTGAAAAGTTCAAGAAGCATGTTATAAACTTGAGCAACTACAAAAGATTAAACAGAGGTATAGCTAATAAGCCAATAGTAAAGATAAAGTAGAATATAAAAGAAATATTTGATCTAAAATTAGTCAAATAAGGAGAAACAAGGATCAAAGAACAGATGGAACATAAAAAATGATCAGAAAGATGGTAGATTTCAACCATATTATTCTGATGTTTATATGTTAGTATATAAATATATATGTAATTATATCACATGTAAAAAAGCAGATTGCCAGATTGACTGAAAAGCAAGACCCAGCTGTATCCTGTATCCAAGAGTGCCACTTTAAATGTAAAGTCACAGATGAGTTAAAGTTAAAGGATGGGAAAATATATATTTTGCAAAACTAATCAAAAGAAATCAGGAGACTTTATTTTGGTTTCAGACAAAGTATACCTTAGAACAAGAAATACTGCCAGGAATAAGAGAGATATTATATATTAATATGATATTAATTTACCAAAAGGACCTAAGAATCCTAAATGTTTATACAGCTAACATCTCTGCTTCAGAATACAGCAAGAATGGATAGAACTCAGTAGATTTTTGTTGTAAGCTTTTAAGATCTTAAATAGCAATTCTCTTACTATTGGAATTTTCAAGAACTTAAATCCAGTAAATGAGAAGGATTTACTGTATAATTAAACCATTAACAAATGTATCATTTTTTTAAGAAGTAATGAATTTTTAGTATTTATTGCCTTTGTTCTTCATATAATTTAATTGCAAGTTTATAAATTTTTTTTTTTATAAATAATGGCTGTATTTAACACATGATTTATAAAATTCCTCCAATTTTAATAACTGTCACTTACAGGTTGGTATGAGCTGGCTCGAGCAACCCACTATATCCTTCTCTGAGTAGTAACAAATATATCTTTTTTGTGAAGACAAACTCTAATTTCTAACAATACATTAGAGTATTTAAAATATTCCCTCAAAAAATATCAACTGCATATGAAATACTTTATATATGTTATTTAATCAACATTAAAAGACATATTGTAGACTTTTTAAAAATCTCTGAAACAAGCAACATCTGGCCTTTGTGTACCCTACACCTCTGGCTATGTGCCCTCAGGCCTGGCACTAGTGGCAGCTGGCCTTGGTTCCCAGCTTGGCCTTTCCTGGGAGTCTCCAAGCCCATTATGAGTAGCAGCCATCTGCACATTGCTCTGTAGCTTGGGCTTGGTGGTCCTAGACAGGGCACAGGTGATGGCTGACCTTGTACTTGGTAGGCCCCAGAGCCAGTATACCTGGTGGATAGCTTCACACTATGCTGGATTACAACCATACCATCTCCATGAGCAATACACTCAAAGGGTAGACTCTGTGAGCACCAAAGCCCCACTGAAGCAAGTCCTGCTTCATAAGGTTGACTCCTGCATAGCAGCTCCTCTACTATAGTTTTTGCAGCTGAATGGCGTAGGGATCAATCCCTCTCAGTGATGTCAAAAGCTATCAAGGCTCAATTGCAATAGTACAGTGCATACAACCCACACAGGTGTGCCCAGCTCAGGGGACTGGGGAGGCTGTGCACTCGGCCCTATATGACACTTACTACCAAGACTACCCTACCAAGTCTGGGAGACACAGCAGCTCTACCTAATACAGGGGGTCCTCAGGTTTTAACAGTCTCTACATATGATGTTTCAAGTCTATGACACTCATTTTCATGGAGACAAACTGTCTGCTGAGGACCTCATTCAGCTGGAGAAGCAGCTGATTAAAGAGGAAGAGACAGAAACACCAGAATCCAAGAGATTTACTAGCAAGGGTTTGGAAGAAGGTTTTTCGATGGTAGAGGATGAGTTGGCAAAATTTCAGGCTGATGACCCCAGTAATGACAGATTCAGTAAGGTCTACAGAGCTATTATGGGTGCCTTGCAATGCTGTAGGCAGATTTTGGAAGAGGAGAAGTCATCAACCTTCCATACCAGCCTGGAACAGTTCTTTAAGAAATAGGGGGGCCTGCAACAGATCCTGTACCCTCTATATCAGCTGCTTCTTGAGATGAAACACCTATATATAGGTGGAATCATATCATCTTTTGTGTGTTCTTTAGGCAATCCTGATTCACCTGACCTAGTATCTCCACCACCTTTTACAGGTTCTTTTGCCTCTCCAGCTTCCTCCTCTCAATAGGTCACTCTCTTCTACCTTGCAATGCCCTTTCCAGTGTGCAAGCCAACCATAGAAATAAAAATAAAGGATTCTTTTTGCATTCATTTTTTGTTATTACAGTATAGTGTACAGTATACTATATTTATGTCCTTTTTCTTTTTCAGTGGCTTAGTTGTGTTTACATGTTCTTTTTTTTTTTTTTAAGTGAGAGGCAGAGAGTCAGAGAGACAGACTCCTGCATGTTCCCTGACCAGGATCCACCCGGCAAGCTTCCTACAAGGAAGCTCTGCCCATCTGAGGCAGCTCTTTGTTGCTTGTCAACTAAGTTATTTTAGCACCTAATGCAAGGCCATGGAGCCATCCTCAGTGCCTATGGATAACTTGCTTGAACTATTTGAGCCATGGCTGCAGAAGGGGAAGTGAGAGAGAGAAAGAGAGAGAGAGAGAGAGAGAGAGAGAAAGAGGGAGAGAAAGAAGGGAGAAGGGGAGGGATGGAGAAGCAGATGGTCTCTTTTCCTGTGTGCACTGACTGGGAATCAAATCTGGGATTTCAACACACCAGACCAATGCTCTACTACTGAGCCCACAGAACAGGGTCTGTTTTCATGTTCTAGATCAGTGGTAGTCAACCTGGTCCCTACCACCTACTAGTAGGCATTCCAGCTTTCATGGTTGGCGATAGCAGAGCAACCAAAGTATAAATAAAAAGATAGATTTAACTATAGTAAGTTGTTTTATAAAGATTTATTCTGCCAAACTTAGCAAAAATCCCACATAAAGTACTTGGTAAGTAATTATTATTATATGCTTTAACTTGTTGTAACTCTGCTTTATAAATTTTATAAAGTAAAGTTACTTCCCTACTTTATAAATCACCATTACTGTGGAACTGGTGGGCGGTTAGAAAATTTTACTACTAACAGAGATACAAAAGTGAGCAGTAGGTATAAAAAGGTTGATTACCCCTGTTCTAGATTATAATTTTACAACTGTGTTGGGATAGGTAAGTGACTTAGGCTAGGGTATGTTTCGACTTACAACAAAATTTGGGTTATGTCACTGTCATAGGAATGGAACTATGTCAGAATCTGAGGATTTCCTGTACATAGAAACAAACATAGAGAATCAGCCAAAATGCAGAGATAAATACACATGTCCCAAAAGAACGAACAGGAGAAATCTCCTGGAAAAGAACTAAATGAAATGGAGGCAAGCAAACTATCAGATACAGAGTTTAAAACAATTGTATAAAGGTACTTTAGGTATTTAGTGAGGACATAGAAACCATAAAAAAGAAACAGAAATGAAGGATACACTAATTGAAATGAAGAATTATTTATAGGGTACCAACAATAGAGCGGATAAAGCCAAGAATCAGATAACCTATTTGGAATATAAGGAAGCGAAAACCACCTAATCAGAACGGCAAAAATTAAAAAGAGTCTAATAAAATGAAGATAGTGTAAGGAACCTCTAGGACAACTTCAAGCATACCAACATTCACATTATGGGGGTGCCATAAGGAGAAGAGAGAGATCAAGAAATTGAAAACCTATTTGAAAAATAATGACAGTAAACTTCTTTAAGTTGGTGAAGGAAATAGACATACAAGCAGCAAGAGAAAGGCAGTTAGTTACCTACAAGGGAGGTCCTATAAGACTGTCAGTGGATTTCTCAACAGAAAATTTCAAGGCCAGAAAGGAATGGTACAAAATATTCAAAGTGATGAAAAGCAAGGACCTACAAACAAGATTAATCTACCCAGCAAAGCTATTCTTTAGAATTGATGAACATATAAAGAGCTTCCCAGCCAAGTAAAAGCTGTAGAAGTTCACCTCCAAACCAGTACTATAGGAAATGTTAAAGGATCCTCTTTAAGAGGAAGAAGGGGAGAAAAGATAAAAAAAATATGCCAGTAAAATGCCAATAAATACATATCTATCAATAGTTGAATCTATAAATAGGACAAACAAACAAGCAGAACAGAAAAAGACTCAAGAGGCACAGAGAACAGTTTGAGGGCTGCCAGTTGGGAGGGGGGTTGGGAGGTGGGTGAAAAAGGTGAGGGGGTTAAGAAGTACAAATTGGTTGTTGCAGAACAGTCAGGGGATGTAAAGTACTATATAGAGAACAAAGTCAATAATATTCTAATAACTATATATGGTGTCACATGAGTATGAAACATCAGGATTCTCACTTAGTTATATGTTTAATCACTGGGACGTACACCTGAAACGAATTAATATTGTATGTCAACTGTAATTGAGAAGTAAAAAATGATTAAAATTAAAGTTATATCCCAAATAAGGAAAATGGGACTTAATGAGATTTTTGTTGTTGTTGTTGATTAACACTAAAAGCAACTCCACTTATTTTTTCAGTGGCGACTCCGTTCTACAGAAGCCACAAATACTATCAAAGTCTAAAGACCTACCAGAAGCCATGAAAATTTTCAGTAATGCATATTCTGTAATTTCAAAAACCTCTGTAACACAACTATATGAATATTTGCTGAATGAACAAATGTGTAAATGAATAGTATTTTTGCAGTGAATTGATAGGTTTTAGTGTAATGAATTCATGCATTTAAAAATCTTGACTAAAGTAGAGGGATTTGTAAAAACTACCAGTTTTTATAAATTGATAAAATCTTCCTCTTGTAATATAGTTTTATGAACTTATTAATTAACCAAATTTTAAAAACTTGTATTAGTAAAGGAAGTAGAAATTAAATAAATACAAGTAGAACATTGGTTGAAAAAAATAACGTTGGAATAAAAGATATATCTTTTAATTGCAACCATAATTTAAGAACACTTTTTTTAGGGACTATCAGAACATTAAAATCCACGACAGTCATCTTTGTATTTGTATCTTGGACATGTTCACTCCCTAAATCTCATGGAATAGAGTTGGGAGATCAATGTGTTGCTAAGGAAATATGTCAAACACAAACATAAAAATCATAACAGTTTCAAAGCTATATGACCTGCCAAATAATTGGAACAATAAAAATGGAAAATTAATTTCAAGCAAGACTAAACATTTCAAATGACTTTTGAAATATATGTATATGTATATGTATATATATATATATATATATATGGATTTTGTACACACACAAACACACATGCACATACAGAAAAAGTGATAAAGATATTTAAAGATTCAAGTGGTTAATTAATGGAGACAGAGACAAATGCAAGCATTGAGAGTACAGCAAAATAATTTTGGTTTCTGGTTTCACAAAGGGGAATTTGCCTTAATCAAACTTATTATTAAGAAGGATAAGGTTGCCAAGAACAGTCTCCTATAAGCAGCTGAAAAATGGATCAATATTCTAAGCTATGAGACTTGATGTCTTTCTAAGTCCAAGTAAAATATAACCAGGGTGTTAAAGAAAGTAGAGACAGAAATAAGAGACCCTTTTTATGCATAGTTTTACAAGTACACTCCATTCCGGAGAGACCCCCCTAGGATTAGCCAATATGATGGAACTATTTTTAAAGGGTCTGGGAATGTACCAAGTGGCTTGCATACCAGTTGACATCACTCATAAAAAAAGTGTTAAAAGGTGTTTTGGGGGTCAAATGAAGAAACACTTGGAAGCTTACTTAGCTTGATGAGGGAATGCTAACAGACTTTTAGGATAGGAAAGAGATGCTTCATTAACTTGTCAAAATGTCAGAAGGGTATTATTTCTGCAGAAAGAAAGAGGTGTTATATATCCTTATCTTCTCTATAGTGGTCAATTTATTGAAATGTTCTACTGGAGTTAAAGTCTCTTTTCTTAAAAGTGGCATAATGGGAAAATTGGTAAATTGAACTGAAACTTGCTAAATTGTAAGGAACAGAAGTTACTTGGCAGTTGAACCATTGCTAGTTCAGAAATTCACCATCTAATACACTAAAGGAAAGTTAGTCACATCCAAGACATCACCTTGGCAGCACCAAACTCATTTCAGGGATGCTGCCTTCGGACAAGTCATTCTTGGAATTTCTCATGTGGAATTTTCCCACAAGACCACAGCAAACTTGAAAAAATTATGTTTAACAATAAAAAATTTTCATACTCTGAGTGAAAATATTATATTTGGGAAAGACCCAAAGAAATCAGAGTCTCATCTGGCAAAGAAAGTGAATGATTAAACTGTTACTAATTAAAAAAAATGAGGTTTAACTATTAAGTAAAGAAAGTGATATTCTTTTGTGGCTTGTAACCTGGTTTTCAAAGTAATTCCCAAGGCATTTTATTTTATTTTTTATTAAAACTTAAATTTTCATTTATAAATAACAGAAATTTACTTCTCATAGTTCTGGAGGCTGGAAGTCCAAGATTAGAGTACCAGCACTGTAAGTCCTGGTTAGGCTCTCTTCAAAGTTGCAAGCGGGTGTCTTTGCATTGAATCCACACATGGCAGAAAGAGGATGAGAGAGTTCTCTGGGGTCTCTTTTGTAAAGGCACTAATTTTATTCTAATTACCTCCTAATATCATCACATTGAAGGTTACTGTTTCAGCATATGGATTGGGGGGCACATTCAGTATTTTCACACTCTAACTGGGGACAGACTGGGGCTATTAAAATTGAGAGTCCTGAGCATTCACCTTTACCAGCTTCATCTTAGCTTCTGATGCATGAATAATGCCAAACTTTACTCAAATGGAGGATAGCATGCAATGACAAACCTCTTAGTAAAAAATCTTTTTTACTTAAACATTTTTGATACTGTCTATGTTGACAGACCATAAAGATTTTAGTAAAATGAAATGGCAATCTAAACCATAATATTGAAAATAAATCCCAGAGTTCTTTGTTCATTGATTGTTTTCTAAATGATAAGCAGACTCAGGCACTTTATGTGTTGTTTAATGTAATAACACGTGTTCATTTAACAAATGTTTATTTAATAGTATATTGAAGAGATGAATGCCAATTATTCTATATATAACTCAAAATGCACATGCAAAAATTTTTTGAATTCTGCCTTAACTTACCAATTAAGTGAAGTGTTTCATTAGTTTACCCTTTTCTTAGAAAAATAATAAAGTAAATAAAAATTTAAATAATTGAGCCAAACAAAACATTACTGGCATGAGAAAAGGCAAATTTGTAAATAGTTTTAAAATGTGTTAATTAGCCAGGTATGCTTATAACAGGGCTAGGATTCTCAAAGTGACTCCTTTGAAGGATAATTTTAGAATGAGTTCCAGTATGCTGGCTAGAATGTCAGTCTCAGACTGTTCATAATTTTAGCTTATAAAGAAGGAGTAGAGGTATATTGGTGGCTAGTGAAAAATCCCGTGGTGATTTTAAGATGAGAGCAATACATATCTAAATTTGTATAGAAAAGGGGAGAGTCAACTTTTTGTCCTGGTGTGAGGAAAAGACAATGGTCCCTATTATGGAAAGCCAGGTTTAAAGTTGTGTGAACTTGAATTAGTCACTTTAACATCTTTTACAATAGTATCTTTAGAAAATCTTTTTTTTTTAATTTTGAAAATTAAATTTAACAGAGTGACATCGATCAACAAGAATATATAGATTTCAGGTAAACATCTTCACAGCATTTGAACAGTAGATTGTATTGTCTACCCATCACCTAGAATCAAATCATTTCTCATCACCTTATATTTGTCCCTCTTTACACCCTTCCTCCAACCCTCTTCTGCCTCCCTGCAGCCCCCATACCCTGGTAACAACTGAACTCTTATCTAAGTCCATGAATCTCAGTTTTATATCCCACCTATGTATGAAATCATACAGTTTTTAGCTTTTTATGATTTACTTATTTCACTCAGTATAATGTTCTCAAGGTCCATCCATGTTGTCATAAATGGCAATATGTCATCATTTCTTATGGCTGAATAGTATTCCATTGTATAAATTAGCCATATCTTCTTCATCCAATCCTCTGAGGGAAACTTTGGTTATTTCTAAGTCTTGGCTACTGTGAACAACACTGCAATGAACATGGGGGTGCATGGCATGTGTGTTTACATACCAATGTTCTCAAGTTTTGGGGTGTATACCCAGTAGAGGGATTGTTGAGTCATACAGTAGTACTAGTCTTAATTTTTTGATGAACCACCATACTTTCTTCCATAATGGTTGTACTAATTTACACTCCCACCAGCAGTGAATGAGAGTTCCTTTTTCTCCACAGCCTCTGCAACACTTATTACCTGTCTTGATAATAGCCAATTGAACAGGTGTGACTTGGTATCTCATTGTAGTTTTGATTTGCATTTCTCATATAGCTAGTGAAGACCATCATCTTTTCATATACCATTGTACCATTTGATGACCATTTGTATGTCCTCTGAGGAGAAGTGTATGTTTAGGTCTTCTCCCCATTTTTAATTGGATTGCATGTTTGTTTATTGCTGAGCTTTGTGAGTTTTTGATATATTTTAGATATTAACCTCCTTTTGGAGCTATTGTTTGCAAATATCATCTCCCATTTAGTTGGCTATTTGTTTTGTTGTCAGTTTCTTTTGCTATGCAGAGCTTTTTAGTTTGATATAGTCTATTCATTTATTTTTGCCTTTACTGCCCTTGCCTTTTGGGTCAAATACATATATTGTTCTCTACTGCCAAGGTCCATGGGCTTAGTACTTATGTTTTCATTTATGTAATTTATTGTTTCAGATGTTATATGTAGGTTTTTTATTCATTTTGAATTAATTTTTGTAGATGGGGACAAACTGTAGTCAAGTTTTATGCTTTTGCATGTGGCTTTCCAATTTTCCCAGCACCATTTATTAAAGAGGCATTCTTTTTTTCCATTGTATATTTTGCCTCTGTTGAGGATGATTTGTCCATAATATGTGGTTTTATTTCTGGGCTCTCGATTCTGTTCCATTGGTCTGTATGTCTATTTTTCTGCCAATACCATGCTGTTTTGATTATCATGGCTCTGTAGTGTAATTTGAAACCAGGTATTGTAATACCTCTGGCTTTGTTCTTTTTTCTTAGGATTGCTTTGGCTACTTGGGTTTTTTTATGGTTCCATACAAACCTGGTGATTTTTTTGTCCTATTTCTTTAAAAAATGATATTGGGATTTTGATGGAAATTGCGTTAAATTTGTATATTGTTTTGGGTAATATGGACATTTTAACTGTTGATTTTTCCAATCTATAAACGTGGAATATTTGTTCCAGTTCTTTGTGTCTTTTACAATTTCTTTTAATAGTGCTTTGTAGTTTTCAGTATATAGATCCTTTACATTTTATTATAATGTGCCTTGGAGTAGATATGTTTGCATTGAGGTAACTTAGTTTTCTGTTTGCTTGTTGGATTCGAGGCTTTAACTCTTTCCATAGGCTTGAGCAGGTCTCATTAATTACTTATTTGAGTACTCTTTCTATTCTCTTTTCTATTTCTTCTTCTGATATCCCCATTATTCTTATATTGTACTTTCTGATGGAGTCAGACAATTCTTGTAACACTCTCTCATTTTTTAAAACGTGTGAGTCTTTCTCTTCTTCTCTTTGTAGTATCCCATGTTGTGTGTCATTGATGTCATGATTCTCTCCTGTATCTGGCCTGTTCTTTTAGCTAAACTTGCTACCTTATTTTTAAGTTCATGTATGGAGTTCTTCATTTTCTTTTGGTTCTTTTTTAAAGTTTCAATTTCCTTGGTGAAGTACTGTTTTTGTTCATTAATTTGTTTTTCTGAGCTCATTAAATTGCTTAACTGTGTTTTCTTGAAACTCTTGGTATTTTTAGAACTTTAATTTTGAATTCTCTATCATTTAACTCCAACATTTCCATGTAATTAAGATTTTTTCCTGAAGATTTTTTATTATCTATCTAAATTATGTCTCTGTCTTCTGTATCCATGGTATTTGATTTCTTCATGTTTGATGGTGTTTGAAAGTGATATTGTTGAGAACTCTTATAAGAAACAACTAAAATATGAAAAATAAAAATGGAAAAACTACAGTGAAAAAATCTTCTAAAAATGATTAGAATAGAAAAACTATAGGAAGCAAAGAGCAAGAACTGAGAAAAAATTAAAAAGGGAGCCTGACCAGGTGGTGGCACAGTGGATAGAGCATCGGACTGGGATGCGGAAGGACCAAGGTTCGAGACCCCGAGGTCGCCGGCTTGAGCGCAGGCTCATCTGGCTTGAGCAAAGAGCTCACCAGCTTGGACCCAAGGCCCCTGGCTCCAGCAGGGGGTTACTCGGTCTGCTGAAGGCCCAGTCAAGGCACATGTGAGAAAGCAATCAATGAACAACTAAGAAGTCGCAATGTGCAACGAGAAACTGATGATTGATGCTTCTCATCTCTCTCCGTTCCTGTCTGTCTGTCCCTATCTCTGCCTCTGTAAAAAAAAAAAAAAAAAAAAAAAAAATTAAAAAGGGAAAGAATAAAATAAAGAACTAACAAAACACTACAAGAAGATGAGTAAAAATATAAAAATTTGAAGAACAATGAAATTCATATAAGAAAAAGAAGAAAAACAAAGAAAGAAAAAAGAGTAGATGAAAAGTATCAACAATAAAACTCACAAAAAAGAATAAAAATATAAAAATTAAGTATAATGAAATTCAAATGGGAAAAGAGAAAGAAGAAAAGGAAAGAAAAAAATGAGAAAAAGAAAAGAATATTTTTTTCTGTTTTGAGAAGTTACCTTTTTTCCCAGTAGGTGTTGCTATACTACTTTTGGCTCTGTAAAATTATTGGGCAGAACTCTGCTGAGAGTTGCTGTCATAATGACTTAAGCAGGGCCACATTCACATTGGTGGGTAGGGCATGTTGTGAGGGCTTTACAGTTTCAGCTCTACGGCTTTGCAGTTCCATGGCTCTAGCAATGGCGGTTTCAGGTCTCTGGGCACTTTTTTCTGGATCTCAATAGACCAGGAAATCAGACATGGAGCATCTCAGCCTCTCAGGGTAGAATGTGGCCCCAAAGAGTCAGCTGTAGAGGCTCTGTCACTGCCACTCTTTGTACTGCGAGGGGAGGGAGGCAGGATCTGGGAGGCTGTGGGACCACATTTTGGTCTTTTCTGTGACTGTGCAAAGTGTGGGCTGCAGGCAGAGCACAGGCTGTAGGCCAAGTGCTCACTGAGCACCATGTGGGTCAATATCTGTGGGCTAAGCATTTGCTGAGCAAGCATGCACCAAACGCTGTGTAAGCTGAGCGCTGACAGCTGACCATGGGAACCTGAACTGTGACCTTGCATTCAGTTGCACCCACTTTAGTTCAGCACCTTCCCTTCTGCTCCTCAATCTTTCTGCCTCTTCTGGCTCAAAATAAACTCAAGCAGAATGAGCCTCCCTCTTTCAGTCCAGCAAAGAAAAAGAAAAAAGTCCAGTTAATTTGGCCTCTCTTCTCTCCAGAGCCCACCATGAATGCAGTTTATCTTCTGCCCCCCTTTTCAACCCATCCCACCTTTTGTCCATTCAGTGCATGTATCTTTCAGGTGGGCTAAGAGCCCAACTGGGGTTCCTTTGCTGTCTTATAGTTGTTCAATTTGTTGAAATTTTAAGGGGGGAAGGTCAGGAGTATCTCTCAAGCCATCATTTCTCTGATGTCACTCAAGAATCTAAAATATTAAACATAGGTTTATCTTTACTTTTGGAAGCTGAGCAAAAAACATGAAAAGCATACAAGTATACACATGATAAAGCAATTGTGAGGTTCAAATAAAACACTGTGTGAAAATACTTGAAAACTTTGATGCTTGGCAAATATAATGTATTCTAAGAGAAAATATTTTATGAGGAAAAATTAGAAGTATATAAAGACATTAGACTTCATTCTGCCTTCTGACTTCTTTGAAACATTAGGATGTTATTTTAAGATTTACATAAATGAAACAAACTTTATCACAATATTTCTTTATATAAATGAAAAAGAAATAATACCTGCATTCCAGTTATCATATTGAAATACAGGGATGACGTCAGAGTAATGGCGGAGTAGGAAGCGATACCGATAAATCTCCCCCAAAACTCAACAAGATCTTCAACCAGAAACAGAAAAACCTATACTTGGAGCTTCCAGATTCTTCGCAATACACCCAAAGGTATGATTGAGTGAAAAATTGGCTAAATATATAACCAAACCCCGAAGGAAATAGGGAGTAAGAAATGCTCCGCCTTCCTCACTAACCTAAACAGGGCGGCTTTCTCTGGTAACTGTGAATATAGAAACTGAGGCGGGCAAAGGGGGTGAATAGATCCAGGCCGCCGCAGCAAAAACGGCCGAAACAGGCTGTGGCTCAGAGATCCAAGCCGAGGAAAATCTGATCCTGTGGCAACCCGGGCAATACAAGCTAACATTCGCGCCAAACCCAAACAAAGAAAGACAAGCGGAGCGGCCATTTTACCCGGTCTCCTGGTCGGTGCGCAGTTAGTGGAAGAGAGATTTCTTCCTAAGCCGCGGAAGTGGGTGCCCGTGTTGCCCCACGGAGAGGCAGGGTCAGAGGCCTTTCTGTGGGCTGAGGGCAGAGTCTCTGGGCAGCCCCAGCGCCCTGGGAAAGCCACGCACGGGAGGGAGTGAGAACTACTTCCAACGGTGGAGATTTTCCGTGCTGGTGAGGGTTTTACTCAGAGGGAACCGCGGCTGGCCTCATATCCTGGTGTGCGCGCGCAGATAAGGAGTGAGCGATTCCTCCGAGTGCCTCGGCAGTGCGCGCCCGTGTTATCGCACAGAGGGGCAGAGTCAGGGGCCTTTGTGTGGGCCAAAGCTCTCGGGCCGCCCCAGCGCCTTGCAAAAGCCGCACACGGGGACGGAGCGAGACTCAATTCCAACGCTGCAACTTTTCCCTGCAGTTGGGGGTTTCACTCAGAGCGTGAGACTGCTGGCCGGATATCCTGGTTGCAGACAGTGAGTGAGAGTTTCCTCCAAGCGCCCCGGAAGTGGGCGCCCGCTTGTGTTACCGGACAGAGTGGCAGAGCCAGTGGTCTTTGAGTGGGCGGAAAGCCCACCTGATTATGCTAGCAGCTCTGACTGACTGAGCCTTACCCAGAGCCCTGTGCTGAGTGGAAATAGAGTGGGGAGTTGCCAGCAATTTGAGCCTCTTACTATCCAGGCAGAGGCAGCAGCAACCCCATACCTGGACTATCAGGCTACTAATTGAGGAAGGAAAGACTAGGAGAAAGGCTCCAGGAACACGGACTCTCTCACTGTCGGAGCCTATAAATGCTAATGAGCCTCAACTCCCAACGAGAATAAAGCATAATACATGACATTGCCATAGAGACTTATCAACTGCAAACCTCTACCTGAGCGTGCCAAAGGGGTAGAACGCGGGGTACAGAGTCACCGACCAGGAAGAGGGAGAGAAAAGAAAAAGCAAGAAGATAACCTCTCAAAATCAAGAATAATCTGCAGACTTTATAACCTATCCCATTTTATTATATTTGTTCGTTTGTTTCTCTTATCTTCATTCTTGAGACTTTTTTTTCCTCCTCCAATTTGGCCGATTAACTCTCTACCGGTCTTACTCTCTCCTCTCCTTGAACTACACTACCCATAAGTGTTACATCTCCCATTATCATTTCTCTTCTCTTCCTTTCTCTCTATGAGGGTTGCACTCCAAAACCCTTAACTCTTTCTCTCTCTCTCCTTTCTTTTTTCTTCTTTTAGTGGTTCCCTCTTTTTTTCTCTCTCTCTCTTTCTTTTCTCCCTCTATATTAGTTTCTTCCTTTCTCCTTTACATCTCCTCTCATTCAAACCTCAATAACAAACAAATTATCTTATCTGGGACTCAAACCTATGTTTGTGGCATTTTGGGGGGTTTTTACTTCACCTTTTTAACTCACTAGCAGTGCTCCCATCCCTGGCTCTCCATATTATCTAGTTCTTGTTCCACTAAATACAATAGTAAGTTTTTAATTTGTCCCCCCATTTTTCCATTTTCCTCTTATTCCTCTCATCATAACTCTTAGAAAACCAACACCTAAAAGCAAATCATTTTATTCTTGACCCAAATTTTTTCCTTATTTGCTTTTTGTGGGTCCATACGCTCTTTTTTTTTTCTTTTTTCTTTTTTTTTTTTTTTTTTCTTTCTCTCTTTTTTGCCCCTTTATTACTTTTCCCCAATTCAGGCCCTCCATCACAGGCATTGTTTGTTATAACTCACAGTCCACCACAAGATTTTCTCAAGAAAGAGGGGAGAGGAGAGGAGAGGAAAAAAAGAGGGGGGGAATAATTTCCTTTTTTAAAAAATTTTTATTTGATTTTATTTTTCTTTATTTCATTATTAATTTTTTTAAAAAAAACAACTCTTTTCGATTTGTTATTTTTTTATTTTTTTTAACTTTTTATTCTTTATTAAATCTCATTAATACTATCAACAAAACCACCCTCAGATGCCATTAAGGAAGAGAAAATCGAATATCATGGATACAAAAGAAAGAGAGGTAACACAGCTAGATGAGGAAAAATCTATGGAGAAAAAATTTAATATATTGGAAACCTTGGAGCTAAATGACAGAGAATTCAAGATAGAAATCCTAAAAATCCTCCGAGATATACAAGAAAACACAGAAAGGCAATATAGGGAGCTCAGAAAACAACTCCATGAACACAAAGAATATATGTCCAAGGAAATTGAAACTATAAAAACAAATCAAACAGAGATGAAAAACTCAATTCACGAGCTGAAAAACGAAGTAACAAGCTTAGCTAATAGAACAGGTCAGATAGAAGAGAGGATTAGTGAAATAGAAGACAAGCAACTTGAGGCACAACAGAGAGAAGAAGAAAGAGACTCAAAAATTAAAAAAAATGAGATAGCCCTACAAGAATTATCTGACTCCATCAAAAAGAATAACATAAGAATAATAGGTATATCAGAGGGAGAAGAGAGAGAAAATGGAATGGAGAACATACTCAAACAAATAATAGATGAGAACTTCCCAAGCCTGTGGAAAGAACTAAAGCCTCAAGTTCAAGAAGCAAACAGAACTCCGAGTTTTCTTAACCCCAACAAACCTACTCCAAGGCATATCATAATGAAATTGACACAAACCAACAGCAAAGAAAAAATTCTCAAGGCAGCCAGGGAAAAGAAGAATACAACATATAAAGGAAGGCCCATTAGATTATCATCAGATTTCTCAGCAGAAACTCTACAAGCTAGAAGAGAGTGGACCCCAATATTTAAAGTCCTGAAAGAGAGGAACTTTCAGCCACGAATACTATACCCATCAAAGCTATCCTTCAAATACGAAGGAGAAATAAAAACATTCACAGATACAGAAAAGATGAGGGAATTTATCATGAGAAAACCCCCACTCCAGGAATTACTAAAGGGGGTTCTCCAATCAGATACAAAGAACAAAAAAAAACAGAGCCACAAGTAAAAGCTCCAAGAAGAACACAATAAAACCAAATTTAAACTGTGACAACAACAAAAAGAAAGAGGGGGAGAAGACGGAGATTAACAGTAGCAAAGGACGATGGAGTGCAAAAGTACTCACAAAATAGTTCGCTACAATGAACAGGGTAGGGACCCTTTTCATTACTCAAAGGTAACCACCATTGAAAAAACCACCACAGAAGCACATGAGATAAAAAAGATAGCAACAGAGGAAAGATGTATGGAATACAACCAAATAAAAACAAAAGATAGAAAAACGAAAGAGAAGGATCAAACAAGACACAAAACTAACAGAAAGCAATTTATAAAATGGCAATAGGGAACTCACAAGTATCAATAATTACACTAAATGTAAATGGATTAAACTCACCAATAAAAAGGCACAGAGTAGCAGAATGGATTAAAAAAGAAAATCCAACTGTATGCTGCCTACAGGAAACTCATCTAAGTAACAAGGATAAAAACAAATTCAAAGTGAAAGGCTGGAAAACAATACTCCAAGCAAATAACATCCAAAAAAAAGCAGGTGTAGCAATACTCATATCGGATAATGCTGACTACAAGACAGGAAAAGTACTTAGAGACAAAAATGGCCATTTCATAATGGCTAAGGGGACACTGAATCAAGAAGACATAACAATTCTTAATATATATGCACCAAACCAAGGAGCACCAAAATATATAAGACAGCTACTTATTGATCTTAAAACAAAAACTGACAAAAATACAATCATACTTGGAGACCTCAATACACTGCTGACGGTTCTAGATCGGTCATCCAAACAGAGAATCAACAAAGACATAGTGGCCTTAAACAAAACACTAGAGCACCTGGATATGATAGACATCTACAGGACATTTCATCCCAAAGTGACTGAGTATACATTTTTCTCCAGTGTACATGGATCATTCTCAAGAATTGACCATATGTTGGGCCACAAAAACAACATCAGCAAATTCAGAAAAATTGAAGTTGTACCAAGCATATTTTCTGATCATAAAGCCTTGAAACTAGAATTCAACTGCAAAAAAGCGGAAAAAAATCCCACAAAAATGTGGAAACTAAACAACATACTTTTAAAAAATGAATGGGTCAAAGAAGAAATAAGTGCAGAGATCAAAAGATATATACAGACTAATGAAAATGACAATACAACATATCAGAATCTATGGGATGCAGCAAAAGCAGTGATAAGAGGGAAGTTCATATCACTTCAGGCATATATGAACAAACAAGAGAGAGCCCAAGTGAACCACTTAACTTCCCACCTTAAGGAACTATAAAAAGAAGAACAAAGACATCCCAAAACCAGCCGAAGAAAGGAGATAATAAAAATCAGAGCAGAAATAAATGAATTAGAGAACAGAAAAACTATAGAAAAAATTAATAGAACAAGGAGCTGGTTCTTTGAAAAGATCAACAAAATTGACAAACCCTTGGCAAGACTTACCAAGGAAAAAAGAGAAAGAACTCATATAAACAAAATCCAAAATGAAAGAGGAGAAATCACCACGGACACCGTAGCTATACAAAGAATTATTGTAGAATACTATGAAAAACTTTATGCCACTAAATTCAACAACCTAGAAGAAATGGATAAATTTCTAGAACAATACAACCTTCCTAGACTGAGTCAAGAAGAAGCAGAAAGCCTAAACAGACCTATCAGTAGAGAAGAAATAGAAAAAACCATTAAAAACCTCCCCAAAAATAAAAGTCCAGGCCCTGACGGCTATACCAGCGAATTTTATCAAACATTCAAAGAAGACTTGGTTCCTATTCTACTCAAAGTCTTCCAAAAAATTGAAGAAGAAGCAATACTTCCAAACACTTTTTATGAGGCCAACATAACCCTCATACCAAAACCAGGCAAGGATGGCACAAAAAAAGAAAACTACAGACCAATATCTCTAATGAATACAGATGCTAAAATACTAAACAAAATACTAGCAAATCGAATACAACAACATATTAAAAAAAATAATACATCATGATCAAGTGGGATTCATCCCAGAATCTCAAGGATGGTTCAACATACGTAAAACGATTAATGTAATACACCATATCAACAAAACAAGGAACAAAAACCACATGATCTTATCAATAGACGCAGAAAAGGCTTTCGATAAAATACAACACAATTTTATGTTTAAGACTCTCAACAAAATGGGTATAGAAGGAAAATATCTCAATATGATTAAGGCCATATATGATAAACCATCAGCTAACATCATATTAAATGGCACTAAACTGAAGGCTTTCCCCCTTAAATCAGGAACAAGACAGGGTTGTCCACTCTCTCCACTCTTATTTAATGTGGTACTAGAGGTTCTAGCCAGAGCAATCAGACAAGACAAAGAAATAAAAGGCATCCATATCGGAAAAGAAGAAGTAAAGGTATCACTTTTTGCAGATGATATGATCCTATACATTGAAAACCCCAAAGAATCCACAAAAAGACTACTAGAAACAATAAGCCAATACAGTAAGGTCGCAGGATACAAAATTAACATACAGAAGTCAATAGCCTTTCTATATGCCAACAATGAAACAACTGAGAAGGAACTCAAAAGAATAATCCCCTTCACGATTGCAACAAAAAAAATAAAATACTTAGGAATAAACATAACAAAGAATGTAAAGGACTTATATAATGAAAACTATAAACCATTGTTAAGGGAAATCGAAAAAGATATAATGAGATGGAAGAATATACCTTGTTCTTGGCTAGGAAGAATAAATATAATCAAGATGCCTATATTACCCAAAGCAATATACAAATTTAATGCAATTCCCATCAAAATCCCAATGACATTTTTTAAAGAAATAGAGCAAAAAATCATCAGATTTATATGGAACTATAAAAAACCCCGAATAGCCAAAGCAATCCTAAAGAAAAAGAATGAAGCTGGGGGCATAACAATACCTGACTTCAAACTCTATTATAGGGCCACGACAATCAAAACAGCATGGTATTGGCAGAAAAATAGACACTCAGACCAATGGAACAGAATAGAAAGTCCAGAAATAAAACCACATATATATAGTCAAATAATTTTTGATAAAGGGGCCAACAACACACAATGGAGAAAAGAAAGCCTCTTCAATAAATGGTGCTGGGAAAACTGGAAAGCCACATGCAAAAGAATGAAACTGGACTACAGTCTCTCCCCCTGTACAAAAATTAACTCAAAATGGATCAAAGATCTAAACATAAGACCTGAAACAATTAAGTACATAGAAGAAGACATAGGTACTCAACTCATGGACCTGGGTTTTAAAGAGCATTTTATGAATTTGACTCCAATGGCAAGAGAAGTGAAGGCAAAAATTAATGAATGGGACTACATCAGACTAAGAAGTTTTTGCTCAGCAAGGGAAACTGATAACAAAATAAACAGAAAGCCAACTAAATGGGAAATGATATTTTCAAACAACAGCTCAGATAAGAGCCTAATATCCAAAATATACAAAGAACTCATAAAACTCAACAACAAACAAACAAACAATCCAATAAAAAAATGGGAAGAGGATATGAATAGACACTTCTCCCAGGAAGAAATACAAATGGCCAACAGATATATGAAAAGATGCTCATCTTCTTTAGCTATTAGAGAAATGCAATTCAAAACGGCAATGAGATACCACCTCACACCTGTTCGATTAGCTGTTATTAGCAAGTCAGGTAATAGCAAATGTTGGAGAGGCTGTGGAGAAAAAGGAACCCTCATACACTGTTGGTGGGAATGTAAAGTAGTACAACCATTATGGAAGAAAGTATGGTGGTTCCTCAAAAAACTGAAAATAGAACTACCTTATGACCCAGCAATCCCTCTACTGGGTATATATCCCCAAAACTCAGAAACATTGATACGTAAAGACACATGCAGCCCCATGTTTATTGCAGCATTGTTCACAGTGGCCAGGACATGGAAACAACCAAAAAGCCCATCAATAGATGACTGGATAAAGAAGATGTGGCACATATACACTATGGAATACTACTCAGCCATAAGAAATGATGACATCGGAACATTTACAGCAAAATGGTGGGATCTTGATAACATGATACGAAGCGAAATAAGTAAATCAGAAAAAACCAGGAACTGTATTATTCCATACGTAGGTGGGACATATTAGTGAAACTAAGAGACATTGATAAGAGTGTGGTGGTTACGGGGGGGAGGGGGGAATGGGAGAGGGATAGGGGGTGGGAGGGGCACAAAGAAAACAAGATAGAAGGTGACAGAGGATAATCTGACTTTGGGTGGTGGGTATGCAACATAATTGAACGACAAGATAACCTGGACTTGTTATCTTTGAATATATGTATCCTGATTTATTGATGTCACCCCATTAAAAAAATAAAATTATAAAAAAAAAAAAAAAAAAAAAAGAAATACAAATGGAGTGAATATTAGTAAAAGCATCTGGAGAGAATGGCTCTATATAAAGTGTGAGCTTATCTTGTGTGAATTAGCTTGGCAAGTGCCTGGCACATGGTTAGTTTCCAGTGCATTCTATTTATTATTGACAGCTTAGTCTTCATGTCTAATAGTTTGTCATTCAGCCTAATACTTTCAGATTTTCATATTTGGAACACAGATTTGAGCAGATTTTCTAGTAAAAATACTGGTATTTTTTTTCTTAATCCATTATTGTTGTCCAGGAGATCCTAGAGAAGGGAAAAATAACCCATCTTTATTAATAAAAAATGCACCAAGGAATTTAAAATATGACTTTAATAATATAAATAACTTTGGATACAAAAGAGTCATAACAGAAGGCCCTAGCTTTATTTTCAGATTTATAAGTTACACATTAAAATTGAGCACATATAAATAGAAATATCATAAAAAATGCCCTGAAATTGAGAGATATCTTGTATTTGGCATGGAAAAATTCTCAGACCTCTGAAAGAACAAAGTTTTGTCATTGCTCTTTCTTTTCTATTACTGGAACAGGCTGGTATGTGTTATAACTTAGCCTATTATACCCAAGGAAGGATGTTGAATAGTCTCTATTCAGTTAGAAAAATGTCAGTAATGCGTCTTAGAAGAAGTCTAAGAGTTTTTCTAGAGTTCTCCAATGCTTCCAGTGTTTCCATGTACTGGATTTTGCTGTGTGAAAATTCAAGCACTGAGATATAGTGGGAAATAGAATGAGAGGACATTAAGGATACCATGGGACACAAGGGTGATACCACAGAAAACTAACTAGTTTTATTTTACAAAGTCCAGAATCCATCTTTGTTAAGGCTTTAGTACACTAAGGAAATAGATACATTATAGATCATCACATATTAGCAGTTCTCCTTTTTTCACATGGGATGTTTCCTAAATGAGTCTCATCCATTTCGTTTCTGAATTCTATGTTAAAGGCCTGGAGCTGTCGTTTAATGGGCTGAGAGTGGTGGCTTACACTTCACTTCATGGACATTTCATGAAGTGCCCAAGTAGTTATCATAAAGTCTGCACCTTATTTCTTGCAGCCAGTAGAGATATTTTGAGTAGACATGTGTAAGAAAAATAGCCTTATTTATATATTTTAAATATATTTATAATATATGTATTTAATATTTATATATTAATTTGGAGGGAGGATATTTGCTACATCCTGCAAAATTTAGGCAATCTTCATTAGATAGAATCGAATCCATGCAATGTAGAACTATAATCAATGATTCTTGAAATTGGGATGAGTTAATAGATTTATTTAAAATGCCTAAGTCTTAAAACTGAACAATAACTATATTAGTTTTGTTATAAATAAACTTAAACAAAAATATATTTTTATAAATACTTTTCCAAGGACTAATATTACTAGAGACTGGAGGTAATTCTTTCAGACAAGAGGGGTCAAGAGGGAGACTGTTCTGATCAATCAGAATTCTCATTTTTTGTGTATTGTCCCAGTTCTACTGGTCTTTTCCTGAGAGTCCCATGAAATCTACCTTGGGATTTGTCTTTTTTAAGTTTCAGGTATTTATTCTAAGTTTTTAAAAAATTATAAACTCGATCAAATAATAGTCTTTATCAGTTGGTTTATGTAGGCACTTTGCTTCACTCCTATATAATCTGCAAAAATCGTGACGGCTTAACCCCCTGAATTATTTTTTTTGTATTCACTTGACCTGCTAGCTCTCTGAACAATATTTGATCTATATATCTATATCAATAAATTTTGTTGTTGCTTCACTGGTTCACTATGTGAATGTAGGATTTTTAATTTATTCTCTTGGATTTTAAGAGTGATTTCTGTTTAAGATCCAAGCTGAAAATGGATGTCCAGTAAGTGAGAAAGGATGTTTTTGACCACTAGTAATAGAAAACCAAGGGTCTTTTAAAACATTAGGATGTTTAAATTGATGAAGAAGAAGCCTAAGGTAGACAGCAGGGGGTGGTTCACTGGCTCAGTGATGCCAGCAAGAACCCAGGCATTTTCAGTTTTTTTCAGGATGTTGGCCTTGTTTTTCGCTCTGTTATGTTCACAGAAGGCTGCTTAACTCAGGACATAGTCCTAATGTGATGGTATCTAGAGCAGAAAGAGTAGGAAGGAGGCAGATATCAAAAGAGACATATCACTCTGTATATATGTCTCTTTATTAAAATATTTCCCAAAAGTAATTTAGATTTTTTGTTGTGTTTTTAAAAATTATGCCTTATGGCCACCTTGAGATGCAAAGAAGTCTGGGAAGATGAATTTCTAACATCTCTAGACTCTGACCTGGGAGCTGGGATTGGCTATTGAATCAGTAACTAAGGACTCATATCAATTTCTTTTTAAAAAATTTTACTTAGAAAATTAAATTTAATGGAGTGACATTGATCAATAAGAGTGCATAGGTTTCATTAAACATTTCTATAGCATTTGAGATTTATATTAATTTCAGTTATTGTGTTTGAATTTCCTGTATTACATATAAACATTCACCTTTCAGCCAGAGACAAATTTCTAATATCTCTTAATATTACAAGAGCTAAATATATACAAATCTCTCTTCTTTAATACTAATGTGTTATAAAAGTTCAGTAACATACCTTAATAGCAGAGTTATATGAATGAACATATAACTTTTCATGTGCCATAAATGAGTATTTTGCAGTCTCCAAGATATATATAACATTGGCTCAATAAATATTTATTAAAGAAAATTTAAGAGCAGGAAAGGATTCAGCACTTTAATTTATCCGAATAACACTATAAATCTTCATTGCCTCAATTAAAGTAAACATTAAATTCCACATTTGATTAATATGAAAACAAAAATGTTCTATTAATAAAAAACAGCAGTTAAAGCCATTGATCACATGGTGTATGAATCATAGCAGGTGATCCTCAGGGTTGTACAGTAAGTAGCTGTTACAGATATCAAGAAGACTGAAGCT
Source organism: Saccopteryx bilineata (assembly GCF_036850765.1). Taxonomy (NCBI): domain Eukaryota; kingdom Metazoa; phylum Chordata; class Mammalia; order Chiroptera; family Emballonuridae; genus Saccopteryx; species Saccopteryx bilineata. The sequence goes on from NC_089490.1 coordinate 53,879,779, forward strand.
ATTTTAAGAATTCTTTTATTACATATATACACACATATGCACAGAGAGGGTTTTTTACAGAAATTTGAAGTATGAATTTAATTCGTTCTGTAATCGAGATATGAATTTAGTTCATTCTGTAATCGAGCTCGTAAGTCAGTCAACCCATATATCAAACTGCCAATACTGGACCCATGTGCCAACGTGCCAACTAGCAGCAGCTTTCCGAATCACGACTCGTATCTCAGAATTTCTCTCGGATCTCAAACAAAAATATGGACTGAGTCGCAGCTTGTATCTTAAAAAAAAATTGTATGTTGGTCTGTTCATATCTCAAGATACCACTGTAAAATTGCCTTGACTGCCAAAGCATGCACAGATAAACTATGCCATCTTGAAACTATACATTCTAAAACTGGAATAGTGTAAAATGTTGCCATTAATTTTGCAAGAAACCTTGAAAGTCTAGTTCACATCATGTATTTAGTGCCTATAGTACTAGATTAGAGAGGTGAGTGGGAACCTGGGTACTGTGAGATTTTTGTGAGCAATGGACATGGGAATATAAAAGAGAAATTCCAAGGGAGATACATATAGCCCAAGAATGGCTGGAGAGAAAGGTTGGGTGAAGGCCAGATGAGATGTTAACCTGGGTAGGGGTCAAAGTTATCTCTAGATAAGGGAAAGGATAGTAAAACATGTTCATTTGGCAGTTAGTTTGTAGATACTAGTTTGTAAATACTCGTTTATAAGGTTGGGAGGGAGTTCATAGGAGATGAAGAAGAGCTTAATAGTTTTAAAGACAAGCCCCATATTTCTATTCTGGTTAAAATTTAAAGACTAAGAGAATGTGTGAGGGTAACTCTATGTAATCCAGGAAACTGTTTTCGAGTTAATAATGATGTCAGCTTTGTGCAGTGTATGGAGAGAGAGCATAAAGGATAACTTTGTGACTAATAAGGGATAAATACTTATATTAATGTTGTAGGGTTGAATTTTAAGGTAAAATTTGAATTTTATCTTGACACTTTAAAACATTTTTTAAAGATTTTATTTATTCATTTTAGAGAGGAGAGAGAATGAGAGAGAGAGAGAGAGAGAGAGAGAGAGAGAGAGAGGAGGGGGGAGGAGCAGGAAGCATCAACTCCCATATGTGTCTTGATCAGGAAGTCTGGTTTTGAATCGATGACCGCAGCATTCCAGGTTGATGCTTTATCTACTGCGCCACCACAGGTCAGGCCACTTTTCTTTTTTTTTAAGGAAAGAGGCAACATAATAACAGTGACTTCAAAGATGGTATCTAATGTTTGCTTTTGATCCTAGAAGACTCACGAGAATGGGAGAAGATACTTATTTTCAAATGCTTAATCAAATATTTATGGCCTGACCTGTGATGGCACAGTGGATAACGTGTTGACCTGGAATGCTGAGGTTGCTAGTTCGAAACCCTGGGCTTGCCTGGTCAAGATACATTTGGGAGTTGACACTTCCAACCCTCAACCCTTCTTTCTCACTCTCTCTCCCCCATCTCTAAAATGAATAAATAAAATCTTAAAAAAATATTTATGAATACTCACTGTGGGTCAGGAATTCTTCAAGGAGATGAAGATACAGGAATGAACAAAATAGACAAGGCCTCATAGACCTTATATTCTTGTAGGGAACTCAAACAATAAACAAATTCAAGTGAATATGTCGTTTGTCAGGTGGAGTTAGGTGCTTGTGGAAAAAACTAGCAGAGATTACTATTCAGGGTAGGGGGCACTGTTGCTGTTTTGTGTAAGGTGATCATGCAAAACCTCATAGGTAAGGTGCTTCACAGATAAGAGATCTTAGGATAAGAGAGCTGAGGGAAAAACAATGTGCAGACCTGGGATAAGACATTTTGGACAAAGGGAAATGAATATACAGATTATAAGACATGAGAAAGGTTGGTCTGTTTAAGGAACACATAATTACTTTAAAAAAATTGCTCAATGAAATGTTACGTAAATGAATGAACATTTGCAAATAGTACACAGTTATGCATGCTTATAGCTCTGTCATTAAACACTAATTCTTCTTTAGTAAGGTACTAGTGGAAAAAAATTTCTTAGAGAAATTCTATTTAGGACTTTTTCTTTATTTATGGACCTAGTTTATTATTATCAATGGATTTTCTTATAATAAGTACCATTTTTGTATACTTATTATGTGCTATAGTGCTAAATGATTTATACACACATCTTATTAATTTTCTCAGTCTCAAAGCCTAAGATTCCTTGAAGTTAAGTTGTATAATCTCAAAGCCAATGAATGGCTGAAATTGAATTAGAACTTTGTTTCTCAAAAGATGCCACATTCTAAACTAATTAACTAAACCTCAGGTTGAACTTGTGATTTTCTTGTATTTGTCATGTACAAAGTGAAAAAGATGACTACAGTTGTTAAACTTAGCCTTTAGGTAATTTAGCTTTCTGTAGGTTTATTAATTTATGTGTGCATACATTGTCTAAATTACATTTTTTGGAACACTATTTAAAAAGATTTAAAGTAGCCTTGGCCAGTGGCTCAGTGGATGGAGCATCGGCCTGGCATGTGGATGTCTTAGGTTCAATTCCCAGTCAGGGCACACAGGACAACAACCATCTGCTTCTCTCCTCCTCCCGCTCCCCCTTCCCTCCCTCTTTCCCTCCTACAGCCAGTAGCTGGATTGGTTCAAGCATAGGCCCAGTCACAAGATAGCTCAGTTGGTCTGAGCATTGGCCTCAGGTGCTAAAAATAGCTTGGTTGATTCTAGTATTGGCCTCCAAAAAGGGATTGCCAGGTGGATCCTGGTGAGGTACATGTGGGAGTCTGCCTCACTATCTCCCCTTCTCTCATCTAAAACAATATTTAAATAATTTTTAAATGAAAAAGTGGGTAGATGATCAAATAACTTTTAGAAAAAAACTAGTTTATATTAAAATAAATAGGCAATTTGAATACAGAGGTTTGAGTATTTAATATGCTAATTTTATTGAACATCTTCATGAAGTGAATGTCTCCAAATTATTTGATCACAGAAGGACTGTTTATGAAATATCTATTAATATTTACAAGTAGTTTACACAGAGCACACTTTATGAAAGGCTGCTTTAGCTTTTTAATTCTTATGAGCTGCTTACCTAGGTTCATCTCATAAGGAAGTCTATTATGTTTTAACAAACATGTACTTTGGATATTGATTATAGCAAAATACCTTCTTTCCTGTGCTGCCTCAATTTGAAAGAACTACTGTAACTTGAATTCAGGTGGTAAAATATAGCATTCAGGATGAGTAACATCTAGAAGCTTTCCCTCCATTATTCAGAAATTCTTTATTGTTGATTTGTGGGTTATACTTACAAATATCCATCTCTTTTTATCTATTTGCAGTAGCTGGGAACAAAGAGGAGATAACAATCTGTCCATGTTCTTCTTTATTGTTTGCTGTTTACCATTTCTTGCCTACTGTGTGCAGTTTAATACTTTTAAACCTAATTCAATAGTTATTGACAAACCTTGATTAAGTATAGCTATTCTTCTAATCCTATATGCAATGTCACAGTTAAATTTGAGGAGAACCTATTATATCTTTGGCTTGTTAATGAACCTTCTGTTGTCCATTTATAGTATCTGGTTGGGGCATTGATGTAATTGAATAATGGAAGAGAGAAATGCATGGGAGAAATTAAAAAAAATCCTTTCTATAGACGCCTACTTTCTGGACATACCAGTTCGCCTGGGAAGACTTAGTTTTAAAAACATCTCCTATTCTGCAGAGTTTATCCAATCATAAGGTCAGCAGAACTTAAGATGGTGCCCTGAATCATCATTCCATTTATTTCCATTACACATTTTCTAGAAGTTAAGAGTTCCTTGGGGCGAATACCTTTGCTGGAACAAGTTGAGTCATTGTTGCTGGGAAAACTACTTTAATTTCCCCAGGCTCTTCTTTAGGAAGTGTGACAACTAATAACACCCCTGGTTTTTCTCTTGTGCTTCTATGACAGAGCTATCCCAGAGTTCCACACTGTGAGCCACCTGAGAAGAGGCACCTGGGCACAGCATACTGGATCCAAGAGCCAAGAGCTTGGACATGTTCACAGATCCATCTGCTCTCCCTTTCACACATCTTCTGGAAATGAAACCCATGAAGTTTACTGGAAGGAAACGTATGTTCATTCTCAAGAAATATCTGTAAAAGTTGGCAATCTCTTCTCTCTCTCAGATTCTAAGAGTGATTTCCACTAACGGGGTGAGGGCTGGATGCCCGAGAGCCATAAAGTCATCACAGCCTGTTACCTTCCAGAAATGGCAACTGTTGGCATAAACCCCCATACGGGTTTAAGGCAGCAGCCACTTATTGGCAGCAGCTTCGGTCAACATGGATGTGACCTTGGACAGTGGTTTCTAGTCCTGTTGGTGAAAGCTCTCTAGGGGCTGAGCTGATAGCCGAGTCCTCACAGTGGCAGAGGGCTGCAGTGCTAAAGGACCCACGGTTCTTTCAAAAGAAGTTCCTCTAAGTTCTCCTAAGTTGTATGGACAAAGCAAGTCTGTTTTGGAGCAGTACACTCCTACCCTCCCACTCAATTCCCTGTCATTTATTAAACTGTAGTTTGAGCTGGAAAAAGATATCCCTAAGCTCAACTCCTTATTTTATAGTTGTGAAATATGGGCCTCAGGGTTAACCCAAGCTTGGGAGTTTTTACCCTATTCTTTAACTCCAAGGGCATTTATACAAGTTATATTTGTTTGTTTTTTGTTTGTTTGTTTTTTGCTGTAAGCAAAGAAAACTGTCTTTGACTACGCTAAGCAAGGAAAAGGTATAGACTGGGGATATACATGTCTGTAAAGTCATGGTGCACTTTTGACCAGTCACAGGAAAGCAACAAGACGATAGAAATGTGAAATCTGCACCAAATAAAAGGAAAACTCCCAATTTCATACCTATTTAGTGCAGTTCGATGTGGGATCACGCACAGATTTTTTTAGGGCTCCTTAGGTAGCTATCCTCTATAGCCTCTACAGACTCGTCACTGACTGATGGCCTACCAGAACGGGGTTTCTCCACCAAACTGCCGGTTTCCTTCAACTGCTATCCCATCGAGTAATGTTATTCCTATGTGGTGGCGCTTCGTTATAAATGCGCCGATATTCATGTTGCACTTTGGTCACGGATTCAAATTTAGCGAGCCACAGAACACACTGAACTTTCCTCTGTACCGTCCACATCTCGACTGGCATGGCTGTGGGCTGCTCCACTGTATACATGGTATTATGTCATCATCTGCGCATGTGCACATGCTGCCACATCATCCTACAGAAACTGGGGGGGGGGGTTCCTTTTATTTGATGCAGATTTCACATTTCTATTGTTTTTTGTTGCTTTCCTGTGACTGGTCAAAAGTGCACCATGACTTTACGGACACACTGTATAATAGATTGCTCAGAGAATTAAAGGAAGATTTGAAAAGTTGGATATTAGGGGAGGCAACTTGGGCAGCTACAGGGATCCTAATCTCATAAACTTGAGGCCTAAGTCTTTGGGTGATACTTTCTGCCTCCAGAGGTTTCCTCTTTAGAGTTAAAATCCCAAAAGAGTCTCTAATGAGCTGATCTTAGTTCATGTGCCCACTTCTCCATATGTGTTTGTATGTGAGAGAAAGAGTACATTTTATTATATTTGGCGTATAGGTTGAGGAGGGTGATTTAGTATATGGTCAATAACCTCAGCAGAACCGTGTGAGGATTGGCGAGCCCAGAGACGGGGGACTGTTTACTGATGCCCAAAGGAGGAGATAGAAACCTGGATGCTCAAGCCAAGGCCTCCATCCCACTGACGCTCAGATGGTATTAGAGGTGCAACCTTGACTGAAAAGTGGTGGCTGAACCCCCTGTTCTCTGGAAGTGGCCCTCTCTTCTGTTTCCTTCTCTTTGCTTTTCCTCACCCCTGTTTCTCAGGTTCTGTCAATACAAAGAAAGGTGCTGCCTCTCCTTTCTCCATTACCAATAGAACTGCATCAGGGTAGAAGTCGGAGTGAAAAACAGGATCAGGAGTCTGTGCTGGGCAAGTACAGATTATTTCTTTTCAAGTCACAAGTGCAGTGGTGGGATGGCCTCAGGAGATTTCTGCTTCCTGAGTGCTGGCATCCCCTCTCATCCCCTGCTCCTTTCTGCGTGCAGGACCCTCAGAGCAGGGGGGAGTCAGGTGCAAGAGCTCTCCTGTCATTCTGCTGTCACCTGGAGTGCAAGAGAAAATTTTATTTGAAAACACAAACATTGCTTAGGTAATTGGGGTATGTTTTGACCTTTGTTAATGAATTGTTAAGTAATCACCATTATTATTTCCCTAAAAGTTAAACTCTTAGCAAGTACTGTATCTATTAACCCTCAGATGATGGTTTAATGTCTAGTTTCTTGTCTTAGTAAGATTTAAAAAATCTAATGATAGAATACTTTGAAAAAATTATAAGGTAATTTAAAATTTAAAGGAAATGAAGTACTTGTTTAAAGAAGGGAATTGGGGTGTCCTGCTTAGAACATATTCAACTACTCTAAGTTGCTCTCCTTTAAAATATATTCCATAAAAGAGACAATTAATATTGACCAAATATATTAGACCTATACAAAATTAGGCTGTAATTTTTATCTTTCTCTCCCTCTATTTTCTAAGATTATATGGGCCATTAAAGAAAAAGTTTGCTCTCTGCCAAAAGAAATCTAAGGAGCATGGGAGATCATTATCGTGTAAGTGAAGTGTTTTACATTGAAATCTTGCATTGATTTAAACATTTTATAAGGTTGAGTAAAGTAAGATGTATTCATTTGGGCATTCAAACATTATGAGGTAGGTATTTAGGAAGAAATCCTGCTGGTCAGATCAGAGAGTTGAACATTTATTCACTTTTTCAATTTGTTTAATCTTCTGTGGAGGCATTTTAATCCAGTGGATTTAGAAAATGATACCATAGAAACAAAATGTGCATACAATGTTATCTTCTATTTTTGTTGAAACAAAATTCACAACATAAAATTCACTATTTTAACCATTTTAAAGTGTACCCTACTATGGATTTTAGTATATTAGCAATATTGTGCAACTATCACCACTAATTCTAGAATTTTTCTACTACTCCAAAAAAGCTCCTGTTTCCAAGTCTTTCCTCCCTATCTGCTAGTGACTGTGAATTTACTCCCTGTCGCTGTGGATTGCTTAAACTGAACATTTCAGATAAATGGAATCACACAATAGGTAGCCTTTTCTGTCTAGCTTATGTAACTTACCATAATATTTTCAAAGTTTATCCATGTTGGAGCATATATCAGTACTTCATTACTTTTTATGGCTGAATAATATTCCATTGTATGTATTACATTTTGTTTTCTCATTCATCAGTTGATGGACATTTAAGTTGTTTCCACCTTTTTTTTTTTTTTTTTTTTTTGTATTTTTTCGAAGCTGGAAACGGGGAGAGACAGACAGACTCCCGCATGCGCCCGACCGGGATCCACCTGGCACGCCCACCAGGGGGCGACGCTCTGCCCATCAGAAGGCGATGCTCTGCCCCTCCGGGGGGTCGCCCTGTCGCAACCAGAACCACTTTAGCGCCTGGGGCAGAGGCCAAGGAGCCATCCCCAGCGCCCGGGCCATCTTTGCTCCAATGGAGCTTCGCTGCGGGAGGGGAAGAGAGAGACAGAGAGGAAGGAGAGGGGGAGGGGCGGAGAAGCAGATGGGCGCTTCTACTGTGTGCCCTGGCCAGGAATCGAACCCGGGACCCCTTGCACGCCAGGCCGACGCTCTACCACTGAGCCAACCGGCCAGGGCCTGTTTCCACTTTTTTGTAATCATAGTAACGTTGCTGCAAGGTTTTGTGTGAACAAATTTTCAGTTCTCCTGAGGATATATCTAGTGGTAGAATTGCTGGGTCATATAGTAACTCTATCTTTAACTTTTTGAGGAACTGTCAAATTCCAGAGTGTCCACACCATTTTACATTTCTGTTAGCAATGTGTGAGGCTTCTGATTTCTCTGCAATCTTCCCAATACTTGTTATTTTACCTTTAAAAAATTATAGTCATCCTGGATAGTATCTTCTTGTAGTTTTGATATGTATTTCTTTTATAAATAATGATTAGTATATACTAATTTTTAATCTATAACTTTATGTTATAAGAAGCTCAACAAATGCATTGAACAGAAAACTAAAGGAGTATATACAAATGAACATTATGATGCAAACTTCGTGTCAGTGTGCTACAATTTCTAATCTGTAAAATTCATGTGCATATTTTTGTAGACCTCTATTTACATGTATAATATATGATATATACATACATACCTAGGAAAACAGACTTATGGGGGTTAGAAGTGACCCTAGTAACTAGGACTCTAAGGTGACTGTGACATGGACCTAAATGCTTTCTGAGAAGAAATGGGTCTTTCAGGAATTAGAAACCATTTGAATACTAAATGTAAGAAGTGTCCTATATAAGAAGTGAAATGGATGATTCCTTCCATAACTTCAGCCTTCTGATCATGATGCATGTTTGTCTTCTGGAGTGCCCCATTTCTCTTCCTCATGAGATCCTCAGGTATCTAGGTTCCTGGTTTCTCTAGTTTTCTCCTTTCTGAATTTAGTCTCCTAAAGATAATTTTATAGCTTTTATCTACACGTTAATGTGGAAGTAATCCAATGTGTTACAAGAACAAAAAGAGTCAGTGAAATAGTTTAGTTTGGCCTGGCCAGTAGTGGCACAGTGGATTGAATATTGGCCTGGGATGCTGAGGGCCCCTTTCAGAACCACGCTCACCAGCTATATGGGCTCATAGGCTTGAGTAAGGGCTTGTCAAGTTGAGCACAGGCTTCCCAGCTTGAGCATAAGATTGGTGACATGATCCCAAGGTCACTGGCTTGAGTAAGGGTCATTGGCTAGGCTTGAGCCCCAACCCCCACTAACACCACTGTGTCAAGGCAGGTGTGAGAGGCAATGAATAAAAAAAAAACAACTAAACTGAAGCAACTAGGAGTTGCTGCTTCTCATTTCTCTCCCGCCACCCCTCCCTTCCTATTTTTCCCTCTCTCTAAAAAATAAAAGAAATAGTTTAGTTTACTACTTATGTGGACTCCATCTCCTTTGTCTGTATCCTCTGTGTTCTTTTTATGGTCTTTCTCTCTTTTTTCTATTCCTGACTGGGTGTATGTAGACTGTCACCAGACTATTCTTTCTTTACTGAATGTAACTGTCACTTTCAAATATGGACCCTGTAGCTATGGTCTAAAAATCCATTATAAAAATGTTTAAAGTAATAGCAAATACATGCTAAGTTGTTTCCTTCATAAGATTACTTTAGGGCTTTATTAGATGGATTCTGTGAGGCTGTTTTGGCTCTTTAGATATTTATGCCTTTCGGTTACTAGTTTATTTTTTGGATATGTGACACCTAGTATTTGATTGCAGATGTTCCAGTGACCTCAGTTTTTAAAAACATCCAACAGTGTGAACTTTTACAGTTCACATTTTTATGAAGCAGAACACTTTAGATGATGAAACATGAGGGTTTAACTAGGGAAACTTTCAGGCAAAGATAAGATGGTCTGATGTTCCTGTGAGACATTTGCTGTGCTGCTACCTGGATGATCTTATTTATATCTGTTTTCAGTTCCACAAACCTTATAATGTTGTTTACCTCTTTTTTATTAATTGAATTTTATTGGGGTGACATTGGTTAATAATTATACAGGCTTCAGGTATACAATTCTATAAAACATCATCTGTGTATTGTATCGTGTGTTCACAACCCCAAGTCAAATCTCTTGCCATTATCGTTTATTTCCTCTTTACCCTCTTCAGCCTCCCCTACCCCTTTCCCTCTGGTAATCACCATGCAGTTGTCTGTGTCTATTAATTTTGTTTTCTTTGCTTATTCCCTTTACCATTTACACCCAGCCCCCAACCCTCTTCCCCTCTGACAGCTGTCAAGTCTGTTCTCTGTGTCTATGGAATTCCCTCTTTTAGCAGATGTTTGTTGACAGTTAATGTACTCGGTTGCTGCCTGTTTTTTAAGAACCAATTATAGGTAAATGTTGGGTTGTTCTCTTAAATTCTTGTGTAGAGCAGCACACTTGCCAGATCTAACAGAAGAGCTCTTCTCCCTTTTGAATACCTCTGCCCCCCTTTCAAGATGCATCTGAGTTGTGATAAATGTTATTTTGGAGTTTTAGAATAATGTGTTTCCTATCTTTGTACTTACGTATACTGACCATATTAAATAGAGTACCAATACCTTTTATTTCTCCTTACTCACATGTAAACCAGTCATTTATATACTACTTGTCTTGGTTGTCCTGTTCCACTGCCTCTTTGCTGTGGGTGGTTGATGATGTCAATATAGTCAGTTTAGGGAAGGTTTATTTGTTCTAAGTGGGGAATAAAAGTGTTAATAACTGATTTAAGGAAACTGTATTTAAGTATTATTATTTATAGCAAAGATATTTTATTTTATCTTACATTGTTGTTAAGTCAATACTGCCTGGTATTTTGTTTCTATTCTCCACACTCTTATCCAGGACACTACCAGCTTTTACTTTTATCATTATGGAAAGAAATGATACTGATGATTTAACTTAATAGTTTTCATTAATGAATTCAGATAAAAACTGAGTAAACTAAATAAGTCATGTCTGAACAATTTAGAATGTTTATCACCAAGGAAAATAAAGTAAAATCTTTTGACAATAATTTACAAGTTGTGTGAGAAGTTGCTATGAGTAACAGCACATGAAATTTTTATTTTTCAAGGGTTGTATTTCCTTCCATATTTCTGCAAATCTGTTCCTTTTTCTACCATTTCTGATCCCATGAACCGGTTTTAATGTGTATATGGTTACTAAATCATGTTTGATTTAAATGCTGTATATTACCAAACAGGCAATGATGGATGTCTCAATGGTCAAGGGTCTAAATACTTGTAAGGAAGACTTGGAGGAGGCTTGGGAAACTGTAAAGTCATGCAAAGAGTAATGAACCTGAAATGAAGAATAAATAAGAAGAGAAGGCATCTGACTGAAGAAAAGAAATATTGTTACCATGGAGAGAGAGAGAGAGAGAGAGAGAGAGAGAGAGAATATGAATGAATGGTAATTAACTGCAAGGAGGGTGAGATGCATAAGAATTGTGGATGAGTGGATGAGAAAGATGAAAGAAAAAAAGAGGTTCTATCACTTGGTTGCTTGTCATTGACCTAAACTCTTCCTTGGTATAATAGTAAAAGTTAACTTCTTAAGGACTTTTTCCCCTCTGATATACAGACTCTGAAATATATTTTTTCTATTTCTCTTTATTCCTACTTCATGTGTATGTACAATAAAATTCACATAATTTAAGTTCTGATTTCTTCATAAAGCTCTGAAACATTGGGTAAAAACATTTTTTTAAAGTTTAAATATTAACAAAAATAAATAATGACTATTACTAATAAATGTTACTAAGTCTTAGCGAGGAGAATAGCTTTTACAAAATGTAAAAATGTAACCTAATATTAGAAAGCTAATATAAATCTACATAACAGACACCAGTTGGATCTTTGTTTTTAATGAAATGATGTCATGTATAACATTACTGTCTAAATCCACACCATTGATTGTAACTGCTAGAGCTTATAATATCTATAAGGATTCACTTACATTTTAGGAAGGTAGTATAAAGTATATATTTTTGCCTCATACAGGCTTTAGTTCAAATTCTGGCTCAGTTACTTTATATCTGTATATTTGGGCACATTACTTGATTTCTTTGAACCTCCATTTCCTACTCTGTAAAATAAATATAATGTTTATAAAGCATGCCTGACCAGGTGGTGGCGCAGTGAATAGAGCATCGGACTGGGATGCAAAGGACCCAGGTTCAAAACCCCCGAGGTCACCAGCTTGAGCACCAGCTCATCTGGTTTGAGCAAAGCTCACCAGCTTGGACCCACGGTTGCTGGCTCGAGCAAGGGGTTACTCAGTCTGCTGAAGGCCCATGGTCAAGGCACATATGAGAAAGCAATCAATGAACAACTAAGGTGTCACAATGAAAAACTGATGATTGATGCTTCTCATCTCTCTCTATTCCTGTCTGTCTGTTTCTATCTGTCCCTCTCTCTGACCCTCTCTCTGTCTCTGTTAAAAAATAAAAAAGCATACACAGTTCCCTGGGTACAATAATTGTTTAATAAATGCTGTATATTATGATGACTGTTATAATCCTAATAATCCTATTTCCTTCCTCCTCTGTTATTTAAAAATAATTGCTAATTCTTATCTTCTGCTTTTCAATTCTGCTTCTCTTGATACCTCTTTCTTCCTATTTATACACCATTTATCAGAGCTTTGGATGAAATAGAAGATTCATCACTTTGTTTTAGAACCTTTGTTTTAAAACAGTAAAATGTCTGGAAGATTCAAGACCCAGAGGGATTTTTCTCTCTGCATAATTTAAAGAATAGAATAGCTATGACATATTTTGGTAATATCATAGAAAACATTATTTAAGTGTTTTTCTGGTTTCTCTCTGTTCAATAAATTCATCTAATAAGACAAATGTACACCTCTGTATAACAATTATTAACTATGTTGTAAATCCTTTGCAGTTGCCTCTGGCCTGGCTGAATGTCCTTCATATTTTTTACAGTTGTTTCTGCTTCCAGTAAGAATGTAGTAAGCCACAAAACATCACTGCTTTTGACATAAAAATGAGAATTTTAAACTGAATAAAGTAAAAAAAAAAAGTATCTCTATAAATGCATAGCCATTGAAGAGCTATGCATCCAACTAAACTTTTAATGACTATGAGTGCCACAGCATATTAGAATGTGGTGGAGGTACAAACACAGAGCATATCCACCCCACCTGACAAAACTATTCTACAAAACTTCTGCCGAATAAATAGCTGCATGGGAATGTAGGGGCTAGGCTGGGAAAAAAAGATTCCACGAGGTACTTAGATTCCAAACACATGTGGAAGGACAAACTTGATTTCATCTTTAAGATATTTGAAACCAGAAGTGAACTAAAACCCAGCTCAAGTAGAAAACCAGCCCCAACACTATTCAACTTCTTATTAGATTAAAGAAGTCATCCCCTCGCTCTACATGTCTGGTGAAGAAAAGAGGAGCTGCTTCTGTGGAAAATATCAACTATCTTAGTCTTGGTGATTGTTTCATACACAGTGACTGACAGAGGTACAATAAAAACTAAGAGACATGAAAAGTAAGTTCAAAATAAAAATTAAAAAAATACATGCATATTCATAGAGATGTTGAAATGAGTAGAAAAGGCTTTAAAATAACTGTTTTAAATATGTTAAAAATTTAGAGAAAAGGGTGGACAAAAATAGATAAAAAGATGTCAACAGAAGAAAGAAAATTTAAAAGAACCAAATGCAAATTTTAGGTTTGAAAACACAATAATTGAAATTTAAAAAAATATTCAATGGGCTTAACAGCAGACGGACAGAGCAGAACCAAGAATTAGTGACTAAAAACATGTCAATAGAATTATTCAAACTAAAATGCAGCGAGTCAAGATCAAATAGTCTTTCATATATGGAATTAGAGTTCCTGATAGAGGTGGGAGCGCAAGATACTTAAGAAACAATGGCCAAGAACTCTTCATTAACACCATTATTTCACACAGTCAGAAAGCTCAGTGCACTGAAGGAAGGATAAATACAAAACAAAAAATCTGCACGAAGCCACATCATAGTGACCCTGTTGAAATCCAAAGAAAAAAAGATAAATTCAAAAGCAATTTAGATGAAAAAGCACAATATATTCAGGTAAACAATGATAAGAATGAAAGTAACTTGTAATCAGAAACAACAAAGCCAGAAAACAACAGAATGACATCTTTAAAGTTGTGAAAAGGAAAAAAAAAAAACCCCTTACAATTATTACCTGCAGTCCACACTATAGTATAAGTAATACCAAAGGAAGATTTTTAGCCTGAAATAAAATGGTCCTGGGTGTTAATCAGATCTGTAAGAAGGAATAAAGTACTCTGGAAATGATAAATATATGGTAAATAAAGACTATCTAAAATATTTCTTTAATCTGATACTGATTATTTAAAACAAATATAATTATAAAGTATTGTAAGGTTTAGTTTATATAGAAGAAAAGTATATAATAGTATCACAAAGAATGGAATGAAGTAAATGAAATCATACTGTTGTAAAGTTGTTTCATTATTTATGAATAGAACATTAACTCAGAATGTCCTCTGATAAATTAAAGATACATATTGTAATCACTATAAAAACCACCTGAAAGCCTGACCAGGTGTTGGCACAGTGGATAGAGCCTCAGACTGGGATATGGAGGACCTAGGTTCAAACCCCAAGGTTGCCAGCTTGAGCACGGGCTCGCCAGCTTGAGCACGGGCTCACCAGCTTGAACATGGGGTCACTGGTTTGATCGTTGGATCATAGACATGATCCCATGGTCGCTGGCTTGAAGCCCAAAGTCGCTGGCTTGAGCCCAAGGTCACTGGCTTGAGCAAGGGGTCACTCGCTCTACTGTAGCTCCCTGGTCAAGGCACATAATGAGAAAGCAATCAATGAACAACTAAGGAGCCACAATGACAAATTGATGCTTCTCATCTCTCTCCTTTCCTGTTTGTCTGTCCCTGTCTCTTTATCTGTATCCCTCTCTGTCTCTGCCACAAAAAATAAATAAAAACCACCTAAAATAATATAAAGATATCTAGCTTAAAAATTAATAAAAAACATGAAGTGCAATGCAAAAAAAATATTTTATTAACTCAAAAGATGTCAGAAAAAGATGAAAAAGGAAATAAAAACCCTGATAAGGACAAATGAAAATAAGTACAATGATAGTAGAATTAATTCCAATTATGTTAGTAATTACATTAAATGGGCTAAATGCTCTAATTGACAGGTAGAAAAATCATATTGGAGAGATAGTATATCAAAATAAGATCCAACTAATATTTATAAGTGACACACTTTAAATATAAAGGCACAACTAAATTGAAAATTAAAAGATAGAAAAAATATATCAAGTTAGTATAGATTATAGGAACCTGGTAAATATATGGATAAAGACAGAGTTTGGAGATGAAATGGGACATTTCATATCATAAAAACATCAATTCATCAAGAAGACACAACAGTTGTATCTTGAGTATGCACCTAAAAGCAAACCTCAACAACCTTCTTAATTTCTCTTTCAGACAGTTAATTGTTAGTGTGTAAAAATGCCACTGATTTCTGAATATTAATTTTATATCCTGCCACCTTGTGAATTCATTTATCAGATCTAGTAGTGTTTTTTTTTACTGAAACTTTAGGATTTTCTATGTATAGAATCATGTCATCAGCAAATAATGACAGTTTTACTTCTTCTTTTCCAATTTGGATGCCTTTTATTTCTTTTTCTTGTCTGATTGCTGTGGCTAGGACTTCCAGAACTATGTTGAATAAGAGTGGTGAAAGGAGGCACCCCTGCCTTGTTCTAGATCTTAAGGGGATTGCTTTTAATTTTTGCCCATTGAGTATGATGTTGGCTGTGGGTTTGTCATATATGGCCTTTATCATGTTGAGGTAGGTTCCCTGTATTTCCACTTTGCTTACAGTTTTGATCATAAATGGGTGCTGATTTTATCAAGTGTTTTTTCTGCATCTATTGATATAATCATGTGATTTTTATCCTTCCTTTTGTTTATGTGAGGAATCACATTTATCGATTTGTGAATATTGTACTAGCTGTGCCTCCCAGAATAAACCCCACTTGATCATGATGTATGATCTTTTAAATTTATTTTTGGATCCAGTTTGCTAATATTTTGTTGAGAATTTTAGCATCTATGTTCATCAGGGATACTGGCCTATAGTTTTTTTTCTTTGTAGTGTCTTTACCTGGTTTTGGAATAAAGATAAGGCTTGCCTCATAAAATGCTCTTGGAAGTCTTCCCTCCTCTTGAATTTTTTGGAATAGTTTGAGAAGGACAGGTCTTAGTTCTTCTTTGAATGTTTGGTAAAATTGCCTGTGAAGCCATTTGGTCCAGGACTTTTGTTCTCTGGTAGTTTTTTGATAATTGTTTTAATTTCATTTATTGTAATCAGTTTGTTTAGGTTTTTTGATTCTTTCAGATTGAGATTTGAAAGATTGCATGTTTCTAGGAATTTATTCATTTCACCTAGAATGTCCAACTTCATAGTATTTTTTTTTTTTTAACAATTGTCTGTATTTCTGTGGCATCAGTTGTTACTTCTCCACTTTTATTTCTAATTTTATTTGGCTCCTCTCCCTTTTTTCCTTGATGAGTTTTGTTAAAGGTTAGTCAGTCTTGTTTACCTTTTCAAAGAACCAGCTCTTGGTTTTGTTGATATTTTGTATTGTTATTTTTAAACTCTTTATCATTGTTTTCTGCTCTGATCTTTATTATTTCCCACTTTCTACACCCTTTGGGCTTCATTTCTTGTTTCTTTTTCCTAGTTTTATATTTTTAGGTGCAGGGTTAGGTTGTTTATTTAAGTTTTCTCTTTTTTCTTAATGTAAGCCTGTAATGCTATGAAATTCCCTCTCAGGATTGCTTTTGCTGTGTCCTATAGATTTTGGGTTGTTGTATGTTCATTTATTTTGTGTCAAGGAAATTTTTGATTTCTTCTTTGATCTCATGTTAACCTATTTTTTATGTAGTAACATGGTATTTAACCTCCAAGTGTTTGAATGTTTTTTAGTTTTTCTATTGTAATTGATTTCTAGTTTCATGCCATTGTGATCAGAGAAGATGATTGATATGATTTCAATCTTCTTAAATTTGTTGACACTTGTTTTGTGTCTTAACATGTAATCTGTCATAGGAAATATACCATGAGCACTTGAAAAGAATGTATATACTGCTGCTTTGGGGTTAAATGTTCTGAAGATATCAATTAAGTCCAGTTCATCTAGTGTGTCATTTAAGGGTGCTGTTTCTTTGTTAATTTTCTGTCTGGAGTATCTATCCAGTGATGTTAGTGGGGTATTAAAGTCCCCTACTACTATAGTATTGCTGTCAATCTCACCCTTTATGTTCATCAAAATCTGGTTTAAATATGTAGGTGCCCCTATATTAGGTGCATAAATATTTACAATGGTTATATCCTCCTGTTGGATTGATCCCTTCATTATTATGTAATTACCTTCTTTGTTCCTCTACTATAGCCTTTGTTATAAAGGCCATTTTGTCAGATATAAGTATTGCTATCCTAGCTTCTTTTTCATTCCCATTTGCATGAAATACTTTTTCATCCCTTCACTTTCAGTCTATGTATATCTTTTGTTCTGAGATGGGTCTTCTGTAAACAGCATATATACAGGTCCTGTTTTCTTATCCATGCAGCCACCTTATGTCTTTTGATTGGAACATTTAATCCACTTACATTTAAGTTTATTATTGATATGTACTCATTTATTGCCATTTTATTCTTTAAATCCACAATACTCTTTCTTTCCATTTCTTTTGTCCTTTGCTCTTTTTATAGCAGGTCCTGTAACATTTCTTGCAGTACTGGTTTGGTTGTAATGAATTTCTTGAGTCTTTTTTGTATGGGAAGCTTTTAATTTCTCCTTCAATTTTAAATGATAGCCTTGGTGGATAAAGTAGTCTTGGTTGTAGTTTCTTGTTTTGCATCACTTGGACTATTTCTTGACAATCTCTTCTGGCCTCAAGTGTTTCTGTTGAGAAATCAGATGTCATCCTTATGGGCTCTCCTCTGTAAGTAATTAACTTTTTTCTCTTCTTTCTTTGTCTCTCAACTTTGGCATTTTAAGTATGATGTGTCTTGGTGTAAGCCTCCTTGGATTCCTCTTTAATGAGATTCTTTGTGCTTCTTGAACTTGTGTGACTTTTTTCTTCATCAATTTGGAGACATTTTTAGCTATAATTTTTTTCAAACAAGTTCTCTGTACCTTGTTTGTTCTTTTTTTCTTCAGGAACCCCTATGATGTGTATGCTTTTTCTCTTTATGTTGTCACAGAGGTCTCCGAGAGCTTTCTCAGTTTTTTTAGAGCCTCCTTTCTTTTTGCTGCTCTGCTTCTGTGCTTACATTTAACTTGTCCTCTAAATTGATGATTTGATCCTCCACTTCATTTAGCCTGCTGTTGATTTCTTCTAGTGCAGTCTTCACTTTGGATATTGTATTTACCATTTCTGACTGGTTATTTATTTATTTACTTATTTTACAGAGGAGAGGAAAGAGAGAGAAGGTGGGAAGAGCAAACAGAATCAGTTCTCATATTGCCTTGACCATGCAAGCCCAGGGTTTTGAACTGGTGACCTCAGTGTTTCAGGTCAACAATTTATCCACTGTGCCATGACAGGTCAGCTCTGACTGGTTCTTTTTTGACTTCAGTGTCCATTTTGATGATTACTATCTTTGTTTAAGTTCTCATTGTGACCATATAATGTTTCTCTAAAGTCCTTGAACATCCTAACAATCATTATTTTAAACTCTGCGTCTGGTAGTTTGGTTATTTCCATTTCATTTATTTTTATTTCTGGCTATTTCTTTTGTTAACTCATTTGTTATATATTTCTTTGTTTGCCCATTTTGTCTGTCTATTAGGTAGCTCTACTCTGAACTTGAAATTTGTTGTGGTGTCTTTATGAGGAAGATGGGTTCAGTGGTACTGACCTCCAGGCCACTTGAGTTCCATGCTCTAGGAATGCTTGTTGTGGGTAATATTTATCCTCCTGTTGTATGTGAGTATTGAATGCAGTTGATCCTTTCATGGGTGTGGTTATCCCTTCAGGCTGGCTGGCTTTGAGAGTCAACCTTGATCATCTGTATTAGACACTGTGTCCTGTTGAGTGAATTTATTCTCTGCAGTGTCTGGTGTCTGATAAACTCCTTCTTTGGGCTTGCTGCTGTGTAGCTAACTGTATCTGGTGTTGGTGCTATCACACACTACTGGTTGTGTTGGTTCTGGGTCTTCTTGGGTTGGTGTCAGCTGTTGTTTGTAACCTGCCACTGGCTACCTGACTGGAGCTACTGCTGTGTTTGCTGTATGTGTCTGTGTTTTCTGTGCCTGAGTAGTATGGGAGGGGCCAACTTCTGTATAAGGATCAGCTTCCTCTTGCTTAGAGATGATAGCAGTTCTGTAAAAGCCCCAACCTCCATAAGATTTGCCCAAATCCAGCTGAGTCTGGGAATACAATGTTAGTGGGACTACCTACTTCAGGAGTCTCTTTGTCAGGAGCTCAGTACAGGGAAATTGGCCCCTTATCCAGAAGCTAATCTTTCAGACACTCCTGGGTACTCCAATTCTATTTCTCTCCAGTGAGGTGAGCAGTGGGTTCAGATTGGGTGAGGCCACCAGTCCCTTCTGCTGAAGTTCTTTCAGCTGGGGAGCTCCTGGTTTCAGGAAGGAAGACTGAGAGAGTTCTCCCCTGGAGCTGACTGTGTCCTCTCAGAAAGTGGATAAGCCCCTTGACTGAACCTGACAATGGACTCATTAGGATCCACACTTTGAAAATCCATGTTCCAAGCCTTTCCCCCTTTACTCCTAGGAACCTAGCCCATCAGGACAAGATATCCAGAACCTGGTTAGGCTGTCTTTGGAGCTCTATCTTGTCCAATGCACACAAACTGTCTTCTGGTTTTGATCACAGAAAGTAGAACTTGCCTCAGCTGGACCCTGTGTCCAATGAACTCTCCTTTAGGACATGTCTCCAGCAAGAGTTGTTGGGTCCTGAACTGATGCTCTCTGCAAATGGTCTCTGGCTATGCCAGCCCTGTGCACCCCGTCTCTTTTAACTGAAAGTTACACACTCCAGTGCACTCACTCTCCCTTAATCTGATCTGTTTCTTTCTAGACCACTAACCTACTCATCCTTCATTGTACAATATAATATTATATCTTTTAAATATTTATTTCCTACTCGACTTTTCCCTCTTCCCATCAAATGTAGACTCCTGAGAAGTTGGAAAGTTTTGTTTGCTTTATCTTGTGCTCTATTTCCAGTGCCTAGAATATTGTCAGATACCTAGTGAAAAAAAATAGTTGTTTAACAAATGACTAAATACTTTAATAAGTGCATAAATAAGTAACTATATAAATTCAATACACTAGCTTGAGCACCTGGAAATGATCCTAATTGATTATTTGGCTGAATTCTTCAAACTAGGACTTGTGAATAGAATGTGCTAAATGAAGTTAAAATGCCAGAAATAAGTTAGTATTTTAGATAAATCTAAAGAATTTAGGGAGATTTGACATCTCCTACTTTAATTCCTCAAGAGGATATTAAAAACACTTTATTCAGTAGGCATTAAGAAACTTATGGGCAAGGGAATACAACATTCTTGAAAAAGACTTTAGTGGCTATTCTCTCTAGGTGGGGATGTACCATCACATGTGTTGGCATCTAATATTGACTGAGGCCAAATAGCAACATTTAATTAGCCAAAGAAGGTGGTATGGTTTCTATATAATTAGTAGGATAAGAGTGATAAAGTTTGACATCCAGGAAACTTTGGAAGTTGCTAATTGATTATGGGGATTTTAGAAAAAATTGATGCTATTCCACTAAGGTCTTACTTAAAAACTTCTTCATTTGACAGTGACCTTTATGACCCACCCCAATAGAAATTTATGGCCCCTCCCACACTTGCCCTAACCTAAATCATATCATAGGCTCTGAACTTCTGAAATAAAGAAAGATTTGTTTCATTAAGGAAGGAACCTGTGGCAGTCTTAAGTGCATCTTCCTTCTAGTAATTTTCTAGCACTTTATAGAGTATGTTATTAATGATTAATTTTATTGATCCATAAGGAGTAGAATATCAGAACTGACTTGTGACTGAACTAGACATCTTCAGAAGGACTAAATATCCTAAGAGATAAGTTTGGTGACTGAATGGTTATGAGTATTCCATTTTGAGAAAAGGATGCACATGTTGTCATTTGGAGTATAAATATATATTTTTTCATGTCAGTTGTTATTGCTATTGTTTGCAATTACATGAATAGAAAGACGGTTGTATTGGGTACAAAAGTCAAAAGATTGGATTATCAATGATAGTATATCTTTGCTTCCTCAGAAATTGTGTTGTAGCTTGGGCTCTGTATTAGTCATTTCTGAGATTCATTGTAATTTCTGACTCTTGTTTATTAATTTTTTCTACTCTCTGTAGCCTAAAACATATAAACAATGCCATACAATTTAGTCTTTACTTATATATTGTTTTAATCTTAAGTAATTTTTTATATAAATGCATTTACTCTGCTTGAGATCATATTATTGTAAGATATTCCTTTTTGTTCCATGCTCAGTAACCTGAACTATTAATCTAATGGAACTGCCATTTCCATGGTATCTCTTTCTGTCTAATATTTCCACTCATTTATAATTTAGACAAACAAAAACTCAACAACTCAATTATAACAAACCAAACAGACAAGTCTTGATACTCAAATTCTAAAAGTTTAGAAAAGTTAAAATGTCTCAACATTTCTGGAAAGAGATCAAAGCAACCATTTTTTATTTTATAAAACCAACCAGCAGAGGGAGCAAAAGAGATACAGACGTGTCCCTCTTTCTGCTTAGGGATCTTCCACAGTGGTTACTGTTTAGAGCCTAGGCTGTATTTTTTATATCTATTTCCCCTAATCCCAAGGCAGAAACTTTGCTGTGTAATTACCACTCACCTGTGAAGTCAGTTCTAATGAATTCTATCTGTAGGACTTCTTTTTATAATCCTGAATTCCACGAAAAGCTAGAAAACTACTAGGTGAAAGTTCAGGAAGTTTGAATGAATGAAACATTTAGCTTTTTAGCTATTACTTAGAATAGATGATATTAATGAATTTCTGCTTTGTTTTGTATTATCTAAGACCTTTAAAGAAATTTTCTCACATACTTATAATGGAGGTTTTACTACATTCAAAATAAAATTGTATTTTTATGTGACTAGAAAACAACAAAGAAAAGGTCCCTCTGACAAGAATCTTTTAAATATATGTATTATATACATATGTAGTAGGTTTACTATATGTAATATATGTATACATTTCCATATAAAATATCTTTTAAAACATTATAGATCAAAAGAGCTTTTTTTTTATCCTAGGCATTTTGGTTTAAACAATTCTGGTAAGTATAAAATTCAGATGGCCAAACACTTGTGTGTGGCTTATTGAATTCATTGTGAAGCTTTAAGAGTGTCATTTCTTGAGTTCTTTGGATGAATTCAATATGAGGGCTCATTGAATATATAATATCTTATTTCCAAAACTGTCTGCTGAATTTAATGAAGTGTATTAATATACAGCCACAAGGAAAATGAAGAAGCAAAAAGAAGAAAAATCTATGATAATGCAAAGCTCATATGAATTTAATATGAATCATTCATCTGCTGAAGAATATCAGGAAAAGTAAGCATTAGAGTACTTTTCTTTTTTTTTTAACTTTTTTTTTCAGATTTTATTCATTTTAGAGAGGGGAAAGAGAGAGATAGAAGGGTGGAGGAGCAGGAAGCATCAACTTCCCAGGGTTTTGAACTGGCGATGACAGCGTTCCAGGTAGATGCTTTATCCACTGAGCTGCCACAGGTCAGGCAGTACTTTTCATTTTTAAAAAGAAGATATTTATAAATAATGACATCTGTGTGAGATTTTTTTTGTTTGGGAATGATAAATTCACACCAAAGAAATGTCACACACACTTTGGGGATTTCCAGGTATCATGATATGGTTGTCATTTTATCATTCTTGTAACTTTTGAGGTTAGGTAGAATTATATTAGATTTGGTTATTTGTGTTGATTTTCCTTTTTTATTGAATTTATTGGGATGACACTAGTTAACAAAATGCTACAGGATTCAGATGCACCATTCTACATCTTATCATCTGTACACTGTATTGTGTGTTTACCACCCAAAGTCAAGCTTCGGCCCATTACAATTTGTTCCTCCTCTACCCTCCTGCACCTCCAACCTAGCAATGAGTTGATTTTCAAAAACTAGTCTCATGGAGAATTCCTTGTCTGTGGCTAATGAGATTATTGTTATGGGGAAATAGATCGGAGAAGTTTGTATGTATGCATGTGTTTGTGTCTGTATGACTGATCAACAAAAATAACAATATTTGCCTCCTCAAGGAAAAAGCAAACTTTTAAACGTTTTAACTGTTGTAAAAGTCTTTTTTCCTCTGTTGTCTCTATCTTGTAGTAAATTAGGGGTGTGTGTGTGTGTGTGTTTGTGTGTGTGTGTGTGGTGTGTGTGTGTGACATAGACAGAGAGAGGGACAGACAGACAGGAAGGGGGAGAGGTGAGAAGCATCAATCCTTCATTGTGGAATTTCAGTTGTTCATTGACTGCTTTCTCATATGTGCCTTGAACAGAGGCTAGAGCAGAGCAAGTGACCCCTTGCTCAAGCCAGCGACCTTGGTCTTCAAGCCAGCAACCTTTGGGCTTAAGCCAGTGACCATGGGGGTCATGTCTATAATCCAATGGTCAAGCCAGCAACCGCCTGCTCAAGCTGGTGAGCCTTGCTCAAGCCAGTGACCTCAAGTTTTCAAACATTGGTTCTCTGTGTTCCAGTTAGATGCTCTATCCACTGTGCCAATGCCCGGTCAGGTGCGAATTAGTTTTTATGAGAGTGTTGTTGTCATTCCTTTTGCTGGAGGCATAAAATTGCAGGGTGTCTATGGGGGACACCTTCTCTGCCTTCTGGCTTGGTAGTTAAGGTTGTGCAACTCATGGAAATAATAGCATTATGTCTTGAGAAGAACACTTCACTGAGTGTTTTGTAAGAATATCCAGAAGAGAAGCAAATAAGCCAATATTGGCATTTATTTCATTAAGTACACTAATAAATAAAAATTTGAAAACTCAAAATCAGAAAGCACCTTTTACTTTAAAATAATTTAATCCCCTAAGGAGATTTAACTGCCTGGTGCTTCTTAATAATGTAGCTAAAAGAAGCCTATTGTTTTAGATTTACTGGTGGAGTGGGTATGGATGACATTTGAGCTTGTTGAAGTGACTCAAAGATTGGGAGAAGATTCTGGAGAGGGGTTGGATTAGTATGGTTCAGTGAGTTGGCTTTGACTGGCAGTCCAGAGATGTCAGCTGTAGACCCAACTTCATCACTTGGTGATTGCTTGACCTTGGCCAGTTCAACAAATTCCTTTTCTTACCCTGCCAAGTATCTTACTTCTTATAGAATAACATAATCAAATGGAGAAACTTTGGAAATACCTAGTATGCTATTAAAATGTAGCCTATCTTTTTCAGAAATATTTTTTATATTAAAAATATTCAAGTATATGATCATTGTAACCACTTTAAATCCTTTTTTCATTATACTCTATGTTTGGAGAGAATTAAACTTAAGTAGGATTAAACCAGTGTGATCTGACCTTTGGGAATAAGGTGAAAAAAATGCAGTGTTCATTAGGACATTTGTGGTGATTAAGGGGATGACTATAATAGGTTATCAAATTTACAACCTTTCACAATGGACAAGTTAAGCCAATTCAATTAAATGAGATTTTCCATTGTTTACAAAGACAACCACAGCCAACCAAGACTTTATTCCAATACAAGTAGTTTCAATATTATGCAATTCTTTCTTATGTAATTCTTGGTCCTTAGGTCACACCAGCAAGGAGAAAAATTAAAATATTTTGATTGTTGAAAATTTTTATTTCTCTGACCCTGCTGCAATTCACTATGTAAGACAATCCTTAATGTCTACTAAACAGTTATAACATTCTTAAGATTTATGTCATCTACAATCAGCAAACTTATCCTTTTAATAGTATGTCTACTGTCTTCTGGCATCAAAAACAGCAGTGCATATTTGGAAATAATTTGGGAAGTTATAGTGCCTGTGCCCAGGCTGCCAGTGTTTATTGCTGAGTTAGTTGATGACTTTGTTATGGCATTGGCCATTAACATCTCTTACCATGGGATGAGTTTAGTTCCAATGCTGAAGTTGACTCCATATCTGTCCCAGAAGTTCTCTCTCTCTCTCTCTCTCTCTCTCTCTCTCTCTGTGTGTGTGTGTGTGTGACAGAGACAGAGAGAAGGACAGATAGGGACAGACAGGAAGAGAGGGAGATGAGAAGCATGAATTCTTTGTTGTAGCACCTTAGTTGTTCATTGATTGCTTTCTCATATGTGCCTTGACTGGGGGGCTACAGCAGACCCAGGGGACCCCTTGTTCAAGCCAGCAACCTTGGGTTCAAGCTGGTGAGCCTTGCTCAAACCAGATGAGCCCACACTCAAGTTGGCAACCTCGGGGTTTCAAACCTGAGTCCTCTGCATCCCAGTCCGATGTTCTATCCACTGCACCACTGCCTGGTCAGGCTGTCCCAGCAGTTCTTTTTTTTCACTTGTTCTTTAGTGGATTCTTCCATGTTCTGGTACTTGGCCATGAGTCTGAAAGCTCATGGTGAATATGAGTATCTAACATTGCTCTGGCTTTATAGTTATATCTTCCCTTTGATTCTAGCACATCATCCTTGAACCAAACATATTTGCTTCTGTTCCTTTCTCCAGCAAGTTTTACTCAGGAGGAGTTTTTAGTCTCCAATAAAATATTCCCTAGTGAGCACACCATAGAGCCCTGTTAGATACAGGTGAATGTTGTTTAGGCGTAAATTGATATACATAAAGTACCCTGATAAAATCTGTCACACTCTTTAAGCTTTTGCCTTCCTTTTGATTATTAGAGAAAGAAGGCATTCTGTTTTATATTAGTACTTAATACATGTTTTATACTTCATACACTTATGGATCATGGTCAGTCCTTCAACCACAATTTCTGCAAATATATCAATCTCAATTTTTTAAAGTTAAGTTTTTTTTTTTAATTAACTCTTACTCATCTTTGTGGTTGTAGGCTTGAAGTTATCTTCAGTATATTCACAAGGTAGGACGCCATATTCTGAAATATACCATCTTGCTTTTTTACAAGGTTTCTTTGTTTGTCAAGCCTAAATGATGAGATGAAGCCTTATTTATGGGGCCTAACATAACCCCCGTTCTCAGTGTGCCTATTGTTATTGGAATCACACAAAGCATACATGCTTTTTATTTTATTTATTTGTTTATTTATTTTTGTATTTTTCTGAAGTTGGAAACGGGGAAGCAGTCAGATAGACTCCCACATGCGCCTGATCAGGATCCACCTGGCACGCCTACCAGGGGGTGATGCTCTGTCCATCTGGGGTGTTGCTCTGTTGCAACCAGAGCCATTCTAGAGCCTGAGGCAGAGGCCATGGAGCCATCCTCAGTGCCAGGGCCAACTGCTCCAATGGAGCCTTGGCTGCGGGAGGGGAAGAGAGAGACAGAGAGGAAGGAGAGGGGGAGGGGTGGAGAAGCAGATGGGCGCTTCTGTGTGCCCTGGCTGGGAATCGAACCCAGGACTCCTACACACCAGGCCGATGCTCTACCACTGAGCCAACCGGCCAGGGCCTATACATGCTTTTTAAATGATGCATAACAATGGAGTGTTATAGCAGGCTCTTGGTTTACCCTGGCTTATGCTTTCCTGAGAGATGCCAGAATTTTCCAAGAAACTTTTCAAAAGATGGAAAAAATTCCATAGAAGACAAATGTAGATCACTCTAAAATAATTTTCTCTCATTTCTATTTAGCTCTTCCATTTATAAATATCAAAGCCTACTTTTGAAAAGTACATACTACATATTTGTATGGACTATAACAGCAGGGATTTTTAGAACCACCAAGACATTTGACAAATATACAATAGCTTAAAACAAATGACTTTATTCCAGGAAGAGTAAACTCTCAAGTAGACATCAAATTTGGATGTGTCTATTAAAGGTGATGTCAATTTGTTAGAAAGCAGATTGATATGTTTTTGTCAATGTATATTTTTCCTAATTTATATTAGGATACCTTACAAGATCTTTGCTTTATAGTGATTCCATGGATGTTCTGGGAAAGAAGGCTTCCATGGTCAGTGAGTTTAGAAAAGGCTTCATACTACTGGTAGGTACCATGGCAGCATTGGGAGGGGGGGGAACTGAAAAAACAGTTTAATTCAGTTAACACATCGAGTTAAACAATAACTGCCTCTCCCTTTTGTTTTTTTAAAGCAGAAACATTTTTAACGCTTTATGGAACACACTTTGGTAATTATTGCTCTGTTTTAACCTCTTCAACTCTTTTTACCAAATGGGTCATTTATTACAATTTTCCAAACAAGAAATACTCTTTCTTGTTCTGGGCTTGCAGGAAAATAAAATAACTAAAACTTCCATTCTATTCAAACAATTGTTGAATATATTTTTTTTTTCTTTTTTTTTTATTATTTTATTTATTTATTTATTTATTTATTTTATTTATTCATTTTTAGAGATGAGAGAGAGAGGGAGAGAAAGAGACAGAGAAGAGAGAGACAGAGAGAGAGAAAGAGGGAGGAGCTGGAAGCATCAACTCCCATATGTGCCTTGACCAGGCAAGCCCAGGGTTTCGAACCGGCGACCTCAGCATTTCCAGGTCGACACTTTATCCACTGCGCCACCACAGATCAGGCGAATATATTTTTTTAATCCAAGTTCTGTTTTGAAAAGCTATTAAATGGGCTGTGAAATGGGTTGGTGGCAAAAGAAGTATTGGTAGCAATTATTTTCCCATATCCTTTCTGACTTGGATAGTACTACCTTTTTTTCTGTTATGTACAAACCAACTGAAAATGCACATTCAATAAATAATGTCCTGGCTGTGTCAATATGGAAGGCAGGCCGGCCATGTTTACAACTCATCTCTCTATTTAACATTTCTTTCTGTTTCTAGATTAATGTTAGCTTTCTCTTAACTCATCAAACTAAGTCCTTTCACAGGGAATACATATTTTATTGCAATTACCTGGAGGAATCTCCATTCAAGGATTTGTTGGAAGCCCTTTGGGTTGAGAGGTTTTAACAGGGCAGTGAGCACTGCAGAGTTCTGTCCAACTGTGTACAAATATTTATGGGAACAGTCACAGCAACTGGAATAATTGGTGCAAAGGAAAAACAATTACTAAACAAATATAACAGTGTTTGGGTATAGCAGAATATTCCATTGAATTTTAAAAATCTCAAATAATCAGAAAAATTTATGAAATTGGAAGGTGATTACCAAGAACTGCATATGTATAATGAGTATTATTTTCAAGAAGAAGAACTCTTTTTTTCTTTTTAAACAACTTTATTGAAATAAAATTAACTTATTATTTGTTACCCCTGAGTAAATTTGATGACTTTTAGTAAATGTATGAAGTTGTACAACTATTTTCACAATTCAGTTTTCAAATATTTCCATATCCCTTAATAGGAAATTTTAAATACTTTAGATGGGCTTAATAGGAGAGGCCTGGAGATTGGAACCATCTTTCTGTAGATTCAAATATGACACTGGTAGTCACCTCTTCTTCCCAGAAAAATAGGGCAGTGTGTGCCAAGACTGGGAATAAGACCTGGTGCTGGGTATCATTAGAAGAGCTTCTCCCACCTCTCTTTCTATATCTTCCTGGATTCCCTATAGAAGACAGAACCTCCCATGTCCTGATTTGTAAGATAATTTTAATTTTTGCATCTGATATTCATTTCTTTTCTCTCTCCCCTTTCTTCTTCTTTTTGTTTTTTTGACAGAGAGAGAGAGAGAGATAGAGAGAGTGAGTCAGAGAGAGGGATAAATAGGGACAGACAGACAAGAAAGGAGAGAAATGAGAAGCATCAATTCCTCACTACAGCACCTTAGTTGTTCATTGACTGCTTTCTCATATGTTCCTTGACCCGGGGGGCTGCAGCAGTCTGAGTAACCCCTTGCTCAAGTCAGCAACCTTGGGTTCAAGCTGGTGAGCCTCACCCAAACCAGAGGAGCTCATGCTCAAGCTAGTGACCTTGGGGGTCTTGAACCTGGGTCCTTCATGTCCCAGTCTGACACTCTATCCACTGCATCACCACCTACTCAGGCTTTCTTCTCTTTCTTGTCCCTCACCATTTTCCTCCCCCATGCACAAAGACTGAGACAGGTTGCTGCAGCTCATCTGTCAGGCATCTCTGAGCATCTTGTCATTTAGGTACCAGCTTCATTTCTCTCACTTTTGCCTCCCTGCAGTCTGGTCTTCAACCATATATGAGACTTATTTTAAGAAGTTAGCTATTATCTTAATTATAACAGTTGTCATCGTCGTCTTTGTCGTCGTCATCATCATCATCACTGTACTTCTCATATAACCCAAAGCCTATTTCCTTCAGTTTCTTCTCCATGCTCTGATTCAGGACTCTTTCTTAAGGAAAATAAAAACAATTATATTCTGGCTCACTTACCAAGATATGGCATGATATTTGACAATTAAAATATCTAAATAATAATGTTACTTTTTAGAAATGCCTTTGTAAGAAATTGTAATTTATTAATCACATTGACATGAATTAGAAAAATAGTGTTAAAATATATGAAGGGAATAATATTTATTTTATTTACAAGGATCTCTTGTTCATATTGATTTACATATCTCTTAATAATAATAAATCTAGCTCCCAGGAATTTAGAGTCCAGAATCCAGGAACACTAAATTTTAGCATAAAGATAACACTTTACATAAATTTTTTCTGGTTCTATCACCTGTTCCTCCTCCAGAACTCTGCAGAATATACTCTTTATGAAAGCCACATTACTGCTTTTTGTTAGTAATCACTTCCCTGTATTTTACTACTTTCCCCATTTCTTGCCACCACAGGCAAGACAACCATTGATTGTGTCTCCTCAATGTCTCTCAGATCTGCTTTTGAGACCAGAATTATTGCAACAACTCCCTTGCTAGTGTCCCTTCATGCATTCTTGATTTATTTAATCTGTCCTTGAAACAGCTACCAGAGTAATGTGTCTGTAATGATAAAATACAGTGACTGGTTACTGTATGCCAGGCACTTCACATTCATCAGGTCAATAGTTTTGACAGTGATATCATTACTCCTTTTTGTTAGATAAGGAAATTATGGGGTCACATAACAGTAAGAAGCAAAGCTAGAAGTTAAAACCCCACAGGTTCTGAACCCCAGTTCGCCTTTCATTACATTATCCTCCTTTATTACCCCAATCAGATTGTTTTGCAATTAATGTTATATTTGATATTTCTATTCTTCATGAAATTGTCTGTTTAGGAAAGCAACAATTTTCTTAGCATATTCTTGTTCTGCTGAGTAAAATAGTAAGAAAAAACTATGTAATGCAGTTTTTATGGTTGTTTTTAGGTATTGACTGTTAATTAAGCCCATTCCTAAACCAGAAGTATTTTAATGATAGGACAATAAATGGATTGCCTTGTAGGTTTGCAGTGGTAGTCAACCTGGTCCCTACTGTATTCATAGTGGACATTCTAGCTTTCATGGTGGGTAGTAGCAGAGCAACCAAAGTATAAATAAAAGGATAGATTTAACTATAGTAAGTTGTTTTATAAAGATTTATTCTGCCAAACTTAGCGAAAATCTGACATAAAGTACTTGATAAGTAATTATTATTATATGCTTTAACTTGCTGTAACTCTGCTTTATAAATTTTATAAAGTATAGTTACTTCCCTATTTTATAAATCACCATTACTGTGGAACCAGTGGGCGGTTAGAAAATTTTACTATTAACAGAGATATAAAAGTGGGCGGTAGGTATAAAAATGTTGACTACTCCTGGGTTAGAGGTTTGTGAGTTACAGAGAGGTTTAAATCTTTAATTAACTGGTTGCTTAATTCAGTTGATTAAAACACCATGTAAATGAAGTCACATTTATGGATTCAGTTCCTAAGTGGGCCAGTTCATTCAGTCATTCCTGTACTGCTAACCTCAGCCTATCTCTTTGCTAATGCATAGCTGAAAGTAAAGTACAGTGTGACTGGAAAAGTGCAAATCTTTCTCATGCTTGGAATATATTACCCAACATGTATGTCCTATTGACACTGTCAGGGAAGCAGGACACATTATTAAATCTGTTTTTGGTTTTCTTGAAAAATTAATTATGTGATAAAATCCCATTAATCATATAAAAATTATGAATCCCTTTATAATTTACATTAATTGCATTTTGACAGATTTAGATGAAAATAGAAAAGAAACTACCCTTAAGCAACATGGGTTTAAAAAGTACAGGTCCACGTACACATGGATTCTTTCAATAACTATATACATTACTGTTAGTGTATTTTCTTTTCCTTATGATTTTCTTGATAATATTTTCTAGGTTATTTTATTATAAGAATACAGTATATAATACATATAACTTAGAAAATATGTATTAATCATCTGTTTATGCTATTGGTAAGTAAGGCTTCCAGTCAATAGAAGGCTATAGTAGTAAAGTTTTTGGGGAAGTCAAACTTATGTATAGATTTTCTACTACTTGGCAGTTTAGCTTTAATGACCTCAGCATTGTTAGGGGTCAATTGTATACTGACATCCTTAGTTTTTTTTTTTTTTTTTTTTTTTTTTTTTTTTTTTTTTTTACAGGGACAGAGAGAGAGTGAGAGAGAGGAATAGACAGGGACAGACAGACAGGAATGGAGAGATGAGAAGCATCAATCATCAGTTTTTCATTGCAAGACTTTCATTGTTCATTGATTGCTTTCTCATATGTGCCTTGACCTCAGGCCTTCAGCAGACAGAATAACCCCTTGCTCGAGCCAGTAACCTTGGGTCCAAACTGGTGAGCTTTTTGCTCAAACCAGATGAGCCCACACTCAAGCTGAAGACTTCAGGGTCTCGAACCTGGGTCCTCTGTATCCCAGTCCGACACTCTATCCACTGCGCCACCACCTGGTCAGGCAACATCCTTAGTTTTATAAAGAAAAGTTTATTCAGTTATCTGTGTAGGTAGGTATTGTGGATAGCTACTTGAGCATTTTTTACTTAAGGTGTTAACTTTTCTCTGTTTCTTAAATTCTTTCATTTGAGGTGAATGATGGTCATTTATGATGCCAGGTTCATTTTTTTTTTTTTTTATAATTTTATTTTTTTAATGGGGTGACATCAATAAATCAGGATACATATATTCAAAGATAACAAGTCCAGGTTATCTTGTCGTTCAATTATGTTGCATACCCACCACCCAAAGTCAGATTGTCCTCTGTCACCTTCTATCTTGT
Source organism: Saccopteryx bilineata (assembly GCF_036850765.1). Taxonomy (NCBI): domain Eukaryota; kingdom Metazoa; phylum Chordata; class Mammalia; order Chiroptera; family Emballonuridae; genus Saccopteryx; species Saccopteryx bilineata. Next base: position 53,911,907 of record NC_089490.1, read on the forward strand.
TGTCTTTGTGCCCCTCCCCACCCCCTATCCCTCTCCCATTCCCCCCTCCCCCCCGTAACCACCACACTCTTGTCAATGTCTCTTAGTTTCAGTATTATGTGCCACCTACGTATGGAATAATACAGTTCCTGGTTTTTTCTGATTTACTTATTTCGCTTCGTATCATGTTATCAAGATCCCACCATTTTGCTGTAAATGTTCCGATGTCATCATTTCTTATGGCTGAGTAGTATTCCATAGTGTATATGTGCCACATCTTCTTTATCCAGTCATCTATTGATGGGCTTTTTGGTTGTTTCCATGTCCTGGCCACTGTGAACAATGCTGCAATAAACATGGGGCTGCATGTGTCTTTACGTATCAATGTTTCTGAGTTTTGGGGATATATACCCAGTAGAGGGATTGCTGGGTCATAAGGTAGTTCTATTTTCAGTTTTTTGAGGAACCACCATACTTTCTTCCATAATGGTTGTACTACTTTACATTCCCACCAACAGTGTATGAGGGTTCCTTTTTCTCCACAGCCTCTCCAACATTTGCTATTACCTGACTTGCTAATAACAGCTAATCGAACAGGTGTGAGGTGGTATCTCATTGCCGTTTTGATTTGCATTTCTCTAATAGCTAAAGAAGATGAGCATCTTTTCATATATCTGTTGGCCATTTGTATTTCTTCCTGGGAGAAGTGTCTATTCATATCCTCTTCCCATTTTTTTATTGGATTGTTTGTTTGTTGTTGAGTTTTATGAGTTCTTTGTATATTTTGGATATTAGGCCCTTATCTGAGCTGTTGTTTGAAAATATCATTTCCCATTTAGTTGGCTTTCTGTTTATTTTGTTATCAGTTTCTCTTGCTGAGCAAAAACTTCTTAGTCTGATGTAGTCCCATTCATTAATTTTTGCCTTCACTTCTCTTGCCATTGGAGTCAAATTCATAAAATGCTCTTTAAAACCCAGATCCATGAGTTGAGTACCTATGTCTTCTTCTATGTACTTAATTGTTTCAGGTCTTATGTTTAGATCTTTGATCCATTTTGAGTTAATTTTTGTACAGGGAGAGAGACTGTAGTCCAGTTTCATTCTTTTGCATGTGGCTTTCCAGTTTTCCCAGCACCATTTATTGAAGAGGCTTTCTTTTCTCCATTGTGTGTTGTTGGCCCCTTTATCAATAATTATTTGACTATATATATGTGGTTTTATTTCTGGACTTTCTATTCTGTTCCATTGGTCTAAGTGTCTATTTTTCTGCCAATACCATGCTGTTTTGATTGTCGTGGCCCTATAATAGAGTTTGAAGTCAGGTATTGTTATGCCCCCAGCTTCATTCTTTTTCTTTAGGATTGCTTTGGCTATTCGGGGTTTTTTATAGTTCCATATAAATCTGATGATTTTTTGCTCTATTTCTTTAAAAAACGTCATTGGAAGTTTGATGGGAATTGCATTAAATTTGTATATTGCTTTGGGTAATATAGCCATCTTGATTATATTTATTCTTCCTAGCCAAGAACAAGGTATATTCTTCCATCTCATTATATCTTTTTCGATTTCCCTTAACAATGGTTTATAGTTTTCATTATATAAGTCCTTTACATTCTTTGTTATGTTTATTCCTAAGTATTTTATTTTTTTTGTTGCAATCGTGAAGGGGATTATTCTTTTGAGTTCCTTCTCAGTTGTTTCATTGTTGGCATATAGAAAGGCTATTGACTTCTGTATGTTAATTTTGTATCCTGCAACCTTACTGTATTGGCTTATTGTTTCTAGTAGTCTTTTTGTGGATTCTTTGGGGTTTTCGATGTATAGGATCATATCATCTGCAAAAAGTGATACCTTTACTTCTTCTTTTCCGATATGGATGCCTTTTATTTCTTTGTCTTGTCTGATTGCTGTGGCGAGAACCTCTAGTAACACATTAAATAAGAGTGGAGAGAGTGGACAACCCTGTCTTGTTCCTGATTTAAGGGGGAAAGACTTCAGTTTAGTGCCATTTAATATGATGTTAGCTGATGGTTTATCATATGTGGCCTTTATCATGTTGAGATATTTTCCTTCTATACCCATTTTGTTGAGAGTCTTAAACATAAAATTGTGTTGTATTTTATCGAAAGCCTTTTCTGCATCTATTGATAAGATCATGTGGTTTTTGTTCTTTGTTTTGTTGATATGGTGTATTACATTAACCGTTTTACGTATGTTGAACCATCCTTGAGATTCTGGGATGAATCCCACTTGATCATGATGTATTATTTTTTTATTATGTTGTTGTATTCGATTTGCTAGTATTTTGTTTAGTATTTTAGCATCTGTATTCATTAGAGATATTGGTCTGTAGTTTTCTTTTTTTGTGCCATCCTTGCCTGGTTTTGGGATGAGGGTTATGTTGGCCTCATAAAATGTGTTTGGAAGTATTGCTTCTTCTTCAATTTTTTGGAAGACTTTGAGTAGAATAGGAACCAAGTCTTCTTTGAATGTTTGATAAAATTCGCTGGTATAGCCGTCAGGGCCTGGACTTTTATTTTTGGGGAGGTTTTTAATGGTTTTTTCTATTTCTTCTCTACTGATAGGTCTGTTTAGGCTTTCTGCTTCTTCTTGACTCAGTCTAGGAAGGTTGTATTTTTCTAGGAATTTATCCATTTCTTCTAGGTTGTTGAATTTAGTGGCATAAAGTTTTCATAGTATTCTACAATAATTCTTTGTATATCTACAGTGTCTGTGGTAATTTCTCCTCTTTCATTTTGGATTTTGTTTATAAGAGTTCTTTCTCTTTTTTCCTTGGTAAGTCTTGCCAAGGGTTTGTCAATTTTGTTGATCTTTTCAAAGAACCAGCTCCTTGTTCTATTAATTTTTTCTATAGTTTTTCTATTCTCTAATTCATTTATTTCTGCTCTGATTTTTATTATTTCCTTTCTTCGGCTGGTTTTGGGTTGTCTTTGTTCTTCTTTTTCTAGTTCCTTAAGGTGGGAAGTTAAGTGGTTCACTTGGGCTCTCTCTTGTTTGTTCATATATGCCTGAAGCGATATGAACTTCCCTCTTATCACTGCTTTTGCTGCATCCCATAGATTCTGATATGTCGTATTGTCATTTTCATTAGTCTGTATATATCTTTTGATCTCTGCACTTATTTCTTCTTTGACCCATTCATTTTTTAAAAGTATGTTGTTTACTTTCCACATTTTTGTGGGATTTTTTTCCGCTTTTTTGCAGTTGAATTCTAGTTTCAAGGCTTTATGATCAGAAAATATGCTTGGTACAACTTCAATTTTTCTGAATTTGCTGATGTTGTTTTTGTGGCCCAACATATGGTCAATTCTTGAGAATGATCCATGTACACTGGAGAAAAATGTATACTCAGTCACTTTGGGATGAAATGTCCTGTAGATGTCTATCATATCCAGGTGCTCTAGTGTTTTGTTTAAGGCCACTATGTCTTTGTTGATTCTCTGTTTGGATGACCCATCTAGAGCCGTCAGCGGTGTATTGAGGTCTCCAAGTATGATTGTATTTTTGTCAGTTTTTGTTTTAAGATCAATAAGTAGCTGTCTTATATATTTTGGTGCTCCTTGGTTTGGTGCATATATATTAAGAATTGTTATGTCTTCTTGATTCAGTGTCCCCTTAGCCATTATGAAATGGCCATTTTTGTCTCTGAGTACTTTTGCTGTCTTGTAGTCAGCATTATCCGATATGAGTATTGCTACACCTGCTTTTTTTTGGATGTTATTTGCTTGGAGTATTGTTTTCCAGCCTTTCACTTTGAATTTGTTTTTATCCTTGTTACTTAGATGAGTTTCCTGTAGGCAGCATACAGTTGGATTTTGTTTTTTAATCCATTCTGCTACTCTGTGCCTTTTTATTGGTGAGTTTAATCCGTTTACATTTAGTGTAATTATTGATACTAGTGAGTTTCCTATTGCCATTTTATATCTTGCTTTCTGTTAGTATCGTGTCTTGTTTGATCCTTCTCTTTCGTTTTTCTATCTTTTGTTTTTATTTGGTTGTATTCCATACATCTTTCCTCTGTTGCTATCTTTTTTATCTCATGTGCTTCTGTGGTGGTTTTTTCAATGGTGGTTACCTTTGAGTAATGAAAAGGGTCCCTACCCTGTTCATTGTAGCGAACTATTTTGTGAGTACTTTTGCACTCCATCGTCCTTTGCTACTGTTAATCTCCGTCTTCTCCCCCTCTTTCTTTTTGTTGTTGTCACAGTTTAAATTTGGTTTTATTGTGTTCTTCTTGGAGCTTTTACTTGTGGCTCTGTTTTTTTTTGTTCTTTGTATCTGATTGGAGAACCCCCTTTAGTAATTCCTGGAGTGGGGGTTTTCTCGTGATAAATTCCCTCATCTTTTCTGTATCTGTGAATGTTTTTATTTCTCCTTCGTATTTGAAGGATAGCTTTGATGGGTATAGTATTCGTGGCTGAAAGTTCCTCTCTTTCAGGACTTTAAATATTGGGGCCCACTCTCTTCTAGCTTGTAGAGTTTCTGCTGAGAAATCTGATGATAATCTAATGGGCCTTCCTTTATATGTTGTATTCTTCTTTTCCCTGGCTGCCTTGAGAATTTTTTCTTTGCTGTTGGTTTGTGTCAATTTCATTATGATATGCCTTGGAGTAGGTTTGTTGGGGTTAAGAAAACTTGGAGTTCTGTTTGCTTCTTGAACTTGAGGCTTTAGTTCTTTCCACAGGCTTGGGAAGTTCTCATCTATTATTTGTTTGAGTATGTTCTCCATTCCATTTTCTCTCTCTTCTCCCTCTGATATACCTATTATTCTTATGTTATTCTTTTTGATGGAGTCAGATAATTCTTGTAGGGCTATCTCATTTTTTTTAATTTTTGAGTCTCTTTCTTCTTCTCTCTGTTGTGCCTCAAGTTGCTTGTCTTCTATTTCACTAATCCTCTCTTCTATCTGACCTGTTCTATTAGCTAAGCTTGTTACTTCGTTTTTCAGCTCGTGAATTGAGTTTTTCATCTCTGTTTGATTTGTTTTTATAGTTTCAATTTCCTTGGACATATATTCTTTGTGTTCATGGAGTTGTTTTCTGAGCTCCCTATATTGCCTTTCTGTGTTTTCTTGTATATCTCGGAGGATTTTTAGGATTTCTATCTTGAATTCTCTGTCATTTAGCTCCAAGGTTTCCAATATATTAAATTTTTTCTCCATAGATTTTTCCTCATCTAGCTGTTACCTCTCTTTCTTTTGTATCCATGATATTCAATTTTCTCTTCTTTAATGGCATCTGAGGGTGGTTTTGTTGATAGTATTAATGAGATTTAATAAAGAATAAAAAGTTAAAAAAATAAAAAAAAATAAAAAATCAAAAAGAGTTTTTTTTTTAAAAAAATTAATAATGAAATAAAGAAAAATAAAATAAAATAAAAATTTTTTAAAAAAGGAAATTATTCCCCCCCTCCTTTTTTCCTCTCCTCTCCTCTCCCCTCTTTCTTGAGAAAATCTTGTGGTGGACTGTGAGTTATAACAAACAATGCCTGTGATGGAGGGCCTGAATTGGGGAAAAGTAATAAAGGGGCAAAAAAGAAAAAAAGAAAAAAAGAAAAAAAAAAAAAGGAAAAAAAAAAAGAGTGTATGGACCCACAAAAAGCAAATAAGGAAAAAATTTGGGTCAAGAATAAAATGATTTGCTTTTAGGTGTTGGTTGTCTAAGAGTTATGATGAGAGGAATAAGAGGAAAACGGAAAAATGGGGGACAAATTAAAAACTTACTATTGTATTTAGTGGAACAAGAACTAGATAATATGGAGAGCTAGGGATGGGAGCACTGCTAGTGCGTTAAAAAGGTGAAGTAAAAACCCCCCAAAATGCCACAAACATAGGTTTGAGTCCCAGATAAGATAATTTGTTTGTTATTGAGGTTTGAATGAGAGGAGATGTAAAGGAGAAATGAAGAAACTAATATAGAGGGAGAAAAGAAAGAGAGAGAGAGAAAAAAAAGAGGGAACCACTAAAAGAAGAAAAAAGAAAGGAGAGAGAGAGAGTTAAGGGTTTTGGAGTGCAACCCTCATAGAGAGAAAGGAAGAGAAGAGAAAAGATAATGGGAGATGTAACACTTATGGGTAGTGTAGTTCAAGGAGAGGAGAGAGTAAGACCAGTAGAGAGTTAATCGGCCAAATTGGAGGAAAAAAAAAAGTATCAAGAATGAAGATAAGAGAAACAAACGAATAAATATAATAAAATGTGATAGGTTATAAAGTCTGCAGATTATTCTTGATTTTGAGAGGTTATCTTCTTGCTTTTTCTTTTCTCTCCCTCTTCCTGGTCGGTGACTCTGTACCCCGGGTTCTTCCCCTTTGGCACGCTCAGGTAGAGGCTTGCAGTTGATAAGTCTCTATGGCAATGTCATGTATTGTGCTTTATTCTCGTTGGGAGTCGAGGCTCATTAGCATTTATAGGCTCCGACAGTGAGAGAGTCCGTGTTCCTGGAGCCTTTCTCCTAGTCTTTCCTTCCTCAATTAGTAGCCTGATAGTCCAGGTATGGGGTTGCTGCTGCCTCTGCCTGGATAGTAAGAGGCTCTAATTGCTGGCAACTCCCCACTCTATTTCCACTCAGCACAGGGCTCTGGGTAAGGCTCAGTCAGTCAGAGCTGCTAGCATAATCAGGCGGGCTTTCCGCCCACTCGAAGACCTCTGGCTCTGCCACTCTATCCGGTAACACAAGCGGGCGCCCACTTCCGGGGCGCTTGGAGGAAACTCTCACTCACTGTCTGCAACCAGGATATCCGGCCAGCAGTCTCACGCTCTGAGTGAAACCCCCAACCGCAGGGAAAAGTTGCAGCGTTGGAATTGAGTCTCGCTCCGTCCCCGTGTGCGGCTTTTGCAAGGCGCTGGGGCGGCTCGAGATTCCGCTTTGGCCCACATAAAGGCCCCTGACTCTGCCCCTCTCTGCGATAACACGGGCGCGCACTGCGGAGGCACTCGGAGGAATCGCTCACTCCTTATCTGCGTGCGCACACCAGGATATGAGGCCGGCCGCGGTTCCCTCTGAGTGAAACCCTCACCAGCACGGAAAATCTCCACCGTTGGTAGTAGTTCTCACTCTCTCCCATGCGTGGCTTTCCCAGGGCGCTGGGGCTGCCCAGAGACTCTGTCCTCGGCCCACAGAAAGGCCTCTGACCCTGCCTCTCCGTGGGGCAACACGGGCACCCACCCTCGGGGCCTAGGAAGAAATTCTCGCCCACTAACTGCGCACCGACCAGGAGACCGGGTAAAATGGCCACTCCGCTTGACTTTCTTTGTTTGGGTTTGGCGCGAGTGTTAGCTTGTATTGCCCGGGTTGCCACAGGATCAGATTTTCCTCGGCTTGGATCTGTGTGCCACTGCCTGGTTCGGCCGTTTGTGCCGCGGCGGCCTGGATCTATTCACCCTCTTTGCCCGCCTCAGTTTCTATATTCACAGTTACCAGAGAAAGCTGCCCTGTTTAGGTTAGTGAGGAAGGCGGAGCATTTCTTACTCCCTTTTTCCTTCGGGGTTTGGTTATATATTTAGCCAATTTTTCACTCAATCATACCTTTGGGTGTATTGTGAAGCATCTGGAAGCTCCAAGTATAGGTTTTTCTGTTTCTGGTTGAAGATCTTGTTGAGTTTTGGGGGAGATTTATCGGTATCGCTTCCTACCCCGCCATTACTCTGACGTCATCCCAGGTTCATTTTTATATACTTGTTAGAGGTCTGTCATTTTTGAAGAAAAATAAAGGTAACTCAAGTTAGTATCTTTCAGACTCTTTTTCTTTGAACCAAAGTTAAAAACAGCTCACATAAATGAGCAAAGAGCAGGAAGTGATAGCAAGAGGCATATTTCTAGGGAAAGAGAGACGAATAAGAAAAGACCTGAGGCAGAAGGATGCCTGGCATGTTTTCAGAACATCAGGAAGGCCAGAGAGGCTGAGGAAGATTGAATAAGGCAGCAATTAATATGAAATGAAGTCACACCTGTAAGAGGAGGCCAAGGCAGGTAGGGCTGTAGTAGGACATGTAGGGAGGGAGTGAGAAGTCATTGAGGTTTTTTAATGATCTGCTTTCGGTTTTAATAAGATTAGTCTGCATCTAGGATGAGAGTCAGCTAAAAAATGGCAAGAGAAGAGCAGGGAGGAACATCTCTGATCCGGAAAAGATGTAATGGTGGTTGGACTAGAATGGCAGTGGTGGGGATGATGAGAATTAGTTGGATCTTATATATATTCTATTATTTTCAATAAGTGGCCCTATTTTGGGTCAAAAAATGTTAGGTTCATATGTCATGTCAAAATATTTTCTAACATATTTTTATTACATTGAATGTTAGAAAAAAGAATCCATAAATTTTCAATGGATAATTTACATTTTATTATCTTCCCATTGAAAACCATCCAGTTAGATCTCCTTCTGTTTCTACCAAATTTCAAACATTACAAAGATTTGAAAGGTCAACCTGATCTACTACTATGCTGTTCAATATGGCAGTTACTCGGTGGCGGGGTGCAGAGCCCAGTAGTGCCTGGCAGCAGCGAGGGACAGAACCCAGAGATACATCCTGCAAGCCCAGAGAGGCAGCCTGTGTGCCCATGGGGGTTGGAGCCTGGAGAGGGGTCCTGTGCGCCCATGGAGGGCAGAGCCCAGAGAGGCAACTGGTACACCTGTGCGGGGCAGAGCCCAGTAAGGTGAGGAGTCATCTGCACCCACAAGGCAGCTTGAGCTGTGGCTGGCAAGCCTGCATGCCCAGCAGTGCTGGTGGCAGTGGGGGGCCGGTGCAAAGACCACACCTCAGGAATGAAGAGGCCACACACACTGGCCAAGAGTAGATAATAGCTAGCCTAGGAGTGTAGCTGATACTTACAAGTGCATTAGGGCCTAGCAGATGCAGCCACAAATTCTGGATTGACTGTAGCTCCAAGAAGGTTGCTAAGGGCTCATCATAAGCAGTGATCCTCACTGGTCTGCACCAGGTTCCAGCCAGGGAGGTCTAGGGCTGGTATATCCAGTGTCCAAATATGGAGAGCATCATCTCAGGACCTAAAAACCCTAGTTAGAGTGGTATCTTAACAAAAGATTCCTCACACCTGACCCAGCTAAGGCATAAAAAACGCTGACACAAATAGCAAAAAGAGCAGTAGCAACAGACAAATAACCCACAGCAGATTACAAACAACAGCTGAGGCCAACTCAAGAAGATCTAGAAACAACACAATTGAAAGCTGAAGGCAGACAATAATAACCCTGTACTCAGCTAGCTACACAAACAACACATCCAAAGGAACAATCTATAGAGAGACAAAATGGGAAGACAGAGAAATGTAATTTAATTGAATCAACAAGAAAATCCCAGAAAAAGAACTGAATGAGATGGAAATAACCAAGATACCAGAGCAGAGTTTAGAATAATAAAAATAAGGATGCTCAAGGATCTTACAGCAACAATAGATGGACATAATAAGCACCTAGACAAAGAGATAACAAACATCAAAAAGGACATTGAAATCATAAAAAAGAATCAGACAGAAATAAAAAACACAATTTCAGAAATGGAGACTACACTAGAAGGAATTAAAAGCAGGTTGGATGAAGCAGAGGACTGAATCAGTGATTTAGAGGACAAGATAAGCAAAAGCATGGAAGCAGAACAGCAAAAAGAAAAGAGGATCAAAAAGTCTGAGAAAACTCTAAGAGAGCTCTGTGACAACATGAAGAAAAACAACATCCGCATCATAGGGATTCCTGAAGGAGAAGAGAAAGAACAAGGGATAGAGAATCTGATTGAAGAAATCATAGCTAAAAACTTCCCTAAATTGATGAAGGAAAAAGTCACACAAGTTCAAGAAGCACAGATAATCCCATTAAAGAGGAACTCAAAGAGACCTACACCAAGACACATCATAATTAAAATACCAAAGCTAAGAGATAAAGAAAGAATACTAAGAGCTGCAAGAGAAAAGGAGTCAATCGCCTACAAAGGAGCCCCCATAAGGATGACATCTGACTTTTCAACAGAAACACTCGAGGCCAGAAGGGAATGGCAAGAAATATTCAAAGTACTGCAAAACAAGAGCCTACCACCAAGACTTCTTTATCCAGTAAGGCTATCATTTAAAATTAAAGGAGAAATTAATAGCTTCCCAGACAGAAAAACAAAAACAAAAACAAAGAAAATTCCTCAAGGAATTTATTACAACTAAACCAATGCTGCAAGAAATGTTAAGAGACTTGTTGTAAACAGAAAAAAGGGGGAAAAATCTAGTAAAAGTGGACTGTAGATTTACAGAATAAAATGGCAATAAACAACTACATATTAATAATAACTTTAAATGTAAATGGATTAAATGCTCCAATTAAAAGACATTGGGTAGCTGCCTGGATAAGAAAACAGGACCCATACATATGCTGTCTACAAGAGACACATCTCAAAACAAAAGATAAAAATAGATTAAAAGTAAAGGGATGGAGTGACGTCACGGAAATGGCGCCGTGAGCAGCGCGTCTGACAGCTCTCCCCTAAATCACAACAAATTTATCAACTAGAAACAGAAAAATTTATCCTCAGAGCATTCCGGAGTTCCACACAAACTGATAGCGAAAGGACTGTTATCACTTGAATCTGAGAGACGAGGGTGTGGAGGAATCTACCACAGGGACGTTCTTTCAAACCGCAAGGAAGTGCGCCTGTAGTGAGTCAGCCCATATGCTTGGGAACCGCGAGCAGCCGCCGCAAACTGCCACCGCGCGCGCCCGGTCCGGTTGAGCACCGCTGACGTTCCCAGCGGCCCGCACACTGCGAGTGGGGGTCGCCGGCCACCGGTGCCCGGAGCACCCCATTCGCGCGCGTGCCTTGGGCATTCCACGCGCCCAGGGCGCCCTGCTGGCCCGCACACCCAGGGGGCTCCATTATCCTGTGCCTGGTGCGGTCCAGCCGCCAGCAGCGGGGCGAACGGGAGAGGCTTGGGAGATTCTCTCCGTGGGCGGGGCACCTCACCCAGCCATTCAAGCTAACAATCAAGCGTTGGGGGAGGGGCGCGCGCAGGCAGCCTAAAATACCTTCGGAAGCACAGCTGCGACCCAATCACTGAAATTAGCTTAACCCATAAAATCTGCGCACCCTCGGTTCTAATTGATAAGATCTCTCTCAGTTCAGCGATCCAAGACAAGAGGCGTGATATTTTTTAGTGCCTCTCGCTAAAGGGGCGGGGGCAACTTCTGATTGATAGAGCCTCCATATTCAGAGATAAACGCTAACAAGAAGGACTTGGCAGATAATAAGGTCTATACTACACTAGTCGTAAGCAGAGACTAGTGCCTCTTCTTCCCTGCAAAAACAGGCTACAAAGTGTGGAAAGCCTGGGTTGAGAGGTCCAACTAAATGATAGGCGCTGATCAGTCACCTTGACAACAATTGACTCCCACCCCCGCCTGATTACACTGGAGGCCCTGACTGTCAGAGCCTTTCCCAAAACCTTGCACTGAGTGGGGATAGAGTGGGGATTTCCCAGCTCTTTGAGCCTCTTACTCCCCAGGAAGAAGTAGTTGCAGCCTTATAGCTGGATCACCAGGCTGCTAATTCAGAAAGGGGGGACTAGGAGAGAGAATCCAGGAAAGCAAACTCTCTCATCGTTGGACCCTGCAAACGCCAACAAGCCTTTACTTCCAGCAAGACTAAAGCCAATTATATGACATTGCCATAGAATCCCATCAACTGCAAATCCCTACCTAAGAGTGACACAGGGGCAGAGCCTGGGGTACAGAGTCACTGACCAGGAAGAGGGAGAGAAAAGAAAAAGGAAGAAGTTAACCTCTCAAAATCAAGAAAAACCCACAGACTTTACAACTTGATCCACTAATTTTTTTTTTTTGTTGTTGTTGTTGTTTGTTTCTTCTATCTTTTTGCCTTTATTTCCTCCACCTCGGTCCTTCTATTCTCTGCCCATCTTATGCTTCCCCTTTCTTGAACTACACTACCCATGAGTGTTGCATTTTATTTTTCTTCTTCATCCTCACCCTCCTTTAAGGTTATACTCCAAAACACTTAACTTTCACTCTCTCCTCTTTTTTTTTTTTTTTTTGTCTTGCTTTATTTTGTTTTTTTCTCTTCCTATTTTATTTCTTCCTTCGTTTTTCTCTTTTTCTTATTTTTTCCTTTCTATTCGTTTTTTCTTTTCTCATTTTACTTTCCTCCCATATAATCCTCAATCACGAACAAATTAGTTAATTTGGGACTCAAGGCTTTTTTTTGGCTTTATTTCTCTTTTTTGCTTTTGTTTTTATTTATTTTTCTTGTTTGTTTATTTTTGTGGCATTTTGGGTCCTCCCAACCCAAGGTCTCCATTGTATTTAGTCTTCGCTGCACTTAATACAACAGATTTTTACTTATTATTTTTATTTTTTCTTCCTTATTATTTTTTTTGGTCCTTTTTTCTGGTTCCCTCTTATCCCTCTCATTATATCTCTTAGTCGACCATCACTTACAAGCAAATCATCTTATGCTTGTCTAAGATTTTCTTCCCTTTTTTTTTTTTTTTTGGTTTTTTTTTTTTGCATTTAGTAGGTCCCTACTCCCTTTTTTTTTGCCCCTTGAACTCTTCACCCCAAATCAGGCCCTCCATTATAGGCATGATATTTCCCTGAGGAGGGGAGAGGAGGGAAAGAGAAGAGAGAAAAAAAGGGGGAAATAATAAATTATTACTGTTTTTTTTTGTGGGGTGTTTTACCTTTTTTTTTTTTTTTAGTTTTTACCCTTTATTAATTCTAATTAGTGCTATCAATAAGACCACCCTCAGATGCCGATAAGAAAGAGGAAACCGAATATTATGGATACAAAAGAAAGAGAGGTAACACAAATAGATGTGGAAAAATCTATGGAGAAAAGACTTAACATATTGAAAGCCTTGGAGCTAAATGACAGAGAATTTAAAATAGAAATCTTAAAAATACTCAGAGATATACAAGAAAACACAGAAAGGCAATATAGGGAGATCAGAAAACAACTCAATGAACACAAAGAATATATTACCAAGGAAATTGAAACTATAAAAACAAATCAAACAGAAATGAAAAACTCAATTCACGAGCTGAAAAACGAGGTAACAAGCTTAGCTAACAGAACAGCCCAGATTGAAGATAGGATTAGTGAAATAGAAGACAAACAACTTGAGGCACAACAGAGAGAAGAAGAAAGAGACTCAAAAATAATAAAAAACGAGAAAGCCCTACAGGAATTGTCTGACTCCATCAGAAAGAATAACATAAGAATAATAGGTATATCAGAGGGAGAAGAGAAAGAAAATGGAATGGAGAATATACTCAAACAAATAATAGACGAGAACTTCCCAAGCCTGTGGAAGGAACTAAAGGCTCAAATTCAAGAAGCAAACAGAACACCGAGTTTTCTTAACCCCAACAAACCCACTCCAAGGCACATCATAATAAAGATGACACAAACCAATGACAAAGAAAAAATTCTCAAGGCAGCCAGGGAAAAAAAGAGTACAACATATAAAGGAAGGCCCATTAGATTATCATCAGATTTCTCAGCAGAAACTCTACAAGCTAGAAGGGAGTGGACCCCAATATTTAAAGCCCTGAAAGAGAGGAACTTTCAGCCAAGAATACTATACCCATCAAAGCTATCCTTCAAGTATGAAGGAGATATAAAAACACTCACAAATACAGAAAAGATGAGAGAATTTATCAACAGAAAGCCCCCACTCCAGGAAATACTAAAGGGGGTTTCCAACCAGATTCAAAGAACAAAAGAAAACAACACCACAAGTAACCGCTCCACCAAGAACACAAACCAAACTTAAACTGTGACAACAAAGGAATAAAGGGGGGAGAGGATGGAGATTAACAGTAGCAAAGGATGATGAAGTGCAGAAATACTTATAAGATAGGGTACTACAATGAATATGGTAGGTACCCTTTTCATTACTTAATGGTAACCACCCTTAAAAAAACCACCACAAAAACACTTGACTTAAAAAAGGTAGCAAAAGAGGAAAGAAGTATGGAACACAAACAAACAAAAACAAATGATAGAAAAACAAAAGAGAAGAATCAAACTAGATACAAAACTAACAGAAAGCAATTTATAAAATGGCAGTAGGGAACCCACCAGTGTCAATAATTACACTAAATGTAAATGGATTAAACTTACCAATAAAAAGACACAGAGTAGCAGAATGGATTAAAAAAGAAAATCCAACTATATGCTGCCTACAAAAAACACATCTAAGCAACAAGGATAAAAACAAATTCAAAGTGAAAGGCTGGAAAACAATACTCCAAGCAAACAATACCCCAAAAAAAGCAGGCGTAGCAATACTCATATCTAATAATGCTGAATACAAGACAGAAAAAGTACTCAGAGACAAAAATGGTCATTTCATAATGATTAAGGGGAAGTTGAATCAAGAAGACATAACAATCCTTAATATATATGCACCAAACCAAGGAGCACCAAAATATATAAGACAGCTACTTATTGACCTTAAAACAAAAACTAACAAAAATACAATCATACTTGGAGACCTCAATACACCGCTGACGGCTCTAGATCGGTCATCCAGAGAATCAATAAAGATATAGTGGCCTTAAACGAAATACTAGAACACCTGGATATGATAGACATCTACAGGACACTTCATCCCAAAGCAACAGAGTATACATTTTTCTCTAGTGTACATGGAACATTCTCAAGAATTGACCATATGTTGGGCCACAAAGACAATATCAGCAAATTTAGAAAAATTGAAATTGTACCAAGCATATTTTCTGATCATAAAGCCTTGAAACTAGAATTCAACTGCAAAAAAGAGGGGGAAAAACCCACAAAAATGTGGAAACTAAACAACATACTTCTAAAAAATGAATGGGTCAAAGAAGAAATAAGCGCTGAGATCAAAAGATATATACAGAGAAATGAAAATGAAAATACAACATATCAGAATCTCTGGGATGCAGCAAAAGCAGTAATAAGAGGAAAGTTCATATCACTTCAGGCATATATGAACAAACAAGAGAGAGCCGAAGTAAACCACTTAACTTCACACCTTAAGGAACTAGAAAAAGAAGAACAAAGACAACCCAAACCAGCTGAAGAAAGGAGATAATAAAAATCAGAGCAGAAATAAATGAAATAGAGAACAGAAAAACTATAGAAAAAATCAATAAAACAAGGAGCTGGTTCTTTGAAAAGATCAACAAAATTGACAAACCCTTGGCAAGACTCACCAAGGAAAAAAGACACAGGACTCAAATAAATAAAATCCAAAATGAAAGAGGAGAGATCACCACAGACATCATAGATATACAAAGAATTATTGTAGAATACTATGAAAAATTATATGCCACCAAATACAACAATCTAGAAGAAATGGATAAATTCCTACAACAATACAACCTTCCTAGACTGAGTCATGAAGAAGCAGAAAGCCTAAACAGACCAATCAGCAGGGAGGAAATAGAAAAAACTATTAAAAATCTCCCCAAAAATAAAAGTCCAGGCCCAGACGGTTATACTAGTGAATTCTATCAAACATTCAAAGAAGACTTGGTTCCTATTCTACTCAAAGTCTTCCAAAAAATTGAAGAAGAAGCAATACTTCCAAACACATTTTATGAGGCCAACATAACCCTCATACCAAAACCTGGCAAGGATGGCACAAAGAAAGAAAACTACAGACCAATATCTCTAATGAATACAGATGCTAAAATACTAAACAAAATACTGGCAAACCGAATACAACAACCTATTAAAAAAATAATACATCATGATCAAGTGGGATTCATCCCAGAATCTCAAGGATGGTTCAACATACGCAAAACGGTTAACGTAATACACCATATCAACAAAACAAAGAACAAAAACCACATGATCTTATCAGTAGATGCAGAAAAGGCTTTTGATAAAATACAACACAATTTTATGTTTAAGACTCTCAACAAAATGGGTATAGAAGGAAAATATCTCAACATGATAAAGGCCATATATGATAAACCATCAGCCAACATCCTATTAAACGGCATAAAACTGAGGACTTTCTACCTTAAATCAGGAACAAGACAGGGTTGTCCACTCTCTCCACTCTTATTCAACGTGGTGCTAGAAGTTCTGGCCAGAGCAATCAGACAAGACAAAGAAATAAAAGGCATCCATATCGGAAAAGAAGAAGTAAAGCTATCACTTTTTGCTGATGATATGATCCTATACATCGAAAACCCGAAGGACTCCACAAAAAGATTATTAGAAACAATAAACCAATACAGTAAGGTCGCAGGATACAAAATTAACATACAAAAGTCCATAGCCTTTCTATATGCCAACAATGAAATATTAGAAAACGAACTCAAAAAAATAATCCCCTTCACGATTGCAACAAAAAAAATAAAATACCTAGGAATAAACATAACAAAGAACGTAAAGGACCTATATAATGAAAATTACAAAGCATTGTTAAGGGAAATCGAAAAAGATACAATGAGATGGAAAAATATTCCTTGTTCTTGGATAGGAAGAATAAATATAATCAAAATGGCCATATTACCCAAAGCAATATACAAATTTAATGCAATTCCCATCAAAATCCCTATGAGATTTTTTAAAGAAATGGAACAAAAAATCATCAGATTTATATGGAACTATAAAAAACCCCGAATAGCCAAAACAATCCTAAGGAAAAAGAATGAAGCTGGGGGCATTACAATACCTGACTTTAAACTATATTATAGGGCCACGATAATCAAAACAGCATGGTATTGGCAAAAAAATAGACACTCAGACCAATGGAACAGAATAGAAAGCCCAGAAATAAAACCACATATATATGGTCAAATAATCTTTGATAAAGGGGCCAACAACACACAATGGAGAAAAGAAAGCCTCTTCAACAAATGGTGTTGGTAAAACTGGAAAGCCACATGCAAAAGAATGAAACTCGACTACAGCCTGTCCCCGTGTACTAAAATTAATTCAAAATGGATCAAAGACCTAAATATAAGACCTGAAACAATAAAGTACATAGAAGAAGACATAGGTACTAAAATCATGGACCTGGGTTTTAAAGAACATTTTATGAACTTGACTCCAATGGCAAGAGAAGTGAAGGCAAAGATAAATGAATGGGTCTACATCAGAATTAAAAGTTTTTGCTCAGCAAGAGAAACTGATATCAAAATAAACAGACAGCCAACTATATGGGAACTGATATTTTCAAACGACAGCTCAGATAAGGGCCTAATATCCAAAATTTACAAAGAACTCATAAAACTCAACAACAAACAAACAAACAATCCCATAAAAAAATGGGAAGAGGACATGAACAGACACTTCTCCCAGGAAGAGATACAAATGGCCAACAGATATATGAAAAGATGCTCAGCTTCATTAGTTATTAGAGAAATGCAAATCAAAACTACAATGAGATACCACCTCACTCCTGTTAGATTAGCTATTATCAACAAGACGGGTAATAGCAAATGTTGGAGAGGCTGTGGAGAAAAAGGAACCCTCATTCACTGTTGGTGGGACTGTAAAGTAGTACAACCATTATGGAGGAAAGTATGGTGGTTCCTCAAAAAACTGCAAATAGAACTACCTTATGACCCAGCAATCCCTCTACTGGGTATATACCCCAAAACCTCAGAAACATTGATACGTGAAGACACATGTAGCCCCATGTTCATTGCAGCACTGTTCACAGTGGCCAAGACATGGAAACAACCAAAAAGCCCTTCAATAGAAGACTGGATAAAGAAGATGTGGCACATATACACTATGGAATACTACTCAGCCATAAGAAATGATGACATCAGATCATTTACAGCAAAATGGTGGGATCTTGATAACATTATAAGGAGTGAAATAAGTAAATCAGAAAAAAACAAGAACTACATGATTCCATACATTGGTGGAACATAAAAATGAGACTAAGACACATGGACAAGAGTGTGGTGGTTACCAAGGGTGGGGGGGGGAGGGAGGACATGGGAGGGAGGGAGGGAGAGAGTTAGGGGGAGGGGGGAGGGGCACAGAGAACTAGATAGAGGGTGACGAAGGACAATCTGACTTTGGGCGAGGGGTTTGCAAAATAATTTAATGACAAAATAACCTAGACATGTTTTCTTTGAATATATGTACCCTGATTTATTAATGTCATCCCATTACCATTAATAAAAATTTATTAAAAAAAGAAAACAAAAAAAAAACAACAAAAAAAAAGTAAAGGGATGGAAACAAATATTGCATGCAAATGGGAATGAAAAAAAGCTGGGGTAGCAATATTTATATCTGACAAAGTAGACTTTAAAACAGCGGTTCTCAACCTGTGGGTCATGACCCTGGCAGGGGTCGAATGACCAAACCAAAGGGGTCACCTAAAGCCATCAGAAATACATATTTTATTTAAAAATGTATTGTATAATAAATATGTATTTTCTGATAGCTTTAGACGACCCTGGTGTTTTGGTTGTTCGACCCCCCGCCGGGGTCGCAACCCACAGGTTGAGAACTGCTGCTTTAAAACAAAGGCAATATTATAAGGGATAAAAAAGGTCAGTACATAATGATAAAGGAAGAGATCCTACAGAAAGATATAACCATTATAAATATCTATGAGCCCAATAAAGGAGCACCAAAATTTATAAAGCATATTTTGATAGACATAAAGGGTGAGATCAACAGCAATACTATAATGGTAGGGAATTTAAATTCCCCACTAACATCAATGGATAGATCCTCAAGAAAGAAAATTAACAAAAAAACAGCAGACTTAAAGGACACACTAGATCAACTTGATTTAATAGATATCTTCAGAACCTTTCACCCTAATGCTTCAGAATATACATTCTTTTCAAGTTCTCATGGTACATTCTCTAGGATAGTCCACATATTAGGACACAAAACAAGTCTCAATAAATTTAAGAAGATTGAAATCATATCTAGCATCTTCTCTGATCACAATGGCATGAAACTAAAAATCAACTACAATAGAAACACTGAAAAACATTCAAACACTTGGATACTAAACAGCTTGTTATTAAATAATGAATGAGTTAACAATGAGGTCAAAGAAGAAATAAAAAATTTCCTTGAAGCAAATGAAAATGAACATATAACAACTCAAAATTTATGGGACACAGCAAAAGAAGACCTTAGAGGGAAGTTCATAGCATTACAGGATTACCTTAAGAAGCAAGAAAAAGCTCAAATAAACAACTTAACCCTGCATCCAAAAGAACTAAAAAAAGAATAGCAAGTAAAACCCAGAGAAAGTAGAAGGAAGGAAATAATAAAGATCAGAGCAGAAATAAATGACATAGAGGCTAAAAAAACAACACAGAGGATCAATGAAACCAAAGGTGGTTCTTTGGAAAGGTAAACAAGATAGATGAACCTTTAACCAGACTCACCAAGAAAAAGGAGAGGGCTCAAATAAATCAAATTACAAATGAGAGAGGAAAAGTAACAACTGACACAGCAGAAATATAAAGGATTGTAAGAAAATATCATGAAGAACTGTATGCCCAACAATTAGACAACCCAGGTGAAATGGACAAATTTCTTGAAACATATAATCTTCCAAAAATCAATCTGGAAAAGTCAGAAAACCTAAACAGACTGATTACAATAAATGAGATCGAAACAGTTATAAAAAATACTCCCAACAAACAAAAGCCCTGGGTCAGATGGCTTCACAGGCGAATTCTACCAAATATTCTAAGAAGAACTAACTACTATCCTTCTCAAGCTATTTCAAAAAATTCAAGAAGAGGGAAGACTACCAAGCTTATTTTTTATGACATAAGTATAATTGTCTTTCCAAACCCAGGCAAAGACAATACAAGGAAAGGAAACTATAGGCCAATATGCCTGATGAATTTAGAGGCTAAAATTTTCAACAAAATATTAGCAAATCAGATTCAGCAATAAATGAAAAAAATCATATATCATGATCAAGTGGTATTTATTCTGGGGAGGCAAAGCTGGTACAATATTCGCAAATCAATCAATGTGACTTATATAAACAAAAGGAAGGAGAAAAATCACATGATAATATCAATAGATGCAGAAAAAGCATTTAATAAAATCCAGCACCCATTTATAATCAAAACTCTCAGCAAAGTGGGAATACAGGAAACATACTTCAACATAATAAAGGCCATCTATGACAAATCCTCAGCTAACATCATAACTAATGGGCAAAATTTAAAAGCAATCCCCTTAAGATCAGGAACAAGGCAGGGGTGCCCCCTTTCACCACTCTTATTCAACATAGTTCTGGAAGTCCTAGCCACAGCAATCAGTCAAGAAGAAGAAATAAAAGGCATCCAAATTTGAAAAGAAGAAGTAAAACTATCATTATTTGCTGATGATATGATACTATACATTGAAAACCCTAAAGTCTCAGTCAAAAAACTTCAGGACCCGATAAATGAATTCAGCAAGGTGGCAGGATATAAAATCAATATTCAGAAATCAGTTGCATTTTTATACACTAACAATTAACTATCTGAAAAAGAAATTAAGAAAACAATCTCCTTCACTATTGCAACAGAAAAAATAAAGTAAATTTAACCAAGGAGTTTAAAGACTTGTACTCGGAAAATTATATAACATTGATAAAAGAAATCAAGGAAGATACAAACAAGTGGAAGCATATACTGTGTTTATGGATAGGAAGAATAAACATCATTAAAATGTATATATTACCCAAAGCAGTTTATAAATTCAATGCAATTTCTATTAAAATACCAATGACATATTTCAAAGATATAGAACACATATTCCAAAAATTTATATGGAACCAAAAAAGAACACGAATAGCTTCAGCAATCTTAGAAAAGAAAAATAAAGTGGGTGGTATCACACTTTCTAATATCAAGTTATACTACAAGGGCATTGTACTCAAAACAGCTTGGTACTGCCATAAGAACAGGCATATAGATAAATGGAAAGAGCAGAGAACACAGAAATAAATCCATAGCTCTATGGACAATTGATATTCAACAAAGGAGGTATGAGCATACAATGGAGTAAAGACAGTCTCTTAAACAAATGGTGTTGGGAAAATTGGACAGCAACCTGCAAAAATATGAAACTAGACCACCAACTTATACCATTCACAAAAATAAACTCAAAATGGATAAAAGACTTAAATGTAAGTTGTGAAACTGTAATCATCTTAGAAGAAAACATAGGCAATAAACTCTCCGACATCTCTCGCAGCAATATATTCACTGATTTATCTCCATGAGCAAGTGAAATAAAGAATAGGATGAACAAATGGGACTATATCAAACTAAAAAGAAAGCTTTTGCATAGCTCAAGATAAAATGAACAAAATAAAGAGACAAACCACACAATGGAAGAACATATTTGACAATACGTCTTATAAGGGGTTAATAACCAAAATTTGTAAAGAACTTGTAAAACTCAGCACCAGGAAGATAAACAATCCAATCAAAAACTGGACAAAAGAAATGAAAAGACACTTCTCCAAAGAAGACATGCAGATGGCCAATAGGCATATAAAGAAATGTTCAAAATCACTAGTCATTAGAGAAATGCAAATTAAAACCACAATGAGATACCTCCTGACACCATCAACCAGAATGGCACTCATCAACAAAACAACACATAATAAGTGCTGGAGAAGGTGTGGAGAAAAAAGAACCCTCCTGCACTGTTGTGGGAATGCAGACTGGTGCAGCCACTGTGGAAAACAGTATGGAGATTCCTCAAAAAATTAAAAATGGTATTGCCTTTTGACCCAGCCATCCCACTTTTAGGAATATATCCTAAGAATACCAAATCACTGATTCAAAAGAAGAAATGCACCCCATGTTTATTGCAGCATTGTTTATAATAACCAAGATCTTGAAACAGCTCAAGTGTTCGTCAGTGGACAAGTAGATTAAAAAGCAGTGGTACATATACACAATAGAATACTACATGGCAATGAAAAAGAAGGAAATTTTACCTTTTATGACAACATAGATGGACCTGGAAACTATATATTATGCTAAATGAATTAAGCCAGGCAGAGAAAGAAAAATATCATATGACCTCACTTATTTGAGGAATCCAATGAACAATGTGAACTGAGGTACAGAATAGAGGCAGAGGCGGGATCAAAGGGACCAGAGGGAAAGCATAGAGAGGAAAACGGGCTGAGAGGATGGAATGAGAGAAGTAAAAGAGATTGGTGAAATTACAATATATATACATAACAGTGTTATAGAGATCATGAAAGCAAATCCTGGAGGGAAGGGGGAAGGGCGTTGGGGGGAGAAGGGCATGGGGAATGATGAGGGGAACGTGGGTGTGGGGGGATGTACTCAGTGGGACACTTGAATCTATGTAAACACAATAAATTAAAATCAATAAAAAGATATATGGTAGCTACTAACCACATCTAACTGTTAAGCTTGTGAGATAAAGTTAGTTAGAAATGTGACATGTTGTATGTATAAAATTACAACAGATTTAAAATCTTAGGAAATAAAAATGTAAAATATATTATATTATTATTTTTCAAATACTGGTTAGAGACTGAAAGGACAATATCTTGGGATTATATTAAGAATAAAAATAAAATATTAATTCCACCTGCTGCTTTTTACTTTTTAAAACTGTAACTACTAGGAAATTTAAAATTACAAGTGTAACTAAAATTTTTGGCTCACATTGTAGTTTTGTTTGACAGTGGTGTTTTAAATTCTCTTTATCTGCCTTTATTTCAAACTGTTCTTCTTGTTTACTATGTTTCAGTCACACTGGGTTTTTTTGATTTCCTTGTACTTTATAGGCTTATATCTGCCTCAGCATCTTTGTATCAATATATTTTATTCTGTTTTTCCTAAAATGTTATTCCCTTTCAACTTTTCTTTATGCTTCTCTGTTTTTTATGTCTCAGCTCAAATGTCCCTTCTAAGATAGGCATTTGCCGACTGTTTCAAATTAAAAAAAAAAATTGTATTACTTATTCCCAGGTGAAATTTGCCTACTTATTCATGGCTTACCACCCTCTAGGTTGTGTGATATGTGGAAGCCAAGAACTTAATTATTCTTTTTTGATCATTATACCTCTAGAACAATGTTAGGAATATATTAGTGTCTTGTTAAGTGAAAAATGTTAAGCGCTATGCATCAGAGGAATTTTGTGGTATAAATTAATATATAAATAGATAGATTTAACCTGATCTGGAAAATCAGTAAGTGAGTAAGAAGAGAACATTGAGCTAAGAGTTAAGAATAAGTAAGAGTTAGCCAGGGGGTGAAGAGAGGGAAAAGCACCACAGGCAGAAGGAATAGAATGAGGGAAAAACACACTAAAGAATGAGTGATCTGAGAAAACGTAACAAATAAACATTTGATAAAAGTTAAAAAAAAAAAAGGTCACTGTGATTGGGGAGAAAGGTAAGGTGATATGTTACACTCAGCACCTCACAATATCTATGTGATATGTGGTTTCTTATCTATGACACTGTAGGTAGTATTGTCATTTTATGGATTTATGAAGTAAGGTATAGAAAAGTTAAGAAACTGACATAAGATCATACATCTAGTAAGGGTAAGAGAAGAGATTCCAATCTTGGGCTGTCTGACTGCAAAACCGTAAGTGTACAATATTTTATGTTGCCTTTAACACCCAAGAACTTAACATTTTTGGGAAACCTAAATGCTAAGCTTTGGGATTTTGGGTCTTTGGCTCTTTAACCAAGACCCCAAACAAGCAACCAAAACAGCTGTCTAACTAAGATGGAAAAGAGTTTTGTTGAAAGTAAATTGGATAGTTCAAAAAAGCAATGGGGCTCTGAGCACTATGCTTAGAAAACTGGCAGGCACCATGAGAGGCCAGTAGCACTCAGGACCATCTCACAGCAATGCTCAAGACTCCACCACTGTGCTGTTACAGTGAAGAGTGGCAGCCGTGACTCAGCTGTGCTGGTCCTGGATACTTGCTGCCCTGGGGATATACTTTTAGTTGTGCCAATCTCATAATGAGTAATCTATAACTTTTTCTAAGCTTTAGGTCATGGCCTTCATATTCCAAATTCTAATTAGAACTACCTGATGATTGTTGAGATTATGTGCTGGTTGTCTGGTATCTGACAAGAGGCCTTTTTAGCATCCATATTGGTGGCTGAAGCCTTGATTCCTATTTGTTTTATGATTGACACCAGATAGAAAGTGTGTTGTTTTCTGGGCTTTCAGCATGACAGATATGTGCCAAAGTCTACTGCCTTGGTTTTTGCAATCAATATATACCATTTTTTGCTTATAATCTCTTTCACCCCATTCAAAGGCTTTTGCCTCCCCTAATAACTTTGGGTTATATGGCTATATATATTTCATGGGCAACTGTTCAGCCTTGAAAAGGCCAGTTAAAATGCATGAACATTTTTTATAAAAGAGAAATATTATTTGAGTAGCTCACAAAATTGATGGGGACCCTGAAGTATTAGACTTGGAAAATGGGCAAGAATCAATGGACACAAAACCAGCCAAGAATGTGACCATAGGAGTGGCTTGTCTGTGATGCCAATACTGACACCATCATTAATGACCACTTATTGTCATCACCTCTGGATCTATCTCCCCAGGGAAATTCATTGTCATGGCAAAGGAATTTCAATTCATTACCAGGCACCACTGAGTCAAGGCTGTTAGTCACTTGCAGCAAAGTAAAGTCCCAAGCTTGAGTATGTGACTTGTCAAGTCTAGGAGTTGAGAAAGGGAATATCTTACCCCTTTGAGTCTTTTAGTTAGTTTGGGATTCCCTTAAATAGGATGACATCTGGACAATTCAAAATGACATATGGCTATGATAGCTATTTTTCCTTGTATCAGGAGTTTTATAAAGTTTAAGTTACTACTGTCTTTTTCTTAAATTTTATGACGCTATGTTGAAAATAAAATATTCCTGAACCTGTAACTCAATGAGTTCAATGTGATTTTCTAAATTTAAATAATATTTGCTTTAAAATTTTGTTTTGGCCTACACTGGTGCAGTGAATAGAGTGCTGACCTGGAACACTGGGATCACTGGTTCGAAACCCTACCCTGAGCTTGACTGGTTGAGGAACATACATGGCAAGCAACCAATGAATAGCTAGAGTGAACCAACTACTTCCCGTCCATGCCCCCTCTGTAAAGTTAATAAAGAACATTTTTAAACTTTTGCCTATTTATTTTCTCAATAATAAATATTTGTTAAAAAGTAAGCATTCAAAAGTGGTTATATAAGATTTTTAAAAATATTTTGAGACAAAATTATTTTTAGAATATGCTATGATTACTTTCCAACATTAGATTAGAGATCATAAATTCAAATGCATTTTTCTAAAACAAACAAGTACTAACAGGTAATTTTAATGTTCAGTAATCACATTGATGCCCTGGCTGGTTGGCTCAGTGGTAGAACATTGGCCTGGCATGTAGATGTCCCAGGTTTGTTTCCCAGTCAGGGCACACAGGAGAGGTACCCATCTGCTCTCTATCCCTCCCCCTCTTGCTTCTCTCTCTCTCTCTCTCTCTCTCTCTCTTCTCTTTTCCTCCTGCAGCCATAGCTCGATGGAGCAAGTTGGCCCCGGGCACTGAGGATGGCACGAAGGCCTCCACCTTAGGTGCTAAGAAATGACTGCAGTTGCAATGAAGCAAGGGCCTCAATGGGCAGAGCATTACCCCCTAGTGGCCTTGCCAGGTGGATCCTTGTCAGGGAGAATGCAGGAGTCTGTCTCTGCCTCCCCTCCTCCCACTGAATAAAAAAAAAGTCATATTGATGAGTTAAACCAGATTTTAAATGAGAATAGTTGTTTTTTTTAAATTTTGGTATACTGTTGTTCAAATATAACATATGGTTGTAATTTACCTCTGTCTTGGAAAATTAAAATAATAATGATCTGATTTTTAAAGAAAACATCTTTTACAACACCTGATACATTTTTCACTTCTTATGTTATCAAAAATCGTGGTGAACAAATATAACTTACTTTGGATCATTTTATTGTAAAATCTTATGTATTAGTTTATTGTAAGAATTAGATTGATTTTTCAAAAGAATTTTTTATTGATTGATTTTACAGAGAGAGGAAGGGAGAGAGAGATAGAGACAGGAACATTGATCTCCTGTATGTGCCCTGACTGGGGATCAAACTGGCAATATCTGTGCTTTGGGCCCATGTTTCAACCAACTGAGCTCTCTAGCCAGGGCTAGATTGATATTTAATGTGAAAAAAATATTTAAAATTACCAAGGTCTATTTGTCCATTTGTGTTGTAATTATAATACCATATAGTCATTTAATAGATTTTTACATATTTTCATTTGCTTTCAGTTATAAAGGTAGTATATATTCAGTGTAGAAATTTACTAAATACAGAAAACCAATGAGATATTAAAAATCAGTCATGATTCTCCCTTGCATCTATTGGCATTTTGATATATCCCTTTTCACTTTTTCCCTGTGTCTACCTCCATGTATGTGCATGTATGCATGAATGCATGCATATGTGTGTATATTATTGTGTAATTTACCTAACAACCTGCTTTTCCTCCCACAGGATAAGTGATACAGTTGTAAGCAATGAAGGGGCCTTGAACTACAGACATTCAAAAGGTACATTGTAAATGCTGACATTTTTTATTTTAGAAGCTAATTTTTGTTTGGCTCTGCCTTGGAGTAATAATACACAAGTGAAATTTATCACAGAGCCTTCCTGGCAAGATCCATCCCTAGGTCATTCAAAGGCTGTGCTCCTCAGTTACAGCTTTTTTGTTTCCTGGAAATCCTCAGATCTTTCTCTGTGATACCAAGTCTGCTTCATGTAACACAACACCTTATCATTGCCAACACAATCTGTTGTAATGAACTTGTATTTTTTTTTTCTTGTGTTCTTCAGGGTTATTAATCTCACTTTCTTTTTCTTAAATCAAAGTCTTTTTGATTTTTGCTTCAAATTAATTTTCCATCTGTTTTATACCAATGATTTCTGAGTATATTCAGTAGTTGAAAGCACTGGACTGTAATATTTACTTCTTCATATTTTAGGAGGACTGATCATCTAACTGTTCTGGTCCTCACATGCCTCATAACTGAAATGAGAATTTATGGTGTATGCTCCACAAGGTCTTTTCCAGAGCTAACCTGGAATGTCCGTGTGTCTATAAAATCAGTATGGAAGAGTGGAAGGAGATGGGCCCTGCATCAAAGAAATCTAAGTGCAAATCGGGGAGCTCTGTGACTTTGGTTTCGCTGCTTACTGTTTTCCTGTAATGGAATTTATTGAAATCACATTGGTTAATAAAATTATATATGTAGGTTTCAGGTATACAGTTCTATCATACATCATCTGTATATTGTATTGCCTACTCACCGCCTCAAGTGAAATCTCCTTCCATCCCCATTTATCTCCCTTGACTCTCTTCTACTTCCCCCACCGTCTTTCCCTCCTGCAATCCCTACACTGTGTGTGTAAGAGTGTTTTATTTATTTCAAACTTCTTTTTTTATCTTATTTTTATTAATTTTAATGCAGTGACATTGATAAGTCAGGGTACATATGTTCCAAGAAAACATCTCCAGATTATTTTGACCTTTGATTATGCTGCATACCCCTCACTCAAAGTCAAATCGTCCTCCGTCACCTTCTATCTGGTTTTCTTTGTGCCCCTACCCTCCCCCCACCCCCTCCCTCTCCTTGCTCACCCACTCCCCACCCCTCCACGCCACTCCCTGTTACCATCACATTCTTGTCCATGTCTCTGAGTCTCATTTTTATGTCCCATCTATGCACGGGTTCATATAGTTGTTAGTTTTATCTGATTTACTTATTTTACTCTATATAATGTTATCAAGGTCCATCCATGTTATTGTAAATGATCCGATGTCATCATTTTTTATGGCTGATTAGTATTCTATAGTATATATGTACCAAAGCTTTTTAATCCACTTGTCGTCTGACGGACACTTGGGCTGTTTCCAGATCTTCGCTATTGTGAACAATGCTGCTATAAACATGGGGGTGCATTTCTCCTTCTGGAACTGTTCTATGGTGTTCTTGGGGTATATTCCTAAAAGTGGGATGGCTGGGTCAAAAGGCAGTTTGATTTTCAATTTTTTGAGGAATCTCCATACTGTTTTCCACAGAGGCTGCACCAGTCTGCATTCCCACCACCAGTGCAGGAGGGTTCCCTTTTCTCCACATCCTCGCCAGCACTTATTCTGTGTTGTTTTGTTGATGAGCGCCATTCTGACTGGTGTGAGGTGATATCTCATTGTTGATTTAATTTGCATTTCTCTAATGATTAGTGATGTTGAGCATTCTTTCATATGCCTATTGGCCATCTGTATGTCCTCTTTGGAAAAGTGTCTATTCATTTCTTTTGCCCATTTTTTGTTTGGATTGTTTGTCTTTCTGGTATTGAGATTTACAAGTTCTTTATAAATTTTGGTTATTAACACCTTATCAGACGTACTGTCAAATATGTTATCTCATTGTGTAGTTTGTCTTTTTATTCTGTTCTTATTGTCTTTGGCTGTGCAAACGCTTTTTAGTTTGATATAGTCCCATTTGTTTATCCTGCCTTTTATTTCCCTTGCCGGTGGAAATATATCAGCAAAGATATCACTGAGAGAGATGTCGGAGAGCTTACTGACTATGTTTCCTTCTAAGATGCTTATGGTTTCATGGCTTACATTTAAGTCTTTTATCCATTTTGAGTTTATTTTTGTGAATGGTGTAAGTTGGTGGTCTAGTTTCATTTTTTTTGCAGGTTGCTGTCCAATTTTAACAACACCATTTGTTAAAGAGACTGTCTTTACTCCATTGTATGCCCTTACCTCCTTTGTCAAATATCAGTTGTCCATAGAGCTGTGGGTTTATTTCTGGGTTCTCTGTTCTGTTCCATTGATCTATGTGCCTGCTCTTATGCCAGTACCAGGCTGTTTTGAGTACAATGGCCTTGTAGTATAGCTTGATATCAGGAAGTGTGATACCTCCCCCTTTATTCTTTTTAAAAAAGGAAAAAAAGATTGCTGAGGCTATTCGTGTTCTCTTTTGTCTCCATATAAATTTTTGGAATATGTGATCTATATCTTTGAAGTATGTCATTGGTATTTTAATTGGTGTTTCATTGAATTTATAAATTACTTTGGGTAATATAGACATTTTAATGATGTTTATTCTTCCTAACCATGAACATGGTATATGCTTCCACTTGTTTGTATCTTCCTTGATTTCTTTTATCAATGTTTTGTAATTTTGCAAGTACAAGTCTTTAGTCTCCTTGGTTAAATGTACTCCTAGGTACTTTATTTTTTGGTTGTAATAGTGAAGGAGATTGTTTCCTTAATTTCTCTTTCTGACTGTTTATTGTTGGTATATAAAAATGCCTCTGATTTCTGAGTATTAATTTTATATCCTTCCACCTTGCTGAATTCATTTATCAGGTCCAGTAGTTTTTTGACTGAGACTTTAGGATTTTCTATATACAATATCATATCATCTGCAAATAATGATAGCTTTACTTCTTCTTTTCTAACTTGAATGCCTTTTATTTCTTCTTGTCTGATTGCTATGGCTAGGACTTCCAGAACTATGTTGAATAAGAGTGGTGAAAGGGGGCACCCCTAAAAGTGTTTTTTTGCTTAATCCCTTCATCTTCTTCACCCAGCTCCTCACCCCTCCCCTCTGAGATAGGTTCTGTAGGCTTCTTCTTAAATTGAATTTTTATGTAAGTTGGAACAGGTACCTATTAAGTGCGACTGACAGATTTGTGTCTTAACACAGTATTTTTAACTTTCTGTGCATATAAATACTTAACATATTCAAAACAACCTTAAACAATCTTGGGTGATGCAAAAGATGGTGGATTGACTTGTTGGAGAGGATGGGACTGGTGTTAGAGAGTCGAAGTTTTATTCTGCTGCTTTAGACAGTTTCTTTAAGTAGGGAGGTTTACACAGAGCTTTCCTTTTTCTCATCACAAATGGCCTTGTAGCATCTCATGCTTTTGGTAACTGTATGGTAAACTTCGGTAAACCTTTCTGTATAGGGATCTTGCTCCTCTATCTTTGCCGTGCCTTCTTCAATGAGACTAAATTATCAGCTAACTGTTTTGTAGAATACTTTTTCAGTTCTGGAGTTTCTAGGTCCCTGTTTTCTTCCCTAAATGCTTTCTGTCATCTGCTACTCTGGTTCCTTAGTCTTCATTGGTTAGTCCTTTGCCCTGGCAGTCAAGTAACTAACACTATGATATCATTTTCACTGATGTTACCTCTATTCCTACCTTGCTAAGCATTTTTAACATAAACGGATGCTAGATTTTAGCAAATGCTTTTTCTGCTTCTATTGATATGATCATGTGGTGTATCATATTTATTGATTTGTGAATATTGTGCCAACCTTGCATCTGTGAAATAAATTGCACTTGATCATGATGTATAATATTTTTAATGCTTTGCCAGATCTGGTTTGCTAATATTTTGCTGAGGATTTCAGCATCTATATTCATCAGGGATATTGACCTATAATTTTCTTTTCTTGTAGTGTCTCTCTCTATCTGGTTTTGGAATTAGAATACTGCTGGCCTCTTAAAATGAGCTTGGGAGTCTCCCATTCTTTTGAATTTTTTGAAATAGCTTGAGAAGGATAGGTGTTAATTCTTCTTCAAATGGTAAAATTCACTAGCGAAGTCATCTAGTCCAGGACTTTTGTTTGCTGGGAGTTATTATTATTATTATTACTACTACTACTACTACTTTAATTTCATTAGTTATAATTGTTATATTCATTTTTTTTTATTCTTCTTGATTTAGTTTTTTTTTTCAGAGACAGAGTCAGAGAGAGAGAGATAGATAGGGACAGACAGGAACAAAGAGAGATGAGAAGCATCAATCATCAGTTTTTCATTGTGGCACTTTAGCTGTTCATTGATTGCTTTCTCATATGTGCCTTGACCGTGAGGCTACAGCAGACTTAGTAACCCCTTGCTCAAGCCAGTGACCTTGGGTCCAAGCTGGTGAGCTTTTGCTTAAACCATATGAGCCTGCACTCAAGCTGGCAACCTTGGGGTCTCGAACCTGGGTCCTCTGCATCCCAGTCCGACGCTCTATCTACTGCGCCACCTCCCGGTCAGGCTTGATTCAGTGTTGATGAATTGTATGTTTCTAAGAATTTATCCATTTTGTCCAGATTTTCCAAGTTGTTGCCATATGGTTGTTCATAGGATTTTATTACAATCCCTTGTATTTCTGTGGAGTCAAAGTTGTTACTTTTGCTCTTTCATTTCTGATATTTATTTGGGTCCTCTCTCTCTTTCTCTCTCTCTTTTTCTCTTGATGAGTCTTCTTAAAGATTTGTTAATCTTGTTTGTCTTTTAAAAGAACCAGTTTTTGGTGTTTTTCATCTTTTGTATTTTTTTAGACTACTTATTCTAATCTTTATTAGTTTTTTCTTCTACTCACTTTGTGCTTTGTTACTCTTTTTCTAGTTTCCTTAATTGTAAAGTTAGATGGTTCATTTGAGATTTTTTATTTCTTGATAGTCCTATAATGCTATGTATTTCCCTTTAGGACTACTTTTGCTGTGCCCTATGGACTTTAGGGGTTTTTTTTGTTGTTGTTTTTATTTTTATTTTTTCAAGGTATCTTTTGATTTCTTCCCTGATTTCATTGTTAACCCATTCATTGTTTAGTAACATGTTATTTAGCCTTCATATTTTTTTTGTGTGTGTGCTTTTGTGACTGATTCCTAGTTTTATATCATTATAGTCAGAGAAGATGCTTGATATTTCAATTTTCTTAAATTATTGAGACTTGTGTCCTACTATGTGATCTATCCTAGAAAATGTTCCATGTGTACTTGAATAGAATACATAGTCTTCTGCTTTGAGGTGAAATGATCTGAAGATATCAATTAAATCCATCTGATCTAGTGCATCATTTAAGACCACTGTCTCCTTGTTGATTTTCTATCTGGAGACCTATCCTTTGATGTCAATGGGGTGTTAAAATTCCCTACTATATATTGCTGTTGATCTATCTCTATATTTCCCTTAAGATTTACTTCACATATCTAAGTGCACCTACGTTGGATGCATTAATGTCTACAAGGGTTATAGCCTCTTGTTGGGCTGCTTCCTTTATGTATTGTTCTGCTTTGTCTCTTACTATAATATTTGTTTTAAAGTTTTTTTTTCATATATAAGTATTGCTACCCTAACTTTTTTTTATGCCCATTTGCATGAAATATCTTTTTCATTTCTTTACTTTTAGTTTGTGTGTACCTTTAATTTTCAGGTAGTTCTCTTGTAGATAGCATATATATGAGTCCTGTTTTCTTGTTCATTCAGCTACCCTATGTCTTTTGATTGGAGCATTTAAACCATTTGCATGTAGAGTGATTATTGATAGGTATGCATTTATTGCTATTTTATTTTTTTAACTATGTTCCTCTGTTTTGTTTCTCCTCCTCCTCTTCTTCCTTCTTCTTCCTTCTCTACTTTCTCTTTCTATACGTCTCCTTCTCCTTATTTTTGGCCTTTATTATTTCTTATAATAGTAGTTTAGAGGTAACAAACTTTTGCTTTTTGTTGTCTGGGAGCTCTTTAATTCTCATTCATTTTTAAATGATAGACTTGCGGGGTAAAGTAGTCTTGGTTGTAGGCCCTTGCTATTCATCACTTTGAATATTTTAAGTCAATCCCTTCTGGCCTAAATGTTTCTGTTGAGAAGTTTTATGAGAGCTTCTTTGTAGGCAACTGTCTTTTTGTTGCTGCATTTAAGATTCTCTCTTTGGCATTAACCATTGCCATTTTAATTATAATGTATCCTGGTGTAGGCCTTTTTGGCTACATCTTGTTTGAACCTCTGATCTTTCTGTGTGTTTTTCCTTCACAAGATTAAGAAAGTTTTTGGTTATTATTTCTTCAAATAGATTCTCAATCCCTTGCTCTTTCTCTTCTCCTGGTATCTGTATAATGTAGATGTTGTCACTCTTCATGTTATCCTAATGGTCTCTTAAACTATCCTCTTTTAAAACAATTCTTTCTGTTTTTACTGCTCTGATTGGATGTTTTCTGCTACCTTGTCTTTTAAATCACTGATTTGATCCTCTGCTTCGTCCAACATACTATTTATTTTTCTAGTGTAGTCTTCATTTCTGACTTTTTAAAAAATGTGTTCTGGGAATTGGAAGATGGCAGCTGAGTAAGCAGATGCACAGACACCCAACTCTCACCACCAAACTGGAATACAAATCAACTTAGGAAAAATCAGCATGAAAAACCAACTATGGACTACAAGAACAGCTCTCAAAAACCAAGGAGCAAAGTAGAAGCCACAACACACCTGGTAGGAAGCACCTGAAACCCCCTGCTTACAGGAATGAAAGGGGGGTGAGGCTGAGAGTCCAGAGGGGATCTCACTCCAGGGAAAAGAGCAGAAAATACTGCTCACAGCCACTTGCATGGTGACCAGGGAAAGGACCAGCTTATCTCCCAAGTGGAAGGGAGAGAGAGAGGGACAGACTGTGAGGGGCAAAGAAATGCAGGATACAACCTAAAAAGGTTGACTCATCTATGCTGAAGGTAGCCATAGCTGGGGGAGGGACTGATCCTTCCACAAAACAACTGAATTGCTTCTGGATCACAGATCTCCAGACATCTCTCCAGCTCCAATCAATGCAACAAGACACAGCTGAAAACAAGAAGTGGGGAGGAGGGACAGTAACTCAGGTCTCCATGGAGATCTGAGATACACCTCCTTCTACTGAAGCTGAGAAAACACCCTGCCCCCAGAGAGATTAGTTGGTGGAAGAGGCCTTCAGAGTCTCAGGTTACACCTGCCGCATTCCTAAATACAGTTTCAAGGAAGCCCCCTGCTGAGATCAGTAAACAAGACTATCACCTGTTAAGAAAGCAAACAAATCAAGACTTCAAAGCGGCCCAAATCCGAAAATGGATTACAAATAATAGCTAATACCAACCCAAGAAGGCCTAGAAATAACACAATTGAAAACTGGAGGCAGACAACGCCAAGCCAAGACTCAACCAACTCTACAAACAAAACAGCCAAACACAGATAATGAGAAGACAAAGAAGTGCAATCCAAATGAAACCACAAGAGAAACCTTCAGGAGATGAACTGAGTGATATGGAAATAATCAAACTTCCAGATTCAGAGTTCAAAATAATAATTGTAAGGATGCTTAGGGATCTTAGAACAGCAATGGATGGTCATTATGAACACCTAAATAAAGAAATAGCAAGTATAAAAGAGGATATTGAAATATTAAAAAAGAATCAGTCAGAGATGACAAATACAATATCAGAAATAAAGACCACAATGGAAGGAATTAAAAACAGGATGAATAGAGCTAGGATTGAATCAGCAAGTTGAAGGACAACTTGAATGAAGGCAAGAAAGCAGAGAAGAAAAAAGAAAGGAGACTCAAAAAGTCTAAGGAAACTCTTAGAGAGCTTTGTGACAACATGAAGAGAAATAACATCCACATCATAGGGGTTCCTGAAGAAGAAGAGAAAGAACAAGGGATAGAGACTTTGTTCAAATATATCATAGCTGAAAACTTCCCTAAATTAATGCAGGAGAAACTCTCAAAAGTTCAAGAAGCACAGAGAACTCCATTAAAGAGAAACTCAAAGAAACCTACACCAAGACACATCATAATTAAAATACCAAAGCTAAGTGATAAAGGGAAAATATTAAAAGCTGCAAGAGAAAAAAAAGCTATCACCTACAAAGGAGCCCCTATAAGGATGACATTCGACTTCTCAACAGAAACACTTGAGGCCAGAAGGGAATGGCAAGAAATATTCAAAGTAATGCAGAACAAGAACCTACAACCAAGACTACTTTATCCAGTAAGGCTATCATTTAAAATTGAAGGAGAAATTAAAAGCTTCCCAGACAAAAAACAACTCAAGGAATTCATTAAAACTAAACCAATGCTGCAGGAAATGTTAAGGGGCCTGTTGTAAACAGATTAAAGTGGGAAAAGAATATAGCAAAAAATGAATACAGCTTTAAAGAATAAAATGGCAGTAAACAAATACATATCAATAATAACCTTAAATGTAAATGGATTAAATGATCCAATCAAAAGACATAGGGTAGCTGCGTGGATAAGAAAAGAGGACCCGCAAATATGCTGTCTACAAGAGACACACTGTAAAAATAAAAGAAAAGATGCACATAGATTGAAGGTAAAAGGATGGAAAAAAATTTTTTTTCAGGCAAATGGACATGAAATAAAGCTGGGGCAGCAATACTTATATCAGACAAAATGGACTTTGAAACAAAAGATATAGTAAGAGATAAAGAAGGCCACTACATAATGATAAAGGGAGCAATCCAACAGGAAGATATAACTATTATAAATATCTATGCACCTAATATAGGAGCACCTAAATATATAAAGCAGACTTTGATAGATTTAAAGGGTGAGATCAACAGCAATACTATAATAGTAGGGGATTTCAATACCGCACTAACATCACTAGATAGATCCTCAAGAAAGAAAATTAACAAAGAAACAGCAGACTTAAAAGACACACTAGGTCAACCTAATTTAATAGATATCTTCAGAACCTTTCACCCTAAAGCAGCAGAATATACTTCATTTCAAGTGCTCATGGTATATTCTCTAGGATAAACTACATGTTAGGGCACAAAAGTGGTCTCATCAAATTTAAGAAGATTGAAATCATATCAAGCACTTTCTCTGATCACAATGGCATGAAACTAGAAATGAACCACAACAGAAAAGCTCAAAAATTCTCAAACACGTGGAAACTAAATAGCAGGTTGTTAAATAACGAATGGATTAAGAATGAAATCAAAGAAGAAATAAAAAAATTACTAGAAATGAATGACAATGAGTATAGAACAACTCAAAATTTATGGGAAACAGCAAAAGCAGTACTGAGAGGGAAGTTAGTAGCACTACAGGCACACCTTAAGAGACTAGAAAAAGCTCAAATAAACAACTTAACCCAGCATCTAAATGAACTAGAAAAAGAACAGCAAGTAAAGCCCAATTATAATGGAAGGAAGGAAATAATAAAGATCAGAGCAAAAATAAATGACATAGAGGCTGAATAAACAATATAGAGGATCAATGAAACTAGGAGCTGGTTCTTCTAAACAAGATTGATGAATCTTTAACTAGACTCACCAAAAAAAAAAGAGAGAGAGGACTCAAATAAATAAAATTAGAAATGAGAGTGGAGAAATAAAAACTGACACAACAGAAATACAAACTATTGTAAGAAAATACTATGAAGAACTGTATGCCAAAAAACTAGACAACCTAGATGAAATGGACAAATTCCTTGAAACATACAATCTTCCAAAAATCAATCTGGAAGAATCAGAAAACCTAAACAGACTGATTACAACAAATGAGATGAAAACAGTTATCAAAAAACTCCCAACAAAGAAAAGTCCAGGGCCTGATGGCTTCACAACTGAATTCTACCAAATATCAAAGAAGAACTAACTCCTATCCTTCTTAAGCTATTTCAAAAAATTCAAGAGGAAGGAAGACTTCCAAGCTCCTTTTATGAGGCGAGCATAATTCTGATTCCAAAACCAAGCAAAGACAACACAAAGAAAGAAAATTATAGGCCAATATCTCTGATAAATATAGATGCTAAAATCCTCAACAAAATATTAGTACACCGGATCTAACAATATATGGAAAAAATCATACACCATGATCAAGGGGGATTTATTCTGGGGAGGCAAGGCTGGTACAATATTCATAAATCAATCAATGTGATTCATCACATAAACAAAAAGAAGGAGAAAAACTACATGATAATTTCAATAGATGCAGAAAAAGCATTTGATAAAATCCAGCACCCATTCATGATCAAAATTCTCAGCAAAGTGGGAATACAGGGAATATACCTCAACATGATAAAAGCCATCTATGAGAAACCCACAGCCAACATCATACTCAATGCGCAAAAATTAAAAGCAATCCCCTTAAGATCAGGAACCAGGCAGGGGTGCCCCCTTTCACCACCCATATTCAACATAGTCCTGGAAGTCCTAGCCATAGCAATCAGACAACAAGAAGAAATAAAAGGCATTCAAGTTGGAAAAGAAGAAGTAAAGCTATCATTATTTGCAGATGATATGATATTGTATATAGAAAACCCTAATGTCTCAGTCAAAAAACGACTGGACCTGATAAATGAATTTAGCAAAGTGGCAGGATATAAAATCAATACTCAGAAATCAGAGGCATTTTTATGTGCCAACAATGAACAGTCAGAAAGAGAAATTAAGGAAACAATCACTTTCAGTATTACAACCAAAAAAATAAATTACCTAGGAGTAAATTTAAACCAGGAGACTAAAGACTTGTACTCAGAAAATTATAAAGCATTGATAAAAGAATTCAAGAAAGATACAAACAAGTGAATGCATATACCATGCTCATGGTTAGGAAGAATAAACATCATTAAAATGTCTATATTACCCAAAGCAATCTATAAATTCAATGCAATACCAATTAAAATACCAATGACATACTTCAAAGATATAGATCACATATTCCAAAAATTTATATGGAACCAAAAAAGGACACGAATAGCC
This sequence comes from Saccopteryx bilineata, assembly GCF_036850765.1. Classification (NCBI taxonomy): domain Eukaryota; kingdom Metazoa; phylum Chordata; class Mammalia; order Chiroptera; family Emballonuridae; genus Saccopteryx; species Saccopteryx bilineata. The sequence continues at coordinate 53,949,508 of NC_089490.1, forward strand.
TCAGCAATCTTTTTTTATATTTTAAAAAAGAAGAATTAAGTGGGAGGTATCACACTTCCTGATATCAAGTTATATTATAAGACCATTGTACTCCATACAGCCTGGTACTGGCATAAGAACAGGCATATAGATCAATGGAACAGAACAGAGATCCCAGAAATAAACCCACAGCTCTATGGACAACTGATATTTGACAAAGGAGGTAAGGGCATACAATGGAGTAAAGCCAGCCTCTTTAACAAATGGTGTTGGGAAAATTGGATAGCTACCTGCAAAAAAATGAAACTAGACCACCAGCTTACACCATTCACAAAAATAAACTCAAAATGGATAAAAGACTTAAATGTAAGCTATGAAACCATAAGCATCTTAGAAGAAAACATAGGCAGTAAGCTCTCCGACATCTCTTGCAACAATATATTTGCTGACTTATCTTCATGGGGAAGTGAAATAAAAGACAGGATAAACAAATGGGACTATATCAAACTAAAAAGCTTTTGCACAGCTAAAGACAACAAGAACAGAATAAAAAGACAAACTACACAATGGGAGAACATATTTGACAATACATCTGATAAGGTGTTAATTACCAAAATTTATAAAGAACAATCCAATTGAAAAATGGGAAAAAGATATGAATAGACACTTCTCCAAAGAGGATATACAGATGACCAATAGGCATATGAAAAAATGCTCAACATCACTAATCATTATAGAAATGCAAATTAAATCAACAATGAGATATCACCTCACACCAGTCAGAATGGTGCTCATCAACAAAACAACACAGAATAAGTGCTGGTGAGGATGTGGAGAAAAGGGAACCCTCCTGTACTGCTGGTGGGAATGCAGACTGGTGCAGCCTCTGTGGAAAACAGTATGGAGATTCCTCAAAAAATTGAAAATCAAACTGCCTTTTGACCCAGCTATCCCACTTTTAGGAATATACCCCAAGAACATCATAGCACTGTATGAAAAGGAAAAATGCACCCCCAGGTTTATGGCAGCATTGTTCACAATAGTGAAAATCTGGAAACAGCCCAAGTGTTTGTCATAGGACGAGTAGATTAAAAAGCTTTGGTACATATATACTATGGAATACTATTCAGCCATAAGAAATGAGGATATCGGATCATTTCCAATAACATGGATGGACCTTCATAACGTTATATGGAGTGAAATAAGTAAATCAGAAAAAACTAAGAACTATATGAATCCATACATAGATGGGACATAAAAATGAGACTCAGAGACATGAACAAGAATGTGATTGTAACAGGGATGGGGGAGGAGGGAGGGGCAAGGAAAGAGAGCAGGGGTGGGGGAAAGGAAGAGGCACAAAGAAAACCAGATAGAAGGTGACAAAAGACAATTTGACTTTTGGTGAGGGGTATACAGCATAATCAAATGTCAAAATAATTTGGAGATGTTTTCTCTCAACATATGTACCCTGATTTATCAATGTCACTGCATGAAAATAATAAAAAAATTAATAAAATAAATAAAAAAATAAAAAAATGTCTTCTATGTCCTTTTTCATGCAGTTATAGTTCTTACTAAGTTTTTTTGAGCATGTTTATAACTATATTTTTCAAATTTATATGTGATAAATTGCTTGCCTCCATTTCATTTAGCTCTTTTTCTGGAGATTTATTTTTTTCTTTTGTTTTAGGCATGTCTCCTTCCTTGTCATTTTGACTCCCTTTTTCTGTTTGTTTCTGTGTATTTCATCTATCCACTATGACTCCCAGTCTTGTAGGGTCACAATCTCCTTGATCACCGAAGCAGAATGCTCTAAGGATGTCTTGTGTATGTGTAGGTTATGTGGGTACTTTTGTTGTAACTGAGTCTTGATTTCTGTTGGTTTGTTCATGCAGGAGATTCACCCTCAGGCTGGCTGATTGTGAAGATCAACTCTGACACCATTTTACAAACTACTATGCTGGTGCTGACCACATAAAGTGGAAGTTACCTCAGCAGGCTTTGGTACCTGCCAAGATCTTCGTTTGGATATGCTGCTTGTGAAGTTAATTGGATCCTGCTCTGATGTTGCCTGAAGCTGGCCTCTGGGTGTGTTGGCTCTGGGGCCTCTTGGAAGGGACTCTGAGGCAAACCAGTATTATACACTGTTTGTGACTGGCTCTGGGCAACCTGTTTAGAGCTACAAAGTGACCCACAGTTTGTGGCTGCCTTATTGGGCCTGGGTGTGTGCAGGCAAAACCAAGCTGCAAACAAAAGTTGACTTTTAGCAGTACTGGGCCCAGAGAAATGCTAGCAAAGGTCCTAAGTCACCCCTTAACCTGCCTCCACCTACCTCTGCCTGCTGGCAGATTAAATTCAGTCACTGAAGAAACCTCTGGTAGTTTCAAGTTGCATGAGGTAGGTTCTCAGTGTGTCACCAGGTAGGGGCGAATGTTATTCACCAGACTGCTACAAGTTCTAACTCAGTGCAAATGGTAGGTCTAAGGCTACTCAGCAAATTCCCCAGAGTATATCAAGTCTAATTGCCATCTGCTGGGTAATTGTACACCTTTGTGGTGGGATAGGATTTCATGGAGTCATCAGGGTTGGCAAACAGAGTTTATCAGGCCTAAACAGACCAAGATTTGGCTGTGTAATGGAAGGTTCTGTACCAGTTGGATATAAGAGGGAAAAATGCCCCTGTTCTAGAGCTACCCAACTTAGTCTGTCCCAGCTTCTATCAGGAGCCAGATCTCAGCAGTACATGGTTGCTGCCTACTGTTTTCTAACTTGTATCTTATTTTTTATTTATTTTTCTTTTTGCTCCTCTGAATGAATTTCACTGCTCTGTCTTTGAGTTTGTTGATTCTTTCTTCCACTTTATCTAGTCTGCTGTAGAGTTCCTCTACTGAATTTTTCAATACACTCATTGTATTTTTCAGCTCTAGATTTTCTGTTTGACATTTTAAAAATATTTTCTATCTTTATGTTAAAATTCTCACTTTGTTCTCCTGACCTCAGGGAGAATCTTTATGACTTATTTTGAACTTCTTTGAAATAAATTATTTATCTTTATTTCATGAACATCTATTTCTGGAGTTTTATCTTATTTTTTTTGTTTGGAACATAGTCTGTTGTTTATTTTCCTTGATCCTTTCTCCTTTTTTTTGTATTATATACAACAGTTCTCTTCGTCACTCTTGTTAGGGTGAGCATTCTAGGAGAAAAATCTTATTCTTTAGCCCAATTCTAGATCTTGTTTGTCTTTCAAACCTTTTTGATTGTCCAAGCCACCTTCTTTGTTTTTAGTGACGCCTAGTTGTTGAGGATGTGCTAAGCCCTGTCAGTTTTTCAAAAGGGGATATCTCAGTTTACCTAGATACAGGCTTATTAAAAGCTGGACTCTCAGCTGCAGCTTTAAATGTATGCAAATAGGCTTCTTTTAGGAAAAACTGGGAGCTGGGCATTTCTGTATGCTCCTTCTGAGCACTGCAGATATAACCAGTTAGGAACAGTTTCTCTGTTTAATACAGTCCTATAGAACCTGGAAATACATGCTGTATTGACCATCAGAGCCAGGTGATCAAGGGAACACAAGATATGTAGAAACTCTTTTTAGGGAGATAATGGTGACATGGAGTGGAGCAGAGGGACCACAGAGATGGCTTCTACTGGCCTTTCTGGTCTCTGGAGAGAATGGCAATCAGCCACTAGATGTGTGCTCAGTTAGAAGTCTCAACTTCAGGCAGCAGCTTTTATTGTATGCATATAGACCATTTTCAGTGGAAAACTAAGAGGTTGAAACTTTTTTATACCCTCTGTGCTGATCCTTAGGGAGATAACCATGAACTCTTCCTTCCTTCCTTCCTTCCTTCCTTCCTTCCTTCCTTCCTTCCTTCCTTCCTTCCTTCTTTTTCCTTTCTTTCTGTCCTTTCTTTTAAATAATGGATCTGTTGGATGCCAACCCTTTCGGTTTTCAGACCTAAGAGTTTTGCAGATCTGTCCTTCAGGTAAAAATCTTAAAGTTGGCATTCTACATGTTAGCCCCAAACCCTTCACTCCTTAGGAAGAAGCTGGGGTTGGGGACTGTTAGTTCCTTCACAATTGTATGATGCTGTGCCAGGGGTGGGATTAATGACAACAGTGTGTTTTAACCTATCCTATCCATTTTGATATGGGTACTTTTCTGTTCACTCAATGTGTAGAAATAACTCAGCTAGATTCTAGATTCAGAGGGAATTTTTCCATGGATAGCTATAGATTCTATGTATCTGTGGAGGAGTGCATTCCAGAGCCCCGTAGGTATTTATCTTAGACTGGAACTCCCAAGCTTGTATTTTCTTATATCTAAAAGGATGGTATAGAAGTTAATTTATTTGGTTACATAAAACAAAACTCTGACTACAGCATTAAACAAACAAGTGGTTCACTTTTCTCGTTTATCAGGAAGTCTGGAAATAGGCAGTTCATAGTTGGTCTGTCTGCTTTTTTATGTGGTTATCCTGGGCTGCTTCTGTTTGCTCCACCATACTTAGTTTATGGTTTTCATTTTTATGAGTCGCCAGCATGCACAGTATCCATATTTTAGGTGAGAATAAGGGAAGAGTGTAGTTCAAAAAGGCATGCCACATATTAGTTTTAATGAGGAAAACTAGCTTCCCCATGTAGGCTTTCACCTCCATGTTGTTAGCTAGAGCTCTGACACAAAGTTGTTCCCAGCTATGAGGAAATCTAAGACATTCTATTTTTGCTGAATACATTGACATCCTGGATAAAATTAGAGTTCTGATAGTAACAAAAAATGTGAGAATAGGTAATGGGTAGGCAATATCAATATCTACTTAACTGCTTTTGGTTATTTGGAGGTCATAGGTGATGACACACATGAGATACAGTATATACATTGAGTGCTCAAATAATGACTACTCCCTATTTTGTGGTTATTACTATTTCATGCTAAAATGACAGTTTGCCATGATCATGAAAATAGTGTTGTATGATATAATTACTACATTTAAAAATACACATGTCTAAAAATATAAGAAGTATCTGTTTCTCAACTGTTTTTCATAAATTCTGCTTTGTTATCCAATGTGACTTGAGTCAGCTATCTGTTTCATTTGACCTATTAGATATTAAAAAATGAGAAGAAGCAAATAAGTTGGAAAAATATGTATTTAATTCTTGTAAATGTGAAAAATCTAAATAAACAATAAAACCAGATTAACTAAAAAATGTTTATTACTTTTGGGAGTCTTAATCTGAGAGATAATCCTTTCAGTTAGAGAAAGTGACCACTTATATAATGTGGTTCAAGGGAAAATTGGAAAATATATTTTATTTGGAAATGCCTTCTTGCCCAAAATGATTCCTAGTATTCTTTTTTGTTAGCCTGCCACATGCCTGAAATGCTCATGGTTAGAATCTTACGAGAATGTGTTTCAACACATGTCCTCCTAACATATGTGATCAGAAAAGAAATTCTGACTGAGGCATTAGTAATATATATATATATTGATATATCATCTTATCAGTGATTGTACGAACAGGCTGCTGTGAAATTTAGTAGAAACAAGGTCTATTATTTGGTTGAGGAAAGGAAGATTTGAAACTTTGGGTAAGGTCAAAAGTATGAAAATTAGAAAAAAAACAAAAGACAGCAGGTGAAGATTAGAAAGGTCAAACACCATGGGAGACATAGGACTGTTTCTTCTTTCACTGCCTCCATGTGCAATAGCAACACAGAAGCACTTCATTATCATTGCATAGGGATCACAGAGTAAAAAGAATGTTTGACTGAAATCCAACTCAAGGATTCTGCTATTTGACAGGGGCTGGGAATCATAGTTCTATGAAAAAATTTTTTTTCTATGAAATATTTACAGTGGCATTTTAGGTGTGACTAGTAATACTTTAGAACTCCTGAGAGCCTCATCTTGCTCTCCCCCCACTTGAGCCACTGCTGTTAAACACTGTGGAGGTAGAGAGGTTTCCTGCTTCCATGAATGTCTTTTAGAGTCTCGTTTAGACTACCTGAATGTTGGCAATTAAGAAATTTCTCTAGGTTGATAAAAATAGAAAGAGTTAACTTTTTTTTTAGCTAGACTTACATGTTTTACTTGCTATGCAGTATGCTGTATTAGCATTAATTTGCATGGTCAAGGGAGCAGGAGCAATATTGGGTGGTTGTGGAACAGACTAAATTACACTTTCTTCTATAGATCAGCACCTTTGAAAGGTTTAGATTAGATCTTAAATCTATGTTTTTTTTGGTCTTTGATTATTCTTTCTATGTCTACTTAGGAAATATTTATGTGTTATTTATACAATGCCTTTGTAGACATTTTAAATATTGACAGATTTAATCCTTATAAATTCAGTTAGTTAGATATTCTTATTATTACCACTTAGCAGTGGAGAAAGCTATGGCACAGTGATTGAGCAACTTGCCCAAGATCATATAGCTAGTAAGTGGGAAAGCCAGCCTTCAGACCCAGCAATCTGCCTCCAGGGCCCACTCTCTAAGCCTGTTCTTTCTCTTAAGGAACATACAGTCAGACTGACTCACAATCATTTTTCTTAGTTGCCTTTTGTCTTAAAATCCTATTCATTCTATAGTTTTAACACAGAATATTTTAGTAGTACTTTACCTATAGCCCACCTTGTTTTCCTTTAAATAGATCCACAACTGTGACATAAAATTCATAAGGTATTATGCCTAACCAGGTGGTGGCACAGTGGATAGAGTGTCGGACTGGGATGTGGAGGACCCAGGTTCAAGACCCTGAGGTCTCCAGCTTGAGCACGGGCTCATCTGGTTTGAGCAAAGCTCATCAGCTTGGACCCAAGGTCAAGGGCTCAAGCAAGGAGTTACTTGGTCTACTGAAGGCCCACGGTCAAGGCATATATGAGAAAGCAATCAATGAACAACTATAGTGTTACAACAAAAAACTGATAATTGATGCTTCTCATCTCTCTTTGTTCCTGTCTGTCCCTATCTATTCCTTTCTCTGACTCTCTCTCTGTCTCTGTATAAAAAATAAGTAAATAAATAAATAAATTCATCAGGTATTAGATATTATTCATTTAAGTAGCATTATTTTCACTTCACTTTTCAGAGTTAAATAAAGGTATAAGAGTTTCTACATATTCCTATTATTATTTATGTATATATATTCTTTTGTAACTTTTATACAAATAATCACCACCAAAAGCATTAAACATATGTATAAAAAACCCAAAAATGTAAAAAAGCTTGTAATGGCAGACAATAAGCTATTTCTGATAGTTAGTGTGTCACTGGTTTTGTGCCATGGTGCCTAGAGTATTACTATGCAAAAAATAATATAAAAAAAGCTCCCTAATATCAGTAGCCACCACAGTTTTTATTTTCAGTGAATTGACCATTTCTATTACATGTTACTTCTAGGACAACTAGAGGGACCCAAGAAAGCTAAATGAATCAAGAGTGAGAATAAATATATAAATACTTAAAAATATATATATATAAATATGTATATATATGACCTTTAACCAAATAGAATTATACTTGTTTTCTGGAGGTATTTCTGTGCAGAAGGATGAGTTTTCATGATATATGAATGAACCCTGATGTGCACTTTGAGGGCTGGTGGTGTTGAAGCTGGTGCTTCTCAGCTCATAAGAATGCTGAATTTTTGCCTCTTTTCGTCCTTCTGCATTCAGTGACTCATGTTATAGCTTGAAATGATCTGTGGTGAGACTACTTACACTATGCAAATCAAGCAACAGTGGAAATCAGGGCTTTCCTTTTTCCCCAGAGACAGCTGTCAAACATTGACAATCACAGCACTGGATGCTTGGATACATAATGTATGTGTGGTAGTTAAAAATCTCCCTCTAATAATTTAAAAGAAACAAACAGAAAATAGAAATACAGACAACCTTTGTCTGTCTGAGCTATATTTATTTTTCATACTATGTGATTGAAAGTTTATCTTAAGAGAACACCTAAGAACACCAAATTTACAACTGGACCTTGTAACCAGACCTTTCAAAACACAATCTCCGTCAGTCGGCTTTGGAAAGCTTTGTCAGGAAGAGAGCCCTCACAGCATTTTTATTTCCATTTTTCACCAGACATTTACAAAGAAAAATGACTTCCTACCAAGGATCCATTAGCCCCCAGCACTGATGCTAATGAGCAAACTGCAAGTGAGCTGGAGAACAAATGGATATGAGTCACCAAATACATTTAGCTGGCACTTCCTCCTCCGCTTCCTGCGTCACTGCAGAGACACTTGTTCCTTAGGAGCCAGAGCAAATGTCACAGCCCTGCCGTTGTATATTGCTGGGAGAATTGCTAACCTGAACGGGTTCCCTTAAAATGACGTACTGATTTGTACTTGTGAAATCCTCTGTGCACATACATTCCCATATTTGGGCTCTGAATCCAGGTTGAAATGCTCTTAAAAGAATAATACTAAGCTAAGAGCACAGACTCTTTTAAAATACATTGCTTTATCAAGAGCAGAAAGCCAAACAAATACAATTGGGAGCAAGCGTGCTTTTTCTGTAAAAATATAAAGAAACACACCATTACGAGGCAGGTCATAATGGCAAGTACCACCAGCCAGGAGCAGGGAAACAGTAAATGCTGCCCCATAGGAGGTTAGCTCGGTAGGATTCTGTTAGTTTATTTTTTTGTGCGCCTTCCTAATTGCTGGTGCTGCAAGTAAATGAAAAGAGGTTTGTAGCTCTAGGGCTTTCCTAGGAATGCTTCATAGCATTGACTAGTCAACAAGCAGCAGATGGAAGAAAGAAAGTTTTCTGATTAACCTTTGGGAAGACGGGTGTATACATGGATTGCTAATGGAACCAAATGGTAATTTCCAGTTTATGCTACTGAACAAATTATGCAGATGCCTTGATGAGTGGCAAAGCATTTATTAAGAGACATTTTTATTTTTAAGGATGATTTTTGTCAACCAGGAGTTGGTAAGCGTAATGAGGCAAAACTTTGTTTCAGTGGGAACTCTTGCAAAGCTCAACTCTAACTTATTTGTTTATATTCTTCTTGGTTCCAAAAATTAATTAAGCCACTTTGAAAGAATACATGATACAAGCAAGTAAGTTCAGCAAAAAAGAAAATAAACATGAAAAAATAACATATGTGGGATGAGGTGAGTTCACAGTTTGTGGGATTGAGGCTTCCTTTATGTGTACTAGAGATAGGCCATAGATTTGGTTTTGACCTTTTAGGAAGTCAGGATAGAGAGGCATTGATGGATTATTGATGTGTCTGTGTGCAAACAAACCAGTTACTCAGACAAAGCACTCCTGTTCTACACTGAGCAATAGGAAAAATTGACTGAAAAGGTAAGTAAACATTTAAAATTTGGGAGGGGCACTGAGTAGCAATAAATATTTGGTTTGATGGACATCATCTTTAATTAATTTCTTAAAGGATATTATATTTAAAAAATATAGCAACCAACATTTTGGTACTAAAATGCAAAAATTTATACTAATAAATGTATAACAAAAAGATAAAAACAAAATGAGAGTAAATCTAAATGGGGAGCATTTTAAATGGTTAGCAAAATTAATAGAAAGAAACCTAATTCATGGTTGTAAAAATGATATAATAATAAATTGAGTAGCAGTAAAAATTACATAGTACAGCAAAGATGTATAAACCTTAGAAGGGATCTTTTATTATTATAAAACCTTCCTGTCAGTTGTAACCATGGGCACTCAGAAGAATCAAAGCAAAAGGACCCTGAACCACAGCTCTGTTCAGTAAGTATTCTTTCTTATACCTAATCTCACATTTTATTTTATTATTATTATTTTTTTATTATTAAGTGTGAGTTGGGGAGGCAGAGACAGACTCCCGCATGTACCTTGACCAGGATCTGCCCAGCAAGCCCCGTATGGGGCAATGCTCTGTCCATCTGGGGCCATTGCTCTGTTGCTCAGCAACTCAGCTATTTTACCATTTGAGGTGAGGCCATGGAGCCATCTTCAGCACCTGAAACCAACATGATCAAACTCTTTGAGCCATGGCTACAAGAGGGGAAGAGGGGGGGGCAGAAAGAGAGAGAGAGAGAGAAGGAGGAGGGGTGTAGAAGCAGATGAACACTTCTCCTGTGTGCTCTGATTGGAATTGAACCTGGGAGTTCCACACACTGGGCTGACACTCTACTGCTGAGCCAACCCGGCCAGGGCCTAACCTCACTTTTTAAACTAAAAGGGTTGCCTGTTTGTGAGGTAGTCTTTTTTTTTTTTTTTTTTTTTTTTACAGAGACAGAGAGAGAGTCAGAGAGAGGGATAGATAGGGACAGACAGACAGGAACGGAGAGAGATGAGAAACATCAATCATTAGTTTTTCATTGCAACACTATAGTTCATTGATTGCTTTCTCATATGTGCCTTGACCATCAGGCTACAGCAGACCGAGTAACCCCTTGCTCGAGCCAACGACCTTGGGTCCAAGCTGGTGATCTTTGCTCAAACCAGATGAGCCTGTGCTCAAGCTGGCGACCTTGGGGTCTTGAACCTGGGTCCTCGGCATCCCAATCCAACACTCTATCCACTGCACCCCTGCCTGGTCAGGCTATGAGGTAGTCTTTATCTCTGCCAGTTCGTTCTCTTCTTCCCTTTTGTGTAAAGACTATTATAGACTAAAATTCATCAATGACCCAGCTATGCATATAAAAGTTGATGTTTAAACATTAGCTCTTATTTTATCCTGCATTGAACTTTTTTATCTTGCCACTTCAACTTATTATTTGACACAACCTGAATGATGAATTCAACCATACCTTCAAGTTTGCAGAAATATAATTCAGTGGCTCTTTAGTTGACTAAAGGTATGGACAAAGGAAAAAGGGGAAGTATTGATCATAAAAAAAGTGGAGGTTAAAAACAACTTGGCAGGCCCTGGCCGGTTGGCTCAGCGGTAGAGCGTCGGCCTAGCGTGCGGAGGACCCGGGTTCGATTCCCGGCCAGGGCACACAGGAGAAGCGCCCATTTGCTTCTCCACCCCTCCGTCGCACCTTCCTCTCTGTCTTTCTCTTCCCCTCCCGCAGCCAAGGCTCCATTGGAGCAAAGATGGCCCGGGCGCTGGGGATGGCTCTGTGGCCTCTGCCCCAGGCGCTAGAGTGGCTCTGGTCACAACATGGCGACACCCAGGATGGGCAGAGCATCGCCCCCTGGTGGGCAGAGAGTCGCCCCATGGTGGGCGTGCCGGGTGGATCCTGGTCGGGTGCATGCAGGAGTCTGTCTGACTGTCTCTCCCTGTTTCCAGCTTCAGAAAAAAAAATAAATAAATAAAAACAACTTGGCAGAGAGTGGGGATACCTTTTCCTTTTCACAGGAGAGATGGACTTTGAACAAGAATGGTTGGTGCAGCCAGGAGTTAAAACAATTGAGATTGTGGCTTCAACATACTGTACTTATAAAACTGAGAGAAATTCTATTGGTTTTCAGATATTGTGAGGTCAAAGGTGCTTGAGAACCTTGTTGAAATCATAAATTTCTGAACCCTGGGACCCAGAAGGTCTGAACCAGAAGATTAAGGAGAGCAGGGATAGTGCTGGGGGAACAGAGACAGCTGCAGGAATATAATTTTGAGATTTTCCTCAAGTTGATCCCATGCAGGTGATTCACAGATGCTCTCATTTTATATTCTTTTTATCTTTATTCTAGTGCTATTATTTTCTCATGTGTGCATGACTACAGAAAATTTTTATTTTGATTCTAAATGCTGTACATTTAGAACCAGCCTGTGCCATTTACTCTTTCATTGTCACAATCACCAATTTTATGTCTTCCTCCATCTATCTGTCCACATGTATCTGTATCTCTTTTATTTCCATGTGACATCTACACAATGAGTAGGATGCATTATAGGAGATGAACCAGAACTTGAGGAACCTGACTATTTTATAGTGGGCAGCAAGCATGTCTTCTCTTTACTCTAAAGTGTTGTTTCCCAGTCTCAGCATTATTGCCATTTTGGGCCAGATTATCCTTTGTTGTGGGGAGCTGTCTGTACATTGTAGATTATTATTCAGCAGCTCCATGGCCTATGCCCACTAGGTTCCAGTAGCACACTCACTCATGACAATAAAAAATGTGTCTAGATATTGCCAAATGTTCACTGAAGGACAAAATCACACTTGATTGAGAACCATTGCATTAAAGGGAGACATTATTACTGTCTTCCAAGGGTGTTCACTATTCAACCAACCTTGAAATGACAGTTCATAACAAAAGGTAGTAGTCAGTGTTTCCCTTAAAGAAGTGCAGGTATATGAGAGACCCATACAGAATTATCTCCAAACACACTTCAAATATATGTATGGCATCCTTGTATTGAAGCCATGAATATTCTTCTCTCCATCATAAAATTTTAGTAAAATAATCTTTGGTAGATTTTATGTGTATTTTTATATGGAAGTGAGAAGGAACACATCTACTCTTAATATTTCTCATAAAATAGTATTTGGTGAATAATGTAAATGACCTCTTCTATCTGCTCTATAGAATTTTTATATAATTAATCATTTTGTGATAAGTAGAGTGTTGTTTTGGGGAAGATCAAAGAAGAGAACCAAAGTTCAGGCTAATGTGTGGACTTCTAGTTTTCAGAAAAGAGATATACTACTTTAGCTAATAACAATGCTTCTCCTTAGAAATACTATGTGATATTATACAACTACTTTAAGAGGTCAATTTATAAGACTATTTTAGACATCTCTTATTTTAGTGCTTGAGGGAATAAAAATAGAATAAATTCTCTACTGGTCTGATTAGCCAGTAGAGAAATAATTTTCAGATGACATGATATTGTATTTAGAAAACCCTCAAGATGCCATTAAAATCTGTTAGAACTAATAAATTAATTTAGTCAAGTTAAAGGATACAATAAATACACAAAAATCTGATGTGTTTCCATATACTAGCAGTGAACTATCAAAAAGAGGATTAAAGAAAACAATTCTATTTCTAGTTGATCAAAAAGAGTAAAATACCTAGAAATAAAGTTAAGTAAGGTGAAAAATCTATATATTGAAAATTGCAAGACAATAATGAAAAACTTGAAGACATGAATGAATAAAAAATTATTTTGAATCAATATTATTAAAATTTCCAGACTACCCAAAGCAATCTACAGTTTTAGTGCAATCCTTATGAAAATTCCAATGGTACTTTTCACAGAAATAGAATAAACAATCCTATAATCTGTGTGGAACTATAGAAAATTCCAAATAGCCAAAGCAATTATAAGAAATCATGCTCCCTGCTTTCAACTGTATTACAAAGCTATAGTAATTAGAATAGTATGCTGTTGGCATAAAAACAGATATATGGAGAGCCCAGCAATAAACCCATATCTGGTTCATTAGTTTATGACAAAAGATACAAGAAATACAATGGAAAAGGACAGTCTCTTTAATCAATGGCATTTGGAGAACTCAACAGCCACATGAAAATAAAACTTGATAACTATCTTACTCCATATACAAAAATTAACTCAAAATGGATTAAAAACTTGAATGCAATAACTCAAAAACATAAAACCCCTAAAGGAAAACATAGGCAGTAAGCTCCTTGATATAGGTCTTGGCAATGGTATTTTAATCTGACACCAAAAGCACAAGCAACAAAAGCAAAAATAAATAAATTGGACTTATTTTGTGTCATACTAAAAACCTTCCATACAACAAAAGAAATCATCACCAAAATGAAAAGAAAAACTGAGTGGAAGAAAATATTTTCAAATTATATATCTAATAGGAGTTAATATCCAAAATATGTCAAGAATTCATATAACACAGTAGCAAAAAAAAAAAACAAAACAAAAGACAATTTGATTAAAAATGGGCAAAAAGGTCTGAATAGACATTTGTTCAAAGAAGACATATGTAGTACATGAGAAAATGCAATTTCAAATCAAAACCACAATGAGATATCATCTTATACCTGTTAGAATGGCTATTATCAGAAAGATAGAAAATAACTACTGTTAATGAGGATGTAGAGCAAAGGGACCACTTGTTTACTGTTGGTAGGAATGTAAATTGGTTCAGTCACTATGGAGGTTTTTCAAAAAATTAAAAATAGAACTTACATAATATGTTCCAACAATCTCACTTGTGGGTATATATTTAAAAGAAATGAAAACAAGATATTGAAGAGATACCTGCACTACCATATTTATTGCAGCATTATTCACAGTAGCCAAGATATAAAAACAACCTAATGGTCTTTGAGTGGGTGAATAGATGAAGAAGCTAGATGTATATATACAATAAAATATTATTCAGCTATGAGAAAGAAAAAATCCTGCCATTTGTAACTATGAGGATATGCCTTGAGGACATTATGCTACATGAAATAAGCCAGACAAAGAGAGACAAAGGGTGCATGGAATCACTTATACATGGAATCTAAAAGAGTCAAACTCATAGAAACATACAGTAGAAAAGTCATTGCCAGAGGTTCGGCGGTTGGGGAAATAGGGAGAGTTTGGTAAAAGGGTATATACACTTCCAGCTCTAAGATGAATTGATTCTAAGGATCTAGTGTACAGCATCCTGACTATAGTTGATAACACTATAATATATAACTGAAATTTGCTAAGAGTAGACTTAAATGTTCTCATCATGTATATGATATATATATATATATGTGTGTGTGTTAATTAAATGGGAGGGGTACTTTCACAATGTATATGTGTATTGAATTATTACAGTGTACACTTTAAATATCTTACAATTGTATTTGTTCATTATAACTTGATAAGGCTAAAAGAAGTTTAATATTCATTGCTAAGTTGTTGCAGTTTTTATCCCATTGCACAGTTTTATATTAAATATATATAAATATATATAGTATACTAACATAGTATATGTTTTATCTATATAAATAAAAAAATGTAAATGTTTGTTTATTCAAAATCTTAAATCTCTGAAAGTTCTTCACCGATTGCTTTGAAATTTTGACACAACATTGCATCCAAACACGTGTGTGTTTTTATGTTTTTATATACCTACTACTATATAGATGTCACACCTGTGACAGGTAAAAACATGCTTTTTTTTGAAAAACAGCTCCATCTGTTGGACGTAAGAGCAACACATGCTATACTAAATATTTTACGATTCTATTTCAGTGTTATGGGAGAAATATAAATTGCACATAGCTGAAGATATTTTCCGTCAAATACACAAGGAAAATTCAAATATGAACATGGATTTCATAGCAGAAATCTACAACGAAGCGTTGATAATGATTGAAGATTTGTGCTTAGAAATCGTGAACAAAGTTCTCAATCAATTGGAAATGCCATCACTGAATCAATCTGCTGCTGCTTCATTTGATGTAGAATTGCATCATGAACAAAATTACAACATGGGTGATCTTTTGTCATTTGTGCAATCAAATATTCCTAAACTAACGCTTGAGCAAAAAGGCATTTATGATCAAATAATGCAAACTGTCAATAACGGGGTTGGAGAAATCTTCTTCTTAGATGCGCCAGGAGGAACTGGTAAAACATTCCTAATTAGATTGATTCTGGCAGCAATTCGATCCCAAAATGACATAGCCTTAGCTCTTGTGTCATCTGGAATAGCTGCGACATTGTTACCAGGTGGAAGAACTGCTCATTCCACTTTGAAATTGCCATTGAACATGCAATTCATTGAAACTCCCATGTGCAACATTTCCAAAGCATCCAGCATGGGAAAAGTATTGCAGAAATGCAAACTTATTGTTTGGGATGAATGTACAATGGTGCACAAGAAATCACTTGAGGCTCTTGATCGATCATAGTAAGATTTGTGCGGAAACATCAGACCATTTGGAAACGTATTAATATTGCTTGCAGGAGATTTTAGGCAAACATCACCTGTAATTCCTCAATTGACACCAACGGGTGAAATAAATGCTTGCCTGAAATACTCTACTTTGTGGCGATACGTAAAGACATTAAACTTGAACTACAAATATGCATGTCCAGCTGCAAAATGATCAATCAGCTGAGATATTCTTACATCAATTGCTGGAAATTGGGAACGGAAAGGTGCCGGTTGATCTAACCTCAGGACAAATTTCATTGCCTCATAACTTCTGCAATTTAGTGATGTCAAAAGAAGAATTGGTTGAAAAAGTAGTTACCAATATTCAAACCAATTATAAGAATCACGATTGGCTGAGTGTACGAGCTATTCTTGCAGCCAAGAACAAAGATGTCTACGAACATAACAATATTATTCAGTCTAACATTCAAAGCGAGGCAGTCACATACAAGTTCGTCGACACTGTTGTGGAAGCAGATGAAGCGGTTAATTATCGAACAGAATTTTTGAATTCACTCCACCTGCCAGGGATGCCACCACACATACTGCAATTGAATATCAGCGTGCCAATTATCATGTTGCAAAACATCAACCAGCCAAAGCTTTGCAATGGCACGTGGCTTGCAGTAAAAAAATTAATGAGCAACATCATAGAAGCAACAATCTTGACAGGACCTTTCAAAAGTGAAGATGTCCTCATTCCTCGCATTCCTATGATTCCAACGGATATGCCATTTCAATTTAAGAGATTGCAGTTCCCAATTCAATTGGCATTTGCAATCATCATCAACAGAGCTCAGGGCCAATCTTTAGAATTGTGCGGTTTAGATCTAAACACAGATTGCTTCTCACATGGACAATTATATGTTGCGTGTTCGAGTTGGCAAACCAGACAATCTCTAAAAATATTGTATACCCACAAGCATTGTGAAATTAAACATATTAGAAACGTGCACTTTCTCTTTGCTTTCTTTTCCATTTAACCAGACTGAGTCACAGCAACATGTGGCCCGGTACAGCTAGTTTAATAATAAAAATAGATACATTTTTCTTGATACATAGAGAATTGGAGTCAGGTGAGGAAAATACTTCTCTGAGACTAGAAACCAGAAAACCATATCATCACAACTATGCCAATTACTAGTTGCTCATCTCTGGTTCTTAGTTTTGTAGTCAGCGAATGAAGTGATCAGATTATATCCTCCAGCGTTATGCTAAAGAACTCTGCACAGAGTTTTTTCTATGGAGTTTCTCCTAACATCTGGTCAATTTAAACTAATTGACCTATCCATCCAGTTTAACACATAATTATAAAGTAACAGTATGATTGTGCTGGGTATGTTGACTGCTGTATGAAAAGTCCAGTTAGAAGGACAGATGGGCTTTCATCTGTGGTAAAATGTAGGGAAAGCTTCTGAGATATATGAGCTTATTGGTATATCCAATTTTCTGTGGGAGCAGTTATACAAATTACATGTAGTCAATAGTCTTAAAGTTTTTAATCATAATTGACCATGGTACCTACCCAAATCCAATTAACTGAGCCTGGTTGCTACTGAACAACCAACGAGAAGCCTCAAAATTTTAAGCACAAAAGAAACACAGGCAGCTCTATGTCAGAATTATTAATATATAGATTATAGGTGTCTATGTCAAGATGCATTTCTCCTTTGAAATTGGAGTTGTGACTTTAATATGTATAGAAACCAACATTTTCAAACAAGTCATTTTTCTTTTAAAAAAGACAATAATGGTATTCACACCAGAGCTTTATGTTAACAAATAGCACTAACCTCTCACTTATCAGGGCCTATTGGCTTGATGTGTTGTTTAAAGTTTTATGACTGCTTTGCTTGTCTTTTTTTTAAATTTTTTTATTTTTATTTATTTCAGAGACAGAGCGAGAGTCAGAGGAATAGACAGGGACAGACAGACAGGAACGGAAAGAGATGAGAAGCATCAATCATCAGTTTTCCGTTGCAAGACCTTAGATGTTCATTGATTGCTTTCTCATATGTGCCTTGACCGTGGGCCTTCAACAGACCGAGTAACCCCTTGCTCGAGTCAGTGACCTTGGGTCCAAACTGGTGAGCTTTTTGCTCATACCAGATGAGCCCGCGCTCAAGCTGGCAACCTCGAGGTCTCGAACCTGGGTCCTTCCGCATCCCAGTCCGACGCTCTATCCACTGTGCCACCGCCTGGTCAGGCGCTTGTCTTTTTTTTTTAATAGAACCCTTTTATTTCTACTATTGTACTAAAATTAGCTAATATTTATTGAGTTCTTACTCCCATTACATGTGAGGCCTAGAGCTGAGTACACTATAGGTGCTCTCACATTTTATTTTCACAACAGCCTCTTTAGGGTTATTCTCCCATCTCTCTTACATTAAGACTTGAGGAGGCTGAGATTGGGAGGAGAGGATAAACAGGTAACTCAAGTGTATACAACTGTTTAGTGATTTGAACAAAAGAGTTTCAAGTCTGTCTGATAACTCATGTTCTTAAACCAAGATGCTTTACTGCTTTTACCAACATCACTTTATACTAGTTTCTCCTGGGTCAGACATGGCCATTGACAGAAAATTTCAAGTCTCCTTTCAGATTTTACTACTGCTAACCAGGAATATGAAGTGAGGAGAAATGAAAAATAACTCTTTAAAATTGGCTAAGCATTTCAAAATGGGAAAATTGATTTATTGTTGGGTTAGAGTTGTGGCAAAAAGAAAAAAGAAATTTAATACAAAGCACTTTGTGTTTTCATATAACGACGGAATGATAGAGCCAGATGTGATAAGATCTTCTATGAAGCTTGAACCAAGCCAGACTGGACACACACTAGATTGTCTTGTAGGGGACAGAGTGTCCCTTTTCATACTACTACAGGACACTTTGTAGTCACAAACTGAAAAGGCAACCTGATTGCAATCATGAAAAGCCACAATCACCCAAGCGTTGTTTATAAAATTCCCGAGAAATAATATGTAGGAAAAAATAGGTGTAGTGAAAAGTTTCTTGTCATGAAATTGGTACTTTAAAAAGAACAAAGACAAATTTAAACTTGTTCCTTCCTCCCTCCCTCCCTCCTTCCCTCTCTTCCCTTCCCTTCCCTTCCCTTCCCTTCCCTTCCCTTCCCTTCCCTTCCCTTCCCTTCCCTTCCCTTCCCTTCCCTTCCCTTCCCTTCCCTTCCCTTCCCTTCCCTTCCCTCATTTCTTCTTTTCTTTCTTCCAGCACTATTCTTGGTCAACAGAATTTGTAGGCCATTAAGAATGGATTAAGATTAGCTTTTACCTTTATTGATTTTAGACTGCATTCTGTAAACATGACTTGATAGAGTTATTTCAAGTCTCCTTTTTTCTCCAAGTGCTAAGAATACTGTATTCTTCTACTATTAACACTAACCATGAGAAATAGTAGATAGTAGGTGAGATACAGGTAAAACAGTTGCATTCAATATTAGATGTGCCTGAATCCTGAATTCCATGATAAATTAAACTTGCTTTTGCACTTTTATAATATAATTTAATCAAGAAATTTTAGGAAAACTGAGCTGTGGGTCTGGCTCAGGGCAATGTGCTGAGATACTCATGGAAAAGCAGGCTGTAAGCTATGTTTTAATTTTTACTTTTCCATATAGAAATGTGGACAGGAAGTCACTGATTTTCAGCCTTAGAGCTGCTTCCATTACAGGAGATATTGGAAAGATTGGATTTAAATACAATCTTGTAGAGAAGGGCTAGGTAAAGAATTACTAGCATGGAAGAAATATTAGTGGCGTGAAGGCTTTGCATTATTTTGCCTTCCATTTATTAATTCAGTCAACCATTCAATAAAAATTCAGTGCCTACACTCTACCAAGCCATGTTTTCTGTGCGGGGAAAAAGTCACAAACAAGAAAGTTTCTGCCCTAATGGAGCTTATATTCTAGTGGGAGGCAGCCGTAAAATATTTTATAGTATTTGCTTTAGTACTGTCTGTGGGATTCAGCAGGTGAGTGGAATTGAATTGTATTGGGCCTAAAGGTACTAGCAGGTTGTCTGCACTCTGCTGTTATGTACTTAAGGCATCTCTCTGCTTCCCTCACACATTGCATGCAGTAGAAATATTTGGGGGGAGGTGTCTTTGACAAAGAATATCCATTGTTATAATTTTATAATCATAAAGCCTATCCATTATAGTTTAAATAAAACAGCATGCAAGTGGACATCAGAATAAAAGATTTAAAATTATGTCTTATATCCTGTAGCCGTGCTGGCTGGATGTGGCTCAATGCACCAGCAGCGCACATACCACCTGGACGCTTGCTGGAGATGCCGACTCTCAGGCCCACCCCAAAGCTGCTGAACCAGAACCTGCATGTTACCAAGTTCCCAGCAATGATGCTGCTCTTTAGTCCTGTAAGCAGTTCCACATGGAAAGAGTTTTCGCACACATACCCATTTGATCAAATTCAGCTTTAATAATAAACCAACTTCTGAATTGGTTCTGAACTCAGAAAAGCAACTAGATTTTAAGTATTTTTTGCTGCCTGTGGCCAAAACATATTTTGACTAAAATTTTCACTTTTCAACTCATTGTTTTACTTACATAGAAACATAGCTAGTGCAGGGCAAGTCATTGATGTTGTTAACAGTAAAAGTACCATTTTTTCCAAGGTCTGTTTTTATTTTTGTTTTTTAGCCTGTCCATATACTTAGGATATGATTTTTAATAAAATGTACAAAACAAAATTGTGTGTGTATGCATGTGTGTACGTGAGTGTGTGAATGTGTATGTGTGTGAGTGTGTGTGCATATGTGTGTGTGTGTGTGTCTGTGTGTGTGTTGATTAAGAGAGAAAGACTCTCTTCTGGTAAAGCAACAAGAGCAAATAATAGGTTTAGATCCACATCTGGTCTTGAAGAGACATGTTACCTCTTGAGGGGTCCAGGTGAGTAATTTCAAATCTGGTTCTGGTTTCAGAGCTGTTCAAGGCTTGCCTGTGTGTGCCAGGCTGGGGTGGGGGTGTTCAGACAAATAAATAGGTATGAATTTAGGGATTTTCAAGGTCTTTACTCTTGAAATGTTGTACTAACTATTTGGTGTTCGTGTGAGTTTCAGAAATAAAACCTCAACAAAAAATCATATTTGTTTAAGCAGGACAGAATCAAATTCACTTGTTTGTATTTTATTGTTATCATGATTACATTGTTTTCCATCTGCAATGCTTTCCCCACATAGCACATTATTCTCCTTATGTTTTACGGTTCAATTCCTGTCTCACCTCCTCCAAAAATTAGTTTACTTGCATTCTCCTCCTGATTTCTTCTCTATAAAGTTCTTTTGCACATGGAGCATAACTCACAACATTTTTTATTTTTTATTTTTCTGAAGTGAGAAGCAGGGAGACAGAGAGACAGATTACCACATGCACCTGACTGGGATCCACCCAGCATGCCCACTAGGGGGCGATGCTCTGCCCATCTGGGTCATTGCAACTGGAGCCATTCTAGCACCTGAAACAGAGGCCATGGAACCGTCCTCAATACTTGGGCCAACTTAGCTCCAGTGGAGCCTTGGCTACGGGAGGGGAAGAGAGAGAGAGAGAGAGAGAGAGAGAGAGAGAGAGAGAGAGAGAGAGAGAAAGGAGAGGGGGAGGGGTGGAGAAGCAGATGGTTGCTTCTCCTGTGTGCCCTGACTGGGAATTGAACCCTGGACTTCCACATGCCAGGCCAATGCTTTACCACTGAGCCAACTGACCAGAGGCCAGATTCACAACATTTTATTGTACCCTGTTGTTCACCAATTGTTTCATATGTCTACCTTCTCCAAACAAACTGTTGGTCATTTAGAATAGATATGAGTTCTTAACAACGTGATATTCCTAATGTTTCCTAGGGGCTCAGGACATAGTGCTTAGAACAAGTTGTTGATTAAACCAATTTACCCCATTGCTTATAGAATGGAACCCAGGAGAGTTAGATTTTGGGAGAATACATAGAAAAGGAATCAGAAGGCTTATTAAAGCTCTGTAGGGGGGTATGGAAAATTAAAAGATGATGATGGAAAGAGACTTGAGAGCGTTTGCAGTCAAACTGCATAAGCTTCACAGATTTGCCTAAAGCTAACTCTTGATGCTAACTCTGCTTATCCAAAGTTGCCAAGGGAAAGGTTTGCGAAGGGTGGGTGAATGAGGTAACTGAAGCTTAAACCAGGCTCTGGGCTCCGTGATCTTGGCTTATGTTTCTGGCAATAACATACTCTCTGCTATAGAGGTAATCATAGCACACTTATTAGAGGTCATGGCAGATTCCTAGTTTTTAGACTAAAGGCTTAATTGTTCTCCCTTTGGCCTCAAAGGAGCCCCACATTAGTTCACTTAAGCTGATCTTTGAACATGAAGAAGAAAGTTATTGGCAACCAGAAATATCACCACTTTCTAGAATGTAGTTCTAAGCCCTGAAATCTAGGGCTCTGTGGGTTCTTCACATTCAGATGTGATGTGAGGTTTCATGATGTTGTTTCATCTGTGGGTGCTCTGTGGGCATTGGTGTGACAGAGAATACCATGGGAAATCTGCTAAAATTCTTGTTTTGGGGCTTGAGTAGTGCACTCAAGGAGTTCCCTCTGCTCATGTCTCATGTACTTGAATACATTTGTCAGTTCATGGTCCATTAGTATTCATGGCACTAGGAAAATTTGTTCGCTAGTTATCATGCAAGAGGGATGATAATTTTTTTTCTCTTCCCAGAAAAACTTACAGGTTTAATTACTTCACTTGTTTCCATTATTGGAGACCAGAAAAATGGCAAAGTACGTTCTGAGGGATGGCATTTACAGTTCATTGCATATGATGCTTTATTTGTTGTATCTATGCTGATGTACATGTGCTGATAGTTATTCTTGTACTCTGGCTGTGTCTTGTGTAAAGGGCATAGATGTCTCCCAGCATTTTTCAATTACGTTATAACCAAACATGGATTTTTCTGTTATGGTTCATATATAAAACCTCAGAGTGAAATAACAGCAGTTGAATGATTACTTTGTTTTTAAGGTCTTCAATTAATTTTGAAATCCTTGGTGGTCTAATATGATCTGCAAATACACAAGTATCATTCAGTTAGAGGATATTTGTTCAGGCAAGAGACTCTTTATTGACTCTGTAACAGCTGAAATCATTTTGATTGCCAATGTTAACCACATCACTTTTCTCATCACAATTCTGTGTTGTCTTCTCCCCCAGGCCTCTGTCTTTTCACTTTCCACTTCTACACACAAACTTAAGTCCTCTTGATCAGTGGAAAATAACATTGTTACTCATTTCTAAGGTTAAGCTGATTATTTTAAAAAGTGCCTTGAAATTTCTTTTTCATTGTTTTACTCTCATTTCCCTAGATCTTAAGTGTTGCAGTGAAAACACCAGTTTTGAGGAAAATCGTGTTAGTGCAGTGGCTGAAAGCACTCAGTAAAGAGTGCATAGACTTTTTTTTTTATCAGTTAGATCTATGTGTCAATTAGAGTTTTGCCATTAACAATTTATAAGACCATTGAAAAGCTCTTTGGTCACTTTGAAATTGGGACAACCCCATCTGTCATGGTTATAATATTTGTACCAATTTTGAGTGTTTGTTTGTGTGTTCAGTAAGTGTTTGTTTTGTTTCCTAAATAACAATAATCCTTGCTTTGTTTTACTAGAGTATAATATTTTTATGTTGGTTTTGAGTCAGCAAAATTTTATAAAAGCGTCACAGTTATGTTCCAAATTTTTCCCTTGGCTTGTTTTTTTTTTTTTTTTTTTTTTTTTTTTACAGAGACAGAGAGAGAGTCAGAGAGAGGGATAGACAGGGACAAACAGACAGGAATGGGGAGGTGAGAAGCATCAATCATTAGTTTTTCGTTGAGCATTGTGACACCTTAGTTGTTCATTGATTGCTTTCTCATATGTACCTTGACCACGAGCCTTCAGCAGACCGAGTAACTCCTTGCTTGAGCCAGCGACCTTGGGTCCAAGCTGGTGAGCTTTTGCTCAAACCAGATGAGTCCGCACTCAAGCTGGTGAGCTCGGGGTCTCGAACCTGGGTCCTCGGCATCCCAGTCCAACGCTCTATCCACTGTGCCACTGCCTGGTCAGGCTCCCTTGGCTTTTATTTGAAGTTTTCCTTATGGCTCAGGGAACAAATCCAAGTGTGATATCTAAGTTCTTTGAGAAAATTAAGCTATTTTTCTGCCATATTTATTCTCCTCAAGAGTTAGTAATCTTCAAAACAAATATAGTAGACTGCCACAGATTCTGCAAGCATAGGAAAATTTAACACTCTAAT
This sequence comes from Saccopteryx bilineata, assembly GCF_036850765.1. Classification (NCBI taxonomy): domain Eukaryota; kingdom Metazoa; phylum Chordata; class Mammalia; order Chiroptera; family Emballonuridae; genus Saccopteryx; species Saccopteryx bilineata. Next base: position 53,973,616 of record NC_089490.1, read on the forward strand.
CCATAGGCAGGTTATTTAAATATTTTGAACTGAATTTTAAAAATTAACATTAGTTAAGCATATTAGCATATCATAAAATATTAGCATATTTAAGAGTTCTTGAACTAGATATATTTTATTTATTCATTTATTTGAAATTAAATTTTCTTTTTAATTAGATCTGGTTTTCACATCTGTAATATGTTCTTTAGCAAATACTTTACACACATTTTGTATAAGGAAAGGTAGGTAATATAATGATCAATTATGAAATTGACATGCTATTTTATCTTCAGCTGCTCTGTTAAAACTTAAAGTACTGAGCATCAGTTTGGCATGTGGATGTCTCAGGTTTGATTCCTGGTCAGGGAACACAGGAGAAGCACCATCTGCTTCTCTATCCCTCCCCCACTTACTTCTCACTTTCTCTCTCTTCTCCTCCCCTTCTGCAGCCTTGGCTCAATTATAGCAACTTGGCCCCAGGCACTGATATAGCTCCATGGCCTCCACCTCAGGTGTTAAAAAAAATGGCTCTAGTTGTAACCGAGCAGGGGCCACAGATGGGCAGAGCACTTCCCCCTACTGGGCTTGCTGGGTGTATCCTGGGAGGAGCACATGCAAGAGTCTGCTTCCCCTCCTCTCACTAAAAAAAAAAAAAAAAAAAAAAAAATTAAAGTTCTGTGTTATACTATAGCATATCTCTTAGGAGTCCTATTGTGTATTTTATTTGCTCATTATGTTGGTAGTTCTTCAATTTGTAACCAATATGGCACTAGGCATGGATCAAAAAGATATCTGGCATACACTGACAATGGGTTTTCAAAAAGCAAAAACTAAATGATCGTATTTCCTATTTTTATAGAACTATAAAAACATTTTTTTATTTGTATGTATTCTCCAGAAAAGATAAATGTTAAAACAGAATTTGACATTCTGGTGTACAAAGAATTGGATATCCTTGCTTGTATGGTGTCAAATAACGTCAATATAAGAATGAACTAGGCATACTTGAAATAAAGGTGCACATTCAGAATCAAAACTGATTCTGTGATCAGGAAGAATCTCCCTGAATTGATCACCCTTTTCCCCCAGGGAAAGTTAGTATGACATAGTTGAAGTAGCAGAGAGCTTTAAAATAATAATAATTTGGACTTGGGTTGGCTTTATACTTAATAGTTGAATGCCATTAGTTTAGACACCTACCTTCTATAAGCCTTGGTTTGTCATCTAAGACGGTGATGATTAAAATTTCAACTGGGTTACTGTGAGGCTCAAATAAATAATGAAATACTTATATATAAAAGATAAACATTAACATTTTTTATCATAATCACCCAAAAAACCAAAGTATAATGACTGTTGAAACAAAGTAACTGTAGCATCAAGATAGGATGAAAAGGGAAAGTGAAAGTTAATTCAAAATGAATTTAAAGTAAAATAAAAGTCAAGGCTCTTGATTATCTGTATTTATTCTCAATGTGAGAACTTGACTGGGAAATAATGCTGATGAGCACAGATTCACACTGATGGTGAGAAAAACCAAGCCTTGGGGAGATAGATGACCTCTTCTCTGTGTATCTGCCCCTGTCAATGTCTCTTTAATAAGATCATTTGCAGGGATGGTTGAAAGCCTTTCAGACTGCTTAAGTGACAACAATCAGTGATAAATAGCCCCTCTCTAATTACTAGGTAATGCTTTGAAGGTGAATTCTCTTGAGCTCTTACTCTAATCTATTGTTATTCACAAATTGATTACTATGATAGTTATTAAATTGACTACCTCTTCCAAATATAAAACAGATCCCAGTTTTTATGGAACCTTGCTTGGATAAAAATACAGCTCAAATAATGGCATATATATCATTTTAACGTATAGTACAACTCATACATACCACTTGGAAATCTTATTTTCCTTTGCCTTCCCACAGAAAATGTGTGCTGGAAAGATGAGCTTATAACTATAATGACACAAGAGTATGGTGGAAGGGCTGGCATTCAGAGGTTCAATAGATTTCATCTCATTGTCAGTGAAAACTGTTGTACAAGGACAGCTATGAGAAAGAAATTTGTCAAAAGGTTTTGAAAGGGCAATCACAAATTGCCGATGAAAGTAGATGAAGCTGTGAAAGAGATTTATGAAGACTGACTTAGAATTGAATAGTGTTATGAGACAGTTTTGGAATTTCACAGCATGGCTGGGGCCAGGAGAGAAGGGATGAGAACTGGTAGAATACTGAGTCCTGTTTGCCAGCAGACACATTAGGCCCTACCGTTCGGATCTCAGCTGTGAAAGTTGCTGCACTCTGGGCATTTGTGGTTGTGGGAAATGCCTGTGGTTTTCCCAGCCTGCCTCTCTCAGCAGGTTTTCGGAGGCAAGTTACCTTTAAGGCTATAAGAAACCAATAGGAAAGGAAGCAGCAAAAGCTAATCATTGAAACAAAATAGAAATAACAATGAAGTACTATGAACTGAAATAAGTGTTTAGTATGCTGGGAATCATTTTACCATGATACTCAGTGATACTTGCCCACTCCTTAGGGGTGGGGGGTGTCTGAGAGTCTTCCACACAGATAGGACAAATAAGCCTAAAAAGCCTCTGTAGAGATAAGAGGGACTTGGCCAACAGCATGTTTATCCTGGGGGAAGTCAGCAATTTCTACCCCTTACCAAGAAACTCTTTAGAGAATACATCAGTTTACTGAACTTTTCAATCTTAGCCATCTGCTGTCAAATTTTAGTCTATGTTTTAGATTGTCATAAATTTTAGTCTATGTTTTAGATTGTAATATGCAATCATTCTCATTTTAGATATAATTTAAATCATGCTTATAATTGTAATATATCAAAGTGACCTCAGGACTGCATAACTGCTCCTGTCTTCCTGTTTTTTGTTTTTTTTTATTAATAAAAACTTTAAAGGTAACGAAGATTCTAACATTTTAATAGAACAGAATGCAGTTGAAGCCTACCTGTATAGGTTTGTGCAATGTGGGGTTTTTTTGTTTGTTTGTTTTTTTTGTATTTTTCTGAAGCTGGAAATGGGGAGAGACAGTCAGACAGACTCCCGCATGCGCCCGACCGGGATCCACCCAGCATGCCCACTAGGGGGCGACGCTCTGCCCACCAGGGGGCGATGCTCTGCCCCTCCGGGGGTCGCTCTGCTGCGACCAGAGCCACTCTAGCGCCTGGGGCAGAGGCCAAATAGCCATCCCCAGCTCCCGGGCCATCTTTGCTCCAATGGAGCCTCTCTGCGGGAGGGGAAGAGAGAGACAGAGAGGAAGGAGAGGGGGAGGGGTGGAGAAGCAGATGGGCGCTTCTCCTGTGTGCCCTGGCCGGGAATCGAACCCAGGACTTCTGCACGCCAGGCCGACGCCCTACCACTGAGCCAACCGGCCAGGGTACAATGTGTTTTAATTTTAAATAAATGAGCAAAATTAAAGTCCTAGTAGACACATTTCTAGTTTCACAGGAAGGTACAGTGCGGTTTTGTTGGGCAGGGAACATGGCATATGTGGATTTGGAATCTGATGGATTGGATTTAAATCACCAGCTGAGCATTCTTCAACAAATTAGTTAATTTTTGTGTTTTGTATTGCTAATCTGTAAATTGAGGATGTCACCATCTTCCAAGGTTTTCATGAGGATTAAACGACATTCATACATTAAAAAAACATAGTGCTGGTACATAACAAGAAGTCAAAATGTTGTCTTTCATTTCCTTCTCTAGGGCGAAATCTCTTATAGTTTGAATTTACTAATAAGGAGTGGGAAAAGTGTGATTAAGCAATCAGGACTAACTATGTCCCCCTGAGAAATAGCCCATCTGGCCATATATATTTTACAGGATGAAACAGTTAATATAAACATATTTTCAATTGAATACTTAGATTTATGTAAATGGTATATTATAAAATCACAGAATTTTTTTATTTTTTAAAAATGTAAATACAATTTGTTTATTACCACAAATGACATAAATTACAAAATTATCATAAGAACAAACTTGATATTTATTAATAAATTTCAAAATGATGGGACATGTTTTAATAAGATTTAAGAATGGAGTTAGTGGGAGGAATTGCAACTGAGATACCAGTCTCACAAATAGACATGACATTCTCCATTCATGAATCTGGTATCTAAGCTGCCACCTTTTTCTGGCTTCCTCATTAATTCTTGCATAAGAACTAGAATCTGAACATCTCATTTTGTGCTTCCTGAGGCATACTGTGCAGAACGTTAATGATCAAAAACAGAAATAGAGACACATTTAAAACTGGTGTTTTCACTGCTACATTTTAAGATCTAGGGAAAAGAGATAAAAACAATGGAAAAGAAATTTGGTTGCTACAATTTTTAGGTCATACTGAAAAACAAAGGTACTAAGAACTAGAGGAAGGAAAATAGAGTTTAGTTCTTCTGGTCATTATTCTGTTGAGACTTAGCAAGCCACACTTGTGCTCATGCCATACAATAGTGTTGCTCTCTGTCCATCCACCACTGCTCATGCCCATTTAGGCTTAGTTCTGACCCATCTCTCTATGCTTTTGAACTTTTAAAGTTCTTTCTTCAACTACCCTGATTGCTTCCACATATGTTACCCATCTGCATGGAAGATAGTAGCTATTGTGCCACTTTTGTTCACTTAACCCGAGACAAAGAGCACATTTCTGCTCTCCACCACTTTGTGGTACCTTAGAGTGAAGGGGACAGTTAGCATAGACTATAATAAACTCCTTAATGTTGTTACTTAACTTTTTATTTTTTCATATTTCCAAGAACAACATGCTCATTTGAATCAATTAAACTTAATCTAGTGAAGAAGTATATTCTAACCTCATGATCATTATTTCTAAATTAATCACTATATTTCTCAAATGTACATTCATGCTTAAAGCAGACTGTAGTCATCTTAAAATACATGGTGACAAAGGCTATCAAAAATTCAGAACTTCAGTGATATTTAAAATTAATGTTTAGCCTCATAAGGGTCTTCTTTGTATTGAAATAATTTTTAAAAAAACTATAACGTTTTGCTTTTGATTTTCTTTGGTAGTTACCACTATGTCTTTCTAAAATGTTGTCTAAATGTTCAACTGTTTTGGTTTTTAAACATGATGCTTACTATGTATATATACAAGGGAAAAATTCAGAGTACAAAATACTATACAATAGTTCATCACTTTCCTATCTCAGATTACCATTTATCTATACAGGGTGGGGCAAAAGGAGATTTATAGTTCTGAGTATGTGACATATGAACAACTGTAAACCTACTTTTGCCCCACACTGTATATCTGATAGGCAGAATAATGCCCCTATCCTAAGATATTCACATTCAGGCAGAATAATGCCCCTATCCTGAGATATTCACATTCTAATCTCTGAAACGTTATGAATATGAGTATGTTTACATGCATGGGAAGAAGGACTTTAAGGATATGATTAACAGATGTGACATGAAGATATTATTCTGGATTATTCAGTTATGCCCACTGTAATCATAAAGGTCCTTATAAGAGGGAGGGAAAAGGGTTAGAGTCAGAGAAACATTTGAAGACGCTACGCTGCTGGCTTTAAAGGTGGTGGAAGGGGCCAGGAGCTAGGAAATTCAAGTGGCCTCTGGAAGCTGGAAGAAGCAAGGAAATGAATTCTCCTTAGAAAATACAAAAGAAATGTAACCTGTCTACACCTTTGTTAGTGAAAAATTCTAAACCCAAAGAAAAGAGTTTAAAGAAGTTACTTGAGCCAAGGCTAGATCTGGAAGTAAAACTCAGAAGACTGAGAATGTGTTCCAAAGAATAGAAGTTTTACAGTTTATCTTATACATTAAAATCAAAGGAGAAGATAAAGAAAGGTTACATGAAATTCATTGGTGGCAGATTAGGAGGCAGGAGAAAGTCAAGTGGGGAAATCTCTAAGACTGGATAAAAAGTAAAATGGATGGATACATAGTTTTTTATATTGGTGGGTACAGGACAGTTACCATTGAACATACTTGCTTTACAGAGGTATGTATGCAGGTAAAGGATAATGAGGGATGTTGGCATCATCTTAGCTCAGTATCAGGATGTTTTTTGTTGGAGGTCTGGAGAAGAGATCATTCTAACATATTAAGTATATTACCCTAGATACACAAAGTAAAGATTACTCTATCACAGAGGTCTTAAGACATGACTTCTCATTATAACCTGCTTAGTTAGGAATTTTTATGATCAGATATCTTGTGTGTTTACTTTCGGTTATTGAGCTTGTCACATCTGGTTGGTGACCCCTTTTATGTGCAATATAGATTTTTAACACAGTAAGACCCATTTTATTTATTTATTTATTTATTTTTTAAATTTTTATTTATTCATTTTTAGAGAAGAGAGAGAGAGACAGAGAGAGAGAGAAGGGGGGAGGAGCTGGAAGCATCAACTCCCATATGTGCCTTGACCAGGCAAGCCCAGGGTTTCGAACCAGTGACCTCAGCATTTCCAGGTCGACGCTTTATCCACTGTGCCACCACAGGTCAGGCCAAGACCCATTTTAGATTTCTAACCTCCAGAATAAATGTGTTGTTTTAAGCTACAGTTTGTCACAATTTGATTTAGCAGTATTACAAAACTAATAAATCTTATATATCTATTGATATAGCTATATGTCACTATTTCTATTATTTCCATAAGTAAGGACATATTATATTCACTGATGCACCTTTTATTTTATAATGTCATAACAGCTCAAATAGATATGTTGTTTTTAAAAAGAGCTGTGTAGTATTTTGATATAAGGTTGTTATATATAGATAGATAGATAGATACAGTATATATCTTTATTTATTTATTTTATTTTTAGTTTTTTTTTAGCAAGAGAAAGACAGGAAGGGAGAGATACGAAGCATCAACTTGTAGTTGCATAACTTTAATTGTTCATTGATTGCTTCTCATATGTGCCTTGACTGGAGGCTCCAGCTGAAACAATGACCCCCTTGCTCAAGCCAGAGATTTGGGTTTCAAGCCAGAGGCTATGGGGACATGTCTATGATCCCATGGTCAAGCCAGTGAGTTTGCACTCAAGCTAGTGAGCTTGTGCTCCAATCAGAGACCTCAGGGTTTCATAACCTAGGTTCTCACATCCCAGTTAGATGCTCTATCTCCTGTGCCACCTGAGTCAGGCAAGGTTGTCATATATATATACATTTTTTTTTATAATGAGTGCTCTATTCTATTGATACAATTTTTCAAATTGAGACAGAATAGTATAATGCAACCACATGTACCTGTTATCTTAGTTCAACATTTATTAACTTATAACCAAACTTGTTTCTTCTATCACCCACTCTAACTTTTACTGCCATCTCTGCATTACTCCAGACAACATATCATTTCATCTGTAAATATTTTAGTATATATCTCTGAAGCATAAGGAATCTTGTTCCATAGATTTTTGGAGACTTTTAAACATATCCTTAGGATATATTCTAGAAATAAAAATGAACTCTGGGAAAAACACTATTTTTAGTTTCATAATTATTTCAACATGGGCTATAATGAGATATGCTAAATAATGTCCTCCTGTTGTGTTACCAATGCATCCCAGTGCACCAAACTTATTTTGAGAGATTTATCAAATGCTTATCACTTGGGTTCACAGAAAGTGAGTTTAACAGTTTAAAATAAATTTCACGATATATTTACCGTCATATTGACATTCATATAAATTTTAGGAAAATATTTAATTGTTCATTAATTTAATTATTTAAGGATAGTTTTGTGGGTGCTGGGCAAGGCAGAAGTTGTTATAATAGGTCTTTTCAATACTTTTTCTTATAAATAGAACTTGGTTTTTTCAAAGTTGGTGTGCAATATCAGTAGGCTCAAAGACATTTGGAAATTCAAAATTAGAAAAGCTTAAATGCATTTGAAGCTTGTAAAGTGTTTTTCCCAAAATTCATATTGTGAATTTTTAAGTCTTATTTACCTTAATAGCTCAGGTCCTTATATCTATCTACCGAAATAAAAGTTGAAAGCTAAAGTCTGTATATGATGTTAGAGCTGCATTGTATACGTTCCTTTCTCTGCATCCTTTTTCTGTTTCCAGAACCCACGAGTTGCAGGATTTGTCTTTGTTCTGCTTGGTGGTTAACCAATCTGAATGCATGCTAGTAGAGTTCAGGGGTGAGCTCTCCAGAATCTTACAGCAGTTTTAGAAACAAGAGAGTATTTCAGAGTAAACTATATTGTTAGTAGTTTTTCAGCCAGAGTATTTCAGTGTATCTTCCTAGCTTGGATTCAAGCAGAGGCATTAAAGCCATTCAGAATTCTGTAGGGACTGAGTTACTGCTTTACCTTTGTATTGACCCTAACCACACATGAATTTCTGTGGCACCACTTTCTGAGAAATACATTCATGCAATTCATTTAGAGAAATGCCCCTGGAATATTTACAGACATATGCTCATATTTTATTTTACTCATAATATGGATCACTCTACATTTATTTAATATGTAAATATATATAAAGAAAAAAATATGTATAAAGAGATGCCTTCCTGGCATGTCATAAATATTGTTTTTAGTTATCAACATGAGCCCAGCCGAGTTTGAAGTTTTATTTGTCCTTTAAATTGCTTATATGCTCATTGGGTATTTTTTTCTTATTTTTACACATGTGTGAATTTTGGTAGAGTTGTGTGGTTAAAGATTGCTTTCTGCTCTGAGTGTATAGAGTGAAGAGAAAGAAGACACTGATTTATATCAAAGTCAACTCCTTTTCATTGCTCTCTTTGGTTCCAAAAGGCTCAAGTGAAAAAGCTGATCAATTCCCAGAGCCTTATACCATCCATCATGCTATATGGTCACATACTTTGTACAAATTTAATTATATTTATTGTAAGTGCTTGGTTAACTAAATTTCCTAGGAAAGGTCTAAAATAAACTTTACCAATTGACTTCTGCCATATGTTGAAGAATGTTAGAAATCCTACACTAGATTGAGGCTTCTAGGACACTTAACAGCCAAACACCCCTTTTCTTGAGTAAGTGGTGAGAAGTGGTGAATATTTTTGAAAACCAAATAGAGGTAATTTCTCTTAACCTTGAAATAAGATAGAAACAAAAGCAAATCAAATGCTATATATAGATGTTAAGTGGCAACAAAATTTGAACTTGTCTTAGGACTAAATTGAAAGTGATTAAATAAGGTACAAGTGTTATGAATTTGTTACATATACACTTCCAAAAACTAGTTTTTTTCCCTTGTGATATCACGATATTAATTTATGTATTTCATTAATCAGAATTCTTGAATTCCTTAGAGATCTGTATAAATAAGAAAATAATGTAATTCATTTGGGGTCAAATTCTATATAAAAGACCATTTGTCATAAGTCATTTACTCATTGGTGTATTTATTCAACTCGTATGTACTGAGTGATTGCTGAAGACAGGCAATGTAACTAGAAAATATGTGTATATTATTTCCTAACATTATCTCTACTTTAAAGGTGAGGAGTTGATACTCAGAGAGATAAAGTGCCAAGTCAAGTCAGAGTCTTGTGATTTATGTAGAGCTGCGTGCAACCAGGTTTCCTGAGTCCGTTCACTGTTCTACTCGCGATTCCACAGACACCTTTAATAACAGTGCAGAGTAAAATGAGTGCTTTGATGGATTTACAGGTCAAGTGCTATGGAAATATGGGGAATTAATCATGTCTGAGGGAGTAGGAAAGGCCAGATGGATATTAGGCTGAAAATGTTTGACCCGGTCACTCATGTATTTTGCTAAGGAGTTTGTATTTTGTTCATTAGGCCAGAGGGAGCCATTAACAGAGTTTTAAAGAGGCATGAAGCAGTATTCAAGTGTGTATTAAGAGAATAAAATTTGGCATTTGTAAAAATTAGACTAGAGCAGTGTTTATTTCTCCAGCTCTTTTGATTTCTCATGAACCTATAACCTATTTAGTGCTTATAAATTATACTTCTAGTATTATAGTACTAAAATTAGATGTATTATAAAATTATACAAGAAAAATAAAACAGATACTACTCATTCTGAAAATGTTATTTTACTATTAAAATATTTTTGCTTCTTAATACAAAATTAAGAGAGTGATACAATTTTACTTCTACATATAATTTATATATGTTCATATTGAGAACGATGTGATTGAATATATATATTTCTTAAAAATAAAAAACACAAAAGAAACTCCTTGTAGTTTAAACTTTACTATAGAGCTACATGAAGTCCTGGTATAATTCAGTTTATTACTGGAGAAGATTGAGTCTAAGAGGGTTTCTCCCTCCCCAATTTTTGTCACGCTTGTGAAAAAGAATTCAGGCAAGAGACAGGGTGCAGGGTTCAAGCAGAGCAAGCAGTTTAGTAAGAAAAACTGTACACTTGGCACAATGCATAAGCAGGCAAACTCAGCTAGTCTGAGTGCCCCATTGTTGGGATTTTAGAGATTATATAGTACTTCTTATCTATAATTTCAAGGTTCCCCTGCCCTGATATTGGGACTAACATACAGGATTTCAAAGCTCTCCTTCCTGATATTGGGACTAATATTATAGGGTTTCAAGGCCGTTTGAGCAGCTGGTGATTTTGCTTTGGAGACCTTAAGACTGCTTACTCCCTCCTTCAGTGAGAGATAGAAACCCCCTGAAAGTGTTTTCCCCCCTCCCTTTTCCTGACCTGATAACTGTCTATCCTGTCTAATAGTTTGTTTGATACTTTAATTCTATTGCTGCTACAGTTGCTGTAATATTTCTTTACTTTAAAACTTTACCTTTTAAATTAAAGTTTACATCCAATATTACTTTTATTAGTTTCAGATGTACAGAATAAACAGTTACATACTTTGCAAAGTGGTATTTGTTCACTTTTAAATCCTGCCTTTCAATTATAAAAAGTTGTTTTAAAATTTGGCTAGGAAATATCCATTTTCCTGATATCAGGCACTCATTACTAGCTAATTAAAAGATATAGACTTTTAAATTTTTAGTAAGTCAGCTCTATATCCACTATAATATTTTAAAAATTCTTAATAAGTGAACAAAATGTATTTTTTTAGGTTTTTAAATGTCACCAGTATTACTGTTGGGGGTTATTGCATAACCACATTAGATATGATTAGTTCATAATGACTCTACCTCAAAAAATGGGTGTTTAACTACATTGGTGCTGCAATTTTATTCTCTGAGCTTGATATATATATATATATATATATATATATATATATATATATATATATATATATATATATATATATTTTAGTGAAAGAAAAAGGAGCACAAGAAGGACAGAGACAGACAGACAGGAGGGAGAGAGATGAGAAGCATCAATTCTTCATTGTAATACCTTACTTATTCATTGATTGCTTTCTTATATGTGCCTTGACTGGGGTTGGGGGCTCCAGCAGAGCGAGTTACCCCTTGCTCAAGCCTGTGACCTTGGACTCAAACCAGAAAACTTGGCCCTCAAGCCAGCGACCTTTGGGCTCAAGGCAGGGACCATGGGGTCATTTCTATGACCTCACGCTCAAGCCGGTGACCCAGTGCTCAAGCTGGTGAGCCCCCACTCAAGCCGGCGTCCTCAGAGTTTCAAACCCAGGTCCTTAGCATTCCCAGGCCTACATTCTATCCACTGTGCTACCACCTGGTCTTGGGTTTGATTACACTGGGGAACAATTTGTTTTTCATTTTCTGTTGCATGAGGTTTTAGAACTGTTTCTACATATTTCTGCATTGCTGATTCCAAATCTGAAATCCGTTTTTTGGTGCATACTCTAGTTATTATGCAATTTTAATTTCTTTTTGTTACAGTTAATAGCATGCATTGGATTTTAAATTGGAGTTAAAGGGCAACAACTCTTGGATTGAACATAACTTCAAGACAATTAATATTTACAAACATCACTTTTACATAATTATAGTTGTTTTTAAATGTAAAAAAATTATTATCTGATAAAAACACCCTCTTATTTTGTTTTAAGATTGAATCATGGCTTCTTCGAGTAGGCGTAAGTGTAAGAATAGTCCTGACACCTTCTGTTATATATGTGGTTGTTACACACTTCAACGTCAAAGGTGCAATGTTTCATCATTTGTGACACGTGCATATATTGCCTATTTTCAAGTTCCCCTTGACAATCAAGACAAGAATTGAGCTCCTCATATTGTGTGTCATAGTTCTGAGGAAATGCTTCATGACTGGACAAAAGGAAAATGCAAAGGAATGCCTTTTGGTATTCCCATGGTTTGACGTGAACCTAAGGACCCAGCAGTGACTGTTATTTCTGTCTGATCCATACAAAGGGCATCGGCAAGAAAAAATGGCATATGATTGCATATCCTAATATTCCTTCAGCAATATGACCTATCCCACAGTCTGAGACATTCCTGGTTCCAATTTTCAATGGTTTTATTTCTTCTAAGGATGAAGAAAGTGAACATGGTGATCAAGTGTATTTTGATAAGATGCATGAGGAAATGGTTGTAGAATCTGAAGGGTCTTCTTCTGATGCCAAGCAGTCATTAACTCCTCAGCAGTTTAGCCAACCTGAATTGAATGACTTAGTAAGAATGACATAAAAATTGTCTTTGACTTTCTGAAGTATGAGAAGCATAACTGGATCATTTGTGTGGATCTTAAAATGGTAAATTTCCTACTAAGACAACAGAGAAGTTTCACGAAGTATCCTTGCTTTCTGTGTTTGTGGGACAGCTGAGCTCGGGAGAAACACTGGACACAGCAGGTGTAGCCAAAACATGAAGCTCTGGAAGGTGGGATGCAAAATACTGTGAATAAACCTGTAGATAACTGAGACAGGATCATTTTCCCCCCACTTCACATCAAACTTGGCTTAATAAAGCAGTTTGTTCAGGATTTGAATAGAGGAAGTGAATGCTTTCATCATATTATTTCTGCTTTATGTGCCCTGTCTTTCGAGAAGATAAAAGCAGGTGTATTCAATGAACCTCAAATTCAAACCCTCTTATGTGACAAAGAATTTGCCAGAAAGATGAATAAGGAGGAGAAAGTAGCGTGGCAGTCTTCTGTGGCAGTTACAAAAAAACTTCCTTGGCAATAAAACAGAAAACTATGAACTTCTGGTTAAAAGGATGCTGTTGGCTTTCCACGACATTGGATGTAACATGAGCATTAAGATTCACTTCCTGAACAATCACCTTGATAAATTCTCCGAAAACCTTGGAGCTCTTAGTGATGATCAGACTACTTACTGCTGGAGCATCAAACGGGATTGTCCTCAATAAGTACACAAACGCAAGAGCTACAAACCAAATTCTTGCCTGACTAGAATTTAAATAAGTTTTGAGAAAATTTTATGATTAAAATAAGTATTTTAATATGTTCTATTTTAAAATTGTAAAAAAATTCTAATGCAATCATATCTTTTAGTGTATTTACTGCATTGCATAAATTATTATATTTTCACAAAGATGTTGCCCAAGAAGACATACTGCTTCATTATGTTAAACTAAATGTTGAAAATTTTACAATAAGATGAAAACATAAAATCTTGAATTGCAAAAAACCTGTAGCTTACAGAGAAAAACTAATGTCAGATTTGAGATCATTACACTTGAATTAGTTAAGAACAAGTGTTTTTGTGGATGCAACAAAAATTTTGGTTCCGTGTTATTTAGTGCAATCTTCAATTTACTGCTGTTTTCTTTTTTTGTGTGTATGCAGAAATCTTTTTATCACAATTCAATGATGATCAGTTTGATTAAAACAAAATAATAACATCAAAACCCTATTTTAACAGCTTTGTGAGGCAATATATTGAAAGGCCCTTCACTGTCAACTTCACCACAGGTGGAGTGCCCTCCTTCCCCTCAGGATAATTACCACATCATTGAAAATGAGTGGTGGGCCTCCTGCAGCAGAGGGTGCTAGCACTGACTACCATTAATAATTAGAGCCAATCTTTATTCAGAATGCACTTTTTTTCCAGGCATGGTTCTTCATTAACTAATCCTCATGCAACTCTATAAGGTACTAGTCTTTTCTGCCTAGTATGTATGAAGACATGCATTATTTTTTACTTCATGTTGATTAAATTTGGGAGATAAAAATAAATATAAATAGAAGACTTACTATTTCTTTTAGAATTCTGGGAAGTTGACTTCACAGCTCTGAGGCTGTGTGGGCTTCACTCTGGCACCTCTAGAGTAGATATCAGATAGAGTGAGAAAAGGAGATATATGAGAAGGTCATGACAGCAGGCAAGTGGAAAACAATGCCTGTGAACTAGAACAAGGGAAGCAGAGTTACATCAAAGGCAGAATTTATAGAATTAATCCCTCTGACATAAAGTTCAGCTAATAAGAAACTGTGAGCAGCTACAGCACAAAAGGTGTATCTCTGACAGCTCTAGAATTGATAAAATGCAAACTTTCCTGTTGATTCCAAGCTGTGCATTACTTTTTATTTTTTTCCCAGATCCAGAGATTTGATTTTTCACATTCCAGGTTGTTGCTCAGTTAGTAACTAACTGAGTTAGTGCCTCCCTTGGTTCCCCTAGTGGTAGGTTAGGACTGCTGAGAAGTCCTTGACCACTTTCATTTCGGTAAAGTGATTTAAAGCATAGATTAGAAGACTGATGAGGAACGCTTCAGCTGTTGTGAATGTTCTGTTTCATTTACGGGTCTAATCACATGGTCAGTGGTACTTGGGCACATTCTGGACCTACAGATCAGCCTGTACCCATGCAAAAATCAGGCAATTTCCTTTCTTTCTTTCTTTCTTTCTTTCTTTCTTTCTTTCTTTCTTTCTTTCTTTCTTTCTTTTTCTTTCTTTCTTTCTTTCTTTCTTTCTTTCTTTCTTTCTTTCTCTCTCTCTCTCTTTCTCTCTCTCTTTCTTTCTTTCTTTTTTTTATCCTTTCCTTTCCTTCCTTCTTTTAAAGATTTCATTTATTAATTTTATAATAATTATAAAGGAGCAAAGAGTATCAACTCATAGTTGCCTCACTTTTCTTATTCATTGATCATATGTCATATGTGCCTTGACTGGGCAAGCCCAGGATTTCCAATTGGCAACCCCAGTGTTCCAGTTAGATACTTTATCCAATGTGCCACCAAAGGCCAGGGCTTGCCCATGATTTTCAAATGAATAATGGAGCCATCTAGGTATTTATTTGAGTGATGCTAAATAGCTGGATTACTTGTTTTAGTTTAATACCCAATATTTAATTATCTTTGTTAAATTAAAAGGGTAGGAATCCATGCTTTTATGGCAATTAGACTCCTTTATAGGTGTATTAACCAAGCTTTTCCAGAGAAACCAAGCCAATTTATAGTGATATATATGTGTATGTGATATATCTCAATGATATATCCTATATGTGTGTATGTATATATAGTATAAGAATAGTTATATATATTATTATGAGGAATTGACTCACTCAGTTATAGAGTCTGAGAAATTCCACAATCTTCTGTCTGCAAACTGGAGACAAGGAAAACTGGTAGTCTGATGATGTAATTTAGTACAAGTCCAAAGGTTTGAGAACCTGGGAAGCCAATGGTGTAAATCCCAGTCTAAGGGCCAGAGAGATAAGTGAAGTGTCCTAGCAACATCAATGAGCTAGGGAGAAAAAAGGATAAGATCTTTTTTTTCCTAGTTTTTGTTCCATTCATACCCTCAAGGGATTGATTGATTGATTGATGCCCACTCCCATTGGGAAGGGTAATCTGTTTTACTGACCCCACCAATTCAAATGCTAATCGATTTGGAAACACCCTCATGAACATGCCCAGAGATAAATTAATCCGGGCACCTGGTGACCAGTCAAGTTCACACAGACGATTAACTGTCACAAGTGTTCACACTATTCTCTGCAGGGTTTGTTATTAGTATTTTTGCCTAATTCTAAATGAAAAACATTTTCAGTATAAGAAAATCTGGAAAACAAAATAATAATGGAACAAAATTAGTAATAATTTTATTTTCCAGAGAATGCAATGATCAACATTTTGTTGTATGTCTTTTTAGTCATATGTATATTTATCTATTTAAAGAGTTGTTTTTCCTATACTGTTTTGTAATGTGCTTTTATTACTCACTTAACTCTTTCAATTTTTCATGTCAAAAATATCCTTCTACGTCAGAATTTTTACTTTATAGTATTGTGATATTTTGATTTGTAATAAGAGATACATATTTGATGTTCCACCAGTTTTGGCACAAAGTTTCTAAAACTCTTGGAATTTCCTAAGTGAAGAAAACTACAAAGGTGTCTTTTGTTATTTTAATGAAACAACTTTTGGACAAACCCAAGGATGGGGAAAGTTGCCAGTGGAACCAACTTTGTGATTGGAGGGTGGGAAATTTCAGTCCCACATCCCTGATTCTGGGAAGGGGAGAGAGGTGAAGGGTTGGCAGTTGATTGAATCAGTCTCCATGGCTAGCTATTTAATTAATCATGTCTATATAATGAAGCCTCCATAAACATGGAAGCCCTGCACCTTTTTTCTCATATCTTGTTCTATGTTTCTCTTTTATCTGGTTGCTCCAGGACTAAATATTTTTATAATAAACTAGTAATTTAGTAAATAAAATGTTTTCCTGAGTCTGTGAACCACCAGCAAATTAACCAAAACCTTAGCACCTCTGAATTATATACAGTGGTCCCTTGTCTACTGTGGAGTTGGGTTCCAGAACCCCCTGCGATAGGCGAATACCCGTGAAGTAGCAACCTTACATTTATTTTATTGTTTATATATATTTTAAGGCTTTATTTTGATTTAATATTCTTTTAATATGTTTTAATTCATATTTTTAGTATATTTTTTAGGCTAGAAAATGCGTATTTTACTGCAAAAATAATAAAAATAATAAAAATATAAAAATGCCTATATACCATAAAATCTTGTGACCTAGTGAAAAATCCGCGATATAAAATTAGATATACACATATACAATTTAAAAATCCGAGATACAGTGAGACCGTAAAAAGTGAACCGCGATATGGCGAGGGACGACTGTGTAACCAGTCAGTCAGAGGCACGGTGATAACCTCGGGTTGTGACTGGCATCGAAGTAGGGGCACAGGTAGTCTTGTAGGCCTGTGGAATCTAATGCTATCTCCAGGCAGAGTGTTAGAATTGGGTTGAATCGTAGGACACCCAGGTGGTGTCCTGAAGCATTGCTTGGTGGTATAGGGGTAAACTCCCCTCACTATAATGAAATTGGGCACTCAGGACTCTTTTAAAAGTGAATAAGCTTAGATATACCATAATAGTTCCCAAGCACTGACATTGGACTCTTTTTATTTATTTTTAAAATGTTTTCTATTGATTTGAGAGAGAGAGAAAAGGAGAGAGAAAGAGAGAAGCATCACATTGTTCCACTTCGTTGTGCACTTATTGACTTATTGATTGGTTCTGGTATTGAACCGGCAACCTTGGCACGCTGGGAGGACCCTCTATCCACTGAGTGTCTCAGCTAAGGCCGACTTTGGTTTCTTTCTAAGAGTTTTCATAAATACTGTTGAATTGCCCTGCAGAATGGGAAATTTATAATCCTCAAGCAAGCTGAAAAAACTGCCTGTTTCTCCCTACATTTCCAACCATGCATACAATTGATTTATCTTTGTCAAGCCTCAATAGTTGTGCATTATACTTGTTTAAATACCCTTTTGATTTTGATGGAGCAAAATTTTGTGCCCTTACTTAATGACCATTTGTATTTTTTTGGCCCTTTTCTTTTAGGACAGTTTCTATACATCAAGAATATCATGCCCTGGCTGGATAGCACAGTTAGTTGGTTGGAGCATCGTCCCAAAGTGCAGAGGTTGCTGGTTTGATCCTGGGTAAGGGCAGGAACTTGATGTTCCTCTCTCTCTCTCTCTCTCTCTCTCTCTCACTTCCTCTCTCACTAAAATCAATGAATAAAAAGAAAAAGAAAAAAAATACAGCCTTTCCCTTTCCTAGTACTATATTCTATGAATATTTTGTCCCTGGCTTGTCATCTTCCTTTTAATGTTTTTATTATTATTATTTTTTAATTTACAGAACTTCAAAAATTTTAAAAAGTAAATAAACTGATCTTGTTGTTTTTATTGTTTTTAAAGACTTTTCTCTTTCCAGTAATCATGTAACTATACACTTATATTTTCTCTTTTTTTCAAATATGGTTTAAATTTTAAAAATTAGCTCCTTAACCTATTAGAACTTTAAAGCAAGTAATGTGATGGCTATATATATTTTTTATATAAGCATTATTCTAGTACCATATATTGAGTAGTATTGATTTCTAAGGATATGTGTTTTTGTATTCAATTCTAATTTCTGTTTTTATTTTACTTTATTATATACTTAGTCATAATATATGATAATATTTTAATTTTATACTATATTTTAAAATCTGAAAGTGCTAATTAACTCTTCCCTGCTCATTTCTACCTTTGAATTTCTTCTTTATTTTATATTTTTCTAAAAATATTTAGAATCAATTCAATACATGCCAAGCATTCCATTTTGACTTTTATTGGAAACATATTAGATATCTATATTGTATATAATTTATATAATTATGTTTTCTTTGTATTTAAAATAGTGTTTTATTTTCTAAATAGTAGTTGCTGACATAGGAAAACTCTATCTTTGTTTATTTCCTAGTATCCAGCAGCTTAGTGAACTTTTCTGTTAAGTCTAATACATTTTATGTTGCCTGGAATATTTTTGACCAATAATTCTATCATCTGGAAAATAAGATGCTTTGATTCTTGACTTAGAATATTTAAAACTCATTGAATTTCATTGCAGAAATAACAATGATAAAATATTCCTGAATTATTTTAGCTCTAGTAAGTATAGTATATGCCAAATTCACAATGGAAAATGAGCTTAACTTTTTTTTTTTTTCTTTTTCTTTTTTTTCCCATTTTTTTCTGAAGCTGGAAACAGGGAGAGACAGTCAGACAGACTCCCGCATGCGCCCGACCGGGATCCACCCGGCACACCCACCATGGGGTGACACTCTGCCCACCAGGGGGCGATGCTCTGCCCATCCGGAGCGTTGCTCTGTCTCGACCAGAGCCACTCTAGCGCCTGAGGCAGAGGCCACAGAGCCATCCCCAGCGCCCGGGCCATCTTTGCTCCAATGGAGCCTTGGCTGCGGGAGGAGAAGAGAGAGACAGAGAGGAAAGCGCAGCGGAGGGGTGGAGAAGCAAATGGGCGCTTCTCCTGTGTGCCCTGGCCGGGAATCGAACCCGGGTCCTCCGCACGCTAGGCCGACGCTCTACCACTGAGCCAACCGGCCAGGGCCGAGCTTAACTTTTAATTACTGCAAAGGCCTGTCATTTTTAAGTCATGTAGATAGGGGGAAGTACTGTATTTCTGTAATATTATTCATATTTCTCATTGTTTCTTTGTAAAGTTAGAAATAAGAACTATCTTTCAGCTACAAATAAACATACTTTAGAATGCTGTGGAGTTTTAAACACAATCAATGTGATTAAGTACATACTTATTGGAGCAAATCAGGAATTGGCTGTAAAGAGGCACTGGAAGAAGCATTATTTATTCTGGCCATGACGTCTACTTGTGTATAACCCACAGGATTTTTGAGCCTAGTGAGAAGCCCTGTCTTTGAGAACTTTTATTTTATTTTATTTTTTGTCTCTCTGAATTGTATGACTTAAAAATTAAAACTGGGAAGGTTCATTCTGATGATGACCAAGTCACCATCGTGGAGAGCTGATGAAGAAGCTTCTCAGAGACATACCTGTCTATGAGCCACCTTGAGAATGGCAGGAAAATAGTATTAGGAGGAATTAGGAGGAGATATACTATTTTCCCAAAGATTTCTGATGAAGGTTTGGTTATAGCCTTTTGAGCTGCAAAATGTCTTTGCACATCTTTGGCCTTTGGTGACTGCTGTTCATATTAGCCTAGGCTTCTTTGTTTTTCTTCTCCCCATTTGCTCCAAGATTTTACACTGAGGCTTATTTTGAGAATTGCATGATATTACCACTTTATTCAACATCTAGAGCAATTTGTGCATGTCTCCTCCATAACAATTATCATAATTATTGCAATGCAATTATTTGTTAACGTGGCTGTTTCTTCATGGCACTATGTACCATCAAGGAAAGTGATGGTGGAATTATGGTTGGCTGTGTTTAGGAATATGGAGGTGAGTTCACATGATTCTGTGATGAAAAACCCCAATTTAAGAGGAAATGGCAGAGATGGAAAGAGATGGAGAAGAAAAGGAAAGGAAAGAGGCCCTTAGAAAGGTGTGTGTGGATGTTGAGGACAAGCATGGGAGTGATATTATTTATCATGTTACTTTTTGTTTTCCAAGTGATTTAAAGAGATGATAGCTGAATTATATAGTTGAGGATCAATTTCTTATTGAAAATAAGAGGGTTAATCAATTATATGGTGTCTTAAATATATTTGGTGATCAAAATCATCTGGAATGATTGTAAAATGTATAGATTACCAGGCCTCTTTTCTTGAAATTTAAGTTCATAAAGTCCGTGTTGTTTGTCTAGGATTCTGTGATTTTAATAAGCACACTCTGCTGAGTCTGTTGTATACTAATGTTTGAGAACCAGTGACTTGGGCTATGATACTAGGAAAATGAATTAGTTTCTTTTCTTTTCCCAATGTCTGTTCTCTGCTTCCTTTTTATGTCAATAGAACTCACAAATGAAGGCACAGGTATAGAGATTTATATGTGACCAGATTTGTTCAATGTAATATGTATAGAACTGACGCATACAACTTCCTAGTGGTGTACTTAAGGAGAAATGTTGGGCTGCCCTTCTAGCTTGGCCTTCACCTTGCTACACGGGGTATGATTGTGGTGGGTGCACCATCATGGGTCATACAAGTAAGGACCATGTTTAGGTTTGAAGGTGAGACAGAGGGAGCTTGAGACCCCAGACAGTCTCATGGAGCAGAGCCCTTTCATATGAGAGAGAAATACATTTCTACCTAGGCATTTCAGATCTCTGTTATATATAATCAAGCTTATATTTAAATAACATAATGTATGATAAAATGTTAAAAAAATAAATCATCTGGTATGGTGAAAATATAAGTTAATATATGAAGACAAGGATAGAAACTAGAACTTACCGTAAGTCAGAAAGTGGTATACATAAACTGATTATTTCTGTGACATGGATTTTATTCTAAGTTTCTATGAGGTAGAAGTAAAAAGGCAAATATGATTAGATATACTTTCTCTAATGTCATTGGTAAAGCTTTGCTTATCCAAATTAACTCTAAACTATTATTTTCAAGTGTTGCTACATATGGGCGCACTAAAGTCCATAGTGCACAGAGACCTCAGTAACTACTAAACAGTTACATTAAAGGTTTTACATATAGTTTCTTAGGGTGCTTCTTAATAATCAAGATCATTACTGTCCTGGAATGAATATGGTGTAGTGTAATTGCAAAGATTTCTGATGCTCAGGACTGATTTCAGTATAAAGTATAGCGTTATTAGAGTACAGTTTCATAATTTTTAAGCATCAGGAACCTTTCTTTTCAAACAAAATCTTTGGCAGAACCCCAAAATAAAATGCCAGAATCCCTTGATATATTTGGTCATATGAGCCTCTGAAATCTGCCACCTTGGTTTGCCCTTGTTCTTAAAACTTAACTGTAGAATTCTAGAACACAGTGTGGAAGTCCTTGATTTACAGGAATGGGTGCCCACATATGCTACAAATCATATGTTGTAAATATCACTTTCCTTCAGATGGATTTTGATAAGATTTGAACAGCTGACCATTCACAGTTGTATTCCTTGGCAAAACCCCATATGTTTATGTTGATTATAAAGACTGGCAACAACAAATTTCAGAAAAACATGAAATGTTTAAAAAATCTTGGGTATATTTTGATGATTTTTTTTTATAAGAATACAGACTTTTGTTGCTTGGTGATTTAATTTAAAGAGGTAATTTACTGGCCAAAATAGATTGGTATAATCCTATCTTTCTTAATTAATTTAAGAACTTGCATTTACTTATTAAAATTTTGAAACATCTGCCAGGCTGGAAAAAACAGAGGCATATATGAAAAGAAGTGCTGGAACAGTGAAAAAGAAAATGGAAAATTAATTCAGAGGATTTGGAACTGTTCTAAAGTAAAATCATTTTTTAGATGGAAACACATAATAGAGCTAACAAGATTTTTAGGGAGTGATTTCTTGATTAGTCCCAGATTTTGAATATCTTCATTCCAAATCTCTATCAGAGGTATTTTTTAATACCATGGAAATAGAGTTGGTAGCTTAGTAACTAATACTGCTTTGGAGATTAACATTTTCAAGCAGGACACCTTTGTGTTCATGAGGAGTATGGAATCTACAAAAAAACGCATTGAAATTCAAAGCAAACATTTGGCTTGCTATACCGGTTTAATTAAGGATGAGACAATGAAGACATCAATAGAAACTTGTCAGTATTTGTTTTGTTACAATGAAGATAATATTGTTTCACAGAGCCATGATAAAGGCTACATGAGCAAAATTTATTTTGAAGATTCTTAAAGAATTGGCTTGCGCACAATCCTCAAACACAGTCTAATTACTAATTTTTGAGTCACAGAGAAGCAGACTTGAAAACTGGTGGCTCACACCTTATTCCAGTATTTGGATATGTGTGTGCATCTGTAAACGTGTAGAGTCAGCTCATATTTTTAACAAACCTGACTTTAAATACCTTTTTGCATTGGTCTATACTATCTCTTTAGTTCATCATTGGTGCCACCATTTCTACTCTCTTAACACTTTTGCCCTGCATTACAATAATATTAATTGTCTGGGCTCTGAGGCAATTCGTAGCTGCAAATTTGTAACCTTTCAGACTACTTCCTGCCTCTATTATCTGAAAGGAAATTGAGTTGCTTACAATCTTTATTTTGCCTCTTTCTTTATGTGGTGGGTTTGAGAGCAGTGGTATGGCATAAAAGCTCCTGAGAGCCCATTATACTCATTTCTTCCCAAGTTATATCAGTGTCCCCTGGGTTGGTAGTTTGAAATCAGCCCCAGTGACAATTGCATCCTGGAAATTTACAACTACTACCGAAGGTGCATGGTGGGAGGGTAAGTTAGTTATTAATATTTACCAGGACACCACAAGTTTTAGGGTATACCTGAGTGCTACCGAGTTTGCTCTTAAAAAGGTCATAATTTACCCTACTTTCAGTGTAAACATTTAATTGGTGCATTTAGCTTACCAGATATATGCCTTTGTCCTGGAAGTAAATAGTAGTGAGGCTACCAGAATACAAGGAAAATAAGAAATAAGAGAGGATGAAGATATTAAATGCTGGAAGAAAAGATCATGGATTCTGGAGTGAGACTTCCAGGAGTTGAGCCCCTGTTCTGCCATTTTCTAACTACATATCCATGGATGAGTTGCTTAAACCCACTAAGCCTTAGTATCCTTATATGTAACATGGGGATAAAATCAGAATATTTCTCAGATGATTGTTTGGGCACAGTGGCCGGCACATAAGAAACCCTCCATAAATGTTATTTTTTATAATTGTAACACTTAGCAAGTATTTTATTGACATTATCTTACTAAATTTTAAGAGAACACCAGAATGTAGATAGAATAATTGTTATATTTCAGATGAGAAATTTAGGCTTAGGAAGGTTAAGTAACATGTCTATGGCTACACAAATGTTATGTGGTAGAGTTAAACTTTATAATTATTATTACCTAGGTCTGCCATTCTGAAAGTGTAGAATTTCCTCTTTTATCAGTTGTAGGATATTTGCCAAAAATAGCAATGTAGATTTAAGTTTGGCTGCAAGTAACAAACTAAAAATCACCACTGGTACTAATCCATTGTTGGTGCAACACAAACCACTCAAAACTCCATGTCATGCAACAGTCAAGCATTTATCATATTCATAGGTCAAGTGGGGTGGTTTCAACTAAAATTAATGGTCAGTGGGTCAGTTGAAGTGGTTCTGCTTCAACTGCAGATTTGAAGGTGGGTTTCAAATCAATCTTTGTCTCAGGAACCTGTGGGTTATGAGGCCAATTTCTTTTCATGATACTGGCAGTAGCACAATAGGAAAAGCTAAATCACACAAATACATTTTAAATCTTTGCTTGCATATTGGCTGCTACTAGCCAGTTGGCCACAGCCAAAGGTAACTGTTGAGAAAGTATACTCTATCTTTCGTGGAAGGAACTCTAAGGCACATGGCAGGTGGGATTCAGGAGGGGTGAGGAATTGGGGCCATACTCAATCTGTTACATTATGGAAGAATGGCTTAAAAAAGATAGGAGTTTATTTTACTCTCACATGAAAGTCTCAGGTTTCTTGATCCATGGTTACATACATACAATCCTGAAGAACTCAGGCTCCTGATGTTTTCTGTATTTATTGTTTTGCTTAGCTTAGCCTCTATTGCTAAAATTAAAAATCTGAAACTTTTTTCCATAAAGGTTCAGATACTAAATATTAGGGCCACATGTTTTCTGTTGCAACTACTCAACTCTACTCTGCCTTGGTAATGCAAAGCAGCCATAGACACTAAGTAAACTAAGAATGTGGCTGTGTTCTAATACTTTATTTTTTATGAACACTAACTTTTGAATTTCAAGTGATTTTCACATGTCATGAAATACTATCCTTCTTGTTTTAAGTATCTAAAAATACAAAATCCATTCTTGAACTGTCAGTTATATAAAAACAGGCAGATGGCCAAATTTGTCCCTGGGTCTGTAGTTTCCTGACCACTGTCCCAGGTCATCAGCAATAAATGGTTGCTAAATCACTACAGCTGTATAACTCAACAAGAAGAAGGAAAGGATAAAGAAATAGTGGACAAAGAGCATGCTTAGGATGGATTTTTTTGTGTATGTGTGTATTTTTCCGAAGTTAGTAGCAGGGAGGCAGTCAGACAGACTCCGCATGCGCCTGACCAGGATCCACCCGGCATGCCCACCAGGAGGCGATGCTCTGCCCATCTGAGGCATTGCTCTGTTGCAGCCAGA
Source organism: Saccopteryx bilineata (assembly GCF_036850765.1). NCBI lineage: Eukaryota > Metazoa > Chordata > Mammalia > Chiroptera > Emballonuridae > Saccopteryx > Saccopteryx bilineata. The sequence goes on from NC_089490.1 coordinate 53,998,595, forward strand.
GCCATTCTAGCACCTGAGGCAGAGGCCAAGGAGCCATCCCCAGCACCCGGGCCATCTTTGCACCAATGGAGCCTTGGCTAAAGGAGGGGAAGAGAGAGACAGAGAGGAAGGAGAGGGGGAGGAGTGGAGAAGCAGATGGGCACTTCTCCTGTGTGGCCTGGCCAGGAATCAAACCCGGGACTCCTGCACGCCAGGCCGATACTCTACCACTGAGCCAAACAGCCAGGGCCTCAGGATGGATTTTAAGAACGATTGCCAAAAGCTGTTGCATGACATTTTTTCTAATATCTCATTGGTCATATTTAGTTACATGTTTACATCTAGCTGCAAGGGAGGCTGGCATAAGTAGGCTTTATTCTGATCAATCAAATACTTGGCTAAACTTGGAAGTTCTTCATGGAGGAACGGGAAAAGAAACACTGTAAGACAACCAGCAGGATCTGGCATTTAGTGTGCAAAATTTAGAGATAAAGAGACAGGAGAACTAAGTTCACTGATTACAAGATTGGACCTGATTGCTGTGTCACTAAATTCTAGTTTTGGGTTTTTTTAAAGCAAGTGTGCATGTGTGCGCACTTGCATGCATAGAGACAGACAGACAGACAGGAAGAGAAAGAGGGATGAGAAGCAGCACCTCTTTTAAAAGTTGTTCTTTGATTGTTCTCATACATGCTTTGACTGGGGGCTCCAAGGGAGCCAGTGACCCCTTGCTCAGGCCAGTGACCTTGGGCTCAAGCTGGCAACTCCATGCTCAAGCTGGTGAACCTGAGCTCAAACGGGCCACCTCAGGGTTTCAAACTTGGAACTTCACTGTCCCAGATCAGTGCTCTATCCACTGCACCACCACTGGTCAGGCACTCAATTCTAGTTTTTAAATCATGGAGAAATGTCTACTTTGAAATCAATATATTGTAAGCCTCCTTTTTGAGAAAGGAAAAGAGGAATCAGAAATATGAATCTTCCTTTTAAATGGGAAAATTTTTATTAAAGGGGAATTATGAGATAATTAATTTGATCTGAAGGTTTTATCTTTCCTTATGACTCATGATTAAAGTCTCTACTCTGTGTTTGGAAATAAACTGAGTTTTTGAAGCAGTGGGGGTGGGGTGGGGAAAGCAACAACTATTTAGTTAGCATATTTATTAATCATGTTTTGTAACTGTCCACAATTATTCAAGCTATGTTCTCAGACCTAACTCCAATTTAAGTTTGCCTGGTTATTGAAGTTGGTCAAACATGTGCCAACTATGGCTAGTCATAAAAACATGGCTCAAGTAGGAAACGGTAGTTTTTCATAAAGTATACTTCTCATCAGTCACTTCAAATGTAACTATAGTAAAAATGAAACTACTGTGAATTAAAAACAAACAACAAGAAAAGCAATTCACCCATTATTTCTCTCCTGGGACTGAAGTCTGTCATTTTAAAACCCTAAGAAACACCTCAGTGTAATTGTGTGACAGGAACCATAGCAGAAGTATTTGGTGCTTAGTGTTCCATTCTCAGCCCACAGTGCAATATGAGTGAGTCCCAGCCACAGTGGGCAGATCTACGCACGGGGAGAGTCCTGCTTCAGAGACTGCCATGGATCACTCCACTTTTCTGCCTCAGGGTTTACTCCAGCCAAAGCTATAGACTTGGGTTCCATGCAGGTACAGCCCACAGTTCAAGGGTTTTGGTATTTTTTAGGCAAACTCTCAAATAGTAGAAAAATGGAATTGGCAGGTAAGTGTTCCACAGTCCCCCATTTTGTCTGAAATATTTTGGGGTTCTTTCTTTACCCATCTGAGAGGCCCTGGCAAAGTTGAATTTCTGCTGCTGATAACAGTGACTCTGACACCCCTTCACTCTTGCTTCCTAGTATTATTTCCCAGAAACACTATCTGTATCTTCATTTTTGTCTCAGACTTTGTTTTTAAGCCTAAACTAAAACTAATAACTCAGTCTGTTATCTGCCCATTGCAGTGATTTATTAAAAGTGTTTCTTGTAGTTTCTGAACCTAAAAGAAAATAATAAATATATTTCTTTCAAAATAAATATCCATTAATATAATTTATGTAGTTGTCAAACTTTTCAGCAATCATGAGAGTCCACTAGAGTGCTTGCTAGAAAAATGCTGAGATCCATTTTCGAAGTTATGATTCAGTAGGTCTGGGGTAAAGCCTAAGAATGTGCATTTCTAAACAGTTTTCAAGTGATGTTTATTCTGCTGGTCCAGGGACCACACCCTGAGAACTGCATTAGTGTGCTTTAATTAATGCTCAAGCAATAGTAACTTGAATGAAAATGAATGATGTTTTAGTCTGTTCAGGCTGCTTTAAAAAAATACCACAGACTGAATGGCTTATAAATAGTAGAAATGAACTGTTAATAGTTCTGGAGGCTGGAAGTCCAAGGTCAGTGCCAGCATGGTCTGTGAGGGTCCTCTTCGAAGTGACATACTTCTCATTGTATCCTCACATGGTGGAAGGGCCTAGGAGCCCTGTGGGAACTCTTCTTATAATGGCACTAATCTCATTCATGAAGGTTCTATCCTCATGACCTAGTCATCTCTCAAAAGTCCCACTTTCTAACATGATCACACTGGGCATAAGGATTCCAACAAGTGAATTTTGGAAGGACACAAAAATCAGACCACAGCAGATAAGAATGAGATAAAATACCTCAAGTACTCTAAGGAGGACAGTAAATGAGGCAGTAGTACTATGTACTTATGTCAGGTCAGAAATTCAAGAATTGAGAAATCAATATAAGCCTGAGCAGGTAGTTCAGTGACCAGATAACAACCATGTGTGGAAGCTTTCAAAGAGCCAAATGTCATCAAGGGGCTCAGATACAGGGGCCATGTTTTAAGCCATAAAACATCAGAGGGATCAGAAGTCAAGATCAGGAAAACAAACCGGTAGTCACTGCAGGAGTGAACAAGATGAGTCCTTGCCTATGTGATCACTGGGAACCTAAAAACCAAGAGAATGAAGCGAGGGAATTAAAGCAGCACTACAGTATTCAGATGTGGTTGCAATTAAATTTTGGCAGGGGCTTCTCTCAGGTTCCTTCTTTCATACCTCTCTCTATCCATCTCTCCCTTTCCCTCTTTCATTTTTCCTTTCTTCAAGAAGCCCTTGATAATAATACTACTTGCTACTTAAGTCTCCTGTGGAAAAAAATTTAATTTGACTTGATTCTCATGCGTGTTTTACACTTATCCCAACAGTTGACATTTATTCACTTATTTGTCCATACGTGAATATTTACTGAGTTCATCCATGAAGCTGACCTATTGGTTATTAGAAATACATAATCCTACAGTTGAATTGAGACTGAGTTTCTTGGGATTATGTTACCTGCCCAGCTTGTAGTGTGTAAAATCAGCAAATGCCTCATCATGACAAATGCTGATTTGTTAGGCCTCCCCTAAGAGCTTTTTCCTATATTGCTCCACATACCATCTTTGTGTGTGTGAGTGTGTGTGTGTGTGTGTGTGTCTGAGAGAGAGAGAGAGAGAGAGAGAGAGAGAGAGAGAGAGGACAGGAAGGGAGAGAGCTAAGAAGTATCAATGTAGTATTTGTGTCATTTTTGTTGATTCCCACTCATTTTTCCCTTGACCGTGGGGGGGGGGCAGGGACTCAAGCCAAGCCAGTGACCCCTTGTTCAAGCCAGTGACCTTGGCTCAAACCAGTGATCTTGGGCTTCAAGTCAAAGACTTTTGTGTTCAAGCCAGTGACCAAGATGGCGACCCCTTGCTCAAGTTGGCAAGCCTGCACTCAATCCGGCAAATTTGGGGCTTCGAATCTGAGACCTCAGTATCCCAGGTTAATACTTCATTCACTGTGCCACCACTGATGAGGCTCCATATACCATCTTTTAAAAGTAAGATTTAATTCCATTGAAATATGTAATTGCTTGTACATACTTTTCAAATTGAGAAATGATGGGAATTAAGCAGTGGTGGGATTCAGCCACTTCTCACCAGTTTGGCAGAACTGATAGCTAACTTTTTGTTGAGTTCGGCAAACTAGTGTTAACATGGTACTTGTAATCTGGGTTCTCTGTAAGGTGAGTGCCTGGGCAGCTACCCAATGTGGAAATCACAAATTTACACTCCTTACTCTTTTTAAACGTTCATCTGCGCAACAGCATATTCTAAGTACCTGTAGTAATGTTCATTCTGTCCATAGGTGAAAAAAAATTGCAAATGAAGATGCCAATCAAAAAGCAATATGGAAATATCTTAAATAACAGTTTAATTATTTTTGTCAGGTATTATTTAATATTTTTTCATTAATATTTTAAAACTTTTTATAATCTAGTTTGCTATACTTCTTTTATTGTTCTTAAATATTAAATGCATGAAATAATAAACTACCTTTTGGTATATCTTTTTTCTACTTAAAATGGTTATTAGAGCACAGAATCAGTTGTTAAATTATTTAAATCCCACCACTGGAATAAAGCCATTTAATAAGTGTTAAACTATAGTTAAATTATAGACTGTTCTGCCTCAGACAGTTGTGGTTTTGAACTTTGAGCCTGCCACTCAGTATGATATTGTGATGGAATGTACCCTTTGAGGCCCATTTTTTTTTTCCATTGAAACAGGGCACAAGCATTTATAAAGGGCTATTTTCAGGATAAAATGAGGTGGTGCATATAAAATGTTTAGCAGAACACCTCATATCTGGTAAAGAACAATCAGGTAAATGTCACTTAAACAATGGTGTTATATATTATTTCACTCCAGTACAGCTAATGCTCGACTTATGACCACGATTGGTTCCAATAGGCCAGTCGTAACACAATTTGGTCATAAGTTGAGTAGGCTATATGTACAGTACTGTGAAATGATGTTATAAAAATCTTTAAGTCATATTTTATCATAATTTTCTTTCATTATTGTTATATATCATAGTTTTCTTTGTTCATTTTATGCCATTTGTATCATCTCTACACCATTTTGTTTCTTATTTTTACATTCGTCAGGTTTAAGTAAAACACTGCATTACCAGTACAACTGGTTTAATATTTGCAAAGACATTTCCTCTTGGTAGACATCTTGGGAGGAGTTTGATGAAAAATATCCAAGACACAAAACACAAATTGCTGTACCGAGTCTGGGATAACAGTTGAAATGGTGCATATGGAGATGGTAGTGCTGCCGGAAGCTGGTCCACACTGTTGTACGCCCAGCTGGGCAACGCTTGCGCTGCCAGATGCGGAGCAGTTGTGGCTAGCGATTGTGGTCGTAAAGTCGAATGGTCATAAGTTATATAGGTCGTAAGTTGATCAATATTTGTAGTCCAGAATCAGGGGTCCCAGGCTCCTTCAGTACTTACTCTTTGCTGGGCTTTGTGTGTTACCTTGGGTCCTCATTATGTTTTTTTCATGGTTGCAAGATGACTGCCACTGCTTAAAGTCAGAACCCACAGAAAGACAAAAAGAAGGGTGATGCTGGTTAACACATCCTCAAGAGTCTTGTTTTATTAATCAGGCAGTGAATTTTGCAATCAAGAGCCTATTTGTGGAGTCCCTTCATGTCTTACCTACTGGCAAGTGGAAGCTGGTAAATTTAATTGCTGGAAATTTCCGAATTTCATGAAGGAAGAGAGATGACCAGCAGAGTAGGACAAAGAAAATAGCTTTTGCTCAGCCACCTACATCTGTAATATGTGGTGAAATAAAAATAGATTTTATTCTTTGGATTTTCTGAGGGTTAATTTTTTTTCTTGTGCATGAGAGAGAGAGAGAGAGAGAGAGAGAGACAGGAAGGGAGAGAGATGAGAAGCATTCACTCATAGTTGCAGCATCTTAGTTGTTCATTGATTGCTTTCTCATATGTGCCTTGACCGTGGGGCTACAGCAGACCGAGTAACCCCTTGCTTGAGCCAGCAACCTTGGGTCCAAACTGGTGAGCTTTGCTCAAACCATATGAGCCTGCGTTCAAGCTGGCAACCTCGGGGTCTCAAACCTGGGTCCTCAGCATCCCAGTATAATGCTCTATCCACTGCGCCATTACCTGGTCAGGCTTAATACTGTTTCCTTGATTTCATTCTTTGTCATCAACCCAGCTCTCAGCAGATTGGGGTAGATAGACATGATAATGCCACTGAAACATTTTGTAGGCTAAATAAATAGTAACCTTTTAAGATCTTTGCCATTATGTTGTATATAACGTGAAGGTAGGAAATGTGTTTTATTTGCTTTTTGTTTTGTTCTGACATGTGATAGGTGCTATTATGTTGCATGAGGAGAAAAGAATGGGTTTGATTCTATGGTCACTAAATCAGATCTTGTTCTAACATGTTATTTATATTTTAAAGGTTATATTTTTAGGAGAATCCTATAAGAGTTGGAATTAAAAAAATTAAAAAAATGAAAGAAAGTGGAAGGAAAAAACAGATATGGGGACTAGTCACTTAGTGGTTAACAAAATCAAAAATCATTCTTGGAACTGAAATGTTCAGCATCACTAATGTCATCTTTTGATTTCTTAAAAATCTTCAATTTCCTGGTCCTCATCTCAGTCTACCAAGCTTTTTGCATATTAAATGGTGACTACTATGCATAATAACTCTTTTCACAAATGTCATTTTAAAGCTGCTCCGGTTGGGGTTTGCCGCTGATCCAGTGCATGGTGTGCTAGAGCACTGGGGCTACCATGTGTCCCACAAGTGATTAAAATTCCCTAACATGCTTAATGTTTCTGGGGGAAGGGAGACGGTAAAAAAATATATATATATTTTGGAGGATACTGTTTGATTAAATCAACTTCCAAAAATTAAAAAAAAAATTGAAGATGGTTTCTATTGAAAGTTGACTCATCAGTTTAATAGTTTTCATGTAAAAGAAAAGCCTTTTTAAAAGCTACTCAACATTTGTTTGTATTTATCCATAAAATTATGTACAACCTCTTTCCTACACTACAATCAAGGAGAAAATATGTCTCTTTTATGTTCAGAAGCTTGTAGAAATTAGCAGTTATGCATAGCTTCATATCCTCGGGTTATTGTAAATAAAGTGTGCTAATGATTTTGAACTCTTTGGTACTTTCATGATGAAAAGCATAGTTTTAAGATTGAATAGAAAATATTGGATTTTCATCATAATTTTCTTTTGGTAATACTTCTAGTTTGGTTCTGTGGCATCAATAATGTAGTTCCCACAGGACTTGAACATCAGTTTCTTTTCTTAAAATCTAGGCTATTTAGCTTTAAGTAAGACCATCTGGGACATCAGCTGTCTAGTTCACATCGGGCTACATCAAGCCCAATCCAATTCCTGATTAGTCCTTTCTCAATCAAAAGAGAATTTTATGGGAGAACAAACTCAGCCAGGTCTTCATTGGTACACATGTCAAGTCTCTGGCATGGAGTGGGTGCAGGAAATGGCTGAATAAGGAAATGTGGCCAGAGAGGGATTTGAATCCCAGTCCTTAGGATAAATTCAGAATTAATGTTCCTTTTGATGGAAAAATTCATCTAAAGAATTTGTTTTATTGAGTACATTTTCTAGGCATTTCCATGCTTTTATAAACAAATCCATTACTAGGAACCTTCCAAATAAATCAAACCATTCTCATAAATAATCCTTGAAATTCATATGGGCTTAATAAATAGTGGAAAAATTCATTTTAAGTTTTGCCAAATTTCAATTATTGATGAGAAAGTTGTACAACTTTTGATCAAAAACAATCTAGATATTTCCGCATGTAACAAGCTATAAACATAATATGGATCTGTAATCACTATATTTAGAAATTACCATTATTTGTATGTAGTCTGCTCATAGCTTTTGTTTATACATCTCAGGCAATTTTCTTTTAGAAATGCAGTTGATATAGTTTGAATTTCTTTTTCTCTCATGTACAGTAGGCATAAAAATATTTGCTTGTGGTATGTCTCATTGCCTTGTCCTTTTAAAAACTGTTTTCAGATGTCAATCTATGTAATGTGATATCTTACCATAAGGATTTCATGAAATGTTTTTTGTTCTTTCAGAAGACCAATGCAGATTTGTAAAATAAATATTTATTGAAAATAATACTTTCTGTGCAGGGATGAATAACACACACACACACACACAGGCACACACACAGAAAGATAGAGAGAGAGAGAGAGAGGAGGTAGCAATAGTGTTAAGCAGTATTTTGCCTTTCCTGAAAATGCTGAAATTCAACAAAAGAATATATTCCAAGCATGAGAATATCTTCAATATTATTCTGCTCCAACTATTATCTACTGTATGAACTTCACATTAGTGTCTCTTTAGAGTAAATTCCCAAGCATTATATTAATATTCCCAGAGACAAAGACATAGTGCTTTATCCTATTTCAGACAACTATAATTTCATAAAATTCTTTCTTATAGTATGTGTTAAAAACTGCCTCTCCAAATCATCTTACCATTGGTCACTCTTCTGCTCTTTCATCTGTGAAGAATAAAGCTTCTTTTTTACCTGACACTCTCAAATATCTTAATAAAGCTGTTATATTTTTAATGGCTTCTCTTCTTCAGAATAAAACATTGTTTTCATTGTCTTTGCTTTGTCATTTTTCCCTTCCTCTCTCCTTTCTCTTCCTTTTCTCCCTCTGTCCGTGCCTCCCTCCCTCCCACTCTCCCTCTTCCCCTTTCATTTCTCCCACATTGTCATGGTACATGGTGGCATGGACATAACTCCCACCCCCCCCAAGAAATCATGGTAAGTGACTTGACCGTTAAATGAACTATGAGAGCCTGGAAGGTAAGGACAAGTCAGGCCAGTTTTTACAGAAGGGTTGACACCAAGTTAGAGAATAATTGGTGGGAAACTCAGGCAAGTGGGAGGTGTCATGAAAGAGTTGTGTTCTAAACAGAGAAACAACATATGCACGACCCTGGAGGACTCCTTCTACTCCTCAAGAGGCTTCATTTATATTGTCCTTTTTATTCTGGTTGCTTCCTTTGTATCTGTTCCAATTTCCCTACACATTAGGGCTTTTGATATTATAGTTATAAAAAAGGAATCCAGTGAGCACAAAAATAGTTGACCTCATTTTTATATGGTATTGAGTGTAAAAGACACAGATTGTACTAGGTTGGATTTTTAACAATGTTGGTTGTTAGGAAGTGGCTTAGGGACGTTAGGGAGAGAAGAGATGGAGTGAAGGGGAAGCAGAAAATGACACTGAAAAGAAAGGAAGGGGTAATGATAATTAAAGGGATTAAAGGCATGAAAGGAAATAATTAAGATTCCTCTTACATGAGTGAACTTAAGTGGTGGGATCATCATAGTTTTGAGTATTAAACCAGATAAAAACATGAAAGTCTTCTGTCATTGTTATGAGATTTGTTATTCAAAAGTTATTCTAAGAGGAATTTTTCCCATGATTTCCTCACATTAAAAATCATTCACATTGGTACATTGCACCTCTTCATGGCCTACATCTTTTATCTTTCCCTCAATACTTGGTGATTACCTTAATCTATTTTTCTAAAATACATACATGTGACTATTCAGTAGAATAAGAACATTTTCAAAAACAACCCATTAACCTATTTTTTTCTTTGACAATATTTTTATAAAACCCTGAGTTATATTATTGTGAGGCAAAATTCAGAGTGGAAATACCTTTTCTTTTAAGCAAATAATTCTTCCTCTCTTTTGAAATATTTTTCTTAAAAAGGTTAAAATGGTTCTTGTACTGATAAAAGTTCATGAATAGAAAAATATATTTTCTCAGCTATAATCTCATGCAAATTTCAATGAATGATGTAGACTTGGGAATATGCTGATGATGGTTTCATTTAATTTCAATGCCCATGATACCTACGACCCTATCTCCAGATATCCAATTCTGCCCTTTCTTTAAGGTCCAGCTTTCTGGGTCTTCTATAAAAACTTTACCTACCACTTTCAGTTCCCTTTAATTTCCTAGCACTTATTATAGCTTTTACATTAAAAAATTTTTTTTGATTAGTTTCTCTTCTGTAATGCCGGTGGCCAAGGCCAGGCAGGTCCACATTGGATTCTGGCAGATGGTAGAGAAACTGCGGAGCTGGAAAGGGTTGGGCCATTATCATTTAATAAAGTCTCACAACGGCAGACAAGCACACAGGCAGGGGAAACCGCCTTTCAGGCAGACAAACACCAAAATGGCCCCTCGCAGTGGCGGGCAGGCAATCCACCATCCGCAATCCCCCATCTCTCTCGAACGCAAGCACCATAGTCTTGTATAGGCCATACACACCTGGCGCAACCATGCACTCACACACCAATCAGGCAAAGTGCTTGCAGCTGGTAACCTTGCGAGCAAGCCTAACACAGCTGCCCCACATCTTCATATTTAGGATCCTTGCTTTTAGTCCACTATGTCTGTGTGACTTAGTAAAAGACTCCCCCCCCCCATACACACAGAGATGAATTGCAAATAGGTACCAACCATGTACAGGCAAATTAAAAGGAGGAGGCTCTTTGTCCTGGAAGAAAATATCAGCCCCCACTTGAACTTTGGCTGAGTTCCCATATGTCCAACTGTGCAACAGTGTACAGTCACCCTGCTCATAAACATCTAGCACTTAAATAACTAGTAAAAGGCATTCAAGAAATAGTTGCATTTATTTCAAACTTTATTTGTATAAGCAAAATTTTTTTAAATTATAAAGAGAAAAATACTTTTAGACCTTCCAACCCCCAAGTATAAGGTCATTCTGACAATATAATGTCTATGTCTCTGGCTAAATAAGAGCAGGGAAGTACAAGAGAATGGAGGCAACAATTAGGTAATTAACAAGTAGGGCTGACTTTGGAATTATGGTCACAATGGAACCAACTTCAAATGGTTATTCTTTTGTTGGTTGGAACAGGTTATGGAGTAAGAGTCTAATTTTTTCAAAAGCTGTTCTCATGCTCGCACAAGCTTGTTTTCATACATCTCATTTAATTTCATATTTTTCTTGGCTGCTGTGTCAAAGTTGTAACATTTCTCACGATGGTGTCATGCCAAGATGTGATTCTACACGTTGCTCATGTGGTGCATGCTGTGTTTGGAGCAGCTGCAGGATCTTGTCCCAGACTCTCAAGAAAGACTACATCCTTTGGCTGGATTTTCTAAGCTCCTGAATATAAAATCTCAGCCAGTAGCTAGGGGCAAGTCATCTATGCTTATTGTGTTACTCTTTAACACCTAGATTTTTACCAACCCTGCCTCATTTTTTTAGATTGCATCAGTTCTCTCATTATGCTCATTATGCCTTACGCAGGTTAACAGCACTGCAGAAAATCAGGTGCTGTTGTTATGCTTCTTACCATCCATTATGTCATTATTTTTAGTGATCTTCATTAATCACCATGACTGTAAGGGCAGGATTGTTAAGTGTTGCCGACTGTGTTTATACTACTAGTTATTTCTGAATCAGCTTTTCCTTTCCTTATTTGAGACATCACATGGGTTATGTCTGGCAAATTTATCTTAGTGGAGAAATTATTTAATAGATTGATGTTAGATTAACTAGTTTATTATGTCTCTGGTAAATAAGCATGGACTGATAAGTTTGAGATAGCTCAAGAAAATTAGAATAATTCAGTTTACTCGGATTTCCTTCTGTCATCTGCCATTTCTTGGAACACAGCACTCCCCCAGCAATTACTCATGTGTGAGTGAAAATCAATTAGTAAAATTGTAGCATCCCCCGGGTATGAGAACAAATGTCGGAGACTTTCAGGAGTTAAGATGTTACTTTATTGGCCAGTTTAACCTGTGCAGGGGTGGACTCCCAAGATGTCCAGAGACACCGTGCCCACAAGGAGCTGCAAACGGAAGCCGCACCTGGAGCTTACAGCCAGGCCCTTATATATCCTAAATGAGCAAGCACATAGTACAGAAGCAGATGTGGCAGTTTAGCTATTGGCTAGGGAGGTCACACGCAGCATAGCAACAGGGGCCTGCATAGGAACAGAGGCCGGTTTTAGCTTAGTGGCGAATTTCAAACATAAACTTCTGATAAGGGTCTCTGATCTTCTTTGTTCTCAGCCTCACAGGAGCCATATCAGCACTTACTGTTCCTTCAATAGTTACACTCTTTGCAACACTCCCTGTTCCTTCAATAGTTACACTCTTTGGAAGCCCCAGTACTCCCTGAATCTAACAAAAATAAGTAGTGCCAGGAAATGTATGATACATAGTAACAGTTTTGTACAATATATATGGAAATTACATGGGTATTTTTTGAGGAGAGAACCAATTAGAGTTTAACATAGTAAGCTACTTTATTATCCTTAATAAGATTCATAACACCTCTTGTTGTCTTTCTATTGTATCATATTACATTAATAAACACTGACATTGAATAAGATTACTAGAAAATTAACATGTAAAGGTGTCAATTTGTATGACCAGATCCACAATGGTCAAATTTTCACAAAAATATATACTAGATCAGGTCACTTTCTTTTCTTCTTCTTGGATATCCACGTATTTTTTGAACCCTCAGTGGCACTGCCTTCACATAAACCCTTACTGATCTTAATTCATAGCAGTTTTCTGTTAGTCATTGCCCCAATCTGGTGTACACATTAGAAATTCCTTGGTGTATTTTATTTGAGGTTAAATGGTGAGCCTCACTCAGGCTGTTTCTTGTATTTGAACTAAGTGCCATTTCACTGCAAAGCCCACTGCGGACAGACTTTATTTGCAAGTGGTGAATTTTTCTTCCTTTATTTCATTCAGTAAATTTTCCCTTTTTTGGTAAGGGTCAATTTAGGCACATCAAAGCAGTGAGCACACTTAGCCTCATACTTTTCTACTGAAAGCATGGATTCCATTTATGGTTTGATGGACATTTGAATGTTTCCAGTTTTGGTCTGTTATAAACAAAGCTGCCTTGAACACTTGAGATTTTAAAATCTTATACTTGGTTGTTTTTACTGTTTTAGATGAACACTTGTTAAGTAGAGCCCTGGGGTGTCAAGATGACTTAACAGAAGACTACAGTGAATTGAAAAATAAAGGAATTTATTACTCACAGGTCTTAAAGGAAGTGCATGGCATACTTTGAGGGGCCACATGGAGTGATCAGAAAAGTTCGGGCAAGAGGAGGGCAAGACCTGGGGTACATGACTTTATTAGGGTTCATGGCAGAGTGCTTAGGGGTTCCAGGATAAAGGTGGAAAGGCCAAGTCAACCAAAAGAATGAGGTTTTGGAAAGCGTTTGGAGGTTTTATCTAAAGGTCACATAAAGGGAAGGTTCTGGGAAGTGGGGTGACTAGTAATCACTAGGCCCTTTGGGGGAGTTATATCAGGAACTTACATTTAGTTCTGCCTCTGTGTTCTATTGTATTGTCCAGGGCATGCACCTTAGGGAGGCGCTATGGTCAGTTTAAGGACATTAAAGTCTGCTTGGTCACATAAAATGGAAGTAGGGGCTGCAATGTCAGGGAGTAGTTTAGCAACACTCTCAACAATGGTTTTCTAGTGTGATAGTACCATTTTATATTCTACTGGCTATGTATGAGAGTTCTTATAGTTTTGCATCCTTCTCAACACTTGCCAGTCTTTAGTCTTTTTAATTTTAGCCTTTTTGGTAAGTGTATAGTGTGGTATGTCATTATGGTTTTATTTACATTCCCCTGAAGGCTAATAGTGTTGAGAGTTTTTTAATGTGCCTATTTAACATTCATATACAGCGTGTCCATAAAGTCATGGTGCACTTTTGACCAGTCACAGAAAAGCAACAAAAGACGATAGAAATGTGAAGTCTGTACCAAATAAAAGGAAAACTCTCCAGTTTCATACCTATTCAGTGCAGTTTGATGTGGGCTCATGCACAGATTTTGTAGGGCTCCTTAGGTAGCTACCCCGTAGAGCCTCTACAGACTCGTCACTGACTGATGGCCTACCAGAACAGGGTTTCTCCACCAAACTGCTGGTTTCCTTCAACTGCTTATCCCACTGAGTAATGTTATTCCTATGTGGTGGCGCTTCGTTATAAACGCATCGATATTCACGTTGCACTTTGGTCATGGATTTGAATTTAGCGGGCCACAGAACACACTGAACTTTCTTCTGTACCGTCCACATCTTGACTGGGATGGCCGTGGGCTGCTTCGCTGTATACACGGTGTTACATCATCATCTGCGCATGTGCACATGCTGCCACATCATCCTACAGAAACTGTGAGGGTTTTCTTTTTATTTGGTGCAGATTTCACATTTCTATTATCTTTTGTTGCTTTCCTGTGACCTGTCAAAAGTGCACAATAACTTTATGGACACACTATTTTCTTTTGTGAAAGAGCTGTTAAAATTTTTTTCTTTTTTAAAATTTTTTTATTAATTTTAATTTATTGTGTTAACATGGATTCAAGTATCCCACTCTATATAACACCCTCACCCCTCACCCTCATGTCCCCCGTTACCCCCCTTTGCAGCCATCCCCTAACTCCCCCCCCCCCACTTCCTCTGGAATTTGCTTTCCTGTTATCTGTATCTCTGTGTTATGTATGTATAATTTCACTAATCCCTTCACCTTCTCTGATCCCGGCCCCTCATCCTCCTTCACTCTGACAGCTGTCCCTCTGCTCTCTGTGACCCCACCTCTGCCTCTATTCTATTTCTAAGTTTCACTTTGTTCATTAGATTCCACATATAAGTGGGATCATATGAATTTTTTTTCCTTCTCTGCCTGGCTTGTTTCACTTAGCATAATAATCTCCAGGTCCATCCATGTCACAGCAAAAGGTAAGATTTCCTTCTTTTTTATGGCCATGCAGTATTCCATCGTATATATGTACCACTGCTTTTTTATCCACTCATCCACTGATGGACCCTTGGGCTGTTTCCAGATCTTGGCTATTTTAACAATGCTGCAATAAACATGAGGTTGCATATCTTCTTTTAAATCAGTGATTTAGTATTCTTAGGATATATTCTCAAAAGTGGGATAGCTGGGTCAAAAGGCAATTCCATTTTTAATTTATTGGGGAAACACCATATTGTTTTCTACAGTATCTGCATAAGTCTGCGTTCCCACCAGCAGTGCAGGAGGGTTCTTTTTTTCTCCATGTGAAATAGCTGTTAAAATTTGTTCGTTATTTTATTTCTGCTTTTTTTTTTTTTTTTTGCTCTTATTAATGAGTTTTAAGAGTACTTATATTCTGGTTACTGGTGCTTTCATATATATCTTTTCTCCAAATCTAGAGTCTGCTCTTTTATTGTTTTAAAAAGTGCAATTTATGAATTTTGTTTTTTCTGATTAGAACTTTTGGTGACTTATTGAAAAGGTCTTTGCCTCTTGAAGCACCACGAAAATTTTCTCCTGTGGTTATAGTTTTAGCTTTAGGTTTAGATGTATGATTGCTCCTGTGCTAGTTTGTGTGCACTGTGGGAGGTAAGGGTCGCCATTTTTTTTTTCCATATGGACGGATTACAGATTTTACAGCAAATTTACTATGAAGATTATCACTTTTAAACTTATTTGATTTCTTTGCTGAAAATCAACTGATCATATGAGTGTTTAGGTGTCTGTTTTATGTTCTTTCTGTCTCATTAATATATCTATGTATCTGTGTGGTAGTACCACACTTTCTTGATTACTACAGGTCTTTCAGGTATCGTAGGTCTTCCAATTTTGTTCTCTTCCAAATCTGTTTTGGGTGCTTAGGTATTTCTGTTTCTATATAAATATTAAATTCAGCTTTTGAATATTTATGACAATACTTGCTAGGATTTTGTTTGAGAATATTTTGTATCTATAGATAAATTTGGGGAAAATTAACATCTTAATAATATTGAATCTTCCAATTCATAAACATAGTCTATTGCAGGGGTCCCCAAATTTTTTACACAGGGGGCCAGTTCACTGTCCCTCAGATCGTTGGAGGGCCAGACTATAAAAAAACTATGAACAAATCCCTATGCACACTGCACATATCTTATTTTAAAGTAAAAACACAAAACGGGAACAAATACAATATTTAAGATAAAGAACAAGTAAATTTAAATCAACAAACTGGCCAGTATTTCAATGGGAACTATGCTCCTCTCACTGACCACCAATGAAAGCGGTGCCCCTTCTGGAAGTGTGGCGGGGGCTGGATAAATGGCCTCAGGGGGCCACATGCGGCCCGCGGGCCGTAGTTTGGGGACCCCTGGTCTATTGCATTATTTACTATTGAGATCTTCCTTAATTACTTTTAATGATGTTTTATATTTTTGTAGAACATTGCACCACTTTTATTAATTTAACCTATAAATATTTTGGATATTTTTGATGCTATTATAAAATGCCAGTTTTTATTTTTTCTTCTATTACTTCTAGTATAAAGGAAAATAGTTATTCTTTTGCATATTGAATTTGTGTTTTGTTTCCTTGATAAATTTGTTAGTACTAGTAGCTTTTTGCTGTATATTCTCTAGGGTTATTTTAGGTAGATAATCATACCTTATAAAAGCCAATAGTTTTTCTTCTGTCTTTAGAATATAGAGGTGTTCTTTTTTCTTGACAACTAAGTCCTACTTTGTACTGATTTATCCTTTTCTATATATCGCTGGATGTAATTTGGTAATTTTTTTCTCTCTTTCTTTCCCTTTCCTCTCTTTGGCATAATATTTATGAACTTTATAATTTTTTTCTTTATGTCTTCAATCAGTCTTAATAGCAGAGTAATACTGCCTCAGAATTATTTGTAAGTGTTTCCCTTCTCTATATTCTGAAAGAGTTTTCAGAGGCTTAGTATTACTTCTTTATTAATGGTTTGATAGAACTCATTAGTTGAGTGATCTCATAGTTTTCTCTTTTTTTGAAGGCTTTTAATTACTAATTAATTTATTTAAATTTAAGTAAATATTCTAATTTTGAATTTCTTTCTGTATAGGGTTTGGCTTTCGGTATCTTTTAGGAAATTTTCCCATTTTTCAAATTTAGTGACATAAAGTTATTGTTAATATTGCCTTAATAACCATTTTTAAAATTTTATTATTAAATTTTTAAATTTATTATGTTAACATGGATTCAAGTATCCCACTCTAGATAACACCCTCACCCCCCAACAATGTGTCCCCAATTATACCCCCTTTACCCTCATTCCCCTGACTCCCTCTCCTCCTTCCCTCTGGGATTTACTGTCTTGTTATCTGTATCTATGTGTTATGTTTATATAATTTCACTAATCCCTTCACTTTCTCTGATCCTGTCCCCTCATCTCCCTTCCTTCTGACAGCTGTCCCTCAGCTCCCTGTGACCCTGACTCTCTGCCTCTATTCTGTTCCTCAGTTTCCTGTGTTTATTAGATTGCATGTACAAATGAGATTATATATTTTTCTTTTTATGCCTGGCTTATTTCACTTAGCATAACAATCTCCAGGTCCATCCATGTCATTGCAAAAGGTAAGATTTCCTTCTTTTTCACGGCCACGTAATATTCCATTGCATATATGTACCACTGCTTTTTTATCCATTTGTCCACTGACGGACACTTGGGCTGTTTCCAGATCTTGGCTAAACAATGCTGCAAAACATGGGGGTGCATATATTTTTTGGAATCAGTATTTTGGGATTCTTAGGATGTATCCCTAAAAATGGGATAGCTGGGTTAAAATGCAGTTCAATTTTTAATTTTTTGAGGAAATGCCATACTGTTTTCCACAGTGGCTCCACAAATCGGCATTTCCAACAGCAGTGTACTAAGGTTTCCTTTTCTCTACATCCTCGACAGCACTTGTTGTTTGATTTTTTTAATGACAACCATTCTGACAGGTATGAGGTGATATCTCATTGTGGTTTGAATTTGCATTTTTCTGATGATTAGTGACAAATATTTTTTCATATGCCTATTGGCCATCTGTATGACTTCTTTGGAAAAGTGTCTATTCAGTTCCTTTGTCCATTTTTAAATTGGGTTGTTTACCTTTCTGGGGTTGTGTTTTAGAAGTTCTTCATAAATTTTGTTTATTAACCCTTTATCAAACATATTGGTGAATGAGTTCTCCCATTGTGTGGGTTGCCTTTTTATTTTGTTAATAGTGTCTTTGGCTGTGAAAAAGCTTTTTAGTATGATATAATCCCATTTGTTTATTTTGTTCTTTATTTCACTTGCCCATGGAAATATATTAACAAAAATATTGGATGAGAAATATTGGAAAGTATACTGTCCACATTTTCTTCCAAGATTTTATGGTTTTATGACTTACATTTAAGTCTTTTATCCTTTTTTTTTTCTTGGTATTTCTCTGAAGCTGGAAACGAGGATAGACAGTCAGACAGACTCCCGCATGCGCCCCACCGGGATCCACCCAGCACGCCCAACAGGGGGCGATGCTCTGCCCACCAAGGGGTGATGCTCTGCCCCTCCGGGGCGTTGCTCCGTTGCGACCAGAGCCACTCCAGCGCCTGGGGCAGAGGCCAAGGAGCCATCCCCAGCGCCCAGGCCATCTTTGCTCCAATGGAGCCTCGCTGCGGGAGGGGAAGAGAGCGATAGAGAGGAAGGAGAGGGGGAGGGGTGGAGAAGCAGACGGGCGCTTCTCCTGTGTGTCCTGGCCGGGAATCGAACCCGGGACCTCCGCACGTCAGGCCGACGCTCTACCACTGAGCCAACCGGCCAGGGCCCTTTTATCCTTTTTGAGTTTCTTTTTTGTGAATGGTTTAAGTTGGTAATCTAGTTTCATTATTTTGCATGTACCTGTCCAATTTTCCCATCACCATTTATAAAGAGACTGTCTTTACTCCAGTGTATACTCTTACCTCCTTTGTCAAATATTGATTTACCATAAAGTCCTGAGTTTATTTCTAGGTTCTCTGTTGTGTTCCATTGATCTATGTTGCTGTTCTTATGCCAATATCAAACCATTTTGATTATAATGGCCTTGTACTATAACTTGATATCAGAAAGTGTGATACCTCCCCATTTGTTCTTCATTTTCAAGATTGCTGAGGCTATTTGGGGTCTTTCTGGTTCCATATAAATTTTTGGAATATTTGTTCTAGATCTGTGAAGTATACCATTGGTATTTCAATAGGAATTGCACTGAATAAATTTCTTTGGGTAGTATAGATATTTTAATGATGTTAATTATTGCTATCCATGAAAACAGTATATGCCTACATTTGTTTGTATCTTCCTTGGTTTTGTTTTACAATGTCTTGTAATTTTTTGAGTACATGTCTTTTACCTCCTTGATTAAATTTATTCCTCGGTACTTTATTTTGTTGCAATAATGAAGGGTATTGTTTCCTTAATTTTTCTTTCTGATTCTTTACTTTTGGTGTATAAAAATATCAGTGATTTCTGAATATTAATTTTAAATTCTGCTACCTTGCAAATTCATTTATCAGGTCTAGTAGTTTTTTGACTGAGACTTTAGGGTTTTCTAAGTACAGTATCATGTCATCAGGAAATAATGACAGGTTTACTTCTTCTTTTTCAATTTGGATGCCTTTTCTTTCTTCTTGTCTGATTGCTGTGGCTAGGACTTCCAGGACTATGTTGAATAAGAGTGGTGAAAGTGGGCACCTCTGCCTTGTTCCTGATTTTAAGAGGATTGCTTTTAATTTTTGCACATTGAGTATGATGTAGGCTGTGGGTTTGTCATATATGACCTTTATTATGTTGAGGTATGTTCCCTGTATTCCCACTGTGCTGAGAGTTTTGATCATAAATAGGTGCTGGATATTATCAAATGCTTTTTCTACATCTATTGATATAATCATGTAATTTTTATTCTTCATTTTGTTTATGTGATGAATGACATTTATCAATTTGTAAATATTGTACCAGTCTTGCCTCCCCAGAATAAATACCACTTGATCATGATGTATGATCTTTTTAATGTATTACTGGATCTAGTTTGCTAATATATTTTTTTAGTATTTTAGCATCTATGTTCATCAGGAATATTGGCCTATAGTTTTTTTTCTTTGTAGTGTCTTTATCTGGTTTTGAAACTAAGATAATTCTTGCCTCATAAAATAAGCTTGGAAGTCTTCCCTCTTGAATTTTTTGGAATATTTTGAGAAGTATAGGTCTTAGTTCTCCTTTGAATGTTTGGTAAAATAACCTGTGAAGTCATCTGGTCCAGCATGATCAATGTCATCCCATTAAATTTAATTTCAAAATAAAAAAAATTAAAAAAAATGTTTTTAGCCATGTTCATTTATGACTTTGACAAAAAGAAAATAAACATTTGTTAACTAACAATATTAGCTAATACTTATTTTATGCTTCATATGTGCTGGGCACTTGACAAAATATTTTATCTGTATTAAATGGCTTAATTTACCACTATCTTCTTTGATAGATGATATTATTTTTTGCATGTTACATAAGAGGAAACTGAGTTACAATTATGTTAAGAAACTAGGCCAGTGTTACATATATACTTAACATCATATGCCTAGTCTGTGATTTTATCCATGTACTAAGATGATAAAATTTACAGAATGAGGAGAAAGTGACTACTTCAAAATATAAATAGAACATGTTAGAATATGGGGATTATTTTGAAATTCAAATAATATTTAAGGACAATAAACCAAACTTCAACCTGATTTGATCATATTTGTATTGAGGAGCTGCCAGGACCAAAAACTGAAGTAGACAAAATTAAAATGCTTTCAAACTCAAACAGTCTAATAAAGATTTCTCATTTTAATATTCTATTTTGCACAATTTTAGCTTTATGAGTTCATTTCAGTAAATTAGCTTTTTGAAAGTTAATAATAGCAGACAATTATAAGCATCTTTAGTGAATGAATGTCTTTACTTAATGAACTGCAGTTTTTCTACATGATTACTCAGCCTATCAAACTATTTTGCTGTTCAGATTTCCTTTTTCAATTACAGTTTACATGACTGTCTTTTGAATATGGAATATTTACTCATTGCCATATAATTTTGTTTTGTTTTTACTATAGCTATTGTTTTACAATAGCTATTGTTTGTTTTACAATAGCTATTGTCTTAATATAGGTATGCTTGAGAGTATTTTAGTCTGTTTTAAAACAGAGTTGTTTTAAAATTGTTACTTAGCACACTATGCTAAAGAATTGAGTATGCTATTTCACTTTTTGTGTTTCTTCAAAGTTCTACTTAATAGTTATTGCTGAGAACCCAAGTTTTATCACTGCAGCATGTGGAGAAGAAAACATTGTAGGATTAATGCTAAAGGGATAGACTTGGGTCATTTTTCTGTGTGTATGTGAATATCTATCTCTATCACTTACTAGCTTTAGCTGAAACCCTTTTCACCCCACCCAAGAGGACTTTGTATTCTAGTTGCTTTCTTCAGCAGCATATTTCTTCTTTCATATTGTATTGGCCAGCATCAGGGCTGGTGCCTTTTTGCATTCTTTTACTGCTGCACACCATAATTTTGGCACCTGTCCACTGTTCTTTTGGGACTAGCACATTTTCTCTACTTGTTGGTGTGACTGTCTTTCCTCCTGTCATTCTTTCTCACCCAGTGGAGTTATTTGTTCCTGGAACTTCACCTCCTATCTGATACCTCTTATCTTTTCTGTCATTTTAATGCCCTTAGGGAAAATACTACTACTCTGTATTGTTCATTCTTTGACCTTTTATTTCCACTAATAATTTTCTCTTTGTGCTTTTTCATTCTTTCCCTTGCTGATAATCTAGATTTTATTTTCAATGTGCTGAGGTCATTTTCCTCCTTGATTTCTCCATTATTGCTTTATTTTATGTTACATAGATATTTTTATTGTACCTTTTAAATTTATTTGTCATTTATATTACTATTTTTTTTGTTATATTCTTATCAGTTACTTTAGGGATTACAATTAACACCTTAATTTATAACAATCTAGTTCAGATTAACACCAAATTAATTTCAATAGTATACAAAAACTTTTGTTTCTACAGAACTTGCCCCCATCCTGTATGTTCTTATTGCCATTAATTGTATGTTTATATACTGTGTGCCCATTTAAATTAAATGTAATTTTAAATTAACCTCAATTTAAAATTGTTGCCCTGGCCATTTTGCTCAGTGGTAGAGCGTCGGCCTGGCGTGCAGAAGTCCTGGGTTTGATTCCTGGCCAGGGCACACAGGAGAAGCGCCCATATGCTTCTCCACCCCTCCCCCTCTCCTTCCTCTCTGTCTCTCTCTTCCCCTCCTGCAGCTGAGGCTCCATTGGAGCAAAGATGGCCCAGGCACTGGGGACGGCTCCTTGGCCTCTGCCCTAGGTGCTAGAGTGGCTCTGGTCGCAACAGAGTGACGCCCCGGAGGGGCAGAGCATCGCCCCCTGGTGGGCGTGCCGGGTGGTTCCTGGTCGGGCGCATGCGGGAGTCTGTCTGACTGTCTCTCCCCGTTTCCAGCTTCAGAAAAATACAAAAAAAAAAAAAAAAATTAAAATTGTTGCATTATGCCTGACCAGGCGGTGGCGCAGTGGATAGAGCATTGGACTGGAATGCGGAGGACCCAGGTTCAAGACCCCAAGTTCGCCAGCTTAAGCACGGGCTCATCTGGTTTGAGCAAAGTTCACCAGCTTGGACCCAAGGTCGCTGGCTCAAGCAAGGGGTTACTTAGTCTGCTGAAGGCCCATGGTCAAGGCACATATGAGAAAGCAATCAATGAACAACTAAGGTGTCGCAACGAAAAACTAATGATTGATGTTTCTCATCTCTCTCCATTCCTGTCTGTCTGTCCTTATCTATTCCTCTCTCTGACTCTCTGTCTGTCTCTGTAAAAAATAAAAAAATTAAATAAAATTGTTGCATTATGAAGTTATCTTTCAAATAAGACAGCAAAAAAAGAACCTGAAAACAAAATATGCATTTATATTGTTTTTTATCTTTACTTACTACCTTTAGAATTCCTTATAGGGTATATATGCTAATGATGACTTCTTCAGTTTTTGTTTATCTGGAAATATCTTAATGTCTCTTGCATTGTTGAGGGGTAGGTTGCAGGATATTGAATTCTTTTTTGACTGACCCCCCCCTCCTTTTTAACTTTACATATGTAATTTCATTGCCTTTTGACCTTCATGGTTTCTGATGGGAAGTCAATTGTTAATCTTATTGGGGATCACTTGTATGAGTTGCTACTCTCTGCTTTCAAGATACTCTCTTTATCTTAAATTTTCTTCATTTTGGGTATAAAGTGTTCTGTGTGTGTTTTTTTGAAGTTATTCTATTTGGAATTTGTTGAGCTTCTTAGATGTATATATAAATGTACTTCATCAAGATTTAGAAGTTTCTAGTCATTTTTTTTCAGAACTTTTTTTTTGCCTTTTTTTCTCTCTCTCTTCACTCTTAGTATTCCCATGATGTGTATGTTGTCATACTTGATGGTGTCCCACAGGTCTCATAGGCCTTTTTTGTTTCTTTTTTTCTTTCTGGATTTTTCTTTCTTTTTTTTTCAGACTGGATTATCTCAATTGACTTATAAAGTTCATGAATTCTTTTCATCTGTTCTGCTCAAATCTGCTCTTGAGTCCTTCTAATGAATTTTAATTTCAGTTATTGTACTTTTTGACTCCAAAGTTTTTATTATTATTTTATAATTACTATCTCTTTATTGATGTTCTCTATTTGATATGACATCATTCTCATACTTCCTTTAGTCCTTCAGACATGATTTTCTTTAGCCTACCGAACATATATGTAATAGTTGATATAAAGTGTTTGTCTAGTAGTATCTGGTCTTCCTCAGGTACTTTCTATTGATTTTATTTTTTTTCTGTGTACAAGCCATACTTTCTTGTTACTTTGAATGTCTTATGATTTTGCGTCAAAACCAGACATTTTGAATATTATTGTTTTGCAACTCTGGAAAATCAAATTCTTTCTTGAGCTTCATTGTTGTTGCTACTTCTTGTATAAATAGTTGTTTGGTAACTATTTGTAGGGCCAGTAGTTGCAGCTGTCCTGGCCATACACATGCAGGTTCTCATTAAATTCAGGCAGATCATAAAGAAACAGTGGAGGCAAAAAATGGTGAGCCATTCCTTTATTAAAGTCTTGTACCAGTGGACAAGCAAACACACAGGGCTCCCAAAGCCACTGACACATTATCTAGTTCCACAACCAGGAGAATCTTTTCTGGTTTCTCCTAGAATCAAAGTCCCCTCAAACCTCAGTAGGGCTCACAAAGTCCCCCACCTCTGGTTCCCCATCTGCACACCTTCTCTTTCCCTGCCATCATAGCTTCTCTCTGCTCTCATTCTGCAAACATAACTTCTTTCTCTCTTCACAAATTGGCTTCTCTCTGTTCTTTTCAAAACTTTCTTGTGCAAAAACGTCTCCTCCAGCAAATATTAGAAAAACAATGGCCCTTCCCAAGCAGGAATGAAATCAGTAATTTGCAATCAACAGCCCTGCTCTGAGGGCAAACACACAGGTGGCTACCCAGCACAATTTATATATATATATATATATATATATATATATATATATATATATATATATATATTTTAAATAATTTTATTTTTTTAATGGGGAGACATCAATAAATCAGGATACATATATTCAGAGATAACAAGACCAGGTTATCTTGTTGTTCAATTATGTTGCATACCCATCACCCAAAGTCAGATTGTTCTCTGTCACCTTCTATCTAGTTATCTTTGTGCCCCTCCCCTTCCCCCTTTCCCCTCTCCACCCATAACCACCACACTCTTATCAATGTCTCTTAGTTTCACTTTTATGTCCCACCTACATATGGAATAATGCAGTTCCTGTTTTTTTTCTGATTTACTTATTTTACTTCGTATCATGTTATCAAGATCCCACCATTTTGCTGTAAATGATCCAATGTCATCATTTCTTATAGAGAGTAGTATCCATAGTGTATATGTGCCACATCTTCTTTATCAGGTCATCTACTGATGGGCATTTTGGTTGTTTCCATGTCTTGGCCACTGTGAACAATGCTGCAATGAACATGGGGCAGCATGTGTCTTTACGTATCAATGTTTCTGAGTTTTGGGGGTATATACCCAGTAGAGGGATTGCTGGGTCATAAGGTAGTTCTATTTTCAGTTTTTTGAGGAACCACCATACTTTCTTCCATAATGGTTGTACTACTTTACATTCCCACCAACAGTGTATGAGGGTTCCTTTTTCTCCACAGCCTCTCCAACATTTGCTATTACCTGTCTTGTTAATAATAACTAATCTAACAGGTGTGAGGTGGTATCTCATTGCATTTTTGATTTGCATTTCTCTAATAACTAATGAATATGAGCATCTTTTCATATATCTGTTGGCCATTTGTATTTCTTCCTGGGAGAAGTGTCTGTTCATGTCCTCTTCCCATTTTTTTATTGGATTGTTTGTTTGTTTGTTGTTGAGTTTTATGAGTTCTTTGTATATTTTGGATATTAGGCCCTTATCTGAGCTGTTGTTTGAAAATATCATTTCCCATTTAGTTGGCTTTCTGTTTATTTTGTTATCAGTTTCTCTTGCTGAGCAAAAACTTCTTAGTCTGATATAGTCCCATTCATTAATTTTTGCCTTCACTTCTCTTGCCATTGGAGTCAAATTCATAAAATGCTCTTTAAAACCCAGGTCCATGAGTTGAGTACCTATGTCTTCTTCTATGTACTTAATTGTTTCAGGTCTTATGTTTAGATCTTTGATCCATTTTGAATTAATTTTAGTACAGGGGGACAAACTGTAGTCGAGTTTCATTCTTTTGCATGTGCCTTTCCAGTTTTCCCAGCAACCATTTATTGAAGAGGCTTTCTTTTCTCCATTAAGTGTTGTTGGCCCCTTTATCAAAAATTATTTGACTATATATACGTGGTTTTATTTCTGGGTTTTCTATTCAGTTACATTGGTCTGAGTGTCTATTTTTCTACCAATACCATGCTGATTTGATTGTCGTGGCCCTATAATATAGTTTGAAGTCAGGTATTGTAATGCCCCCAGCTTCATTCTTTTTCTTTAGGATTGCTTTGGCTATTCGGGGTTTTTTATAGTTCCATAAAAATCTGATGATTTTTTGCTCCATTTCTTTAAAAAATGTCATTGGAATTTTGATGGGAATTGCAGTAAATTTGTATATTGCTTTGGGTAATATGGCCATCTTGATTATATTTATTCTTCCTAACCAAGAACAAGGTATATTCTTCCATCTCATTATATCTTTTTCGATTTCCCTTAACAATGGTTTATAGTTTTTATTATATAAGTCCTTTACATTCTTTGTTATGTTTATTTCTAAGTATTTTATTCTTTTTGTTGCAATCGAGAAGGGGATTATTCTTTTGAGTTCGTTCTCAATTGTTTCATTGTTTGCATATAGAAAAGCTATTGACTTCTGTATGTTAATTTTGTATCGTGCGACCTTACTGTATTGGCTTATTGTTTCTAGTAGTCTTTTTGTGGATTCTTTGGGGTTTTCGATGTATAAGATCATATCATCTGCAAAAAGTGATACCTTTACTTCTTCTTTTCTGATATGGATGCCTTTTATTTCTTTGTCTTGTCTGATTGCTCTAGCTAGAACCTCTAGTACCACATTAAATAAGAGTGGAGAGAGTGGACAACCCTGTCTTGTTCCTGATTTAAGGGGGAAAGCCTTCAGTTTAGTGCCATTTAATATGATGTTAGCTGATGGTTTATCATATTTGGCCTTTATCATGTTGAGATATTTTCCTTCTATACCCATCTTGTTGAAAGTCTTAAACATAAAATTGTGTTGTATTTTATTTATCTAAAGCCTTTTCTGGGTCTATTGATAAGATCATGTGATTTTTGTTCTTTGTTTTGTTGATATGGTGTATTACATTAACCGTTTTACGTATGTTGAACCATCCTTGAGATTCTGGGATGAATCCCAATGGTCATGATGTATTATTCTTTTAATATGTTGTTGTATTCGATTTACTAGTATTTTGTTTAGTATTTTAGCATCTGTATTCATTAGGGATATTGGTCTGTAGTTTTCTTTTTTTGTGCCATCCTTGCCTGGTTTTGGTATGAGGGTTATGTTGGACTCATAAAATGTGTTTGGAAGTATTGCTTCTTCTTCAATTTTTTGGAAGACTTTCAGTAGCATAGGAACCAAGTCTTCTTTGAATGTTTGATAAAATTCACTGGTATAGCCGTCAGGGCCTGGACTTTTATTTTTGGGAGGTTTTTAATGGTTTTTTCTATTTCTTCTCTACTAATAGGTCTGTTTAGGCTTTTTGCTTCTTCTTGACTCCGTCTGGGAAGGTTGTATTGTTCTAGGAATTTATCCATTTCTTCTAGGTTGTTGAATTTAGTGGCATAAAGTTTTTCATAGTATTCTACAATAATTCTTTGTATATCTACGGTGTCCGTGGTGATTTCTCCTCTTTCATTTTGGATTTTGTTTATATGAGTTCTTTCTCTTTTTTCCTTGGTAAGTCTTGCCAAGGGTTTGTCAATTTTGTTGATCTTTTCAAAGAACCAGCTCCTTGTTCTATTAATTTTTTCTATAGTTTTTCTGTTCTCTAATTCATTTATTTCTGCTCTGATTTTTATTATCTCCTTTCTTCGGCTGGTTTGGGTTGTCTTTGTTCTTCTTTTTCTAGTTCCTTAAGGTGTGAAGTTAAGTGGTTCACTTGGGCTCTCTCTTGTTTGTTCATATATGCCTGAAGCGATATGAACTTCCCTCTTATCACTGCTTTTGCTGCATCCCATAGATTCTGATATGTCGTATTGTCATTTTCATTAGTCTGTATATATCTTTTGATCTCTGCACTTATTTCTTCTTTGACCCATTCATTTTTTAAAAGTATGTTGTTTACTTTCCACATTTTTGTGGGATTTTTTTCCTCCTTTTTGCAGTTGAATTCTAGTTTCAAGGCTTTAAGATCAGAAAATATGCTTGGTACAACTTCGATTTTTCTGAATTTGCTGATGTTGTTTTTGTGACCCAACATATGGTCAATTCTTGAGAATGATCCATGTACACTGGAGAAAAAAGTATACTCAGTCACTTTGGAATGAAATGTCCTGTAGATGTCTATCATATCCAGGTGCTCTAGTGTTTTGTTTAAAGCCAGTATATCTTTGTTGATTCTCTGTTTGGATGACCGATCTAGAGCCGTGAGTGGTGTATTGAGGTCTCCAAGTATGATTGTATTTTTGTCAGTTTTTGTTTTAAGATCAATAAGTAGCTGTCATATATTTTGGTGCTCCTTGGTTTGGTGCATATATATTTAGAATTGTTATGTCTTCTTGATTCAGTGTCCCCTTAGCCATTATGAAATGGCCATTTTTGTCTCTGAATATTTTTGCTGTCTTGTAGTCAGCATTATCCGATATGAGTATTGCTACTCCTGCTTTTTTTTGGATGTTATTTGCTTGGAGTATTGTTTTCCAGCCTTTCACTTTGAATTTGTTTTTATCCTTGTTACTTAGATGAGTTTCCTGTAGGCAGCATACAGTTGGATTTTCTTTTTTAATCCATTCTGCTACTCTGTGCCTTTTTATTGGTGAGTTTAATCCGTTTACATTTAGTGTAAGTATTGACACTTGTGAGTTCCCTATTGCCATTTTATATCTTGCTTTCTGTTAGTTTTGTGTCTTGTTTGATCCTTCTCTTTCATTTTTCTATCTTTTGTTTTTATTTGGTTGTATTCCATACATCTTTCCTCTGTTGCTATCTTTTTTATCTCATGTGCTTCTGTGGTGGTTTTTTCAATGGTGGTTACCTTTAAGCAATGAAAAGGGTTCCTACCCTGTTCATTGTAGCGAACTATTTTGTGAGTACTTTTGCACTCCATTGTCCTTTGCTACTGCTAATCTCCATCCTCTCCCCCCCCTTTCTTTTTTTGTTGTCACAGTTTAAATTTGGTTTTATTGTGTTGTTCTTGGAGCTTTTACTTGTGGCTCTGTTTTTTTTTGTTCTTTGTATCTGATTGGATAACCCCCTTTAGTAATTTCTGGAGTGGGGAATGGTGATAAATTCCCTCATCTTTTCTGTATCTGTGAATGTTTTTATTTCTTCTTCATATTTGAAGGATAGCTTTGATGGTTATAGTATTCATGGCTAAAAGTTCCTCTCTTTCAGGACTTTATATATTGGGGTCCACTCTCTTCTAGCTTGTAGAGTTTCTGTTGAGAAATCTGATGATAATCTAATGGGCCTTCCTTTATATGTTTGTTATATTCTTCTTTTCCTTGGCTGCCTTGAGAATTTTTTCTTTGCCGTTGGTTTGTGCCAATTTCATTATGATGTGCCTTGGAGTAGGTTTGTTGGGGTTAAGAAAACTCGGAGTTCTGTTTGCTTCTTGAATTTGAGGCTTTAGTTCTTTCCACAGGCTTGGGAAGTTCTCATCTATTATTTGTTTGAGTATGTTCTCCATTCCATTTTCTCTCTCTTCTCCCTCTGATATACCTATTATTCTTATGTTATTCTTTTTGATGGAGTTAGATAATTCTTGTAGGGCTATCTCATTTTTTTTTAATTTTTGAGTCTCTTTCTTCTTCTCTCTGTTGTGCCTCAAGTTGCTTGTCTTCTATTTCACTAATCCTCTCTTTTATCTGGCGTGTTCTATTAGCTAAGCTTGTTACCTTGTTTTTCAGCTCATGAATTGAGTTTTTCATCTCTGTTTGATTTGTTTTTATAGTTTCAATTTCCTTGGAAATATATTCTTTGTGTTCATTGAGTTGTTTTCTGAGCTCCCTAAGTTGCCTTTCTGTGTTTTCTTGTATATCTCGGAGTATTTTTAGGATTTCTATCTTGAATTCTCTGTCATTTAGCTCCAAGGTTTCTAATATATTAAATTTTTTCTCCATAGATTTTTCCTCATCTACCTGTGTTACCTCTCTTTCTTTTGTATCCATGATATTCAATTTTCTCTTCCTTAATGGCATCTGAGGGTGGTTTTGTTGATAGTATTAATGAGATTTAATAAAGAATAAAAAGTTAAAAAAATAAAAAAATCAAAGAGTTGTTTTTTTTTAAAAAATTAATAATGAAATAAAATAAAATAAAATAAATTTTTTAAAAAAGGAAATTATTCCCCCCTCTTTTTTTTTCCTCTCCTCTCTTCTCCCCTCTTTATTGATAAAATCTTCTGGTGAACTGTCAATTATATTGTATTAAATAGAACAAACAATGCCTGTAATGGAGGGCCTGAATTGGGGAAAAGTAATAAAGGGGCAAAAAAAAAGAAGGGGGTATGGACCCACAAAAAGCAAATAAGGAATAAATTTGGGTCAAGAATGAAATGATTTGCTTTTAGGTGTTGGTTGACTAAGAGTTATGATGAGAGGAATAAGAGGGAAACAAGAAAATGGGGGGGACAAATTAAAAAATTACTATTGTATTTAGTGGAACAAGAACTAGATAAAATGGAGAGCCAGGGATGGGAGCACGGCTAGTGAGTTAAAAAGGTGAAGTAAAAACCTCCCAAAATGCCACAAAAATAAGTTTGAGTTCCAGATAAGATAATTTGTTCATTATTGAGGTTTGAATGAGAGGAGACGTAAAGGATAAAGGAAGAAACTAATATAGAGGGAGAAAAGAAAGAGAGAGAGAGAGAAAAAAAAAAAGAGGGAACCACTAAAAGAAGAAAAAGGAAAAAAGAGGAGAGAGAGAGAGAGAGTTAAGGGTTTTGGAGTGCAACCCTCATAGAGAGAAAGGAAGAGGAAAGAAAAATAATGGGAGATATAACACTTATGGGTAGTGTAGTTCAAGGAGAGGAGAGAGTAAGACCGGCAGAGAGTTAATCGACCAAATTGCAGGAGGAAAAAAAAAATATCAAGAGTGAAGATAAGAGAAACAAACAAACAAATATAATAAAATGGGATAGGTTATAAAGTCTGCGGATTATTCTTGATTTTGAGAGGTTATCTTCTTGCTTTTTCTTTTCTCTCCCTCTTCCTGGTCGGTGACTCTGTACCCCAGGTTCTGCCCCTTTGGCATGCTCAGGTAGAGGTTTGCAGTTGATAAGTCTCTTTGGCAGGGGTCCCCAAACTTTTTTCACAGAGGGCCAGTTCACTGTCCCTCAGACCGTTGGAGGGCCAGACTATAAAAAATACTATGAACAAATCCCTATGCACACTGCACATATCTTATTTTAAAGTAAAAAAACAAAACAGGAATAAATACAATATTTAAAATAAAGAACAAGTAAATTTAAATCAACAAACTGACCAGTATTTCAATGGGAACTATGCTCCTCTTGCTGACCACCAATGAAAGAGGTGCCCCTCTGGAAGTGCGGCAGGGGCTAGATAAATGGCCTTAGGGGGCCATAGTTTGGGGACCCCTGCTCTATGGCAATGTCATGTATTGTGCTTCAGTCTCATTGGCATTTGAGGCTCATTAGCATTTATAGGCTCCGACAGTGAGAGTTCGTGTTCCTGGAGCCTCTGTCCTAGTCTTTCCTTCTTCAATTAGTAGCCTGATAATCCAGCTACGGGGTTGCTGCTGCCTCTGCCTGGATAGTAAGAGGCTCAAAGAGCTGGCAACTCCCCACTCTATTTCCACTCAGCACAGGGCTCTGGGTAAGGCTCAGTCAGTCAGAGCTGCTAGCATAATCAGGCGGGGCTTCTGCCCACAGAAAGACCTCTGGCTCTGCCACTCTCTCCGGTAATACAGGCGGGCGCCCACTCCCGGGGCGCTTGGAGGAAACTCTCTCTCACTATCTGCACACACAGATCAGGATATCAGGCTGGAAGTCTCAGACTCTGAGTGCAACCCCCACTGCATGGAAAAGTTGCAGCGTTGGAATTGGCTCTTGCTCCGTCCCCATGCGTGGCTCCTTCAGGGCACTGGGGCGGCCCAAGACTCCACCCCTGGCCCACACAAAGGCCCCTGACTCTGCCCCTTCGTGGGATAACACGGGTGCACACTGCGAGGCACTCGGAGGAATCTCTCGCTCACTATCTGCACACACAGATCAGGATATCAGGCCAATCGCCTCACCCTCTGAGTGAAACCCCCACCCGCACGGAAAAGTTCCAGCGTTGGAATTAGTTCTTGCTCCCCCATGTGTGGCTTTTTAAGGGCGCTGGGGTGGCCTGGAGATTCCGCTTTCAGCCCACACCAAAGCCTCTGACTCTGCCTCTCTGTGGGATAACAGGGGCGCCCACTCCTGGGGCTTTGTAAGGAATCTCTCGCCCACTATCTGTGCGCGCCGACCCGGAGATCAGGGAAAATTGCTGCCCCGCTTGTCTTTGTTTGTCTGGGTTTGGCGCGAGTGTTAGCTTGTATTGCCCGGGTTGCGACAGGAACAGTTTTTCCTCGGCTTGGATCTCCGTGCCACAGCCTGGTTTGGCCATTTGCCAGCACCATTTTTAAAAATAAAAGTGAAAAAACTCAAAAACACAAATTTTACAAATTCATTTGTTCAACACTATTCTAAACTAATTTTTCAAATTCTGTAGTCTTTGTTGTGGGTGTTTCCTATAGTTTCTTCTGAAGTCTCTGTTTTGTTAGCTAGTGATTTTCAGAGATTTCATTAAATCTCTGTGGCCAAAAGTAAACAAATAAACTAACAAAGTACCTCTCAGTCTTCACAGTTTGTCTCTGTTCTGGGAAATTCCTTTTTGCCTTCAATGCTAAGCTGTACCATTTAAAACTCCGCATTTGCTTT
This sequence comes from Saccopteryx bilineata, assembly GCF_036850765.1. Lineage (NCBI taxonomy): Eukaryota > Metazoa > Chordata > Mammalia > Chiroptera > Emballonuridae > Saccopteryx > Saccopteryx bilineata. The sequence goes on from NC_089490.1 coordinate 54,031,107, forward strand.
TACTTCCTGTTTTTGCAGAACCTCAAGGTCAGCAGGAAGTAAGAACTTAGAATCTTCTCAGGTCTTTCTTGAGCACGTGTGTGGCCTTCTATATTTCCAAGAATAAGTTGGAGAATTTTTAACATCCCTATGTATGTCTTATTATTCAACCTTTTCTTCAAAGCTTCTTGGCTAGTTCATAACAGTCCCTGACAGTCCTAGCTATCATCAATTGCCTCAGGCAGTAGTAACCATCTCATAGCCCTGTAAATGTTTTTTATCAATGTCCCCAGGATGCAACTTTGGCACTGAATCAGTTTCAGTTTAGGCAAATGATGACAAGTATTTTGAGCTGATTCTCTAGGGAGAGGTTTAGGGTAGATACCAGACGGGTCAAAACAAATAATTACAATTCCTTGTGAATGAGATCTATTTTTCTCCCTCAAATATTGGGAATGCAGACTATTATTTTCTGAGCTGAGGAAAGTGGAGGAAGAGTAGGGTAAGGTAAATTGCCATAAGGTTTTCTATTCTTACTGAGAATCACCTGTTTTCCTTATTCCTGGCAACTTTATAGAAGACAGCTACTGCAAACAACAAAAATCAATTTTACTATGTTACAAGTTGATGCTTATATAACTTCTGCTTAAAATGGTTATGAGCTTTGTTTGATTTCCCCCCTAGCCTCTAACATTGTACCTTCCCCAGAGGTAGTGTTTAAAAAATGCATATATTAGTGCACAAAAGAACAATAATATACATTATATTCAGTCATTTGTATTATATTATATTTACACACTGCTATTCTAGAACAATATTTCAACAAGCCTACAACATGAAAACTAAATTAGGCTTTGTTGCCTGACTGAAAAAATGGCAGCACTTCACTTATGATGTTTAAAGTCAAGGCTATCACTAAAGTTTTGATATATCTCCTGCATAATCCAACATGTTTTTGATTCCTATAAAGCCACCTTCTCCAAATAAAGCAATAGTTTTGAAACTTAACACTGGATACATGTTGCTATGAGTGAAGTGAAAGTGGCACTTCTGAAACTAGTTGCATAAGAGACTAAACTATAGTCCTTTTTTAGCAAAATATTTTCTCTTGAATGATTACCAAGTACTCAAAAAACTACATAAACCTGGAGATGTTTCATTGAATTATAACAAGAAATATTTACATGTGTTTTAAACTGATGCTAGGTTAGAGCTACCGTGGACTCTTATCTATCAAAGGGGTAAGGTTCCAGAACCACCCTGCGATAGGTGAAAATTTACAAAGTAGCAACCTTATTTTTATTTTATTATTTATATATATTTTAAGGATTTATAAACCCTCCCCACACTCTTATGAACCTTTACCATATTGTTATTAATCTTCCCCATACTCTTAAAATACTTCCTATGCTCTTCAATACATTCTACACTCTTAAACCTATGTAATTTTAACAACATATAAACTTCTTTATGGGTACTCACCAGTGAATATACTACAACTTGAATGATGAAGATGATGATGAATTAGCTGTGAAGTACTGATGACAATGAAGGTAATGAGGCAAAATAATTAAAATAATAAATATATAAAAATACCTATGTACTGCAAAATCCTGTGATATAGGGAAAAGTCCGCAATACAAAATTAGATATATACTATTTAAAAATCTGCGATACAGTGAGACCGTGAAAAGTGAACCACGATACGAGGAGGGATGACTGTAATTACATTCACTATTCAACTGAAGTAAAACACATTAACAATTTGTGTTTGTGGTTAGAGGACCCTTGCTTTTTACATTTTTGCAAATGGCCTTTGATTGTATATAATGTACCAAATTAATCATTATATAAAGCTATATCTTTCACATTCTTGTTCTCATTTATATCTTGGAGGATTTTATATGGAACTTCCCTTTTTCATATCTGGAGTCACAGATAGATGAACTTGCTTGGCTCAGAACAGTGAGGAGGACAACAATTTTCTTCAATTACTTGATCACAGGGAAATTGTAAGGCAATTTTTCTATGTTTAGGTTGTCTCTAATTTTCTTTTCAAAAGAGTGACTTTACCAGTCTAACCCAAATTTGTAAGGGAAATGTAAGCTCTTTCTTAATATTATCTTGTCATAGTGACTTATTAATTTGGCCATATGATTTGTAATTCTGGTCTCTAAGGTTTGAAGAAGATTTAGTACAAAAAAATCTCTGGCCTCTTTTGGAAAGAGTAAATTTTTTTTTTTTTTTTTTTTTGCAAAATATCTGAGATGGGCCAATATGTATTAACTAGACCTCCCCTAAGGTTATAGAAAATATTGATAAAACTTAGTATTCATATTAAAAAATGGGAATTGTGTTGACCATTTTGACATATAAAAGTGGGAATTTCATTATTTAACTTAATTGAAACCACTTTCTAAACAATCATACATTATTTATTTATTGATTTATTTTTCATTTTTCTGAAGCTGGAAACAGGGAGAGACAGTCAGACAGACTCCCGCATGCGCCCGACCGGGATCCACCCGGCACGCCCACCATGGGGTGACACTCTGCCCACCAGGGGGCGATGCTCTGCCCATCCTGGGCGTCACCATGTTGCGACCAGAGCCACTCTAGTGCCTGAGGCAGAGGTCACAGAGCCATCCCCAGCGCGCAGGCCATCTTTGCTCCAATGGAGCCTTGGCTGCGGGAGGGGAAGAGAGAGACAGAGAGGAAAGTGCGGCGGAGGGGTGGAGAAGCAAATGGGCGCCTCTCCTGTGTGCCCTGGCCAGGAATCGAACCTGGGTCCTCCGCACGCTAGGCCGACGCTCTACCGCTGAGCCAACCGGCCAGGGCCTCATACATTATTTTTAACTTATGTTGGTATTATTAACAAATATTTGAAGACATCAGTGACATCAATGAGGTCTCTAACAGCTAATATCTGTTAATTTGGGATTTATTTAAAATACTCATTATTACTGAAATAATTACATTACAATTGCCAACGAATAGTACAAGGAACTGCCTTCCAAAACATGTTGACTGTTTCCTATAGAGCAGGCATTATAATGAGTGATTTATAAGCATGATGTAATTTTAGTATCTCAGTAACTTATGAGACTGGCACTATTATTTTTCAGATAAGAAAACTGAGACTTATTTAATCTAAATAACTTTCCCAACCACACAATAAACAAGTAGTCTTTAACTCTTCTTTCTTCAGATCTCATCTCCTTGTGAAGCTTTCCCCAACTCCTTCATTTGGGGCAAGGAGTCTGAAGGTACCCTCTGCTCTCATGACATCAAGCATTTCCACTTGTGTAAGCATCTATTTGGTCACTAGACGATCCATAAGTGTATGGACAGTGGAAAAATCTGCAACTCTAGCATGATGCTTGACATGTAATAAGCTCTTCATAATTATCTGTGAAATAAATGAGTAAAGGAGGGAAACTACTATTTGATTATTGAGAAGTCTGTTTTAGTACTGGTGCTCTCTACTGCAATGCTACATCATGCTTATTTTTGAGAATGACAATAAATTATATTTATATGTATGTGAATTATAGGCTTTATTCAGTTTAAGTAATTGTTTCTGGACTATCTCATGAATGTTAAGTAAAAGAAGATTAAAAATTACTTTCTTAAGTTTGAATCACACGGGAAATCCATTACTCAATATTCCAAAGTTCTAAGAAGCTAAACTAGTCATCTTTAAGATAACTTGCTCTTTAATTTTCTCTATCATATTTCTCACTGAGATAATTATGTTTTCCCAATATGGTGTTAAAAATATATTGTAAGAATATCTGGCTAACATTATAGTAGGAGCCTAAATTGGTAATGAAGACTTCTAAATAGAAATTATCACAATTTGCTTTCTAATTAAATTCTTTTGTAAATTTGTACTTCGGAATAGCTGTAATACACTTGGAGTCAGGCAGACTTCAAACTTAGCTGTCTTAAGAATAATTGACTCTATTTTGTTGGTATATTACATACTTCTAGGGACATTTTAAATGGCTTGATTCTATTGACTCATATTTTTATGTATTTACAACTTAAAATAGTTATAATAAACATTAATTGCCACATATATATTTTGATATATAAATATATTACAAAATGTTACAGCAGGGTAACTCTATTTTATGTCTTATTGCTTTATATTAAAAAATTTCATGTCCAAAGGAAATTGTTTTATGAACATTAGAGAATAAAACTGCTTTTGTTCACTGATAAAACCTCTCTTTAAAGACTAAAATAAGAAACAGATTTTCAAAAACTTTCAAGCTACTTTTTCCTGGTTTGTGTTTAACAAATAAAAATTATTTATAAATAATAATGTTACTTAATACATTATGGAAGAAATTTTGGACTATAGACATAAACACATTTGATTTCGTTCTCAGGTTTTTAGCTGCAAAATAACAAGTTATACAAATACATATATAATCTTATATCTCATTTTAATTACTGTACTTTACAAGTCTCTGCCTTTTAGTGTTTCATTTCATTAATATTATAGTAAAATAGCTCCTCTCCAGAATTCATTTCTCTAGCAACATAATTTTCTAAAATTCCACTGAGAATCTAATCAATAACAAAGAGACCTCAAAATTCATGTACCCAAAGTACTTTGTAGGAGGAATATTTTAGACCTGCATTCAAACCTAATTTATGTACATTTAACCACAAGTTTGCTAACTTGGTTATTTATTTTCCAAGGAAACAAAAATTTAGAAAAAATAATGAAGTGGATACAAGAGCTGGTGTGGCCAGGCGCACTGAAAGCAATGACAATAGATATGAAAAGTGGTATGAGAAAATGCAAATCAAAAAACAAATTAGGTTTAATTCTCTCACAAACCAAACAAACAATAAAAAGAAACAATAAGAGTAAAAAGAACCATGAAAAATTAGTAATTTAGTTTCCTTTATTTCAGGGGTAAACATATAATAATTTTCTGTAAATATTCTACTATAATAACTAATGTTTATAATAATGACACAAGATATCAAACATGATTTAAATAAAGTTAAAATGAAGAAATTTTATATTATGTTTTATCAAACTAAATAATAAAAAGTATTAGTGCATAAAGGCAGTTAACCTGGAACTCTGGAATTCTTAATCAGACAAACCTATTTTGTAAGAATTTCTTATAATCATGAAATTAACCATATAGTTACATGATACATGAAGAGGGGGGCAAAAAATAGAAATTAGAAGCATCATTTACTTAGTGTCTTTTTTAAGTCCAGTACTCTCCTAACTTAAATATACTCCTCACAAAAATTAGGGGATATTCCAAAATGAAAATGAAGTGATAAAAAAAAGCAGTTGATTTTTTTATTAAACAACATCAGAAAAGCAAACAAGTCAAATAAAGTTGTTTGATTATGCAAATGAGATACAAAACAAACTTTTATTTTATTGATGAAAATGCATTACCAGTGGTCTCCAACCCCCGGGCCGTAGACCGGTACCAGTCTGTGGGCCGTTTGGTACGGGTCCACAGAGAAGGAATAAATAACTTACATTATTTCTGTTTTATTGGTATTTAAGTCTGAACTATGTTTTATTTTTAAAAAATGACCAGATTCCCTCTGTTATATCCGTCTAAGACTCACTCTTGACGCTTGTCTTGGTCACGTGATACATTTATCCATCCCACCCTAAAGGCCAGTCTGTGAAAATATATTTTCTGACAAACTGGTCCATGGCCCAAAAAAGGTTGGGGACCATTGCATTATACAAAAGGTTGAAAGTATAGGAGTTCCCTGATCACCTAATTTTTGTGAACAGTGTATATTCTTTACTTAAAAATATTTGTCTTGCCATTTTCTCCACGAAATTTTCAAAAGAAACTTATAAAGTAAACTAGAAACATATCATAAAATGTACTTTCAAAGGGTTGTGATCAGTGAGACATTCTAGCAGCTCTCACCAGGGAAGAGCTGATTAGGTGAAAATGACAGGACTGTCAAGTCTGAACAATCAAGGCAAACTCATCTCCAAGGAAAAGTTCAGTTTGTGAAGGCAGAAACAGGTCTTTGATGAAACAGAAATGAACGTTATATAGTTTGTTAACTAAATTGCCACTAAGCACCAAACTAATTTATAGACTTAAAGGGGAATCTTTCAAGACACAGCTGAGAAGACATTTTCTTCTCGAAGACTATTTCTGTTTTGAGCAGGTGCTTTTCTGATGTATAAATTGACTAGTCTGTACTAAACTTCTGCTAGTGGAAAATTGTGCTGTTGAATGTTAAGATTGTTGATAAGAAAAAGAGAGACTTTGCTAAATAACTAAATGTAAATGTTTATACACACAGACATATAAGTGTAATGATAAAAAAAGTCTTCCCCCCAAACACTCTAACTATATTATCTATCTATCTATCTATCTATCTATCTATCTATCTATCTATCATGTATCATCTATCTATCCATCATCTTCACCCTGATAAGCAGTATTTTTATTGTTTTTGTTCGTATGTTTGGTTTGGTTTATTGCAGGATATCTCAGAGACTATACAAGGCTGATGTATATGATGAGTCTCCATCTCTGAAGACAAAGATGAAAAGAGAATAACAATCATAACTATTTTTATTGAGCCCTTTCTATATGCATTAAGCACTGTGCTAGTCACTTTAAATTTACTATTATAGAGACGGGTAAAATTTTTTCCCACTTTACAAACAAACAGAAGAATGGAAAGGTTAAACATTTTTCCATAGTCATGGAGTTATATGAGGTAGAGTCATAATCTGGCTCCAGAGCTGATACTCTTATATAGTAGCATCCTAAATTCATTTGACCAGTAGCATTTTGTCCACATAAAAATCACTAACATATCTAAGTGTGTGGAAAGTCCCGACATCCTGCTCATCTTATTGTTTCTAGTGATCTAACAATTGCTTACCACTGAATAATTAAGTCATAATTATCATCCTCATCATGGAAATATTATTTGAAATGCACAGTTTAGAAAATTATTTGAGCCAACAGCAATGACAGAACACTGGTAAGAATATTAATAATATGCTGAATATGAATCATTTCTGGGGATAGGTTGATGTGCTATGAGGGAGTGGTACTTCCCAATTTTTTCTTTTATTCAACACTGAAAACTCATGGTATGGAAGAAAATTTTTTTAAATTAGTTTAATATATATATATAAAATATGTATATATAATATATACACACACACACTTGAAAAGGTATAAGGTAATTGTACACTGGGCACCATTTATATATTCAGCAAGGAATGCAATTGGTATTTGAACAGAAGAGATTTTATCTGTACTAGCTAAAAAGGGTTAATTTCTATAACAAATGTTTTCAAATATTTTAATACTAATTGTCAAAAATCATAAAAGATTTTTTTGTGATTTAGTAGCAGTACTGGATTTTTCGTGGTCTAGTAGCAGTACTGGATGGCTAAAAATGTTGAGATTATCCATTTTACATAGTTCCTCAATAACCGAGTCTGACAGAGTCTCTGCTGTCTGTAAGGCTACCCTGGGAGTCTTTTTATGCGAGCTTGATAGTAACAAAAAAAAGCATAAAGGAGCACTATTCTGGAGAATTTTATGGGCCAGATCTGTAAGTGGCATTCATTATTTCCATTCATAACCCCATTGATTGGAGTTTAGTGATGTGGTCACACTTAATCCCATGGAGATTGAGAAATGTGAGGCCTGGATGGAGAGCTACTTTCTAGTCTCATATCTGGCATACATGAAGGAAAGAATATATTATGGTTGACCGCCAGTCACAGGATGTTTACTATATAATCTAAACTCCAATCTATTTATTGTTTATCTACCATGGCAATTATTTCCTCCTGGACCCTGTTTCAATGATATAAAAGAGTCACAAAACTGAGAGTCTAGTCACTAAACATGTAATATAATGACACTTGTTGCAAATATGAGATGATCCTGCTTGTGTCATTGAACTCTGCCTGCTACTGAAGTAAAAAAGGCACTCAATTTTTTTGAAATGAAGAAAAAATTAAAATATTTTAAAATGACACTAAAGCTAATGAAGCATGTCTAAGGTTTCCAGTGGTCACATGTAAGGCGAGATGTTTTCAATGTAATATGTAAAAGTTGAGGATATCAAGATTGCTAAAATAGATTTGACTTGTGTACAAATGTTCCTGTAGCTACTATCGTGTCACTGTTAGGCTAAATTAGGGTTATAATTCACTTTAAAAGTTACCTTGAAACCTCAATGACTTAAAATCATAAAGATTTATTTATTACTCTCACTTATGACCATTGTGGGGGCAGTGATAGCTCTACAAGGAATCAAAGCTGTTATAAGTTCTAACATCCTCTAGTTACCTCTCAGTAATGACAGCAGAGAAAGAGAATCTGGATACTCACATGTCTCAACCTGGAAGTGAAGTGTACCAATATCACTTTCATCTTATTGGCCAGAATGAGTCACATGGTTCTACTTAATTGGAGGCAGATTAAAAATGTAAGATAATAATTAGTGGGCCTATCTAGTGAGTGTTATAGGTTCTGCTACGAATGTGTCTTCTCTTATCTAAAAGATAAATTGAAGTCACATGCCTAGTCATAATTTAGGTCAGATCCAAATGTTACAGAATATGAAATAATAGTTTTCCAGAGTCAAATACAAATAGAGGAATCTGTGCCTATCCCAATTTAAGGCAGCCAACCTTCCAGCATTTCAGAAGAAAATAATCATCCACTTATCAACTAATGGAACTTTGAATATACTTTTTAGTAAGCCATTGCTCTATATTCCTGGGTCCATGACTACCCAATAATGCAAATTATCTGACAGAGACGCCAAATGCTTTACCGCTGTCTCACAGTTATTAACAATGATTTCAAAATGGATATTATTTTAATTTCTCTAAATTGTTATGGATTTTCCTGCATGGGAATAAAAACCTATTAAGTGGCTTACAAATATCAAAACTTTGAGAAGCAGCTCAGACACAGTGTGGTTAAGCTCCAGAAGGTGCTTGAAGCACTTGAAGTTAATTACATACAATTTTTGTGTGGATGGGCATGTTTTTTGGGAAGAGTCATTAAATTCTCAGAAAATTAATGAACGTAAAAGAAAAAAACAACACTGGTTTTAGTCAACACTTATTAAATGAATAAATAAATGACTGTCATAAGTGTTATTTAGTTAAGAATTTCACAAAATGTGAATTATAGAAGATAAAAAAATATTTTGGAGCTATTTTTGCTACAAAGAACCTCTAGAGTGTTTTCTTCTTCTATTTCCTTCAGAGTGTTTTTGTACAGTAGTGTACACAAATGAGGGGGCTCTTTCAATGAATTTTGTCTTCTGAAACAAGGAAGGAAAACAGAGCCTCAAGGGATTTGAATGAATAAGGGGAGCAGAAGAAATTGACAAATAGCAAAAATGGCTGAGCTATGTAAAAGTTTAAAATTTTGCAGTGTCTCCAAGTGTGTAATTTTTAACCAGTAAATAAAGAAAAAGTACTAAAAAGACATTCACCTGAGCACCAAATTAGTGAAAAAAACGAGACGTCATCTTTTTCTACCTACTTATAATGGAGCAAGTCTAGAAAGCATTGCTTTTGGCAATTTTTAAAAAGAAATCAGAAGGCACTTAGTGGATGAATGGATACTTTCTTCTTCTTCTTTTTTTTAAATTAATTGAGAGGTGGGAGGCAGAGAGGCAGAGACAGACTCCTGCATGCACCCTGACCAGGACTGCTTGGCAAACACCCTACAGGGCAATGCTTTGCTTATCTGGGGCCACTGCTCCATTGATTGGCAACTGAGCTATTTCAGTGCCTGAGGGGAGGCCATAGAGCCAACCTCAGCACCCAGGGCCAAATTGCTCAAACCATTTGAGCTATGACTATAATAGGAGAGGAGAAGGAGGAGGAGGAGGAGAAGGAGGAGGAGGAGAGAGGAGAAAGAGAGAGAGAAAGGGAGAGAGAGAGAGAGAGAGAGAGAAAGAAGAAGGAGGGGAGTGGAGAAGCAGATGGTTACTTCTGTATGCCCTGACTGGGAATTGAACCCAGGATTCCACACACTGGGCCTATGCTGAACCAAACTGCCACGGCCATGGATAGTTTCAAAGACTTTAGGAAACATTTGGTAAAATGATTAGCTGGAGCAAAGGAGTAAACTCTAGCTTTCCTGTGGAATAAGCACCGGGCTTTAAAATGTGGAACCTGAGTTTGACTTCTTTCTGGCCTCTTCCACCCCAGATTCTCTTGGGTGGAATGGGATGATCTGGGCTTTCAGGCACCTGTGCATGAATTTGGGTCTAAGATTCAGGTTGCATGTTACTAGAAACAATGGTAATTTCAGATGAACAGTCAATAATTAGACATGATTACATTAAAAGGACCTTATTTACTATATTTGTATTGTGTGGATATACTGTCTAAGTTGGCATTATATATAGTTTTAGTCAATTAGTTCATGGGTATTAAAAGATGAACTTTCAATTGCAGTATTAGTCTCTCCTATTTATTTTTCTGGCTATCATTTTTTGTTTGTTTCCATGAGTAGATATTAGTTAAGAACAGTTTTGATAGATATCCAACTTAATATATTTGGTTCAATTTTGCAAGTATTTATTGTCTACTTGGGGATGCATTCATTGGGGCATTGGAAAACACAGAGATGAATAGACTGCTTTTATGTAGCTCTTATTGGAAAGGGTTTTAAATGCTAAGGTAAAGAAAGGCATATAGAGATTTGGGAGATCATGGGGAAGGGAGTGAATCCAGGAAAAATAAAAGTAAGCATAAGAGATTTTATAAAGGAGAAATATCTGCAGAAGTTTGAAGGATAATGAAGAGTTGGAAGTTAAAGATGAATAGTGGTGGCCAGGGCATCACAAAGAGAGTGTTAGAGAACAGTGTATGTTCAATAACTGGTAGTTCAGTAAATAGCATGCAGTGTACACAGAGTGGGGAGACTGAAATGAAAATTGAGTTAGGCAGAACCAGGTCATAAAGTCACCGTACTAAGAAGGGAATAAAATAATTATATTCAACATCTGGAGCTATTATACTGGTTATAATGTAGAAGGTAAAAGGGGTGGGAGAAAGAAAGTAGATAGAATGAAGGCTTTGGAGACTGTCCAATGGTCCAAAGGAGAAACTGGCGTAATCCTGAAGAGTGAAGATGTAGAAGAGAGGAGAAATTTTAGAGATGCTAAGGAGGAAAATAGACAGGATTTTATGATCTATGTAAAATGAATGATGAGAGAGGCAAAAAAGTGGGAGGACTACCAGATTTCTGTCTTAGATGATTGGGCTTCTTTAAATAAGGAAAGAAATATAATCTGGCAAATGTTTAAGAAGTATCTGATGTTTTCTTTTTCAGCATGAGTAGAAGATAGCATATGCCTGACAGTAAATCATACACAACATATTTTGTATCATGTAAATACTGTTCTGCTTTTCTGGATAAAAATATAAAATCTATAACTAAACATCCATGAACAAATTGTTTCAATATAGGACTCTTGGGCAGGTCCATCTTCTCTAGAGGCTCTGGAGTAAGAATGTGCCGCGGTATATTTTGTTAGAAGGATGCAGACCACTGTTTAGTAAACAAACTTGCAGAAAATAATTTTGTATTAAAAAAAGTCATTTTAGGTCTTGCCATTTGAGAAGTATAGTACAGAGTGTTTTTCTGCCCCTCGTGTCACTCAGAGTGTTCCTAGAGACCTGTCCTCCATGCCTACAGATTAATAGGAGTCAACACGAGTGCACATAGTTTCTTTAATCTCACACATTAGCAAATCACAATTTTAGCTTGTCTTACTGTTAATTCATTTCTCTTCTGTGATAGATAAGAAATAACTAAGTTAAAATTTTCAGTTTTCAAGAGATTTAGGGGTGGTCCTTAGATAAAATGATATGATAATGTCATCTCTACTTTGAATTGTTGGCAAGTGTCTCAGTAGGTGATGTAAATCCTGGAAGTATTGTGATGATTGGAAGTATTGTTATGATCTGGAGAGCAGCTGATACCTTTGCTAAGAATCTTGTTATGAACTTCTATGTCCCTTTGGGTCTCCCTACTTGACATACTTGGCATTCTCTAAGACTCTCCCTGCATACCCTGTTTCTCGTCCCACTATCATTTCAAAAATTTGGCACTTATAGGTTAAAAAAAATATTGGGTTGTAAGTTAGCATCAGGCAATTAACACTAAACTTCTGATTTTATACTCCAATTCTGATCACTAACCACTGGTATATAACTTAAAATGGGAATAGAATAAGACAACATCTATAGAAGTTTGTCTTTATTCTAGCTATCTTTTTATAGCGAGTGTAGTCTTTTGTTTTATATTTTTATAGATATAAATAACAAAATTATTCAAATTAATAACACATTTAAATTCTTAGCAGTGGTCTAACATGACATCTAAATGTTTTATTTTTCAAATAATTCACAAGCCAGGGAGGAGCTAAAGCAATTAATGATATCATAATCTCTTTTCTATTGATATAGTTTCACCTATAAAATTTTCTTATTAAACAATGGAGATATTGTCCTGCTTTTTAAATTTTCAGTGTCTAAAAGTTAAATTAAACAATAAATTTTTTGTTGCCCTGTAATCTTCTGTACCTAAGTCTGATTATGACTAACGCATCTATGTGACTTGTAAATTGTTTAAGGGTAATGTATTTATAAAATTTTCAGAAAAGTTCTAGGTGGTTAAGGTAAAATAACGAAAGGTTAAATCTAGTCAAATCACACAGTGCCTTTTAAAAAATATTCAGCAGTTTTTATACTTTTATCTTCTAGATCTTTATCCCCCCAACCCAATTATAAATCCCACAGGCTCTTTTTGATTTTGTTTTCTTGTTAACTTACATTGAAAGATGTTGAGTTTGGAACTGAGGGAGATTGTGCCTCCTTAGTGTCTGTTGAGGAAGACCACAAGATCAAAGCATCTCAAATTAGTATTTCCTGACAGAGGTTTGTCTCATCAGACCATGATTAGCTCAATAGGCTTCTGAAGTAGGAGTCAGAAATTCTCATCTCAGACCTGTCATATATATTCTATGTCAGTGAGAAAATCACATTAGCTCTCAAAGATCAGCTGAAAGCTAGATCCCATTAAACATCAACATTCATGACTTGGTTCTAGTAATTGTGCATGTTAACTGAACTGTGCAATGTGTTCATCAAACTTCTTTCACTTCAGGTTGCTCATGATGCCCTCAAGCCCAGTGCATTTTCCTCTCATCTAAGAGGGAGTTGAATGTTATATATTTTCACTCTCCCTCCTGTAGTGGCCTTAGCTAGGTTCAGTGTTCTGGTTTTCTCCCTGCCCCTCCCCATCATCCCTTATTTCTATAGCTCAGGAATCTAAGCTTACTTTCTCCGCACAGCACCCGTGTTATTATGCACTATGAATATCCAACTTCTAATGAAATCTGACTTAACTTGACTGATTTCTAGCTGGTTGAGGGCTTTCCAAAATATCTCCTATAATATACTAATGGTGGTTAGTGGACTTGTGCCCTACTGATTCTGGGCAACATATTTATATTTTGAGATTCAGTAAGTAAATTCAATGAATGTCAAGAAAAGTTTTAAAATTGGTCCTTGACAGGCAAATATTAGTGAGTATGCATATCACCTGCAAAAGAGATTATCCACTAGATCAGGGGTCAGGGAACATTTTGGCTGAGAGAGCCATGAACGCCACATATTTTAAAATGTAATTCCATGAGAGCCATACAACGACCCATGTACGTTATGCATTATCCAAAAAATTTGGTGTTGTCCCAGAGGACAGCTGTGATTGGCTCCAGCCACCCTCAACCTTGAACATGAGCAGTAGGAAATGAATAGAATGTAATACATGAGAATGTTTTATACTTTTTCTTTAAAGCAAAACGGAAACTAATTTTATTTTATTTTTATAAATAAATTTTCATTAATGTTAATGAGGTGACATCAATAAATCAGGGTACATATATTCAAAGAAAACATGTCCAGGTTATCTTGTCATTCAATTATGTTGCATACCCATCACCCAAAGTCAGATTGTCCTCCATCACCTTCTATCTAGTTTTCTTTGTGCCCCTCCCCCTCCCCCTTCCCCTCTCCCTCCTTCCCCCCTACCCCCCTCCTGTAACCACCACACTCTTGTCCATGTTTCTCAGTTTCCTTTTTATGTCCCACCAATGTATGAAATCATGTAGTTCTTGTTTTTTTCTGATTTATTTATTTCACTCCATATAATGTTATCAAGATCTCACCATTTTGTTGTAAATGATCAAATGTCATCATTTCTTATGGCTGAGTAGTATTCCATAGTGTATATGTGCCACATCTTCTTTATCCAGTTTTCTATTGAAGGGCTTTTTGGTTGTTTCCATGTCTTGGCCACTGTGAACAATGATGCAATGAACATGGGGCTGCATGTGTCTTTACGTATCAATGTTTCTGAGTTTTGGGGATTGCTATATACCCAGTAGAGGGATTGCTGGGTCATAAGGTAGTTCTATTTTCAGTTTTTTGAGGAGCCACCATACTTTCGTCCATAATGGTTGTACTACTTTACAGTCCCACTGACAGTGAATGAGGATTCCTTTTTCTCCACAGCCTCTCCAACATTTGCTATTACCTGTCTTGTTGATAATAGCTAATCTAACAGGTGTGAGGTGGTATCTCATTGTAGTTTTTTTTTTTTTTTTTTTTCATTTTAGAGAGGAGAGAGACACAGGGGGAGGAGCTGGAAGCATCAACTCCCATATGTGCCTTGACCAGGCAAGCCCAGGGTTTCGAACCAGTGACCTCAGCATTTCCAGGTCGACGCTTTATCCACTGCACCACCACAGGTCAGGCCTCATTGTAGTTTTGATTTGCATTTCTCTAATAACTAATGAAGATGAGCATCTTTTCATATATCTGTTGGCCATTTGTATTTCTTCCTGGGAGAAGTGTCTGTTCATGTCCTCTTCCCATTTTTTTATTGGATTGTTTGTTTGTAGTTGAGTTTTATGAGTTCTTTGTATATTTTGAATATTAGGCCCTTATCTGAGCTGTTGTTTGAAAATATCATTTCCCATTTACTTGACTGTCTGTTTATTTTGTTGTCAGTTTCTCTTGCCGAGGAAAAACTTCTTAGTCTGATGTAGTCCCATTCATTTATATTTGCTTTCACTTCTCCTGCTTTTGGAGTCAAATTCATAAAATTCTCTTTAAAACCCAGGTCCATGAGTTTTGTACCTATGTCTTCTATGTACTTTATTGTTTTAGGTCTTATATTAAGGTCTTTGATCCATTTTGAATTAATTTTAGTACATGGGGACAAGCTGTAGTCCAGTTTCATTCTTTTGCAGGTAGCTTTCCAGTTTTCCCAGCACCATTTGTTGGAGAGGCTTTCTTTTCTCCATTGTGTGTTGTTGGCCCCTTTATCAAAAATTATTTGACCATATTAATGTAGTTTTATTTCTGGACTTTCTATTCTGTTTCATTGATCTGAGTGTCTATTTTTCTGCCAATACCATGCTGTTTTGATTGTCGTGGCCCTATAATATAGTTTGAAGTCAGGTATTGTAATGCCCCCAGCTTCATTCTTTTTCCTTAGGATTGCTTGGGCTATTCAACGTTTTTTATAGTTCCATGTAAATCTGATGATTTTTTGCTCCATTTCTTTAAAAAATGTCATAGGAATTTTGATGGGAATTGCATTAAATTTATAAATTGCTTTGGGTAATATGGCCATTTTGATTATATTTATTCTTCCTATCCAAGAACAAGGAATATTTTTTCATCTCATTGTATCTTTTTTGATTTCCCTTAACAATTTTTTGTAGTTTTCATTATATAGGTCCTTTACATTCTTTGTTATGTTTATTCCTAGGTATTTTTTGTTGTTGCTGTTGCAATCATGAAGGGGATTATTTTTTTGAGTTCATTTTCTAATATTTCATTGTTGGCATATAGAAAGGCTATGGACTTTTGTATGTTAATTTTGTATCGTGCGACCTTACTGTATTGGCTTATTGTTTCTAGTAGTCTTTTTGTGGATTCTTTGGGGTTCTCGATGTATAAGGTCATATCATCTGCAAAAAGTGATACCTTTACTTTCCGATATGGATGCCTTTTATTTTTTTGTCTTGTCTGATTGCTCTGGCTAGAACCTCTAGTACCACATTAAATAAGAGTGGAGAGAGTGGACAACCCTGTCTTGTTCCTGATTTAAGGGGGAAAGCCTTCAGTTTAGTACCATTTAATATTATGTTAGCTGATGGTTTATCATAGATGGCCTTTATCATGTTGAGATATTTTCCTTCTATACCCATTTTGTTGAGAGTCTTAAACATAAAATTGTGTTGTATTTTATCAAAAGCCTTTTCTGCGTCTATTGATAAGATCATGTGGTTTTTGTTCTTTGTTTTGTTGATATGGTGTATTAGTTAACCGTTTTACGTATGTTGAACCATCCTTGAGATTCTGGGATGAATCCAACTTGATCATGATGTATTATTTTTTTAATATGTTGTTGTATTCGATTTGCTAGTATTTTGTTTAGTATTTTAGCATCTGTATTCATTAGAGATATTGGTCTGTGGTTTTCTTTTTTTGTGCCATCCTTGCCTGGTTTTGGTATGAGGGTTATGTTGGACTCATAAAATGTGTTTGGAAGTATTGCTTCTTTTTCAATTTTTTGGAAGACTTTCAGTAGAATAGGAACCAAGTCTTCTTTGAATGTTTGATAGAATTCACTAGTATAACTGTCTGGGCCTGGACCTTTATTTTGGGGGAGGTTTTTAATTATTGTTTCTATTTTCTCCCTGCTAATTGGTCTGTTTAGGCTTTTGGCTTCTTCATGACTCAGTCTAGGAAGGTTGTATTGTTCTAGGAATTTATCCATTTCTTCTAGATTGTTGAATTTGGTGGCACATAGTTTTTCGTAGTATTCTACAATAATTCTTTGTATTATATATCTACGATGTCCGTGGTGATTTCTCCTCTTTCATTTGGATTTTGTTTATATGAGTTCTTTCTCTTTTTTCCTTGGTGAGTCTCGCCAAGGGTTTGTCAATTTTGTCGATCTTTTCAAAGAACCAGCTCCTTGTTTTATTAATTTTTTCTATAGTTTTTCTGTTCTCTATTTTATTTATTTCTGCTCTGATTTTTATTATTTCCTTTCTTTGGCTGGTTTTGGGTTGTCTTTGTATTTCTTTTTCTAGTCCCTTAAGGTGTGAATCTAAGTGGTTTACTTGGGCTCTCTCTTGTTTGTTTATATAGGCCTGAAGTGATATAAACTTCCCTCTTATTACTGCTTTTGCTGCATCCCAGAGACTCTGATATGTTGTATTGTCATTTTCATTTGTCTGTATATATCTTTTGATCTCTGCGCTTATTTCTTCTTTGACCCATTCATTTTTTTAAAGTATGTTGTTTATTTTCCACATTTTTGTGGGGTTTTTCCCTCTTTTTTGCAGTTGAATTCTAATTTCAAGTCTTTATGATCAGGAAATATGCTTGGTACAATTTCGATTTTTCTGATTTTGCTGATGTTATTTTTGTGGCCCAAAATATGGTCAATTCTTGAGAATGTTCCATATACACTAGAGAAAAATGTATTCTCTGTTGTTTTGGGATGAAATGTCCTGTAGATGTCTATCATATCCAGGTGCTCTAGTGTTTTGTTCAAGGCCAATATATCTATTGATTTTATGTTTGGATGAATGATCTAGAGGCATCAGCGGTGTATTGAGGTCTCCACATATGATTGTATTTTTGTCAGTTTTTGTTTTTAGGTCATTCAGTAGCTGTCTTATATATTTTGGTGCTCCTTGGTTTGGTGCATATATATTAAAGATTGTTATGTCTTCTTAATTCAGTGTCCCTTTAATCATTATGGAATGACCATTTTTGTCTCTGAGTACTTTTTCTGTCTTGTAGTCAGCATTATTAGATATGAGTATTGCTACACCTGCTTTTTTTTTTGGATGTTATTTGCTTGAAGTATTGTTTTCCAGCCTTTCACTTTGAATTTGTTTTTATCCTTGTTGCTTAGATATGTTTCTTGTAGGCAGCATACAGTTGCTTTTTTTTAATCCATTCTCCTATTCTTTTTCTTTTTATTGGTGAGTTTAATCCATTTACATTTAGTGTAATTATTGACACTTGTGGGTTCCCTATTGCCATTTTATAAATTGTTTTCTGTTAGTTTTGTGTCTTATTTGATTCTTCTTTTTTGTTTTACTATCATTTGTTTATCTTTGTTTGTATTCCATACTTCTTTCCTCTATTGCTACCTTTTTTAAATCATATGCTTCTGTGGTGGTTTTTTCAAGGGTGGTTACCATTATGTAATGAAAAGAGTACCTACCATATTCATTGTATTACCCTATCTTATGAGTGTTTCTGCACTCCATCGTCCTTTACTACTGTTAATCTCCATCCTCTTCCCCCCCTTTTTTTGTTTTTGTATTCACAATTTAAATTTGGTTTTATTGTGTTCTTGGTAAAGCTTTTACTTGTGGTTTTGTTTTGTTTTGTTCTTTGTATCTGGTGGGAAAACCCCCTTTAGTATTTCCTGGAGTGGGGGTTTTCTGGTGATAAATTCCCTCATCTTTTCTGTATTTGTGAATGTTTTTATTTCTCCTTCATATTTGAAGGATAGCTTTGATGGGTATAGTATTCTTGGCTGAAAAGTTCCTCTCTTTCAGGGCTTTAAATATTGGTGTCCACTCTCTTCTAGCTTGTAGAGTTTCTGCTGAGAAATCTGATGATAGTCTAATAGGCCTGATATAAAGGCCTATTCCTTTATATGTTGTATTCTTCTTTTCCCTGGCTGCCTTGAGAATTTTTTCTTTGTTGTTGGTTTGTGCCAATTTCATTATGATGTGCCTTGGAGTAGGTTTGTTGTGGTTAAAAAAACTCGGTGTTCTGTTTGCTTCTTGAATTTGAGGCTTTAATTCTTTCCACAGGCTTGGGAAGTTCTCGTCTATTATTTGTTTGAATATATTCTCCATTCCATTTTCTCTCTCTTCTCCCTCTGATATACCTATTATTCTTATGTTATTCTTCTTGATGGAGTCAGACAATTCCTGTAGGGCTTTTTAATTTTTTTTTAAAATTTTTGAGTTTTTCTCTTCTTCTCTCTGTTGTGCCTAAAGTTGCTTGTTTATCTGGCCTGTTCTAATAGCTAAGCTTGTTACCTCATTTTTCAGTTCATGAATTGAGTTTTTCATCTCTGTTTGATTTGTTTTTATAGTTTCAATTTCCTTGGTGATATATTCTTTGTGTTCGTTGAGTTATTTTCTGAGCTCTCTAAGTTGCCTTTCTGTGTTTTCTTGTGTATCTCTGAGTATTTTTAGGATTTCTATTTTAAATTCTCTGTCATTTAGCTCCAAGGTTTCCAATATATTAAATTTTTTTCCATAGATTTTTCCACATCTATCTGTGCTACTTCTCTATCTTTTGTATCCATGATATTTGATTTCCTTTTTCTTAATGGCATCTGAGAGTGGTCTTGTTGATAGCACTTTGTTTTCAGTGTGCAGAACTTCCAGAGGCTCCAGGATAGATTTTTCTGTCTCTGCTTGATGAACTTGTTGAAATTTTGGGGAGATTTGTCAGTCACGCTCCTCACGGTGCCATTTCTTTGATGTCACTAGTCAATGTTTTATACTTTTAATATTATTAGTTTTTTTATTAGAGATTTGTCTGTGAGCCAGATGCAGCCATCAAAAGAGCCACATTTGGCTCACAAGCCATAGGTTCCCGACCCCTGCACTAGATGGAGAAACAGTGTGGGAACCTTAGCTAGACTTATCATTTATCTGACCTCGTTTCTGAACTCTATGCCTGATTGAATCTATGTAGTACATTAGGCCATAAGAGGATTTCTTGTCATTAGAACACATATATGAATATAAGATAATCAATTCAGATTGCTTTCTTTGATCTACACAAAATTTGAAGTTTTAAAATATCAATTTAAAACATTGTAATTTCAAAAGCCCTCTGAGCATGTTTTAATGTTTAACTCAGGGACAACCTTAAAAAATTGACTTAATTTCTTTGTTCTCTTTATTAGTATGCTGATTTCAACTTTCAGACCTTAAACTCACAGAAATTCTCTTAATGTCAGGACCCATCCAAGGTCCTGCACAGGATATCCCCATTAAGAAAGTAAAGGACCCCAGATTGGGAATCATACAGGTGTTCCTGAAGTTTGAGATGCTTAGCATTAGACTAGCTATGGCTGCAGACAAGAACAAAATAAAAACAAGATCTGAGTCCTTTTAAGGGGCTGGGTGGGGAGTTCAACAATAGGAAAGATGTTCAAATGTTAATTCTGGAGCAAGAACTGAATTCATGAGGGAGTTTGACCATCATCAGGGTAGATGAGAAAACAATGCTGGAGGTGAAATGTTGGCCATGTTGTATAAGACAAAGAGGACTTTTGAAGAGCATTTGCCATGAAAGCCCTAGCAAGGGGATGACTAATAAGGGCCTGATCAGTTAATTTTTACATTAAACAGAGACATTATTATTATTATTTATTACAGTTTTATTTTTCTTTTTTCCTATTAAAAACAATATGTGTGTTACTAAAGAAATGGAAAATGCAAAAAATAGAGGAAATTTTAAAATATGATATGACAGTAATGAAAACAAACTGTGAAGCTCAATATAAGAATTTCTGCCGAGGCATATGCAAATCCAGCTCACTGAGTCCACTGCCATTCTGACACACTGGAGCTTCATCTAAGGGGGAAAACTCAGGGAGGAAAAGAAAAGTACAGGGTTGGAAAAAGTGTGAATATGAGCATGGAGAACTACCATTGTGCACCTTGTGTATGAACTTGTTATTTATAAAAAAATACTGTTTGTGAACTGAGAACAAGTAAAACTGACCAACATAGGAGGACTTACTGTAAATTTGTAAAACTAAAGTTTACAAATTTGTGAAGGAACAACATAGGTTAAGGTGACAGCCTTTCTCTTTCTATAAAGAATGCAACATGCTTTCTTGCAGTTGTTTTTGGACTTAGGCCTACAGCAGCTAGAATTTTTCCTTCAGTGTACCACATGTTTATGAGAGAGGGGTGTAGACCAGAGGCCACTTCTTTCAGTTTTAGGTACAGTTTATACTGAGCTTCTTTTTATTCCTATACTGCTTCAGTTAAAACTCCACCCTGGTCTTCCTCTAGCCACAGGACTCTGTTGACCCATTCATTCTTTTTTTTATTCCTAGGCAGTCCCAAATTACTCTTCCATGTGCATTGCTGTAGTATCCAGTATCCTCAACCTCACCTTTCACACATATATAGATATTCAAGAATAGGCATTATTTGTGAGTATAAAGTATTTTTAAAATGTAACAAAGAAAACAAGAAGGTTAGAAAATTTTGGCTAGGGGTGCTACAATGCTATGATATTACAAGCATATACATACTTTTGTTTCCCTGTGGGACTGGTCACTACGTCTTCCAACTATAAGTGGGCTATTTTAGATATGCCATTATTGCATTTGTTGTACTGAAGACCTATCTCAAGTTTCACTTTCTGTCCTTCTGGTCATCTACCCATTTAACACCTTTGCTAGGTTCTAAAGGATGCAATGGTATGCAAATCAGAAACATGGTTCCTATCCTCATAGGATTTGGAGGGGAATGGGAATATAAGATTTAAAAAATTATCAAATACAAAATTGCTTTTTTTTAAAATTTAAAAAAATATTTTATTTATTTCAGAGAGGAGAGAGAGAGAGAGAGAGAAGGGAGGAGGAGCAGGAAGCATCAATTTCTATATGTGCCTTGACCAGCAAGCCCTGGTTTCAAACCCAGCAACTTCAGCATTCTAGGTTGACACTTTATCCACTGCAGCACCACAGGTCAGGCACAAATATAAAATTCAAGCCATGCTAAATGATAGAGACCAAAGGCACAGTGAGTTATGATGAAGTTTATGTTGTTGTTGTACAAGCAATTCCTTCACACATGGTGCCTAACATTAAAGGCAAGAAGTGACCTATTTAACCTGGCTGGATTTGATACTTTGAATCATAGGGAAAACACAATAGTAAGTTATAAGTAAAGACTTATTCAGTTATAATACACACATCTCTAGTCTGTTACTTAACAACTTTGTAATTTCCTTTCAGTTTCTATAAAAATAACTTTCTGCAAAAATGTGTGGAATTTTTATTTCTAATCATTCGGTATTTACTTCGGTTTCTGTATATTCTCAAATTGATCTTCGTTGGGAATCTCACCCACCACCTGAAAAATGTCATCTGGCATATAAATGAAGATCTTTGTCACTAATCATTTGGTATTTACTTTGGTTTCTGTATATTCTCAATTGACCTTCCTTGGGAATCTCACACACTACCTGAAAAATGTCATCAGGCATATAAATGAAGATCTTCGTTTATGTTCAAAACCAGGAGACTAAATATTCAGTCATAACCTCATAATCATGATACGTACACAGGGTATTCAGTACATAGTAAAAGGAGTCATTGAACATTTTACTTTTGATAAATGCGTTTCTCAGTTCCTATGGTCTGGTCACACTTTCAGTAGGACAACCCATTAATACAAGCCAAACCATGCCCTCAAATTACATACCAAAATTCTCTAAAATTCAACAGTGGCTATTTATGCGATGACTGATCACTATTACTATAGAAAAATATTTTTTTAGTTTAATGGGTTTATTTATAGGACTGAATTCCTTCAAGTATGTATAATATATAAAATGTGTACATATGTAGTTTATATAATATATTATACATGTATATGTTATATTATACATGTATATATACATGTTGATGTTGCACAAGCAATTCCTTCACACATGGTGCCTAACATTAAAGGCAAGAAGTGAGTAAACCCTATTTAACCTGGTTGGATTTGATACTTTGAATCATAAGGAAAACACTATAGTAAGTTATAAGTAAAGATTTATTTTTATTTTATATATACATGTATAATACACCATATATACATGTATATATACTTTATTTATACATGTATAATATATCATATATACATATAAAATATATATGATACAATGAAGAACTCTGAAAAATATGAATATTCAAGTAAATACATTTGGGGCTATTAATTTTTTTATTATCTCTTTTATTGGTTAGTATCTAGTATACAACTACTAGCTTTTATTAGTTATATAGTAGTTAAATTTTAGAGACAGAAAAAAAGCACGAAGGGCCATTTAAAAGATAAAGAATTTACTTAAGGTTATTTTCAGAGCTAGATAAAGTATAATATTTCCTGGATAGCTTTTCTCTATGTTCTGTCAATGAATTCTATCTGTATTTCCACAAGAGAGCTTATATTTTCATTCCCTTGTTATTAAGAAATACCCATTTTAGGAATCTAATATTAACTTTATTGACACTTTTGGTTTAACCTTTACTCTGTCTCTTATGCCCTTGGGCAAATACCATTCTCTCTGAATTTTAAACTTGTTATAAAAATGAGGATAATAATGTCTCCATTGAATACTTCTAAGGATTACTGTAAAGATCAAATAAAATTTCATATAAAACAACTTTGTGATCTATGACATGCCATGCAAATATATCATTAAAATAATCTCCTTCTATTTTCAAAGGAAAAACTGACCTATAGTAAAATATAATATTGTATCTAAGGCTGTGTCATTCTCAACTTTAGGTTGAGTTCAGTAGTTATGGGGTGGGAACTAGGGGTGGAAAGAATTTGAGGGAATGTTCTTGCATTAACAAGTTGCTAAGAATATTAAATAAGTTGTTTTGATTGATCTACAAAATTTTATTAGGATATTTTGTGTTGTAGTGAGTAAAAGTTTTCAGAACTGATCTAATTTTGATTTCTGGATACACTACTTTGTACTTTATCTATATTCCCTAAAGATAACACTATTTTATTATATCTTGTCTCATTGGATTTTCTTATCATTCTGCAACATTCTAGGACCTCTTTGAATGTTTTTTTTAGTCCAATAATTAAAATGAGTGATCCTCTTGGACCACTTGCTTCCAGGTAATTTTTGATTTTGGTAAAAATATAACATTTATTTTATTTTTATTTTTATTTTTTTTTACAGGAGTTTAAGTGCGTGCTAAAATACACATGGTCCTATGCTAAGTCTTGAGGAGAATACAAAGATGAGTAAAAAACATGGTGCCTGACTTCTGTTTAGACTTTTTATAGTTACTGGGAAGAGAGAGATAATATATTGCAGTAGTTCAGTGAACATAGTGGTTTTATGTTAAATAAGGCTAATATTACCCAATACAGGGTGTCCTCGGGTTATGACACAGTTCCATTCCTACAACAGTGACGTATCCTAAATTTTGGTGTGACTTGAAACACATCCAAGCCTAAGTCACTTACCTATCCTAACACAGTTGTAAAATCATATCTAGAACATAAATACACAACTAAGCCAACTCCTTCACTCATGCTGTGTTAGTGCATAGTCTTCTACTGCGTGCAGCCAAACTAGTACACTCACATAGTTCATAAGTACAACGCTAACAGTGTAAGCTGAAATACTAATGTCTCAATTTTTCTTTAGTTTTTATGGGAGTGAGTGTTGTCAAGCTGAAACATCGTATGCCGAGACTGTCATAACCCGAGGACCCCCTGTACTTGTGTAAGTCAATGAAACCTAGTTATTAAAGAAAGTTCTCTGTTAGTAAATGAAACAAAGAAACACTATTAAAGTTTTTGCTGTAACTTTCTTTTGTTGTTTTTCAGTTAAATTTCTGCTTTGGATAGATCTTTAAATATTTTTTTTTTCTAAAAGGTGTGTGTGTGTTCTTTAAAAATTATAAAATTAATTCAAAATGGATCAAAGACCTAAATATAAGACCTGAAACAATAAAGTACATAGAAGAAGACATAGGTACTAAAATCATGGACCTGGGTTTTAAAGAACATTTTATGAACTTGACTCCAAAGGCAAGAGAAGTGAAGGCAAAGATAAATGAATGGGACTACATCAGAATAAAAAGTTTTTGCTCAGCAAAAGAAACTGATATCAAAATAAACAGACAGCCAACTAAATGGGAAATGATATTTTCAAACAACAGCTCAGATAAGGGCCTAATATCCAAAATTTACCAAGAACTCATAAAACTCAACAACAAACAAACAAGCAATCCAATAAAAAAATGGGAAGAGGACATGAACAGACACTTCTCCCAGGAAGAGATACAAATGGCCAACAGATATATGAAAAGATGCTCCGCTTCATTAGTTATTAGAGAAATGCAAATCAAAACTACAATGAGATACCACCTCACCCCTGTTAGATTAGCTATTATCAACAAGACAGGTAATAGCAAATGTTGGAGAGGCTGTGGAGAAAAAGGAACCCTCATTCACTGTTGGTGGGACTGTAAAGTAGTACAGCCATTATGGAGGAAAGTATGGTGGTTCCTCAAAAAACTGAAAATAGAACTACCTTATGACTCAGCAATCCCTCTACTGGGTATATACCCCAAAACCTCAGAAACATTGATACGTAAAGACACATGTAGCCCCATGTTCATTGCAGCACTGTTCACAGTGGCCAAGACATGGAAACAACCAAAAAGCCCTTCAATAAAAGACTGGATAAAGAAGATGTGGCACATATACACTATGGAATACTACTCAGCCATAAGAAATGATGACATCAGATCATTTACAGCAAAATGGTGGGATCTTGATAACATTATATGGAGTGAAATAAGTAAATCAGAAAAAACAAGAACTACATGATTCCATACATTAGTGGAACATAAAAACGAGACTAAGAGACATGGACAAGAGTGTGGTGGTTACCAGGGGTGGGGGGACGGGGGACATGGGAGGGAGGGAGGGAGAGAATTAGGGGGAGGGGGAGGGGCACAGAGAACTAGATAGAGGGTGGCGGAGGACAATCTGACTTTGGGCAAGGGGTACGCAACATAATTTAATGACAAAATAACCTAGATATGTTTTCTTTGAATATATGTACCCTGATTTATTAATGTCATCCCATTACCATTAATAAAAATTTATAAAAAAAATTATAGTGTTGATATTTCTGATTATAAAAGTTTACAAGTTCTAGGTTGCCTAAAATGTCTCTGGAGGGCTGTTTTGTCAGCTAGAAGAATAAACATGGTGGGAAAAAATGAGAAAAATCAAGAGAGATTGGGGATATCTATGAGAAAGAGAATAAAAAAAAAAAAACCTGGTAAAACAATGGGACAATATAGAAGGTGAAGAGAGAATGGAAACAATATAAGATTCTTTAGTTTGTCTGTGTCTTTGAGTTTTTTTCTTTGCTTAATCCCTTCACCTTTTCCACCCAACCTTTAACCTCCCTCTTTTCTGACAGCAGATTGAGTCTGTTTCTATTTTGTTTGTTATTCATTTTGTTCGCTAATTCATTTTGTTCATTAGATTCCACATATAGGTAAAATCATATGGTACTTGTCTTTCTCTGACTGACTTATTTTACTTAGCATAATAATCTCTGGGTCCATCTATGCTGATGCAAAAGGTAAGCTTTCTTTCTTTTTTATGGCCAAATAGTAGTAACTGTGTAAATTACCACAGCTTTTTAATTCACTCATCTACTGATGGGTACTTGGGCTTTTTCCTTATCTTAGCTATTTGTAAATAACACCTCAGTGAACATGGGCGTGCGTATATTCTTTTTATTATTATTATTATTTTTTTTAAATAAATTTTTATTAATGGTAATGGGATGACATTAATATATCAGGGTACATATATTCAAAGAAAACATGTCTAGGTTATTTTGTCATTAAATTATGTTGCATACCCCTCGCCCAAAGTCAGATTGTCCTCCGTCACCCTCTATCTAGTTCTCTGTGCCCCTCCCCCTAAGAAACACATCTAAGCAACAAGGATAAAAACAAATTCAAAGTGAAAGGCTGGAAAACAATACTCCAAGCAAACAACACCCCCAAAAAAGCAGGTGTAGCAATACTCATATCTAATAATGCGTATATTCTTTTGAATTAATGTTTCAGTTTTTTTCTTGGCTATATTTCCAGGGGAGGAAT
Organism: Saccopteryx bilineata; assembly: GCF_036850765.1. NCBI lineage: Eukaryota > Metazoa > Chordata > Mammalia > Chiroptera > Emballonuridae > Saccopteryx > Saccopteryx bilineata. The sequence goes on from NC_089490.1 coordinate 54,058,139, forward strand.
TGCTGGGTCACAATGCAGTTCCATTTTTCATTTTTTGAGGTAAATTTATACTACTCTCCACAGTGGCTGCACCAGTCTGAATTCCCATCAATAGTGCACAAGGGTTCCCTTTTCTCCAGATTCTTGCCAACACATGTTTGTTGATTTATTGGTGATAGCTATTCTGACATGTGTGAGGTAATGTCTTATTGTGATTTTAATTTGTATTTCTCTGATGATTAATGACATTGAACATTTTTTCATGTGTCTATTGACCATCTGTATGTCCTCTTTGGATAAGTGTATATTTAGGTCCTTTGCCCATTTTTTAAATTATATTGTTTATTTATTTGTTTGTTTTGGTGTTGAGTTTTATAAGTTCCTGATGAATGGTATTAAGCCTTTACCTGATGTGTTATTGGCAACTATGTTCTCCCATTCAGTGGATTGTCTTGTCTTTTCATTTTATTGATGATTTCCTTTCCTTTGCAAAAGTCCCATTTGTTTATATTTTGTTTTGTTTCCCTAGCCTGAGGAGCTATATTAGATAAAATATTGCTACAAGTAATGGCTGAGATTTTATTGCCTGCTTTCTTCTAGGATTTTTATAGTTTTTAGTCTAATATTTAAGTCTTTAATCCATTTTGAATTTATTCTTGTGAATGGTGTAAGAAATTGATCTAGTTTCAGTTTTTTTTCATGGTCTGTCCAATTATCCCAACACCATTTATTGAATAGACAATTTTTACCCTATTGTATGTTTTGCCTTCTTTGTCAAATATTAATTGAATGTAAAAATATAGGTTTATTTCTAGACTTTCTATTTTTGTTCCATTGATCTATATGTCTATTTTTATGCCAGTACTATGCTATTTTGATTACTGTGTCCTTATATCAGTAGTTAAGTTTGATATCAGGTAGCATAATTCCTCCAACTTTGTTCTTCTTTCTCAAGATTGCTGTTGCTATTTAGGGTCTTTTGTGGTTCCATAAAAATTTTTAGAATATTTGTTTTAGTTCTGTGAAATACATCATTGGTATCTTGATAAGAATTGCATTAAATCTCTAGATTGCTTTGGGTGGTATGGACATTTTAATGATGTCAATTTTTCTTATCCATGAACACAGTATATGCTTCTACTTACTTGTATCTTTTTCAGTTTCCTTCTTTAGTGTTTTATAATTTTCTGAGTATAGATCTTTTACATCCTTGGTTAATTTTTTTCCTTGGTATTTTATTATTTTTTAAGTAATTATGAATGTGATTTTTTCATTGTTTCCCTTTCTGATAGTTCATTATTGGTGTATAAAAATACAACTAATTTCTGAATATTTACTTTGTATTCTGCTACTTTACTGAATTAATTTATCAGTTCTAGTAGTTTTTGGTGGAGTCTTTAGGGTTCTCTATATACAGTATCATGTCATCTAAAAATGGCAGTTTTACTTATTTCTTTTCAATTTGAATAACTTATTATTTTTTTTTGTTTAACTGCAATCAATATTTGACGAAGGAGGCAAAAACATACAGTAGGGTGAAGATTGTCTATTCAATAAATGGTGCTGGGATAATTGGACAGACCATGCAAAAAGAAATAAACTAGATCAATTTCTTACACCATTCACAACAATAAACTCAAAATGGATTAAAGATTTACATATTAGACTAAAAACTATAAAAATTTTAGAAGAAAACATAGGCAATAAAATCTCAGCCATTACTTGTAGATAGACTTCCAGTATTATGTTGAATAAGAATGGTAATACTGGACATTCCTGTCTTATTCTCAATCTTAAGGAAAATGCTTGTAGTTTTTGCCCATTGAAGATGATGTTGGCTGTGGGTTTGACATATAAGGGCTTTATTACTTTGAGGTATGTTACCTCTATTTCCACATTGCTGAGAGTTTTTTTTTTTATCATAAATGGGTGCTGGATTTTATCAAATGCTTTTTCCACATCTATTAATATAACCATGTGGTTTTTATCCTTCATTTTGTTTATGTGGTATATCATGTTTATTGATTTGCAGTTGTACCAACATTGCATCCCCAAAATTAATCCTACGTGATCATGGTATGACCTTTTTTTATTTTATTTTATTTATTTATTTATTTATTTATTTATTTATTTATTTATTTATTTTAATTTTCTCTGAAGCTGGAAACGGGGAGAGACAGTCAGACAGACTCCTGCATGTGCCCGACCGGGATTCACCCGGCACGCCCACCAGGGGGCGATGCTCTGCCCTTCCGGGGCGTTGCTCTGCCACGACCAGAGCCACTCCAGTGCCTGGGGCAGAGGCCAAGGAGCCATCCTCAGCGCCTGGGCTATCCTTGCTCCAATGGAGCCTCAGCTGTGGGAGGGGAAGAGAGAGACAGAGAGGAAGGAGGGGGGATGGAGAAGCAAATGGGTGCTTCTCCTATGTGCCCTGGCCAGGAATCGAACCCAGGTCCCCCGCACGCCAGGCTGACGCTCTACCACTGAGCCAACTGGCCAGGGCCAAGGTATGACCTTTTTAATGGATTCGATTTGCTAATATTTTGTTGAGGATTTTAGTATGTATGTTCATCAGGGATATTGGCCTAAAATCATCATTTTTTTGAGATAGAGAGAGGCAGGAAAAGAGAGAGAGAAACAGGAACATTGAGCTACTCCTGTATGTGCCCTGAATGGGGAATTGAACCAGCAACCTTCGTGCTCTGGGATGATGCTTCACCCAATTGAGTTATTCAGCCATGTCTTAATTTTCTTTAAGTTTATTGAATGATTATTTATTTATTTATTTATTTTTTGCATTTTTCTGAAGCTAGAAACAGGGAGAGACAGTCAGACAGACTCCCGCATGCGCCCGACCGGGATCCACCCGGCACGCCCACCAGGGGCAACGCTCTGCCCACCAGCGAGTGATGCTCTGCCCATCCTGGGCGTTGCCATGTTGCGACCAGAGCCACTCTAGCGCCTGAGGCAGAGGCCACAGAGCCATCCCCAGCACCCGGGCCATCTTTGCTCCAATGGAGCCTTGGCTGCGGGAGGGGAAGAGAGAGACAGAGAGGAAGGCGTGGCGGAGGGGTGGAGAAGCAAATGGGCACTTCTCCTGTGTGCCCTGGCCAGGAATCGAACCCAGGTCCTCTGCAAGCTAGGCCAACGCTCTACCACTGAGCCAACCGGCCAGGGCCCTATTGAATGATTTTTAAATAGACAGAGAGAGGAAGGGAGAGAGGAGGGAGGGAAGGAAAGAATTCACTTGTTCCAGTCAGTTATGCATTTGCTGGTTGTTTCCTATTTGTGCCCCGACCAGATCAAACCCACAACCTTGTCATTTCAGGATGATGCTCTTAACCAACTAAACTAACTGGCCAGGGCCAATCTTCATTCCTTGTAGTATCTTTATCTGGTTTTAGAATTAGGATATTGCTGACCTCATAAAATGAGCTTAGGGATCTTCCATCCTGTTGAAATTTTTTGGAATAGTTTGAGAAGAATAGGTATCAATTCTTCTTTGAATGTTTGGTAAAATTCACTTGCAAAGCCATTTAGTTCAAGACCATTGTTTGTTGGGAGTTTGAGTACGGCTTTAATTTCATTAGTTGCAATTGATCTATTCAGATTTTTTTGTTCTACCTGACTCAGTTTTGGAAGACTGTATGTTTCTAGGCATTTATCCATTTTGTTCAAATTGTATCATTTGTTGGTAGATAGTTGTTCATTATATTTTCTTATATTACTTTATATTTCTTTGGTGTCAGTTGTTATTTCTATTTCATCTCTGATTTTATTTGTTTGAGTCATTTCTCTTTTTTTTCCTTGGTGAATCTGGTGAAAGGTTTGTCTATCTTGTTTATCTTTTTAAAGAACCAGCTTGGTAATGGCGGGGTAGGAAGCGATACCGATAAATCTCCCCCAAAACTCAACAAGATCTTCAACCAGAAACAGAAAAACCTATACTTGGAGCTTCCAGATGCTTCGCAATACACCCAAAGGTATGATTGAGTGAAAAATGGGCTAAATATATAACCAAACCCCGAAGGAAATAGGGAGTAAGAAATGCTCCGCCTTCCTCACTAACCTGAACAGGGCAGCTTTCTCTGGTAACTGTGAATATAGAAACTGAGGCGGGCAAAGGGGGTGAATAGATCCAGGCCGCCGCAGCACAAACGGCCGAACCAGGCTGTGGCACGGGGATCCAAGCCGAGGAAAATCTGATCCTGTGGCAACCCAGGCAATACAAGCTAACACTCGCGCCAAACCCAAACAAAGAAAGACAAGCGGAGTGGCCATTTTACCCGGTCTCCTGGTCGGTGCACAGTTAGTGGGCGAGAGATTTCTTCCTAAGCCCCGGAAGTGGGTGCACGTGTTACCCCACAGAGAGGCAGGGTCAGAGGCCTTTCTGTGGGCCGAGGGCAGAGTCTCTGGGCAGCCCCAGCGCCCTGGGAAAGCCACGCACGGGAGGGAGTGAGAACTAATTCCAATGGTGGAGATTTTCCGTGCTGGAGGGTGTTTCACTCAGAGGGAACCGCGGCCGGCCTCATATCCTGGTTTGCGCGCGCAGATAAGGAGTGAGCGATTCCTCTGAGTGCCTCGGCAGTGCGCGCCTGTGTTATTGCACAGAGGGGCAGAGTCAGGGGCCTTTGTGTGGGCCAAAGCGGAATCTCGAGCCGCCCCATGCCTTGCAAAAGCTGCGCACGGGGACGGAGCGAGACTCAATTCCAACGCTGCAACTTTTCCCTGCGGTTGGGGGTTTCACTCAGAGCGTGAGACTGCTGGCCGGATATCCTGGTTGCAGACAGTGAGTGAGAGTTTCCTCCAAGCCCGGAAGTGGGCGCCCGCTTGTGTTACCGGACAGAGTGGCAGAGCCAGAGGTCTTTGAGTGGGCAGAAAGCCTGCCTGATTATGCTAGCAGCTCTGACTGACTGAGCCTTACCCAGAGCCCTGTGCTGAGTGGAAATAGAGTGGGGAGTTGCCAGCTCTTTGAGCCTCTTACTATCCAGGCAGAGGCAGCAGCAACCCCATAGCTGGATTATCAGGCTACTAATTGAGGAAGGAAAGACTAGGAGAAAGGCTCCAGGAACACGGACTCTCTCACTGTCGGAGCCTATAAATGCTAATGAGCCTCGACTGCCAACGAAACTAAAGCACAATACATGACATTGCCATAGAGACTTATCAACTGCAAACCTCTACCTGAGCATGCCAAAGGGGCAGAACCCGGGGTACAGAGTCACTGACCAGAAAGAGGGAGAGAAAAGAAAAAGCAAGAAGATAACCTCTCAAAATTAAGAATAATCTGCAGACTTTATAACCTATCCCATTTTATTATATTTGTTCGTTTGTTTCTCTTATCTTCATTCTTGAGACTTTTTTTTCCTCCTCAAATTTGGCCGATTAACTCTCTACCGGTCTTACTCTCTCCTCTCCTTGAACTACACTACCCATAAGTGTTACATCTCCCATTATCATTTCTCTTCTCTTCCTTTCTCTCTATGAGGGTTGCACTCCAAAACCCTTAACTCTCTCTCTCTCTCCTTTTTTTTCTTCTTTTAGTGGTTCCATCTTTTTTTTTCTCTCTCTCTCTTTCTTTTCTCCCTCTATATTAGTTTCTTCCTTTCTCCTTTACATCTCCTCTCATTCAAACCTCAATAACAAACAAATTATCTTATCTGGGACTCAAACCTATGTTTGTGGCATTTTGGGGGGTTTTTACTTCACCTTTTTAACTCACTAACAGTGCTCCCATCCCTGGCTCTCCATATTATCTAGTTCTTGTTCCACTAAATACAATAGTAAGTTTTTAATTTGTCCCCCCATTTTTCCATTTTCCTCTTATTCCTCTCATCATAACTCTTAGACAACCAACACCTAAAAGCAAATCATTTTATTCTTGACCCAAATTTTTTCCTTATTTGCTTTTTGTGGGTCCATACGCTCTTTTTTTTCTTTTTTCCTTTTTTTTTCTCTCTTCTTTGCCCCTTTATTACTTTTCCCCAATTCAGGCCCTCCATCACAGGCATTGTTTGTTGTAATTCACAGTCCACCAAAAGATTTTCTCAAGAAAGAGGGGAGAGGAGAGGAGAGGAAAAAAGGAGGGAGGGAATAATTTCCTTTTTTAAAAAATTTTTATTTTATTTTATTTTTCTTTATTTCATTATTAATTTTTTTTAAAAAAAAACAACTCTTTTCGATTTATTTTTTTATTTTTTTTAACTTTTTATTCTTTATTAAATCTCATTAATACTATCAACAAAACCACCCTCAGATGCCATTAAGGAAGAGAAAATCGAATATCATGGATACAAAAGAAAGAGAGGTAACACAGCTAGATGAGGAAAAATCTATGGAGAAAAAATTTAATATATTGGAAACCTTGGAGCTAAATGACAGAGAATTCAAGATAGAAATCCTAAAAATCCTCCGAGATATACAAGAAAACACAGAAAGGCAATATAGGGAGCTCAGAAAACAACTCCATGAACACAAAGAATATATGTCCAAGGAAATTGAAACTATAAAAACAAATCAAACAGAGATGAAAAACTCAATTCACGAGCTGAAAAACGAAGTAACAAGCTTAGCTAATAGAACAGGTCAGATAGAAGAAAGGAATAGAAGACAAGCAACTTGAGGCACAACAAAGAGAAAAAGAAAGAGACTGAAAAATTAAAAAAAATGAGATAGCCCTACAAGAATTATCTGACTCCATCAAAAAGAATAACATAAGAATAATAGGTATATCAGAGGGAGAAGAGAGAGAAAATGGAATGGAGAACATACTTAAACAAATAATAGTTGAGAACTTCCCAAGCCTGTGGAAAGAACTGAAGCCTCAAGTTCAAGAAGCAAACAGAACTCCAAGTTTTCTTAACCCCAACAAACCTACTCCAAGGCACATCATAATGAAATTGACACAAACCAACAGCAAAGAAAAAATTCTCAAGGCAGCCAGGGAAAAGAAGAATACAACATATAAAGGAAAGCCCATTAGATTATCATCAGATTTCTCAGCAGAAACTCTACAAGCTAGAAGAGAGTGGACCCCAATATTTAAAGTCCTGAAAGAAAGGAACTTTCAGCCACGAATACTATACCCATCAAAGCTATCCTTCAAATACGAAGGAGAAATAAAAACATTCACAGATACAGAAAAGATGAGGGAATTTATCATGAGAAAACCCCCACTCCAGGAATTACTAAAGGGGGTTCTCCAATCAGATACAAAGAACAAAAAAAAACAGAGCCACAAGTAAAAGCTCCAAGAAGAACACAATAAAACCAAATTTAAACTGTGACAACAACAAAAAGAAAGAGGGGGAGAAGACGGAGATTAACAGTAGCAAAGGACGATGGAGTGCAAAAGTACTCACAAAATAGTTCGCTACAATGAACAGGGTAGGGACCCTTTTCATTACTCAAAGGTAACCACCATTGAAAAAACCACCACAGAAGCACATGAGATAAAAAAGACAGCAACAGAGGAAAGATGTATGGAATACAACCAAATAAAAACAAAAAATAGAAAAATGAAAGAGAAGGATCAAACAAGACACAAAACTAACAGAAAGCAAGATATAAAATGACAATAGGGAACTCACAAGTATCAATAATTACGCTAAATGTAAACAGATTAAACTCACCAATAAAAAGGCACAGAGTAGCAGAATGGATTAAAAAAGAAAATCCAACTGTATGCTGCCTACAGGAAACTCATCTAAGTAACAAGGATAAAAACAAATTCAAAGTGAAAGGCTGGAAAACAATACTCCAAGCAAATAACATAAAAAAAAAAGCAGGTGTAGCAATACTCATATCGGATAATGCTGACTACAAGACAGGAAAAGTACTCAGAGACAATAATGGCCATTTCATAATGGCTAAGGGGACACTGAATCAAGAAGACATAACAATTCTTAATATATATGCACCAAACCAAGGAGCACCAAAATATATAAGACAGCTACTTATTGATCTTAAAACAAAAACTGACAAAAATACAATCATACTTGGAGACCTCAATACACCGCTGACGGCTCTAGATGGGTCATCCAAACAGAGAATCAACAAAGACATAGTGGCCTTAAACAAAACACTAGAGCACCTGGATATGATAGACATCTACAGGACATTTCATCCCAAAGTGACTGAGTATACATTTTTCTCCAGTGTACATGGATCATTCTCAAGAATTGACCATATGTTGGGCCACAAAAACAACATCAGCAAATTCAGAAAAATTGAAGTTGTACCAAGCATATTTTCTGATCATAAAGCCTTGAAACTAGAATTCAACTGCAAAAAAGAGGAAAAAAATCCCACAAAAATGTGGAAACTAAACAACATACTTTTAAAAAATGAATGGGTCAAAGAAGAAATAAGTGCAGAGATCAAAAGATATATACAGACTAATGAAAATGACAATACGACATATCAGAATCTATGGGATGCAGCAAAAGCAGTGATAAGAGAGAAGTTCATATCGCTTCAGGCATATATGAACAAACAAGAGAGAGCCCAAGTGAACCACTTAACTTCACACCTTAAGGAACTAGAAAAAGAAGAATAAAGACAACCCAAAACCAGCCGAAGAAAGGAGATAATAAAAATCAGAGCAGAAATAAATGAATTAGAGAACAGAAAAACTATAGAAAAAATTAATAGAACAAGGAGCTGGTTCTTTGAAAAGATCAACAAAATTGACAAACCCTTGGCAAGACTTACCAAGGAAAAAAGAGAAAGAACTCATATAAACAAAATCCAAAATGAAAGAGGAGAAATCACCACAGACACCATGGATATAAAAAGAATTATTGTAGAATACTATGAAAAACTTTATGCCACTAAATTCAACAACCTAGAAGAAATGGATAAATTCCTAGAAAAATACAACCTTCCTAGACTGAGTCAAGAAGAAGCAGAAAGCCTAAACAGACCTATCAGTAGAGAAGAAATAGAAAAAACCATTAAAAATCTCCCCAAAAATAAAAGTCCAGGCCCTGACGGCTATACCAGCGAATTTTATCAAACATTCAAAGAAGACTTGGTTCCTATTCTACTGAAAGTCTTCCAAAAAGTTGAAGAAGAAGCAATACTTCCAAACACATTTTATGAGGCCAACATAACCCTCATACCAAAACCAGGCAAGGATGGCACAAAAAAAGAAAACTACAGACCAATATCTCTAATGAATACAGATGCTAAAATACTAAACAAAATACTAGGAAATGGAATACAACAACATATTAAAAAAATAATACATCATGATCAAGTGGGATTCATCCCAGAATCTCAAGGATGGTTCAACATACATAAAACGGTTAATGTAATACACCATATCAACAAAACAAAGAACAAAAACCACATGATCTTATCAATAGACGCAGAAAAGGCTTTCGATAAAATACAACACAATTTTATGTTTAAGACTCTCAACAAAATGGGTATAGAAGGAAAATATCTCAACATGATAAAGGCCATCTATGATAAACCATCAGCTAACATCATATTAAATGGCACTAAACTGAAGGCTTTCCCCCTTAAATCAGGAACAAGACAGGGTTGTCCACTCTCTCCACTCTTATTTAATGTGGTACTAGAGGTTCTAGCCAGAGCAATCAGACAAGACAAAGAAATAAAAGGCATCCATATCGGAAAAGAAGAAGTAAAGGTATCACTTTTTGCAGATGATATGATCCTATACATCGAAAACCCCAAAGAATCCACAAAAAGACTACTAGAAACAATAAGCCAATACAGTAAGGTCGCAGGATACAAAATTAACATACAGAAGTCAATAGCCTTTCTATATGCCAACAATGAAACAACTGAGAAGGAACTCAAAAGAATAATCCCCTTCACGATTGCAACCAAAAAAATAAAATACTTAGGAATAAACATAACAAAGAATGTAAAGGACTTATATAATGAAAACTATAAATCATTGTTAAGGGAAATCGAAAAAGATATAATGAGATGGAAGAATATACCTTGTTCTTGGCTAGGAAGAATAAATATAATCAAGATGGCTATATTACCCAAATCAATATACAAATTTAATGCAATTCCCATCAAAATTCCAATGACATTTTTTAAAGAATAGAGCAAAAAATCATCAGATTTATATGGAACTATAAAAAAACCCCGAATAGCCAAAGCAATCCTAAAGAAAAAGAATGAAGCTGGGGGCATAACAATACCTGACTTCAAACTCTATTATAGGGCCACGACAATCAAAACAGCATGGTATTGGCAGAAAAATAGACACTCAGACCAAGGAACAGAATAGAAAGTCCAGAAATAAAACCACATATATATAGTCAAATAATTTTTGATAAATGGGCCAACAACACACAATGGAGAAAAGAAAGCCTTTTCAATAAATGGTGCTGGGAAAACTGGAAAGCCACATGCAAAAGAATGAAACTGGACTACAGTCTCTCCCCCTGTACAAAAATTAACTCAAAATGGATCAAAGATCTAAACATGAGACCTGAAACAATTAAGTACATAGAAGAAGACATAGGTACTCAACTCATGGACCTGGGTTTTAAAGAGCATTTTATGAATTTGACTCCAATGGCAAGAGAAGTGAAGGCAAAAATTAATGAATGGGACTACATCAGACTAAGAAGTTTTTGCTCAGCAAGAGAAACTGATAACAAAATAAACAGAAAGCCAATGAAATGGGAAATGATATTTTCAAACAACAGCTCAGATAAGGGCCTAATATCCAAAATATACAAAGAACTCATAAAACTCAACAACAAACAAACAAACAATCCAATAAAAAAATGGGAAGAGGATATGAATAGACACTTCTCCCAGGAAGAAATACAAATGGCCAACAGATATATGAAAAGATGCTCATCTTCTTTAGCTATTAGAGAAATGCAAATCAAAACGGCAATGAGATACCACCTCACACCTGTTCGATTAGCTGTTATTAGCAAGTCAGGTAATAGCAAATGTTGGAGAGGCTGTGGAGAAAAAGGAACCCTCATACACTGTTGGTGGGAATGTAAAGTAGTACAACCATTATGGAAGAAAGTATGGTGGTTCCTCAAAAAACTGCAAATAGAACTACCTTATGACCCAGCAATCCCTCTACTGGGTATATATCCCCAAAACTCAGAAACATTGATACATAAAGACACATGCAGCCCCATATTTATTGCAGCATTGTTCACAGTGGCCAGGACATGGAAACAACCAAAAAGCCCATCAATAGATGACTGGATAAAGAAGATTTGGCACATATACACTATGGAATACTACTCAGCCATAAGAAATGATGACATCGGAATATTTACAGCAAAATGGTGGGATCTTGATAACATGATACGAAGCGAAATAAGTAAATCAGAAAAAAACAGGAACTGTATTATTACATACGTAGGTGGGACATAATAGTGAAACTAAGAGACATTGATTAGAGTGTGGTGGTTACGGGGGTTAGGGGGGAATGGGAGAGGGATAGGGGGTGGGAGGGGCACAAAGAAAACAAGATAGAAGGTGACAGAGGACAATCTGACTTTGGGTGGTGGGTATGCAACATAATTGAACGACAAGATAACCTGGACTTGTTATCTTTGAATATATGTATCCTGATTTATTGATGTCACCCCATTAAAATATAAAATTATAAAAAAAAAAAAGAAAAATAAAGAACCAGCTTTTGGTTTTATTGATCTTTTGTATTTTTTTAGATTATTTTATTTATTTCTGCTCTTCCCTTTAATTTCTTTCTTTTACTCACTTTGGGATTTGTTTATTGTTATTTTTCAAATTTCTTTAAATGTAAAATAAGATTGTTAATTTAAGATTTTTTTTTTTTCTTGAGGTAGGCCTATAATGCTAGGCATTGACTCCTAGGACTGCTTTCACTGTGTGTGTGTTTGGGTTGTTTTGTTCTCATTTTTATTTTTTCAAGGTATCTTTTGATTTCTTCTTTGATCTCATTGCTAACTCATTCATTGTTTAGCAACATGTTATTTAGCCTTCATGTCTTTGTGTATTTTTGTTTTTTTTGTGTGTGTGTAATTTCTAGTTTCAAACCATTATGGTCAGAGAAGATGCTTGATATGATTTTAGTCTTCTTAAACTTATTGAGACTTGATTTGTGTCCTCACATTTGTCTATCCTAGAAAATGTTCCCTGTGCATTTGAAATGAAAGTATCAATTAAGTCCATATGTTCTAATATGTCATTTAAGGCTGCTGTGTCCTTGTTGATTTTCTGTCAGAAAATCTATTCATTATTGTTAGTGGGATGTTCAAATCCCCAACTATGATCATATTGTTTTCCCTTTATGTCCATCCAAATTTGATTTACGATTTAGGTGCTCTTATTTGGGTGCATTAATATCTACAAGGGTTATATCCTCTTGTTGGATTATTCCTTTTTTCATTATGTACTGTCTTTCTTTGTCTCTTACTATAACTTTTGCTTTTAAAGTCTATTTTGTCAGATATAAGTATTGCCACCCCAGCTTTTTTTAAAAAAAATTTTCATTTGCATGAAATATATTTTTCTATCCCTAATAAGTGATTATTAGAACAAGCTCAATTAAAAAACAATAAAATTTATAAAATTTATAAAATTTATAAAAGAATTAAAAGTTTAAAGAAGAAATGTTTTGAATTGGTTACTTTTAATAATGGATTATTAGCATACCAAGGTTCTCAGTGAATAATTGTTTTGGCTCCTAAAATCTCCCTTTAGGAAATAAAAAAACTCAACTTGATAATATGGCTATGCTTGTATTCAGAAACATTCTTAAACTTTTTAGTTATATAAGCCAATGTGTTTTATTTTTCTTTTTAAAAAAAGCATAAGCTACTTTGCATTGGTTATCTTAGACTTGAACTGGAGGTGTTTGGACTTGTATTAACAGTCAGATTTGAGAGGATTTTGAAGTGTAGGAGAAAAAGATAGACTTGGGAGATATGTCAGGTGGTTGAGAGTATTTGGGGAAATGCAAAATTTTGAAAAGTTAACTGTACATTTAAATAAAATTCCACATTGAGACTGAGTAATATTAAGAATCTACATTTTGATGTTGTATAAAAAATTTGGAAAATGCCAAAACATCTACAAAAAATTTCAGCTATAATCCCATCATCTAAAAGTAACCAGAATTAACATTTTGGGTCTTTACTTCTATTTTTTACTGTGTGTATATGTGTATATTTATGTTTGTATAAATACATAACTATGAATTGACAGATTTATTTTATCTCTTTATGTATGGATATGGATGTATTATTTAAATGTAGTTTTGTCCTATTTGCTTGGTTAACCTCATATTATAAAATATTTAAAAACCTGTATATTAAAACTCTTTTTTTTGGAGGGTGAACATATCCTGGTTTTCAAATAAAGTCTAATTGCTGTTTATTCCACACTAACCAGATAAAATGATTTAGATTCTCTACAAGTCTTAAAGTCTGGTCAAATATTTACCTGTATGTCATGAAGTACAGTTGCCCTGAGTTTTTGGTTCCATGAGATCTGGACCTCAGAATCCATACAGCTGTGAAAATAATCATTTTTATTTATGAAACAAGCCATGTGTTAGACCTGATAAAAGACATAGTTAAGGAACCTTGAATCCTTGACTCAGGTTCCACTATCTGCCCCTCTCATTCTTACCCACAACTATGGCTGCCAAATAAAACCTAGGATGCCCCATTTAAGTTGAGGTAAACAATAGAAATTTTTTAGTATAAGTGTGTCCCATGCAACATTTGGCACATGTTTTATACTAAAATTTTATTTATTATTTTAGTGGAAGTCAAGTTTTATTTGCTCAACATGGAAATTCTACTCACAACCCTATCTATTGTGTCAGGTTAAAGCAGAGATTGGTCTCAAAGTCCTAGTTCACAGGCTCCTGTTTGGTTCACTTCTAGTTTTACCTTGGTCCTTGTATCCTTGTATGTCCTTAATAATAATTTATAAACCCTTGGTTAAAGTGGAAGGCAATGAACTCCTGGCCTAAAGTGGTTGTCAGGGAAACGGGGAAAAAAAAGACACAAGTAGGAAACATTTTGAATATAGAATTGAGAGAGTAGAGATTCAAGGATGACTCAAAAATTTCAGTTGTAGGTTTATAAGACAGTGCTATGTCATTAAGAGTGACAGAAAAATCAGGAGTCAGGGACAGTTTTAAATGCCAATTGCAGAGGACTAGCAGGTAGCTTTCCCCTTCTCAATTTTTGCTTTATAACAAATTATTGAGGATTTGTTTGGAACCTCTTCTAAAAAAAATTGTTTCTTTAAAAAACAAAAACAAAACCAGAAAATTTGGAAGAACACAGGCCACAGAAGTTACTTTGATGTGTTCTCCCCACTCTTCACTATCCCCAGTTCTTTTTCTGCATCAACTGAAATAAATAGGGCTCTTCTTTAGAGGCATCTCTAGTAAGAGTCTGAGTTCTGACAACCATGATTTCTATTTAAAGAAAACATTAATAACACTTCTCAGAGCTCAGTAAGGAATGTAATCACTATTAAAAAAAGGAGACATCATGAGATTTGGTCCCAGTTGGCCTGTTTGACTAGAACAAAGGCTCATGAGAAGAGCAGCCATTGTGACTCATGGAAATAATAGTCTGTTTTTCATCCCCTTGCTACCCCCTCCTCACAACAAAACCTGACAACAACTAAGTAAAATGTTGATACTTAATACAGCTAAGGGCTACAGAAAAAGGAGTAATTTTATGTATTTATATAACTTTTCTGAAGCACATTTTGACAAAATGAATAAAACAGATTAAATATCCTCATACCCATCAATGTAGAAATTTCTATTTAAAAATCTTTATTATATGTGGCTTAAGTGTCTGTTTGTTGCCGATAGCTTATTGGTTGCTTGCATAACTGTACTAGCCAATGGGGTGAAGTTGCCACGGCTGAATGCAAATTGAGCGGGTCAGGGGGAAGGTGAACATTTGTTTGCATTGGCAATCATCTGTTTTACATAAAAACTACGTCTTAACATAATTTCTTTTAAGAATGCCTCCTAGAAAATACAGCACTGAAGAGGAGAGAAAAGGAGCTAAAGCTGCACAAAAATGGCTTTCTTGACAAAAAGAAACCACTGAGCAGAGAAAGACAAGGCTTGCTTCAGTTGCAGAGCAAATGCGTCTTTCTCGGCAAAATGAGACTGATGAGCATAGAGAAACAAGGCTTGCCTCAGATGCAAGACAAAAAATCCTGTCTTGACAAAATGAGTCCCTTGAACAAAGGCAGGAGAGAAATGCAAAAAAAACGACAGAGTAATGCTGACCGAAACGCAAAAAGGATTAAAACAGTTTCAAACAGAGAAACTTTAATTTTTGAGCATTCCTCTGGTGACATGAATATTAAATGTGAACACTGTCAGTCCTTAAACTTCAAGTTAGAAACTAATCGATTTGACTGTGGCAAGAAAGGATTTTCTCAATGTTGCAAGTACGGAAACATGGTAATTCCACTAATTGAGAATTATACACCACTCTTGAATAAATTATTGACTAATAAGCATCCAAATAGCAAACAGTACATGGATAGCATTCAATCCTTTAATAGTTCGTTTGCTTTTGCGTCCATGGGAAACAAACCAATTGACTTGCCTGGACTAGGATTTTATTGCTTCAACTTCATGGTCAAGTTTACCATCAAACTGGAACTTTGCATCCTTCTGATGGGAAAAGAAAGTTTGCTCAATTATATATACTTGATCCCTCAGAAGACAGTTCGGCACGTTTAGAATGGAATAAAAGAGTTCCTGAGACCTTACTTAATAAAATGGGGGAATTATTTCAAGACATTAACCCATTTGCTACTGCATATAAAATGATGCACGAAGTTGAAAAAAAGTTGGCCTCCAATGCTATAGCAAGCAATGAGCCAGCAATCAGCATTGCCATGGCCATTGTCTGTGATCGTAACTTAGATCAAAGGTGGTAAAATATCCAGCAAGCCAATGAAATGGCTGTCATATTTGAAAACCGGTCAACTTTACGTTGCCTGTTCAAGAGTTCGTGAAAGAACGGACGTAAAATTAAAAATAACTGATGGTTCTCTGCAAGGCGAGCTTAAAAATGATGGAAAGATCTATACAGGAAATGTTGTGTACAAAGAGATCTTTGATATGTGAATTAACATTTTATTATTTAAATCACCTTTATTTATTGAGCTAGCGGTGGCTCTTAAGAAATGTACTGCCAGTGGTTTCCTTCATTGCACTCTACTTTAAGCAATTAAGCAAGTAGAAGGGGGAAACCCCATGGGGCACTAAGCAAAGGGGCATCCTCACTGCCTGCCCTGGGTAATTCAGTTTGAATTAGCAGACATCATTGCACAAATCATTTTAATTACAATTTATAATATCTAGAACAGTGGTCATTTCGTATGACTGCCGGGCTTTCTAGTTAAGAACATAATCAGAATATATACAAAGATGTTTATAGAAAGTTGTTAATAGAGTCATTGTTTAAGATAAGTATTAAAAATGTTCTAATGTTCATTAACAGCAGATTGAATATATTATATATTCTTTTATAATAAAACTGTATCTAGATATGAACCTTTTGTAGATTAGTAAATGACTTAGGGAAATGTTTATAATGAATTATTAAATCAGAAAATTGGTTATAAAATACTATGCTCATGGTATTTAATCAAAATAATACATGAATGTTTTCTTTTTTAAATGATCCCTTTAAGGTATGAGATTAGGAGGGATTATTAAAAGAAGAAAAATTGTAAAAAGGGAGACCAAGATATGCCCTGAAATTGGTGAGACTTAAAGAGCAAGCAATGGTAGAGAAACTAGCAAAAGAAGCTAAGAAAATGTAGTCAGAACAGATCAAAGAAAAATGGCAATGAACATTAAATGAAAGAAGGTGTTTCATAAAGGAAATGGTGGCAAAAATTTACAAAATTTTAGAAAGACTAGAAAGCTCAAATAAGATAAGGAATAAGTAAGATAATTAATGGTGTTTTGGGAAATGATATTTTAAGTAGTATATAAACTTGACTGAGTAATAAATGAGTGAGTGGAAAAGATTGAATATGTATAAAATCAAAGAACCAAGTGCTACTTAAGTCTCTATATGACATTGTTGTTTTATAATAAAAAAAATTCCAGAATTAAGGTACTGAAAAATATTTATTAAAAGATAAAAGTTAAAATTTAAAATACAAGCATACTTTCACCTATATTTTTTGTATGTATAAGTGAGTGTGTGGCTAACTGGATGAAAACATATGTTTAATTAGAAAAAAAAGATCAGAGTAATGGCGGGTTAGGAAGCAATACTGATAAATCTCCCCCCAAACTCAACAAGATATTCAACCAGAAACAGAAAAACCTATCCTTGGAGCCTCCAGATGTTTCGCAATACACCCGAAGGTTTGGTCGAGCGAAAAATTGGCTAAATATATAACCAAACCTCGAAGGAAATAGGGAGTAAGAAATGCTCCGTCTTCCTCACTAACCTAAACAGGGCGGCTTTCTCTGGGATCCGTGAATATAGAAACTGAGGCGGGCAAAGGGGGTGAATAGATTCAGGCCATGGCACAAATGGCCGAACCAGGCTGTGGCATAGAGATCCAAGCCGAGGAAAAACTGATCCTGTGTGTAAAGCCAGAAGCCACAGACAGGGCCACCATCAGAGCAGCCTGGTCCATGCAGGTTCGCATTGGATTCGGACAGTCGGTAAAGAAACAGCGGAGCCAAAAACTGATGGGCCATAGTCTTTAATTCTAGCTTGCACCCAGCGGGCAAGTAAAAATACACACTGGGCTCCAAAACCCAGTCACAGTCAGTGCTCACAAAGCCACTGACTTATCGGAGTTTCCTAGAATCAAAGGTTTCTAGCTCACCAGCCTTATTCTCCTCAGTTACCCATCTCCTTCCTTATCCCAGATACAAACTCTGTACAAACTGGCATCTCACTCAGCACTCCACCATCTTGGCTGCTTTCCCTGGCCTCCTCCACGTGGCCTCCTTCCGCTGCTGGCTCTACTCTCTCTGCTCTCTCATGCTAACCTCAGGAACCAAGAGCCCAAACTCCCGCTCTGTACCCATTTTATATTGTAGCTTCACAACCTCTAATCCAATATACAAAATATGGAAGTCTCTAATACAAAGTCACTTCTCTGAGGCATGATTGGATTGTACCACCCCATATCAAAAAGGGTGGGAAAGGCTTAATCCCAAAACCAAGCCCCAGGCTACAATGATCCTGTCTGCCTCCAACAAACATTAATATCACCTGGGTGACGGCATCTTTAACAAAGTGAGCATAATACATTTTATCTGCCCAACACTGTGGCAACCCGGGCAATACAAGCTAACACTAGCGCCAAACCCAAACAAAGAAAGACAAGCGGGGCAGCCATTTTACCTGATCTCCTGGTCGGTGCGCACAGATACTGGGCGAGAGATTTCTTCCTAAGCCCTGGGAGTGGGTCCCCGTGTTACCCCACAGAGAGGCAGAGTCAGAGGCCTTTCTGTGGGCTGAAAACAGAATCTCTGGGCAGCCCCAGCGCTCTGGGAAAGCCGCGCATGGGAAGGAGTGAGAACTAATTCCAATGGTGGAACTTTTATGTGCTGGTAGGGGATTCACTAAGAGGGAACCGCGGCCGGCCTCATATCCTGATCTGCGAGCACAGATAGTGAGTGAGAGATCCTCCGAGTGCCTCGGCAGTGCGCGCCCGTGTTATCACACAGAGGGGCAGAGTCAGGGGCCTTTGTGTGGGCCAAAGCAGTATCTCTGGCTGCCCCAGCACCTTGCAAAAGCCGCGCACGGGGACAGAGCGAGAGCCAATTCCAACGCTGTAACTTTTCCATGCGGTTGGGGGTTTCACTCAGAGCGTGAGACTGCTGGCCGGATATCCTGGTCTGCGCACGCAGATAGTGAGCGAGAGTTTACTCCAAGCGCCCCAGATGTGGGCACCCGCCTGTGTTATCGGACAGAGTGGCAGAGCCAGAGGTCTTTGAGTAGGCAGAAACCCTGCCTGATTATGCTAGCAGCTCTGACTGACTGAGCCTTACCCAGAGCCCTGTGCTGAGTGGAAATAGAGTGGGGAGTTGCCAGCTCTTTGAGCCTCTTACTATCCAGGCAGAGGCAGCAGCAACCCCATAGCTGGATTATCAGGCTACTAATTGAGGAAGGAAAGACTAGGAGAAAGGCTCCAGGAACACGGACTCTCTCACTGTCGGAGCCTATAAATGCTAATGAGCCTCGACTGCCAATGAGACTAAAGCACAATACATGACATTGCCATAGAGACTTACAAACTGCACACCTCTACCTGAGCGTGCCAAAGGGGCAGAACCCGGGGTACAGAGTCACCGACCAGGAAGAGGGAGAGAAAAGAAAAAGCAAGAAGATAACCTCTCAAAATCAAGAATAATCTGCAGACTTTATAACCTATCCCATTTTATTATATTTGTTCGTTTGTTTCTCTTATCTTCATTTTTGCTTTTTGTTTTCCTCCTCCAATTTGGCCGATTAACTCTCTGCCAGTCTTACTCTCTCCTCTCCTTGAACTACACTACCCATAAGTGTTACATCTCCCATTATCTTTTCTCTCCTCTTCTTTTCTCTCTATGAGGGTTGCACTCCAAAACCCTTAACTCTCTCTCTCTCTCTCCTCTTTTTTCTTTTTTCTTCTTTTAGTGGTTCCCTCTTTTTTTTTCTCTCTCTTTCTTTTCTTTCTCTATATTAGTTTCTTCCTTTCTCCTTTACATCTCTTCTCATTCAAACCTCAATAACAAACAAATAATCTTATCTGGGACCCAAACTTATGTTTATGGCATTTTGGGGGGTTTTTACTTCACCTTTTTAACTCACTAGCAGTGCTCCTATCCCTGGCTCTCCATTTTATCTAGTTCTTGTTCCACTAAATACAATAGTAATTTTTTAATTTGTCCCCCCATTTTTCTGTTTTCCTCTTATTCCTCTCATTATAACTCTTAGTCAACCAACACCTAAAAGCAAATCATTTTATTCTTGACCCAAATTTTTTCCTTATTTGCTTTCTGTGGGTCCATACCCTCTTCTTTTTTCTTCTCTTTTTTTTGCCCCTTTATTACATTTCCCCAATTCAGGCCCTCCATTACAGGCATTGTTTGTTATAATTCACAGTTCACCACAAGATTTTCTCAATAAAGAGGGGAGAGGAGAGGAGAGGAAAAAAGGAGAGGGGGAATAATTTCCTTTTTTTAAAATTTTTATTTTATTTTTCTTTATTTCATTATTAATTTTTTTAAAAAAAACAACTCTTTTCGATTTTTTATTTTTTTAACTTTTTATTCTTTATTAAATCTCATTAATACTATCAACAAAACCACCTTCAGATGCCATTAAGGAAGAGAAAATTGAATATCATGGATACAAAAGAAAGAGAGGTAACACAGTTAGATAAGGAAAAATCTATGGAGAAAAAATTTAATATATTGGAAATCTTGGAGCTAAATGACAGAGAATTCAAGATAGAAATCCTAAAAATCCTCTGAGATATACAAGAAAACACAGAAAGGCAATATAGGGAGCTCAGAAAACAACTCAATGAACACAAAGAATATATGTCAAAGGAAATTGAAACTATAAAAACAAATGAAACAGAAATAAAAAACTCAATTCACGAGCTGAAAAACGAAGTAGCAAGCTTAGCTAATAGAACAGGTCAGATAGAAGAGAGGATTAGTAAAATAGAAGACAAGCAACTTGAGGCACAACAGAAAGAAGAAGAAAGAGACTCAAAAATTAAAAAAAATGAGATAGCTCTACAAGAATTATCTGACTCCATCAAAAAGAATAACATAAGAATAATAGGTATATCAGAGGGAGAAGAGAGAGAAAATGGAATGGAGAACATACTCAAACAAATAATAGATGAGAACTTCCCAAGCCTGTGGAAAGAACTAAAGCCTCAAGTTCAAGAAGCAAACAGACCTCCGAGTTTTCTTAACCCCAACAAACCTACTCCAAGGCACATCATAATGAAATTGACACAAACCAACAGCAAAGAAAAAATTCTCAAGGCAGCCAGGGAAAAGAAGAATACAACATATAAAGGAAGGCCCATTAGATTATCATCAGATTTCTCAGCAGAAACTCTACAAGCTAGAAGGGAGTGGACCCCAATATTTAAAGTCCTGAAAGAGAGGAACTTTCAGCCACGAATACTATACCCATCAAAGCTATCCTTCAAATATGAAGGAGAAATAAAAACATTCACAGATACAGAAAAGATGAGGGAATTTATCATGAGAAAACCCCCACTCCAGGAACTACTAAAGGGGGTTCTCCAATCAGATACAAAGAACAAAAAAAAACAGAGCCACAAGTAAAAGCTCCAAGAAGAACACAATAAAACCAAATTTAAACTGTGACAACAACAAAAAGAAAAGGGGGGAGAAGATGAATATTAACAGTAGCAAAGGACGATGGAATGCAAAAGAACTCACAAAATAGTTCACTACAATGAACAGGGTAGGGACCCTTTTCATTACTCAAAGGTAACCACCATTGAAAAAACCACCACAGAAGCACATGAGATAAAAAAAGATAGCAACAGAGGAAAGATGTATGGAATACAACCAAATAAAAACAAAAGATAGAAAAATGAAAGAGAAGGATCAAACAAGACACAAAACTAACAGAAAGCAAGATATAAAATGGCAGTAGGGAACTCACAAGTGTCAATAATTACACTAAATGTAAGCAGATTAAACTCACCAATAAAAAGGCACAGAGTAGCAGAATGGATTAAAAAAGAAAATCCAACTGTATGCTGCCTACAAGAAACTCATCTAAGTAACAAGGATAAAAACAAATTCAAAGTGAAAGGCTGGAAAACAATACTCCAAGCAAATAACATCCAAAAAAAAAAGCAGGTGTAGCAATACTCATATCGGATAATGCTGACTACAAGACAGGAAAAGTACTCAGAGTCAAAAATGGCCATTTCATAATGGCTAAGGGGACACTGAATCAAGAAGACATAACAATTCTTAATATATATGCACCAAACCAAGGAGTACCAAAATATATAAGACAGCTACTGATTGATCTTAAAACAAAAACTGACAAAAATACAATCATACTTGGAGACCTCAATACACCACTGACGGCTCTAGATGGGTCATCCAAACAGAGAATCAACAAAGACATAGTGGCCTTAAACAAAACACTAGAGCACCTGGATATGATAGATATCTATAGGACATTTCATCCCAAAGTGACTGAGTATACATTTTTCTCCAGTGTACATGGATCATTCTCAAGAATTGACCATATGTTGGGCCACAAAAACAACATCAGCAAATTCAGAAAAATCGAAGTTGTACCAAGCATATTTTCTGATCATAAAGCCTTGAAACTAGAATTCAACTGCAAAAAAGAGGAAAAAAATCCCACAAAAATGTGGAAACTAAACAACATACTTTAAAAAATGAATGGATCAAAGAAGAAATAAGTTCAGAAATCAAAAGATATATACAGACTAATGAAAATGACAATACAACATATCAGAATCTATGGGATGCAGCAAAAGCAGTGATAAGAGGGAAGTTCATATCACTTCAGGCATATATGAACAAACAAGAGAGAACCTAAGTGAACCACTTAACTTCACACCTTAAGGAACTAGAAAAAGAAGAACAAAGAAAACCCAAAACCAGCCGAAGAAAGGAGATAATAAAAATCAGAGCAGAAATAAATGAATTAGAGAACAGAAAAACTATAGAAAAAATTAATAGAACAAGGAGCTGGTTCTTTGAAAAGATCAACAAAATTGACAAACCCTTCGCAAGACTTACCAAGGAAAAAGAGAAAGAACTCATATAAACAAAATCCAAAATGAAAGAGGAGAAATCACCATGGACACTGTAGATATACAAAGAATTATTGTAGAATACTATGAAAAACTTTATGCCACTAAATTCAACAATCTAGAAGAAATAGATAAATTCCTAGAACAATACAACCTTCCTAGACTGAGTCAAGAAGAAGCAGAAAGCCTAAACAGACCTATTAGTAGAGAAGAAATAGAAAAAACCAAAAAAACCTCCCCAAAAATAAAAGTCCAGACCCAGACAGTTATACCAGCAAGTTTTATCAAACATTCCAAGAAGACTTGGTTCCTATTCTACTGAAAGTTTTCCAAAAAATTGAAGAAGAAGCAATACTTCCAAACACATTTTATGAGGCCAACATAACCCTCATACCAAAACCAGGCAAGGATGGCACAAAAAAAGAAAACTACAGACCAATATCTCTAATGAATACAGATGCTAAAATACTAAACAAAATACTAGGAAATCGAATACAACAACATATTAAAAAAATAATACATCATGATCAAGTGGGATTCATCCCAGATCTCAAGGATGGTTCAACATACGTAAAACGGTTAACGTAATACACCATATCAACAAAACAAAGAACAAAAACCACATGGTCTTATCAATAGACGCAGAAAAGGGTTTCGATAAAATACAACACAATTTTATGTTTAAGACTCTCAACAAAATGGGTATAGAAGGAAAATATCTCAACATGATAAAGGCCATCTATGATAAACCATCAGCTAACATCATATTAAATGGCACTAAACTGAAGGCTTTCCCCCTTAAATCAGGAACAAGTCAGGGTTGTCCACTCTCTCCACTCTTATTTAATGTGGTACTAGAGGTTCTAGCCAGAGCAATCAGACAAGACAAAGAAATAAAAGGCATCCATATCGGAAAGTAAAGGTATTACTTTTTGCAGATGATATGATCTTATACATCGAAAACCCCAAAGAATCCACAAAAAGACTACTAGAAACAATAAGCCAATACAGTAAGGTCGCAGGATACAAAATTAACATACATATAGAAGTCAATAGTCTTTCTATATGCCAACAATGAAACAATTGAGAACGAACTCAAAAGAATAATCTTCTCCACGATTGCAACAAAAAAAAAATAAAATACTTAGGAATAAACATAACAAAGAATATAAAGGACTTATATAATGAAAACTATAAATCATTGTTAAGGGAAATCGAAAAAGATATAATGAGATGGAAGAATATACCTTGTTGTTGGCTAGGAAGAATAAATATAATCAAGATGGCTATATTACCCAAATCAATATACAAATTTAATGCAATTTCCATCAAACTTCCAATGACATTTTTTAAAGAAATAGAGCAAAAAATCATCAGATTTATATGGAAGTATAAAAAACCCTGAATAGCCAAAGCAATCCTAAGGAAAAAGAATGAAGCTGGGGGCATTACAATACCTGACTTCAAACTCTATTATAGGGCCACGACAATCAAAACAGCATGGTATTGGCAGAAAAATAGACACTCAGACCAATGGAACAGAATAGAAAGTCCAGAAATAAAACCACATATATATAGTCAAATAATTTTTGATAAAGGGGCCAACAACACACAACGGAGAAAAGAAAGCCTCTTCAATAAATGGTGTTGGGAAAACTGGAAAGCCACATGCAAAAGAATGAAACTGGACTACAGTTTGTCCCCCTGTACAAAAATTAACTCAAAATGGATCAAAGATCTAAACATAAGACCTGAAACAATGAAGTACATAGATGAAGACATAGGTACTCAACTCATAGACCTGGGTTTTAAAGAGCATTTTATGAATTTGACTCCACAGGCAAGAGATGTGAAGGCAAAAATTAATGAATGGGACTACATCAGACTAAGAAGTTTTTGCTCAGCAAGAGAAACTGATAACAAAATAAACAGAAAGCCAACGAAATGGGAAATGATATTTTCAAACAACAGCTCAGATAAGGGCCTAATATCCAAAATATACAAAGAACTCATAAAACTCAACAACAAACAAACAAATAATCCAATAAAAAAATGGGAAGAGGACATGAACAGACACTTCTCCCAGGAAGAAATACAAATGGCCAACAGATATATGAAAAGATGCTCATCTTCTTTAGCTATTAGAGAAATGCAAATCAAAACTACAATGAGATACCACCTCACACCTGTTCGATTAGCTGTTATTAGCAAGACAGGTAATAGCAAATGTTGGAGAGGCTGTGGAGAAAAAGGAACCCTCATATACTGTTGGTGGGAATGTAAAGTAGTACAACTATTATGGAAGAAAGTATGGTGGTTCCTCAAAAAATGAAAATAGAACTACCTTATGACTCAGCAATCCCTCTACTGGGTATATATCCCCAAAACTCAGAAACATTGATACGTAAAGACACATGCAGCCCCATGTTTATTGCAGCATTGTTCACAGTGGCCAGGACATGGAAACAACCAAAAAGCCCATCAATAGATGACTGGATAAAGAAGATGTGGCACATATACACTATGGAATACTACTCAGCCATAAGAAATGATGACTTCGGAACATTTACAGCAAAATGGTGGGATCTTGATAACATGATACGAAGCAAAATAAGTAAATCAGAAAAAACCAGGAACTGCATTATTTTATATGTAGGTGGGACATAAAAGTGAAACTAAGAGATATTGATAAGAGTGTGATGGTTACAGGGGGGAGGGGGGAATGGAAGAGAGAAAGGGGGAGGGGGAGGGGCACAAAGAAAACTAGATAGAAGGTGACAGAGGACAATCTGACTTTGAGTGATGGGTATGCAACATAATTGAACGACAAGATAATCTGGACTTGTTATCTTTGAATATATGTATCCTGATTTATTGATGTCACCCCATTAAAAAAATAAAATTAATATAAAAAAAAGAAAAAGAAAACATTTAATTATTTTTACCTGTTAATTATTATTCATATATTTTAAAATATTTTTCTAATTAATTTTATTGGGATGACATTGGTTAATAAGACTATATAGGTTTCAAGCATATAATTTTATAACACATCATCAATACATTGCATTGTATGTTCATGTTCGTATCTCAAATTGAATCTCCTTCTGTCACTATACATTTGACACTTTACCTTTATCCTTACCACACCTCCTCCTCCATTTCCCTTGGTAATCACCATACTGTTGTCTGTGTCTATAAATTTTATTTGTTTATATGAAGCTTTAGAATATTATTCCAAGTGAAATAACTCATGCAGAAAAGGTTAAGAACCCTAATTTTACTCATATGTGGCACCTACTTTTATTTTCCAATTTATTATAAATATCATGTATTACCTTTGAAATTCAAAACGTTATTTAATAAACAATTACTTAAATAAAATAGCATAGTAATTCATGCCTTTAAATCTCAATTTTGGTAGTGGAGAGAAAAGGTTAAAACTATTTCCTATTGAAAGTAGAATAGTAGGAAAGAATTCAATTCTTCACAATTAGAAGCTCACTTAAAATTTTTCTCATTTGAAAGGTTGATCTGTTTGACTTAATCTTATCTTGTCAAAGATAACCTCCAACTTTTAAAACTATATTTTAAAAATGTCTCAAAAATGCTGGAATAGATTTTTTGGATATAAAAATTACAGTTGAGCACTAGCAAAAATACAGCTAGTGCTCGACTTATGACCATGATTGGTTCTGACAGACCAGTTGTAACACAATTTGATCATAAGTTGAGTAGGCTATATGTATAGTACTGTGAAATGATGTTATAAAAATCTTTAAGTCAAAGACAAAGACCATTTCCTCTTGGTAGACATCTTGGGAGGGGTTTGATAAAATATATCCAAGACACAAAACTCATATTGCTGTACTGAGTCTGGGATAACAGTTGAAATGGTGTACGTGGAGATGGTAGTGCTGCCGAAAGCTGGTCCGCACTGTCGTATGCCCAGCTGGGCAACGCTTGCGCTGCCAGATGCGGAGAAGTCATAGCTAGTGATTGTGGTCGTAAAGTCAAATGGTTGTAAGTTTCATAGGTCGTAAGTCAATCAATACTTGTTCTTTGTAAACCGAATTTTAGGTTGTATTCTGACCATTTGAAAAACAACTTTGAAAAGTGAAACTAACCTAGGATGAAAGTCACTGTAACTGTAACTTGATGTAATGTATCTAAAGTACAATTTAAACATTTAAAAATCTTTTATTTACAAAATTAAATTTAACAGAGGTGACTTTGATCAATAGGAGTATATAGGTTTTAGTACACATTTCTACAGCATTAAACTGTTGATATATGTTGTGAACCCATCATCCAAAGTCAAATTATTTTCTGTCACCATATATTTGTCCCTCTTTACTCCCTTTTCCCATTCCTTCCTCCACACCTCCCTCCCGCTGGTACCACTTCACTTTATTTTTATTTATTTATTTTTTAATAAATAAATTTTTATTTTAATGGGGTGACATCAATAAATCAGGGTACATTCATTCAAAGAAACATTTCCAGGTTATCTTGTCATTTAGTTCTGTTGCATACCCATCACCTGAAGAGAGATCGTCCTCCGCCACCCTCCATCCAGTTCTCTCTATACCCCTCCCCCTCCCCCTCTCCCTCCTTCCCTCCCCCCACCCCCCATAACCACCACACTCCTGTCCATGCCTCTTAGTCTCGCTTTTATGTCCCACCAATGTATGGAATCCTGCAGTTCCTGTTTTGTTCTGATTCGCTTATTTCACCCTGCACAATGCTACCAAGACTCCACTATTCCGCTGTAAGTGATCCAATGTCATCATTTCTCCTAGCTGAATAGTATACCATGGTGTATATGTACCCCATCTTCTTCATCCAGTCCTCTATTTTTTTTACAGTGATTTAAAGCCTTTAAGCAAACTCTTGGCCAATACAGCAAGAATCCATAAAAGAGTAGTGTCCTTAACATGTTCACCAAGTCCAAGTTGGCCCCACCACCATGCCAAATCCCTGAAAAAATGCAACCCAACCACAGTTCCGTCTGTTAGGAGCTGTCACAGGGAGCAGGAGTCCAGGAAAGTTCCCCACAGGAAAAATTTGCATGGCACTGGAATTGTTGTCACCATTCTATACTTTGCAGCTCATGTCCAAGTCCCAATGACCGCTGCTTCTAGCTGGTAATGATTCAAGTAGACTGGAAAAAGCCATTTGCAGCATGCGTGGATATGGAGCTTCTGTTTTCCTCTGCCTGGAGAGTTGAGACCAGGTTGCTTTTCCCTGGAGCTCTGTGACTGTGGCCTGGTAAAGAGAACCTTGGGATACACTAAGCTGGGTGGCAAAGGTAAATTCATAATACAAGTTGGCAAAAGGAGGAAAGAGAGCTCTAAATTAGGAGTAGGTCCCAGCCTGAAATATGAGTGGAGCATTGAGGTAGGAGGGATAAAGGAAACACTATATATTAAGCAAAGGAGCAGAAAATAGGACTATCAACACCCACAACAGAGATCTTCGAGGGAAGAATAAAAAACCTGACTATTCAGGCAAAACATAGTTAATTGGCCCTTGTGCGAATGAGATCAGTTTACCTGTTTCTTGGAAGAAATACCCTAGGCTCATCCACAGTGTCGTAGATGGGGCTGATGGCCCTGGGCACCTTCAGCCTTCAGTGGCAAACCCCAGCTTTCTGGGCAAGGTTAGGTCATAGGTGGCTGGAGCACGGCTGGAAGAGACTGAACCCTCCCTTAGAGGAGTGAGGGGGAAGCCCACCTTCCAGTGTCCCTGTTTCCTCACAGCAGAGGGGTGTAAGCCTGGCAGGCTTTAGCTCAATGACCTTCCTTTCCACTATTGAAGCAGGACCCAGATGGCATCCTATGAGACCCCTTTGAGGTGTTGGAGCCTTTAAGGGTGTATCCTAAAAGCTGGTAGTTCCCCTGATCTCTGTTGGGCTTTTTCTGCCTCTAGGTATCTTAAAAGCCATTCTCAGAAGATCTCGCTGAGGGGTTTGAGGATCCCTATCCGCCTATATAAATCTTTTCCATATACTGGAGCTATTTGGAAAAAGACAAAACAGTGTTATTAGCTAGATCTAATAAAGAAGGTAGTAGTTTGCAAGTGAAAAAGATTTGGTGTCTCCTGTTCATCAGCATTCAAAAGAAATGTAATTTTTTTTTTAAGTAAAAAGCATGATATGGTAGACCCGTCGGAGTCATTGGCCTGGTGTGCAGGATTCCCGGGTTCGGTTCCTGGCCAGAGCATACAGGAGAAGCGCCCATCTACCTCTCCACCCCTCCCCCTCTCCTTCCTCTTTGTCTCTCTCCTCCCGCCCACAGCCAAGGCTCCACCGGAGAAAAGCCACCCTGGGCACTAAGGATGGCCCCATGGCCTCTGCCTCAGTCGCTAGAATGGCTCCGGTTGTAACAGAGCAACACCCCAGATGAGCAGAGCATTCTCCCCTGGTAGGCATGCCAGGTGGATCCCAGCCAGGCGCATGCAGGAGTCTGTCTGACCACTTCACTTTTATCTATGTCCATAAGCCCCAGTTTTATATCCCATCTATGTGTGAAATTATGTAGTTCTTAGACTTCCCTGATTAACTTGTTTCACTCAGTATAATGTTCTCAAATCCCATCCATGTTGTCATAAATGACAATATGCAATATGTCATTATTTCTTATGGTCATTTTAACTATGTTGATTGTTCCAATCCATGAACATGGAAGATTTTTCCATTTCATTGTGTCTTTTTCAATTTCCTTCAATAATGCTTTATGATTTTCAATATATAGATTCCTCAAATCCTTTGTTTATTCCTAGGTATTTTATTTTTTGCAATTGTAAAAGGGATATTTTTTTGAGTTTGTTTCCTGAAGTTTTATTGTTGGTGTATAGGAAAGCAATAGACTTTTGTATATTGATTTTGTATCCTAAAACTGTATTGTATTGGTTTATATTTTCTAATAGTTATTTTTGGTGGAGTCTTTGGGGTTTTCTATATACAGATCATGTCTACTACAAAAAGTGATACCTTTACTTCTTTTCTGATATAGACACCTTTTATTTCTTTCTGTTGCCAGATTGCTCTAGCTAAAACTTCCAGAACTATCTTGAATAAGAGTGACAAGGGGGGAAGCCTTGTCTTATTCCTGATTTTAGAGGAAAAGCTTTCATTTTTTCACCATTTAGTATGATATTAGCAATACTTTGTCATTTATGGTCTTTATTATCTGAGGTACTTTCCTTCTATTCCCATTTTATTCAGTGTTTTAAGCATAAAGGGATGTTGTATCTTATCAAATGCTTTATTTTTGCATTTATTGATAGGATTACATAACTTTTGTTCTTTGTTTTGTTAATGTGGTATATTATGTTGATCAATTTTCATATGTTGAACCATCCCTGTGCTCCTGAAATGAACCTACTTGATTGTGATGTATTATTTTTTTAATGTGTTGTATTCAATTTGCTAGTATTTTGTTGAGAAGTTTTGCATCTGTATTGTTAGAGATATTGGTGTGTAGTTTTCATTTTTTTGTAGTCCTTGCCAGGTTTTGGTATGAGGGTTATGTTGGCCTCATAATATATGTTAGGGAGTATTTCTTCTTTTATTTTTTGGAAGACTGAAATAAATAAGTATCAAATATTTTTTGAATGTTTGGTAGAATTCACTACTGTAGCCATCTGGTCCTCACTTTTATTTTTGGAAGTGTTTTTGAGAGTTGTTTCTTATTTCCTTCCTGCTTATGAGTCTATTTAGTTTTTTCACTTCTTTGTGATTCAGTCTGAGAATATTGTATAGTTCTAGGGACTTACCCATTTCTTCTAAATTTTTTAATTTGGTGGTATATAATCTTTCATAGTATTCCACTGTGATCCTTTGTGTATCTATGAGTCTAGCCAGGGTTTTGTCAATTTTATTGATCTTTTCTAAGAACCAGCCTTTTTTTCTATTAATTTTTTACTATAGTTTTTTTGTTCTCTTTCATCTTTTTATGCTCTAATGTTTTACTATTTTTTTTTTCTGATGACATTGAGTTGCTTTGTTCTCCTTTTTCTAGTTCTTTAAGATGTGATGTTAGGTTGTTTACTTGGGAACTTTCTAGTTTCTTGATATAAGCTTGTAATAATGTAATCTTCCCTCTTATTACTGTTTTTGCTTCATCCCAGAAATTTTGTTATGTTATGTTGTCATTTTTGTTTGTACATATTTTACAATTTTTGGTTTTATTTCTTCTTTGATTCAGTCATTTTTTAAAGTATATTGGTTAAATTCCATATTTTTGTGTGTTTCCTTACTTCCTTTTTACCATTGAATTCTAATTTCAAAGCTTTATGATCAGAAAACATGCTCGATATAGTTTCAGTCTTCCTGAATTTGTTGATGTTAGTTTTGTGGCCCTAGATACAGTCTATTATTGAGAATATTACATGCACACTAAAGAAGAATGTAATCTGATGTTTTGGGATGAATTGTCCTCTAAATGTCTATTATGTCTAATTGGTCTAGTGTGTTGTTTAAAGCTGATATTTATTGATTTTCTGCTTCGATGATTTATCTAAAATTGTCAATGGTGTGTTGAGATTTCCAAGTATGATTGTGTTTTTTTTCTGTTTCTCTTTTTAGATCAGTTAATAGATATCTTTTATATTTTTGTTTTCCTTGGTTTGGTACATATATATTAAGAAGTGTTATGTCTTCTTGATACAGTGCTCCCTTTATCATTATGAAATATCTATCTTTGTACCTGGTTATCTTGAAATCAGCATTGTCAGATATGAGTATGGCTACACTTGCTTTTCTTTGGATATTATTTGCTTTGAGAATCATTTTCCAATCTTTCTCTTTGAGTCTACTTTTGTCTTGTAGATTAAATGTGTCTTTGGAAGGCAGCATATGGTTATGCTTTGCTTTTTGATCCAATCTGCTACTCTCTGCCTCTTTATTGATGAGTTCAGTCTATTTATATTTAGGGTAATTATTGACATTTGAGGATTTCCTATAGCTATTTTATGTTTTGTTTTCTGGTATCTCTGTGTCTTATTTGGTTCTTCTCTTTTTTGTTTCTGTAAGTTGGTATTATTTGGTGGTATTCCATACTTCTTTCCCCTGTTTCTTCTTTTTTTAAGCTATGTGTTTCAGTAGTAGCTTTTTCATGGATGGTTACCATTAGGTTAAGAAAAAAATGTTCATATGTACAGAATCCCTTGTCATATGAGTGCTTCTCCACTCCATCCCTCTTTGCTACTGCAAATCTTTATCTTCTCTTCTTTTATGTTATTGTTGTCACAGATAATCATTGTTTTTATTGTG
The DNA here is from genome assembly GCF_036850765.1 of Saccopteryx bilineata. Taxonomy (NCBI): domain Eukaryota; kingdom Metazoa; phylum Chordata; class Mammalia; order Chiroptera; family Emballonuridae; genus Saccopteryx; species Saccopteryx bilineata. Next base: position 54,090,219 of record NC_089490.1, read on the forward strand.
ATTTTGTTGGAGCTTTTACTTGTAATTTTTATTTGTTTTGTTCTTTGTCTCTGATGAAATAACCCCCTTGAATATTTTCTTCATTGAGACTTTTCTGGTAATATATTTTCTCAGTTTCTGTATGCCTGCAAAGTTTTTTATTTCTCCTTCATATATGAAAAATAAGTTTGTTAGGTATAGTATTCTTGGCTGGTAATTCCTCTCATTCAGTACTTTGAATGTTTGGGTCCACTCTCTTCTGGTTTGTAGAGTTTCTGCTGAGAAATCTGATAATAATGTAATGGGCTTTCCTCATTTGTTATGGTCTTCTTATCTCTAGCTGCCTTGAGGATTCTTTGTCATTAATTTTTGACAATTTTATTACAATGTGCCTTGGAGAAGGTCTGTTTGGGTTGCAGTAACTTGGCATTCTGTTTGCTTCTTGGATTTGAGGCTCTAACTCTTTCTATAAGCTTGGGAGGTTCTCATAAATTATTTATTTGATTAGGTTCTCCATTCCCTTTTCCCTTTCTTTTTTTTTCTGATATAGCTATTATTCTTATATTGCTCTTTCTGATAGAGTCAGATAATTCTTTTAGAACTCTCTCAGTTTTTTTAATTCATTGTCTCTTTCTCTTTCCTCTTTGCATCTCTAGTTGCTTGTTTTCAATGTCACTGAATCTTTCCTTTATCTGGCTTGTTCTATTAGCTAATCTTGCTACCTCAGTTTTTCATTTATATATTGAGTTTTTCATATCTGTTTTTAAAGTTTCAATCTCCTTGGTGAGGTGTTCATTTTGATTTCTGAGCTCATTAAGTTGTCTATTGGTGTTTTCTTGCATCTCACTGAATATTTTCAAAATTTCAATTTTGAATTCTGTATCATTTAACTCCTAGGTTTTCATGGGATTGAGATTTTTTTCTGGAGATTTTTAATTTCTTTTCTAAACTTTGTTTTTTTTTCTTGTTTAGCCATAGTGTGTTATTTTTTCTTCCTTGATGGTATTTGAGAATGGTATTTTTAAAAACTCAAACAAAAAAGAACCCATAAAATCTAAAATAAAAATTATAGTAATACAACAAAAATATAGAAATTTAATAAATGATGAAAGTAAAAAAAAACCCATAGAAATCAAAGCTCAAATACAAAAATATCAAAAATATCAAAAACAAAACAATAAAAAATAAGAATAAAAAGTACAAAAATTGAAGAAAGTAAAATTCAAAACAGAAAAAATGAAATAAAAGAAAATAGAAAATAAAAGGAAAAATTAAGTTTCAGTTTTGGGAAGTTACTATTTTCTTCCAGTAGTTGTCACTGTATTACATATTTTAGCTCTGTGTAATTACTATGATGTTCTCTACTGAGATGTTGCTGTCACAATGATGTAGGCCAGAATGAAGTCACATTGGTGAGTGGAGCATGTTATGAGGGTTTTATAGCTTTATGGTTTAGCAATGGTAATCTCAGGCCTCTGAGTGCACTTCCCTATGTCTCAACAAACCAGGGGACCAGATGCAGAGCACTTCTGTTCTTCAGTGGAGAGAACACAGCTTTGGAGAGTTCTCTGTGGGGTCTGTCTCTGTCACTCTCCATACCTGTTAGGTGACAGAGGTGGGATCTGTGAGGCTGCATAGCTGCACTTTGGTTTTCTCTGTCTCTGTACCGAGTGGAGTGCAGGCTGTGGGCAGACCATGGGAACACTGGCCAAGACCTGTCATTCTGATGGCACTTTGGTTTAATATCTCCCCCTCTGCCTCTCAATCTCTCTGCTCCTTCTGGCAGAAGGAGGCCCAGGCACTTTGGGCTTCCCTTTCTGTATCCCTGTGTTTGACAAAACACAGGCAGCCCAAACTTCCCTCCTCCCCATTGTCTGGCAGAGAAAAAAACAAAAAACAAACAAACAAAAAAAATGAGTCACTCTTGGTTTGTCTCCTCTCTGGACCTGACTGCATGTGCGTTTTATCTTTTGCCCCCCTTTTCAACCTGTTCCATCCTTAGTTCATTTGGTGCACAGATCTTTAAGAGATGTCTGCGAACCCAGCTGTGGTTTCTTTGTTGCATTATAGTTGTATTTGTTAAAGTTTCAAGGGGAGAGATTAGGAGTATCTTTCATGCTGCTGTTACTCTGATGCTATCACTAGCATTTATAAAAATTCAACCATTTTACATAATTGATAGACCAAGTACATTCCCCATAAATCTATTCAGTCTTAAATCAAATAAAAATGTTCTTAAACCAAGTTATAATAATTCTTAAAATAAAGTTTCTTGAGGTTATGGGGAACCACAACCTTCTAGCCACCCAGAAAGCATTCTACTTTTTGGAATAAGCATCTATTTTGAGTGAAGTATTTTGAGTCCAGTTCTCAGTGACAATGCTAAAGTTATTCCATTGGGCATTTCTGGGTTGGTGCTAAGAAGAACTAACATTGTGTGTGGTCTGCATTCATGTAATACTGAACAAATGCTTGAAAAGTTCTCAAAAGGTAAGAAGATAATGCACCCAAATCTCATTTGTGTGATTGGTCTCTGGGCATTGAAATCATCAAGGAATGACACAAATGGAATTACTTCGATTTTTTTATTTTAGTGGGTATTAATATGATATCATCACCCACCCAAAATCTGTTAGAAAGTACCAGTTACTCATTTTAAACAACAGCTTATCCAAGTAAATTATTTCTAAAGATAGTGTATTGCCTTGTTTTATGGTTGCTCATGATACTGCTGATTTCGTGGTTTTGAGCCAGTCTTTCTGCTAACAGCATTGCTTATGCTTGAGCTGTTTCTGGAGGAGATGACTTGACACATGGCTTCAATCACCTTGCTCTGGCAGCTTGTGAAACCAGCCAGTTGTCAGATTCGAAGTCTATAGCAGAAAAATAGGTTGTTATTCTTGTGCTGAGTTGGGGTTCTATTGTTATAGCAGAAATAAGCTTCTCACAACATGGAAATATTACCATGTAAAAGAAAAAAAAAGAATGAGAATGAAAGAAGGGTGAGGGACACATGGAAGAACATAGAGATTAGGAAATGTAGAAACATTATACAGAGCTACAACTGTCAATTGAATATGATGGCTTTGTGTAAGAATGGGAAGTTATCACTGTTTCAGTTGTTTTAGTAATATAATGTCTGTTCAAAATATTGCATTCAGATAGTAGTTGATTCCTTCAAGCTTCAATATTTCTTTTTACCAAAATGGAGATCATCAAAAATACATTATTCCATGTCTATATTTTTTAGTATGTATCAAGTAAAAATTTTACTGGAAAGAGTCAGAAATCTGAAATTCTAATCTAGTTCCATTGTCTGTTGGTTATATGATATTGGACAATTAATTTACCTTTAAATGAAACATGTGGAGTAGTAGAGATCTGTATTCACTCTCAAATTGAAAATCCTCCAGTCATAATATTGCCTTGTCTTACCTGGACAGTGGTTCTTGTTCTTTTTATTTTTTAATAAATTTTTATTAATGGGGTGACATTAATAAATCAGGGTACATATATTCAAAGAAAACATGTCCAGGTTATCTTGTCATTCAATTATGTTGCATACCCATCGCCCAGAGTCAGATTGTCCTCCGTCACCCTCTATCCAGCTTTCTCTGTGCCTCTCCCCCACCCCCTTCCCCTCTCCTCCCTTCCCTCCCATGTTCTCCCTCCCCCCACCACTGGTAACCACTACACTCATGTCTATGTCTTTTAGTCTCGTTTTTATGTCCCACCAATGTATGGAATCATGTAGTTCTTGTTTTTTTCTGATTTACTTATTTCACTCCGTATAATGTTATCAAGATCCCACCATTTTGTTATAAATGATCCGAAGTCATCATTTCTTATGGCTGAGTAGTATTCCATAGTGTATATGTGCCACATCTTCTTTATCCAGTCTTCTATTGAAGGGCTTTTTGGTTGTTTCCATGTCTTGGCCACTGTGAACAATGCTGCAATGAACATGGGGCTACATGTGTCTTTAGGTATCAATATTTCTGAGTTTTTGGGGTATATACCCAGTAGAGGGATTACTGGTTCATCATCACAGACATCATAGATATACAAAGAATTATTGTAGAATACTACAAAAAACTATATGCTACCAAATTCAACAATCTAGAAGAAATGGATAAATTCCTAGAACAATACAACCTTCCTAGACTGAGTCATAAAGAAGCAGAAATCCTAAACAGACCAATTAGCAGGGAGGAAATAGAAAAAACTATTAAAAACCTCACCAAAAATAAAGGTCCAGGCCCAGACGGTTATACTAGTGAATTCTATCAAACATTCAAAGAAGACTTGGTTCCTATTCTACTGAAAGTCTTCCAAAAAATTGAAAAAGAAGCAATACTTCCAAACACATTTTATGAGGCCAACATAACCCTCATACCAAAACCTGGCAAGGATGGCACAAAAAAAGAAAACTACAGATCAATATCTCTAATGAATACAGATGCTAAAATACTAAACAAAATACTGGCAAATCGAATACAACAACACATTAAAAAAATAATACATCATGATCAAGTGGGATTCATCCCAGAATCTCAAGGATGGTTTAACATATGTAAAACGGTTAACGTAATACACTATATAAGCAAAACAAAGAACAAAAACCACATGATCTTATCAATAGATGCAGAAAAGGCATTTGATAAAATACAACACAACTTTATGTTTAAGACACTCAACAAAATGGGTATAGAAGGAAAATATCTCAACATGATAAAGGTCGTATATGATAAACCATCAGCCAACATCATATTAAATGGCATAAAACTGAGGACTTTCCACCTTAAATCAGAAACAAGACAGGGTTGTCCACTCTCTCCACTCTTATTTAATGTGGTGCTAGAAGTTCTGGCCAGAGCAATCAGACAAGAGAAAGAAATAAAAGGCATCCATATCGGAAAAGAAGAAGTAAAGTTATCACTTTTTGCAGATGATATGATCTTATACATCGAAAACCGAAAGGACTCCAGAAAAAGATTACTAGAAACAATAAACCAATACAGTAAGGTCTCAGGGTACAAAATTAACATACAAAAGTCCATAGCCTTTCTATATGCCAACAATGAAATATTAGAAAACAAACTCAAAAAAATAATCCCCTTCATGATTGCAACAGCAACAACAAAAAATACCTAGGAATAAACATAACAAAGAATATAAAGGACCTATATAATGAAAACTACAAAGCATTGTTAAGAGAAATCAAAAAAGACACAATGAGATGGAAAAATATTCCTTGTTCTTGGATAGGAAGAATAAATATAATCAAAATGGCCATATTACCCAAAGTAATTTATAAATTTAATGCAATTCCCATCAAAATTCTGATGACATTTTTTAAAGAAATGGAACAAAAAATCATCAGATTTATATGGAACTATAAAAAACCCCGAATAGCCCAAACAATCCTAAGGAAAGAGAATGAAGCTGGGGGCATTATAATACCTGACTTCGAACTATATTATAGGGCCACGACAATCAAAACAGCATGGTATTGGCAGAAAAATAGACACTCAGACCAATGGAACAGAATAGAAAGCCCAGAAATAAAACCACATATATATAGTCAAATAATTTTTGATAAAGGGGCCAACAACACACAATGGAGAAAAGAAAGCCTCTCCAACAAATGGTGCTGGGAAAACTGGAAAGCCACATGCAAAAGAATGAAACGACTACAGCTTGTCCCCATGTACTAAAATTAATTCAAAATGGATCAAAGACCTAAATATAAGACCTGAAACAATAAAGTACATAGAAGAAGACATAGGTACTATTCTCATGGACCTGGGTTTTAAAGAACATTTTATGAATTTGACTCCAAAGGCAAGAGAAGTGAAGGCAAAGATAAATGAATGGGACTACATCAGACTAAAAAGTTTTTGCTCAGCAAGAGAAATTCACAACAAAATTAACAGACAGCCAACTAAATGGGAAATGATATTGTCAAACAACAGCTCAGATAAGGGCCTAATATCCAAAATTTACAAAGAATTCATAAAACTCAACAACAAACAAACAAACAATCCAATAAAAAAATAGAAAGAGGAAATGAACAGACACTTCTCCCAGGAAGAAATACAAATGGCCAACAGATATATGAAAAGATGCTCATCTTCATTAGTTATTAGAAAAATGCAAATCAAAACTACAATGAGATACCACCTTGCACTTGTTAGATTAGCTATTATCAACAAGACAGGTAATAGCAAGTGTTGGAGAGGCTGTGGAGAAAAAGGAACCCTCATTCACTGTTGGTGGGAATGTAAAGTAGTACAACCATTATGGAAGAAATTATGGTGGTTCTTGTTCTTAATCCAAGCAACCGAAAAGACTAACTTCAAATGTTTAATCTTCTTTTTGGATTATTTCCTTCTTGCAATTCAAGACCCTTCAACTTGGGTTTAAGGATTATGCCTCTTATTTAATTATATCTGACATATATGAGTATAGGCTAAGAATAAAAATGAATTTTATATAATTAAAGAGCTATTGGGTGAAACATTGTGGAGATAAATTGTAGTTTAAACATTTAATTAAATAATTGAGTGATTTAGGGCAAGGTATTTTACCCCTTAGGAAGCAAGTTTTATTTATTGGAAGAACATAGCACATTTCTTATTTCTTTACAAAACTTTTACATATTGAAAGGGAGAATGTTTGAGATATAATAGTATTTGAAAAACATTAATTTCTGTACATAAGAATAGTGATAAATTTAAATTACGCTTATTAAAGTGACAAAAACATTATGACAAATCATTGAAAATCTTAAGTCAAATTTATTATTTTATAAAATCTATAGGGTCAGAATTAAAAAAAAAGATATTTTGGCATTTTTTTTGTGAGAGAGAGCTAGAGACAGAGACAGAGACAGACTGAGAGAGAGGAGAAACATCAATTCATAGTTGCAGCACCTTAGTTGTTCATGGATTGCTTTCTCATATGTGCCTTGACAGCGGCAGGGGGTGGGCTCTAGCCAAGCCAGTGACCCCTTGCTCAAGTCAGCAACCTTGGGCTTCAAGTCAGTGACCTCTAAGCTTAAGCCAGTGACCCTGGGATCATGTTTATAATCCCACACTCAAGCTATGGACCCTGCACTCAAGCTGGGGAGACTATGGTCAAGTCGGCGACCTCAGGGTTTTGAACCTTGGTCTTCAGCATCCCAAGTCGACACTATTCATTGCACCACCACCTAGTCAGGCAGTTTTGTTTATTCATTTAACAAATATGAGTAGCTATTAACTGTTACTGTTCTTGGTGTTAGGAATATATATATCATGTACTCCTGAAGTTTATACTTTATTAGTTTTATTAGTTGCTAAGGAATATGAGTTATTGAAAATATTTTGAAATCATTTTTTTCAGAAGCAAAAATTGATAGTTAAACTTTAACCCTTAACTCCTACTCCATTTTATTATTTCTAAAGAAAAATATTATATGTTCTTTCTCCAGCCATCTGACAACTTGCTCAAGTCAGGCATGTTTTCAAATAACCTATAAATGGGTTAGGTTAAATAATACAAGCTATAGTGTGTCCTTTTCTGGATAGATTTTTTGTGAGGTCTCAGATTTTGTTGAGACAATTGAAGGATAGAGCTATAAGTATTTTCTTAATGACACAACATATCAGATTACAACAAAAACAAAGAAACAAATAAACATGTAAGTAAAAAACATTTTGTGAAACTACTAATCTGGTAATAGTTATATCTTATCTAGATAAATAACTTAAACACAGTATTCAATTTGCCATTCCTTTGGATAGCATCAAACTACTAAACACTTTTCATGTTATGTTTATTTTATTTGATTAGTTAAGATAATTATGTCATAGAGGTCATTGGCATATAATTGCCTTGGTTTCACAAGACTTTTTGAAATTAGTTTTTTTTTTCAGCTGACAAGGAGTTGATATTCATTTTATTTAACTTTATGGATTTTTTTTTCTCTTAAAATTCTGACACACATTCTCATTTATCAGTATTTTTGCCAAGAGCTAAACAGCTGTACATATTTGGAAATAAAAATTGGAGCAACTTCATTTAAAGAATGTTTGAAAGTTGAAATTTCCTTAGCAAGTTCCATGGTTCATATTGAAAATAAAATTTGATTGCTCTATTTCAACTGTCTTTTGCTTTGTTGGTGCTTTGACACTTAGCTGCTTTTATGGATTCTATCTTGTTTTCTGTAGTGATTATATAAAAACTAAGGATCAGTATAATTCTTAGTACTAATTGCCTAAGAAATGAATTCATTGACAGATATTTGTTTATTGTTTGATGGTCCATATTTAGCTGTGACATCTAGGTTATAGTACTTCATAAAATATTGTGGAAATATTTGTAAAATCTTGGGAGTATTTTTTCTGCCTCAAAAATATTTCATCATACAGTTACAAAAAAGATGGCAAAAGTAGACTGTGGCAGCATACCATTGTTTCTACTCTAAAGTAAATTACAGATGAGTCTGGCTTAATATAGTTGTAATAGTAAATCTTAAAATTTTGACCCCAATGTTTTAATTTTTTTTCTTGGATTTCAGTGTTTTAAGTTATTAAGTGGAGTACCTGGTAGATTATGCTTTTACTTCTCTAGTACAGTTTTAAGATGCAGTGACCTTCTATTCATCTTTTGTTTTTTCCTACTAAATTGTGATATAATCAATAAAGATTATTTGTTTTAAGATTTTTATAATTAATGATTTTTCTTTCCATGAAAGTCATGGGAAACCAATCATGGTTAATTAAAATTTTTTTTTACTGTGGTTCATACAATCGGAATATACAAATAACCTCACATTGTCATAGGACTACATGAAGTATCTGAATACATGAATATTATGAACTTAGGAAGATCAATAAAGATTTGTTTTTTAAGATTTCTGTGTTTAATGATTTTTCTTTTCGAAAATTTTTATAAATTAGGGAACTAACACTTAAAAATTCTCTCAGATAATTAGCTCATTTTGTATTATAGTTTAACAATTATTAGGGCATTCAGAGAATAATATAAATAATTGGACAAATATCCAACTGGGCAATCATCAGTAAATTTATTGTTTTCTTTTTCTCTTGAATGCTAATTAAACTGTAATTTAATGAGTTATCCCAGTACTGTGGTCATTTTGCTGTTAGATTAACAAATTAAATCTTGGCATTTTCCTCCATTAATATTCATTCTGAAAGAGCTAGAGTTTCTGTTCACAAAGCTGACATAATATTGATATTATTTATGATTTCTGTAACTCTGTCTAAAAAATACACATAGTAACAGTGAGGTTAGTTTTATGTAAGATGATCAGTGTCAGATCAAACTAGCTAGATAAACCATGATATTTATGTCATATCAGTGAACCCTGGGTGCAACGGATCTTGATTTTACCATTATTGTGAATAGCCAAAGTGAGCTACTGAGGCCTCGGATTAATAATGACGGAGATTAGCAAATTGTAGATATAGCCTGCAATGGCAGAGTGACTTTGATGGAAAGGATTTTTTTGGGGGGATAATTCTATGATGAACCTTGTAAGCTTCCTGTAGCCTTCTAACTATACACATCCAGAGTTGAGTCTTTTATAAGATAAAGATCTGGCCCTGGCCGGTTGGCTCAGCGGTAGAGAGTCGGCCTGGCGTGCAGGAGTCCCGGGTTTGATTCCCGGCCAGGACACACAGGAGAAGCACCCATCTGCTTCTCCACTGCTCCCCCCTCTCCCTCTCCTTCCTCTTTATCTCTCTCTTCCCCTCCCGCAGCTGAGACTCCATTGGAGCAAAGATGGCCCGGGTGCTGGGGATGGCTCTGTGGCCTCTGCCTCAGGCGCTAGAATGGCTCTGGATGCAACAGAGCTATGCCCCAGAGGGGCAGAACATCGCCCCCTGGTGGGCATGCCAGGTGGATCCTGGTCAGGCGCATGTGGGAGTCTGTCTGACTGCCTCCCCGATTCTAGCTTTGGAAAATGCAAAAAAAAAAAAAAAAAAAAAAAAAAAAGATAAAGATCTAGACATAGGTTTTTGAGAGATCACAGGATTGGGATATAGCAATGGTAGATTCAAGGTTGGTAAGATTGTTCCTACAGAAGAAAGTCACAAGAAAAAGAGATTCAGGCAAAAAATAAAGGAAAGTAGATGCAGAACAGATTGGGAAGCAGGCAGTGTGAAGGAAAAGAGAGACTTTGAGGTTAGCAGACCAGGGAGTGGAAGGGCTAGATAACTTTCCTACTAGGGCTTAGGAGAAGCAGTCTTCCCTTGAAAAGAAACTAGAGACTTGTCATAAAGTTGCACGTCCAAGCAAGTGATTTCAACTGGAGCAGTGTTTTTAAGCTTGAACATGCAGCAAAATCACTTAGAGGGATACATGAAACGTGGATTGCTGACTTCCAACCCCAGCATTTCTTAATTTGGTAGGTTCCGGTGGAGGACTGAGAATTGGCATTTCTAATAAGGTCTTCAGTAAGAAAACAGTAAGAATTCTCTAACTGAACTATTGAGAAACCCTAACTTAGAAAATATGTTTATACAAGGGGCTTGGAGAGTGTCATGGAGAATTTGAAAATACTAAATCCTGCCTGGCAAATGACAGAGTTTCTCCATGCCTCATTTCATTCATTGATAAGGGAAAATAATATCTACCTTAAATGCATGGGATAAAAATTAGTGATAGCACAGATGTCATAGATATACAAAGGATCATAGAAAAATACTATGAAAAATTATATGTCACCAATGTCAACAACCTAGAGAAAATGGATAAATTCCTAGAACTATACAATCCTCCTAGACTGAGTCATGAAAAAATGGAAAACCTAAATAGAACCATAAGCAGGAAGGAAATAGAAACAACTATCAAAAACCTCCCCAGATATAAAAGTCCAGCACCAGATGGCTACATTATTGAATTCTACCAAACATTCAAATAAGATTTGGTACCTATACTTCTCAATGTCATCCAAAAAATGGAAGAATTAATACTCCCTAACACAATTTATGATGCCAATATAACCCTCATACCAAAACCTGGCAAGGATGGCACAAAAAAAGAAAACTACAGACCAATATCTTTAATGAATACAGATGCAAAAATCCTAAACAAAATACTAGCAAATTTAATACAATAACACATTTTAAAAATACATCACAATCAAGTGGGATTTATTCCAGGAGCACAAAGATGGTTTAACATATATAAATTGATTAATGTAATATACTATATCAACCAAACAAAGAACAAAAGTCATTTAATCTTATCAATAGATGCTGAGAAGAAATTTGATAAGATACAACATCCCTTCATGTTTAAAACACTTAATAAAATGGGTATAGACAGAAAGTACCTCATCATAAAGGCCATATATGACAAGTAATCAGCTAATATCATACTAAATGGTGAAAAAACGAAAGCTTTTCTTCTAAAATCAGGAACAAGACAGGCTTCCCACACTCTCCACTCCTATTCAATGTAGTTCTAGAAGTTTTAGCCAGAGCAATCAGGCAGGATAAAGAAATAAAAGGCGTTCATATCAGGAAAGAACTAAAGGTATCACTTTTTGCAGATGACATGATCCTGTATATATATAGAAAACCCCAAAGACTCCATTAAAAACTATTAGAACCAATAAGCTGATTCAGTAAAGTCACAGGATACAAAATCAACATATAAAATTCTATTGCTTTCCTATACACCAATGATAACATGTCATAAAGTGAACTAAAAAAATTCCCTCTTAGAGTTGCAACAAAAAAAATAAAGTATCTAGAATAAACTTAATGAAGAATGAGAAGGACCTGGATTACAGGAAAGAACAACACATTATTGAAAGAAATTGAAAAAGGCACAATGAAATGGAAAAATATTCCATGTTCATTGATTGAAAGGATCAACATAGTTAAAATGGCCATATTACCCAAAACAATATACACATTTAGTAAAATTCACATTTAAATTCCAACGTTATTTTTTAAAGAAATAGAACAAAAAATCACCACATTTGTATGGAACCATAAAAACCCCCAAATAGCCAAACTAATCTTGAAAAAAAAGAATAAAGCTTGAGGTATTACAATGCCTTACTTCAAGTTATACTACAGAGCCATGATAATCAAAACAGCATGGTATTGGAAGAAAAATAGACACATAGACCTATAAAACAGAACCGAAAGCCCAGAAATAAAACCACATATATATGGACAAATCATTTTTGACAGATGAGTCCAAAACACACAATGGAGAAAAAGAATCCTCTCCAATAAATGGTGCTGGGAAAATTGGCAAGCCATATGCAAAGGAATAAAACTTGACTACAGCTTGTCTCTCTGCACAAAAATTAATTCAAAATGGATCAAAGACCTAAATGTAAGACCGAAACTATAAATTACATAGAAGAAAATATAGGTACTAAACTCATAGACTTTGACTATAAGGAACATTTTATGAATTTGATCTCAAGGCAAGAAAAGTAAAGGCAAAAATAAATGAATGGGACTAAAACTAAAAAGCTTCTGTGCAGCAAAAGAAACTGACAACAAAACAAATAGTCAACTAAATGGGTGATAATATTTGCAAACAACAGCTCCAACAAAGGGTTAATATCCAAAATATATAAACAACTAACAAAGCTCAGCAAAAAACAAGCAAGTAATCCAATTAAAAAATGGGGAGAGGACCAGAACAGACACTTCTCCCAAGAAGACATACAAATAGCCAACAAGTATATGAAAACATGCTCATTTTTCCTAGCTATTTAAAAAATGCAAGTCAAAACTACAATGAGATGCTACCTCACACCTGTTATTGGCTATTATCAACAAGATAGGTAATAACAAGTGCTGGAGAGGCTTTAGAGAAAAAAGACCTCTCATTCACTGCTGGTGGGAATGCAAATTAGTACAACCATTATATCAATAGAAAAAAAATATGATGGTTCCTCAAAAGAGTAGAACTACCATACTAAGACTAGAACTACCATATCATCCAGCAATCTCTCTACTGGGTATCTACCCCCAAAACTTGAAAACATTGGCATGTAAAGGTACATGCACCCCTGTGTTCATCACAGCATTATTTACAGTGGCCAAGACATGGAAACAACCAAAGTGTCTCTCGACAGAAGATTGGATAAAGAAGACATGGTTCATCTAACAATGGAATATTACTCAGCTATAAGAATTGATGACACAGTGTCATTTATGATGACATGGATGGACCTTGAGAACATTATACTGAGAGAAATAAGTAAATCAGAAAAAGCTAAAAACTGTAGGGTTTCACACATAGGTGTGATATAAAACTGAGACTCATGGACATAGATAAAAGTGAAGTGTTTACCAGGGGGAGGGGAATATGGGGAAGGAGGATGTTATGAAAAGGGTTGGGAGAAGGATTTTAAAAGGGCCAAATATAAGGTGACAGAAAATGATTTGACTTTGGGTGATGGGTATACAACATAATCAACTGTTCAAATGCTATAAAATGTTTACCTGAAACCTATGTACTCTTGTGAATCAATGTCACCCTGTTCAATTTAATCTTCTAAAAAAAAAATTAGTGATAACAAATGTCAAGTGCCTATAATAGCCTCTGGTTCATATTAGCAATTTAAAATACAGTAGCTGTGGTGGGAAGATTGATACAATTAAAGAATGCAAATGAGACGATTCAATTGCAAAACTATAATTACCTCTGGCAGTTCTGAGGCTTTATAAAATGCAATATCTTGATAGTCTTTTATGACTTCATTTTACTTCTGAGAAGTTATATATTTTAAAATTTTTATATTTTCAAATACATATCATGTAGATTATTATTTCTTGTGATATGCAAATCCTTGACCCCCATAGTTAAGGTTTATGCAGTTATTTTAAAGCAGAATCTAAAGGGAAGAAAATGTTTGAGTATTTTTCCTGTGAAATCAGTACACAGAATGTGTTTTCCAAGTAGGGTCAAAATTAATAGGAAAATAATAGATTTTTATTTGTAGTTGTTTTTGTTTGTTTTATTATGAACTGATCTTTTATAAAATCTATCACTTATGGTCCTAATCTTGTGTTGCTACATAAATTCTATTCCAAAATATCAGCACAAAAGAATGATTGCTTTTAATCCAAACACATGTTTTACTTTTTTAAAAAAAAAAACCTATAAAGAATGATTTTTCCTGCCTTCACACCCCTCCAAGTTTCAGGCCTCACTTTCATATTTTGAATTTGTTATCAACAACTTGGTTCAAAGAGATTCTTTTCATTGTTCTGAATGACAACTGAAACAAGTTAAAGGTTTTTAATGATTAAAGAACATGCTCTCTTCAGCAACTGCTTACCAAATTAGTCTGTTTTACTTTAAAAAGTGATTTCAAAGCCAGATTTTTTTGACTGAGTAACATTTTTCTGAAATCATAGAACACAGTTATATAAAGTTGCAGATGTTTTCTGATTTTCCTATAATTGGGAAGAAAAGTAAACATGAACACCTGAAAGACATTCTGCTTTGAATGAGGGATTATAACTATCGGCATAAAACTAAAACTATAAATCCTGATGTTCTAATTTGATCTTCCTATACTGCATTTTTAAATCCCAGCTTACAGTGGATGTTTTAAGGTACAAATACAGCAAGAGGAATAAGGTACTTGTTTGCATGACCTACTTATGGACAATTTATTATATGCTACACACTTTTTTTAGATTCTGGGTTACAAAGATAAATAACACATGACACTTGCTTTCAAGGAGTTTACGTAATATATAATATAATATAACAGGGAGAGAAACCTAAGCCATTAATTGATTTATTTAAAAAATATTTAATGCAAATCTATCACAGACCAGACAGTGAGCTGGGATGGGAGGATTTGTTATAGCAGAATCTAATCAGGCAAGAGTACTGTCCTCATTAGACTTCATGTTCTAGGGCAGAAGACAGACAGTCAGCAGGTAAACAAATTAACATGTAGTGTTTGTAAATATGGAAAAATGAGATATGTCATCTAGAGTAATGAGGGAGGGGCTATTCTGTATAGAATGGTGAGAAACTTTTCTACACCTGACATTAAGCAGAGACCCGAGGAATGACAATGAGAATGCCGCGTGAGAGCGAGGCGAAGTTAGAGATGAGCAAAAAGGAATCCAGAGTACTTGAAGAGCAGAACGATCCCAGTGTTGTTGAGAACAATGAGTTATTAGGGATGGGGGAGTGATCTGAGATGAGGGTGAAGAAGCAGGAGGAGCCAGATTTCGAAGAGACTTGAAGGCCATGGAGTGACTTTCGGTTGATTTTGAAAGCATCAGGCTATATTAAAAGACTTGAAACAGGTTACTGAGCTAATCTGATGCTGATTCTAAAAGATTACTCTAGACTAGAGGCAGCATGAAGTATGGGTTGAAAAGGAGTGGAGACAGGAGATAAATTAAGAGATTATTGCCTAACCTGTGGTTGCACAGTGGATAAAGCCTTGACCTGGAACACTGAGGTCTCGGTTCGAAACCCTGCACTTGTCTGGTCAAGGCACATATGGGAGTTGATGCTTCTTGCTCCTCCCCCTACCTCTCTCTCACTCTCTCTTCTCTCTAAAATGAATAAATGAAAAAAGAAAAACTTAAATAGCCAAATACTTTAAAAAAGAGAGAGATTATTGTAGTCAGCAAGACCAGAAGTGATGTTGGCTTGGATTGAGATGAGTGGTAATAAAAGAGATGAAGAGAAGTGGGTAATTTAAGATATGTTTTAGAAATAAAAGCAATACTGCTTGCTGATGGAGAAAATGTAAATTGTAAATTGATGTGTGCAGTAAAGTGTTATTGGCATTATGCTTTTTGACCTAAATGAAAAAGTGGTGAATCCTCCTCCTCCAAGTGTGTGGAGCAGCAGGAAAGGCTTGAAAGAAGATGGTAATGCTTGAGATGAGTCTATAAAATGATTTGGATGTGTAGAGCAGAGAACGAGTAATTTGGACTGTGCTCCAGCATGAGTGAAGGTCTAGAAAGGACATAGGGTGATGAGTAAGAGCAGGCATGGCAAGAACCAGGACAGGGTCAGGCACTGCATACTGAGGGGTTTAGGTGTTAGCTGGAAGGATATGGGGGAATTCATTACCTACCTGGGAAAAGAGGACAGCATTATTGTAGTGTGGGGAAAAAAATAGTAAATTTTTTGTGTTAGTAGATAATCTTTTAAACTTTGTTTAATTATAATTCAATCAGTTTTAAAAACCATTAGCTTAAATATTGTAGTCTTAACTTTTAAGTTCTCTAAGTCATTAATATTCTCTAAGCCTATTGTCCTTTACTAATTAATGACAACATTAACTCTGGCAAGAATATCAACTTTTTTATTTGTGGCAAGTAAAATAGATTATTCATATATAATTAAAGTATCTTTCTTTCACAACTTACTTTAAAATTTCATTCTATTAAGCCAAATACTGCCTGACCTGTGGTGGTACAATGGATAAAGCATTGACCTCGAATGCTAAGGTCACCAGTTTGAAATCCCGAGCTTGCCCAGTCAAGACACACAGAGAAGTAACTGTTTCTCACTCGTCTCCATACCATCCCCCCACTTATCTCTCTCCTTTCTCTAAAATCAATAAATAAAGAATTTAAAAATCCAAATACTAATTAAGTATTAGCAATGACTAACTCAGAGCTCATTTTATTTTCTCTTCTTGTGCTCTGTGTGATTCTGATAATTGAAATGACCAGAGTAGCCTGGTTTCTTAAATCTAATAACTAATCTCTTATATTAAGTTTTTCTGGGTAAGAGGTGTGTTTTTTCCCTTTTTTATATAAAAGGTAAATTTCAGTCTGTTTTTGTGGTATAAAAGTTTCTCAATGGAGAATTTTGAGAGCAACTGTTAGTGATACAGGATTATAACATATGTTATCTTGAGACTATAATGAGGTAAAAGTGTTTTGTACCACAAAAGCTACAATCATATTCATTTCAGCGTGACCAGCATGTCAAGCACTTTCAAGGTAATGAATATATTCCAGAAGATTGCCTGTATTTTTTCCACACTTTAAATAGCATGAAGATGGTTGAATCAATTTGCTGTGGCATCAAAGGCATTGTGATGGGCGTTGCCCTCACAATTCTGAGGCAGAATTTAGCTTTGGCAAGTAGTGGGTATTTTAATGAGTACTAGCTTACATTTTTCTTGGCATTAAGTTTATGTAGGGCCATATTTCTCCCCCTTTGGAAAAAAAATACAAAAATGCAAAACATGACTATGATGGTTAACCAAAATGAATGTCCATTGCTGCTAGGTATTTTAAAGAACATCAGGTAGCATTTTATGAAAGGTTTAGTGACTGCGTCTACTATGTGGGTGTTGTTTAAGTAAGAGAAACAATTTTGAAAATGTGAGTACAATTTTCTCAGGACTTTCTTACCTGCAAAGAAAATTGAGGAGAATATTTTATCTATAAAAGCTAATGGAAATATTCACAATTTGACTCGCTGGTATTATGATCTTTTATGTTTGGCACAAGAAGAGCTAATGTTGTTTTAAGTGGTAATACTTAATTTTCCAAAAATGATATCCAGGACAGCTTTGTTGACTCTATAATCCCACCTGGGATTGTTTCTATATGATATATAGGTAGTTTAAGAAAACAAAGTGAGTGTTCAACCCAAATAAAGATTTGATAATAGATCTGAGAAAACAATTGATATAGAGACTTTAGAATTTCTCTAATTTTTGTATTATGAGAAAATGAAAGAGCATACTCTTATTTTATTTTATTTTTTTTAGAGAACCAGATGTGTCTCAATACCTGCCATATAAGTGTGAGGGACAAACATTTTTTTCAAGATTATGGATTTAATTGTACAAAAATCTGCTAACATTTTAGGGAATTTTTATTGCCTTTTGTTAAAGTATCTTATTTCCACTGCCTTTACGTGTCCAGCCCAACTGTATGCTGACATTTGATATTTCTTTACAAAATAGTTTAGCAAACAGTTTAGCAAACATAAGTTCTTTATAAATCTTGGATATTAACTTCTTATCAGATGTATCATTAGCAAATATGTTCTCCCATTCAATGGGTTGTTCTTCTATTTTGTTGATGGTCTCCTTTGATTTGCATAAACTAGACACCTTCCATGGTTATAGAATGTACTCAGTGCTATTGGAAAAGGAATTACTACTAAGATGCAGTTTCTTCTCTCAAGCAGCTTCTAAGACACTAGGGCCATATTATTATTATTATTATTATTATTATTATTATTATTTATTTAACTAAAGGTAATACATGTAGATATGGTAAATAGCAACATAGTGACATGACCTTTACAGCTGGTAGGGATCATGTCTGATTGAGGGGCACTGGATGGGATTTCATTTTAAATGAAATTTTAAAGATTAAAAATATTTTTACTATTGGGAAGAATATATTTTAGATGGGTAAGAAAAGACATATATGTCTGGAGTATATTATAAAATATATGTACATCAGTTTGAATGGTAAAGATTTCTGTAGTGGGTAAAATGAGGGTGGGGCAGAGGGCTGAGTTTCCAATGGAAAGCTCGGGGACAGATGGGTCCTAAATTCTCTAATCAATAGGGCTATTAATGATTTTTGAGTAGAGTAGTGACAGGATCAGAGGTTCTTTTTAATTTTACTTATTTTTTAAAGACTGATGAAATCTCCAATAGTGTGGAGAAAAAAATTTTGCTTAAGAAAACCTTTGGAAATATTAAGATCATATAAGGCAAAAATATACAATGGGGTAAAGACAGTCTATTCAATAAATGGTATTAGGAAAATTAGACAGATACATGTAAAATAAAAGATGAAACTAAACCACTTTCTTATACTATGCATAAGAATAAATTCAAAATGTATTAAAAACTTAAATTAGACTTGAAACCATAAAAATCCTAGAAGAAAACATAGGCAGTAAAATTTCAGACATTTCTTGTAGTAATATTTTTTTCTGATCTATCTCCTTGGGCAAGGGAAACAAAAGAAAAAAATAAGCAAATGGGACTACTACATCAAACTAAAAGTTTATGCAAATCAAAGGAAACCATCAACAGAATAAAAGAACAACCCATTGAATGGGAGAACATACTTGCTAATGATACATCTGATAAGAAGTTAATATCTAAGATTTATAAAGAACTTACAAAATTCAACACCCAAAAACCCCACAAACAATCCAATTAAAAAATGGGTAAAGAATCTGAGTAGACATATAGATGGCCAATAGGCATATAGAAAGATAATCTGGCCCTGGCCGGTTGGCTCAGCGGTAGAGCGTCGGCCTAGCGTGTGGAGGACCTGGGTTCGATTCCCGGCCAGGGCACACAGGAGAAGCGCCCATTTGCTTCTCCACCCCTCCGCTGCGCTTTCCTCTCTGTCTCTCTCTTCCCCTCCCGCAGCCAAGGCTCCATTGGAGCAAAGATGGCCCGGGCGCTGGGGATGGCTCTGTGGCCTCTGCCTCAAGCACTAGAGTGGCTCTGGTCACAACATGGCGACACCCAGGATGGGCAGAGCATCGCCCCATGGTGTGTGTGCCGGGTGGATCCCGGTGGGGCGCATGCGGGAGTCTGTCTGACTGTCTTTCCCTGTTTCCAGCTTCAGAAAAATGAAAAAGAAAAAAAAAAAGATAATCTGTGTCACTAATTATCAGAGAAATGCAAATTGAAACCACAAGAAAATATTCTTTCACCTCACATGTGTCAGAATGGCTATCGTCAATAAATTAACAGAGTGGCAAGTGTTGGCAAGGGTATCGAGAAAAGGAAGCTCTGTGCACTGTTAGTGGGTATGCAAACTGGTGCCGCCACTGTGGAAAAGAATACAGAATTTCCTCAAAAAATAAAAAATGAAACTGCCCTATGACCCAGCAATTCCACTTCTGGGAATATATATGAAGAAACCCAAAACACTAATATAAAAGAATATATGCATCCCTATGTTAATTGAAATGTTATTTACAATGACCAAGATAAGAAAACAGCCTAAGTACCCATCAGTAGATGAGTGGATAAAAAGTTGTGGTACATTTACACAATGGAATACTACTTGGCTGTAAAAATGAAGGAAATCTTATCTTTTGTGAAGCATAATACTAAAAAGCATTATATTAAGTGAAATTAGCCAGTCAGAGAAAGACAAATACTATATGATTTCTCTTATATGAACAAAATAAATAACCAAACAAAATAGATCCAGAGAACAGACTGACAACTGTCAAAGGGAAGGAGTGTTTGAGGGGTTGGGTGAAATAGGTGAAGAGATCAAGTGAACAGAAAAACAATAACTAATAGACACAGACAACAGTGTGGTAATTACCAGTGGGAAGGAGTTGGAGGGAGCTAGAAGAGAGTAAAAGGGAGGAGATAAATGGTGATGAAGGGTGACTTGACTTTGGGTGGCAAACACAATACAATATACAGATGATGTCTTATTGAATTGTATACTTGAAATCTATATAATTTTATTAGCCAGTGTAACTCTAATACATTCAATAAAAATTTTAAGAACAGACCACATGGCCCTGGCCACTGGCTCAGTGGTCTAGTGTCAGCCTGGCATGTGGATATCCCAGGTTTGATTCCCGGTCGGGCACACAGGAGAAGTGCCCATCTGCTTCTCCATCCCTCCCTCTCTCACTTCTCTCTCTTTCTTTTCTCCTCTCTTCCTGCAGCAATGGCTTGATTAGAGTGAGTTGGCCCTGGGTGCTGAGGATGGCTCCATGGCCTCCACTTCAAGTGCTAAAAAATGGCTCTGGGTATTTGCTGTCTGAAATGACAAATCTTAATTGTTAGCAAAAAAGATCATTTTTCAAATTACACCTGACATTTATTCCAAAGTATTCACTCCCGGTCAATCTATTTCATAGTAAAATTTTAACCAAGGTAGCATAAACCGTTGTGAAATTTTTGAAAAGTGCATTGTGATAGAAAAATAAGAATTTGTTTTCCTAACAATTCTCAGATCCTCTTGAAAATATACTGTGTATGCCTGACCTGTGGTGGCGCAGTGGATAAAGCGTCGACCTGGAAATGCTGAGGTCTCCAGTTCAAAACCCTGGGCTTGCCTGGTCAAGGCACATATGGGAGTTGATGTTTCCAGCTCCTCCCCCTTCTCTCTCTCTGTCTCTCTCTCTCCTCTCTCTCTCTGTCTCTCTGTCTCTCACCCTCTCTCTCTCCTCTCTAAAAATGAATAAATAAATAAATAAATAAAAAGAAAATATATTGTGTGAAAATCAGAACAGTATTTATTTAACTTACTGGAAGCTGGATAAAACAACTGACTGAATGTGCATAATACAACTATAATGAGAGATTTTTAGAATGATATTGGCTCTGTGGCATATATTCCGTTACACCAGCTTGCTTTCACCTGAACTTTGAAAATTTATTCAGAGCAGGGGTATGCTAGCAAGGGGTTAGCCCATAGACCCTCTTGTTTTATTTCCTATGCTTTTAGCTTGGGAGGCAGAATTTACCTTTAAATATAGGCATAATTTCATAATATAGACAATATCTCTGAAACCAAGGTTTCTCGTACCAACTGACTTTGAGTTGCTTTCCTATATCCACAGGATCTGTTGTTACTTTGCTTAGCTAATTTCTCTGAGCTTGCTGCCTTATGTACTCTGTGATAGCTGAAAGGTCATTCATGTTTATCTGGACTCTCAGTTTTCTGTTCTTGACAACTTGGTCCATTTGCTTGTATGTCTTGAATGTGATTGAGGAACATCGTGTATTGATGGTTTTATTTCCACATTGTATGTTTTTACTAGAACAATAAAGATGTATTTTTTTTAGACTCCAAGATATTATTGATTTTAAGATATATCTTCAATGTAGGATCTCTATGTTAAATATATGCAACAATTTTATTATGAACTTGCACTAATATACATTTAGTCATTTGCTAGTGCCATAGTCTAATTTATGCCTGATTCATAATTCCTGAAGATGTACAAATTATGCGGAAAGTTATCAAAGTATATTCACATATAAAGCATTGATTTGTTACAGACTACTGCTTTGAGACATGTAAGCTTCTATGGCAACAACCTCTCCCATAATTCAGCATGGAGACATGCAGTGTCTGCCTAACGGGAGGATAGCAGGAATTTAAATCTGTCATATTCTTGACTTCTGAGAATAAAATCTGGCTGTATGGGTAATGGATGGAGAAAATTGCAAACTAATATTAAAGTGAGACTATCTGATAGGTTGGCTGGATCTCCTTTCTTTTTTTTTTTATAGGAATGTCTTTTAATATGTAAAGTGACATTTTTTTTTTGGAAATGCAAAATATATTTATTTCTTTTTTTCTTTTTTAAATTAATTTTACTAGGGTGATATCAATAAATCAGGGTACATATGTTTAAAGAAAACATGTCCAGGTTATCTTGTCAATCAATTATGTTGCATACCCATCACCCAAAGTCAGATTGTCCTCCGTCACCTTCTATCTAGTTTTCTTTGTGCCCCATTCCCCTCTCCCTCCCCCCGCCCCCGTAACCACTACACTCTTATCAATGTTTCTTAGTCTCGTTTTTATGTCCCACCTACATATGGAATAATACAGTTCTTGGTTTTTTCTGATTTACGTATTTCATTTCGTATAATGTTATCAAGATCCCACCATTTTGTTGTAAATGATCTGATGTCATCATTTCTTATGGCTGAGTAGTATTCCATAGTGTATATGTGCCACATCTTCTTTATCCCTTTCTTGTGTGATCAACCATTCCAGTTTGCCTAGGACTGGGATATCAGTGCTAAAATTGGTGAAGTCCTGGGAAAACTGGAACAGTTGGTCATCCTACCTATCCCCATACTGCTTTCTGCTCTCTGGAGGAGGTTGAGAAATCAAGGGAAGGGTGAAGAAACTGAGGTAAAAAACAATGAGGGTTTCTGTTGCCAAAAGTAATTTGACGGCAGAGGAAGACAGGTAGAAATACAATTGTATTCTCTCTTAAATTATTTTTTAAAGAATTGGAAAATGTGGTTGTGTATCACATCCTATTTTCCCCAGATTTCCAAAATATGGAAGCCTAACAGTTAATTTCCACTTCATAGTTAAGTTCCACCCCATGAGGACCTGGAGAGAGCAAGAGAGGTACCAAGAGTAACCCAGTGAAATGGCAGTAGAAGAGAGAGATAACAAGCACCCTGCCTGGCATAAGGGCATGTAGATCAGAAATGTTGAAATGTTTCATTCTTAGAGGCCTAAGTGGTAAAGCACAAAGTATATTAGTCAGGGTTGTCATGAGAGACAGAGCCAATAGGAGATTTTATATATACACACATACACACACGGAGAGCTTTATTTTAAAGGATTGACTCATGTGATTATAGGGTGTTGGGGAGATGGTAAATCTATAATCTGTAATACAGGCCAGAGGACTGGACATTAGGCTAAGGGTTGACGTTGTCTTGGGTTCAAAACCTGCAGCCTGGAAACTCAGGCAGAGTATCCCCATTGCAGTCTTGAGGCAGAATTACTTCTTCTTTAGGAAAGCTCAGTCTTTGCTCTTAAGGCCTTACCTATATTATGTAGGGTAAACTGCTTTACTCACAATGTGATTTAAATGTTAATCACATCTAAAAAAATACCTTCATGTCAAAAAGTAGACTGGTGTTTTACTCAACAGCTAGGTACATATAGTCTGTTTAAATTGAAAAATAATGGGCCCTGGCCAGTGATAGAGTGTCAGTCCAATGTGTGGAAGTCCTGGGTTTGATTCCTGGTTAGGGCACACAGGAGAAGCAACCATCTGCTTCTCCCCCTTCCCCCTTTTCCTCCTGCAGCCATGGCTTGAATGAGAAAGTTGACCCCAGGTGCTGAGGATGGCTCCATGGTCCATGGCCTCTCCTCAGGTGCTAAAATAGCTTAGTTGCTCAGCAATAGAGCAGTGGTCCCAGATGGGCAAAACATCAGCCTCAGACAGGAGGTTGCCAGGTGGATCCTGGTCGGGATGCATGTGGGAGTCTGTCTCTCTGCCTCCCTGACTCTCATTTGATTAAAAAAAGAAAAGGAAAAATAATGAATCATTACAAGGAGCAAATTCAGTGAATTAGTGAAGGGAAAACTGACATTTTGAGAAGACTGAGGTCTATATTATGCAGAGTGTAGTGGGGCTTCAGGGAATTATATCAAGAAGCAGTGTTGCAGCCAGATGGACATGCACACAGTGCCCAGTGTGCTACCTGATAGAACCAGTATCAGAACACTAAGACCACAGATTATAAAAGTTTTTGTAGCTGGACCTACAGTATACTTGAGAAAGAGAAGCCACAATAACCTGTGATCTCCTTACAATAAACATATCTTTTCCTTTGAGAATGAGCGTCAGGTCCAGGAATGGAGGAAGACAGAGGAAGAGAAAGATAATGTGATGTCTGTAATCAGCAAGGAGGTTGAGATTGTAATCCTGAGCTGGCTTTCAGATCATTGTATAGAGCTGAATTTATCAGAAAGTATGTAGCTATTATTAGTTAGTTAATTTAACATTTTTTCTACCAATAAAAATAGGGTCTGGAGAATTCAGTTAATCTTGGATACAGATAATTTAAAAAACTAACAAATCATTTGGAATTGTGTATACATGCACTGCTATGGACTGAATGTTTTTGTCCCTCACCCCCAAATTCATATTGAAGCCCTAACCACCAATGTGGTGGTATTTGGAGCCTTTGTAAGATAATTTTTGTTAGAGGAGGTTATGAGGATGGGACCCTCAGCTGATAAGATAAATGAGAAAATCTACACCTGATACAACTGCTCACAAGCCTCATACGTTTCTTTGCTTATTAGAATGGCCACCTACCAACCTGGAGTGGTCTCCTTTTCTTTAGTGTGTCCTTGCCATCTGTGAATGGAGACCAGTTTCATACTAACCACTTATTAAGTTGATTCTGTAAGTGATGTAAATCTGTTCCATAATTTTATTAAAAAATATGACTTCAATAATTTTATTTGAAAAAATTATCTAGTATTATTCAAGTAAGTGTAAACTGGGTTCTATGAAATCATTATATAAATATTAAAAATAGTTTCATAGCTTTTTATTTTAGTATAATGTATTTTAAAGTAAAATTTTATCATGACATTTTACCTCTAAATATTTTAGTGTGCATGTTATAAATTTAAGACCATATTTTGGGATAGTAAAATAATATCATCACACTTCACAAAATTTGTGACAATGCCAATCACTACTCATTCCATATTGAAATTTCTCTGGTTGGTCCTCCATATGTTCTTTATAGATGATTTGTTCAAACCAGACTCCTGTCTAGTACCACACATTACATTGGTTGATCTACTCCTTAAGTCTCTTTCACTTCTAATTGCATTTTTATTTATGATGCTAAATTGCTGAGTAGAGTAAACCCGTTGTCTTGTAAAATATCATACATTTTAGATGTTTTATTGTTAAGAGGGAGGAGTTTCATTTAGTTTGTTCCTCTGTGCCTTCTCTTTCCTGTAGACCTGTAATAAGGTATAAAGGCATCCTTAGGTTTCACATTAAATATATTTGGTGAAATCTGGTAATGTTGCCTACTATCTCATTTTATCAATAAAATCACATTTCAAACTGTTTCATAAAAACATTTGTAGAATAAATTGTAGTTTCTGATTTGTAAATTTGTAATTTTATATTCAATAGGTATTATCTCTAAAATACGAACAAAAGAAAAATTCTATAACATATCAAGATACTTCAAAATTTTTTTCTAAAACCAGAACTCTTAACTTCTTCCATTATTCTTTTCCTCCTTCCCTCCTCTCTCCCTGTTTCCCCACTTCCCTCCCCTCCCCTCCCCTCCCCTCCCCTCCCCTCTCCCTCCCTCCCTCCCTCCCTCCCTCCCTCCCTCCCTCCCTCCCTCCCTCTCTTCCTCCCTTCCTTCCTTCCTTCCTTCCTTCCTTCCTTCCTTCCTTCCTTCCTTCCTTCCTTCCTTCCTTCCTTCCTTCCTTCCTTCCATAATGAGGTTGTAAATGGTCTATTATGCAAGTTTGTCTTCATACAAAACTTTAGGGTAATAGAACCATTCAGTCCAGAATAAGTAATGAACAGGGGATTTCCTGATTTAAATTTACTTTGAATATTTTCTTTTTGTTACAATCTTTATTTTAAGTGTAGAATTAAGTCAGTGGTGTATTTTCTAGTTATAACTGGGCCAAACAGCCTAATATGGCAATAAGAACAATACACCATTTTCAATACAAGAGCCAAGTCTTGATCTGAATCACCTTTGATGTGGCTAACAGTATGTGAAGTGTTCATATTTTTATTTTTAAGTATTTACCTCTGATCTCTGAGGATTTGATGGGATCAAAAATAGGAATACAGATGTCTCAGATAAAAATTATTTTGAAAAGATGCTTTGCCTACTGCTTCAAATCCAAGATGTTTGGAAGTTATATAAACTAAAGAGAAGTATTTTGATTAAATCAATTCAAGCCTAAATGTCATAGAATATATGTCTCATCAAACTGAAAAAAAATATAAAGACAAATACCTGGTGATAGAAATCAACAGTTCACATGCTTAGAAATGTTTACTTGATACTTTGTAGTTTTATTGATCAATGTCACCCCATTAAATTTAATTTTCTAAATAAAATTTAAAAATATTAAAGTACAATATACAAGAAGAAAATGCAGAATCACAGCTATAGAACTTGATGAATTATCACAAGATGAACATTTATGCATCGCTAGCACACAGATTAACAACAGAACGTGGTCTGCACTGTAGAAGACCCTATTGTGCCCCCTCCTTGGCGCTACCCCCACGGATAACATCTGTCTTAACTTCTAACACTGTACATTATTTTTTTTTCTGTTTTGAGCTTATTAAAAATCATACATAATGTACTCTTTTATGGCTGGCTTTTTAATTAATGTGGATGTTTTCATATTAAAATTTGTTTTTATATGTGTGCTGTGCAGGGTGCTGGAGTAAACATAAGTGCTTGAGTTGAGCAAACTGTAATGCAGAGTTTGAGCCTGCAGTTTACCAACTGTATGAGCCTGCAGAAGCTCCTTAACCCCTCTAGGTCTCATTTTCTTCACCTGTAAAGTGGAAATATTAATATTCTCTTAAATGACTGTTGGGAGAATTAAAGGAGATACTTTATGTAAGCTGCCTACAAACTAGAAAAGGCTCAATAATTTCGCATTCTCCCCCCCATCTTTTCTTTATAAATGTACTAGTGAGAAAAAAAGCATTTATTATTTCACTTGCAAGTGAAAAAATATTTTGTCATGGGAGATCCATGTATTGTTTAAAGGAACACAATAATTTTGCTAGAATTTTTAAAGGACTAGTATTTTATACTTTAAATTCTGGCAAATTAAATATGTTGACATTCTACTGATATGACATTCAGGTCTTCTAAATGCCAAAAGAAATGTTAAGAAACCATATCACTTATACTAATTACTTATGCTAATTTCAGGAAGTTACAAAATCAGGAGATTCAGTGTAATCCTCCACCTCTCAAAGGTGATTACTTTCCTCTCTTTCCAATTGGCTAGTGAGGAATTCTCAAAAACTATTTGCTCCTAAATTTAGTAAAATAGAGTTCTCTGTGAGAACAGTATATTAAATAATAAGGATATAATTATATGTAATGTGATACATTTATGTTCATATAAAAAATTAATGCTTAAAATTATTGAATGAGAAATTTATCTAATTCAAATATTCAATGAACTTATATATCTTCTGAAAAACATTTCTTTTTAAAAAATCCGGAGTTTAGTAATGGAGGGCAAATTGATTGACATAGATCATTTTTAGAAAAGATTAAAAGTTATTTGTTTTGTCTATATATGAAAATGATAAGTATAATATAGTTAATATCATTTAATTACTAAAAATGTTATTTAATTGTTTCTATAACTGGCAAGGCTTATTAGTATTTTTTATTTATTTTAATTTATAATAAGCACAATTAAAGGTAGTTTTGTTTTTCAACAAAGTACAAAGTATATTAATTGGTGTTCTTCCTCCTTCCTTACTCTTTATTGTATTTATGAAGCTCAGATGATAATAAATATTAAAGGTTTCTTCAATAATAAAATATGATTAAAAATTTTAGAAAAATTTATATATTTAATTTTATGTAGGCATTATTTATTAGTATTTTAGGTAGGGTATGAATATCTCTCTATACCAAACAGTGCCCAAAGATTTTTATTCTTCATTCATAAAATGTTATTCAGTATGATGTAGGTCTTTTCAACAACTTTTTCTATCTACCCAATCTGACTATGCATATTTCTAACCTAAACTCATGGCTTAAAAAATTGAAATTAAAAATTCCACCAAGGCCTATGTGGAAGCTAGATGGCTCAGAATCTGGGCAGTTGACTGTTTGATTTCCTCTATTAATGAAACAAACAGTCACTGTTGGAAAGGTTAGTCACCAAGGGACTTATTAATCTTCTCACACATAGATGGCGCTACTGACCCACCATCCCAGAGACCTTAACTCAGTCTTCATTACTGGCTGTGAATAAATATCATCTATGTGTGGTCCAAAGTTAGTTTCTATTTCTGGAAAACTAACTGGGTTTATGGATGGGCTGAGGTCCTTAACAAGGAGCATTTATTATGTGTAACCAACTGTGATAATATTTAAAAACAACAACATATTGGTTAACTGGACTTTCATGTTTCATTCAATTGGTTGGTAAGACAAAAGAGCTTGGTTTGGACCCTTTTACTTTAGTTAATTCTGAGATGCTGAAGACTACGGTGTGTCTGTTTTGCATCTGTTTTCCAATTTTGAATGGGAAGGAAGAAACCAACATTTATCTATCATTTAGTATACAGCACTCACTGGGCTATGTATAAATGATATTTAATCCCTTTATCTATATGGAAGATGGCATATTATTTTATACATCATAAAGATATGATGGTCAGAGATATTGTCTGGCCCGAGTTCTCAGAACAGGTAAGTCATTGTAGTTTTGTATTTCAAGTCTTGCTCTCCATGGCTTAGGTCGAATTTTAACTATCCTTTTGATTTAAGCCTCTTCTGGAAATAATACTACTAAATTTATAGTATAACTTTAATACAAACCTTAAACTAATATTGACATGGCCTCATAGGGAAAGGTAAATATTTGCCCTTTGAAAGGATAAAATACTCTTTCATAGACCTTCACTCAGATTTTTTATACATAAATTTTTATTAATTTTAATGGGGTGACATCAATAAATCAGGGTATATATATTGAAAGAAAACATGTCCAGGTTATCTTGTCATTTAATTATGTTGCATACCCATCACCCAAAGTCAGATTGTCCTCCATCACCTTCTATCTAGTTTTCTTTGTGCCCCTCCCCCTCCCTCTCTCCCTCTCCCTCCTTCCCCACCCCATAACCACCACACTCTTGTCCATGTCTCTTAGTCCCACCAATGTATGGAATAATGCAGTTCTTGTTTTTTTCTGATTTACTTATTTCACTCCGTATAATGTTATCAAGATCCCACCATTTTGTTGCAGATGATTCGATGTCATCATTTCTTATGGCTTCACTCAGATTTTAATCACAAAATCTGCTTCTAGATTCTACAATATTTCAATATTTTTTTCCTAGTAGTATAAAACAGACAACAATAGCAACAAAACACCCAATCTCAGTGGTTGTTTACATTTTAAGTCCTTCTCAATTCTTTATTCACTTTCTGGTGATTTGGTTTCCATTTCTTGTCCCCTCCAAAATTGTTATCTCATGATTTCATGTTATCAATGTTCTTCTCTTCTCTAGAATGTACTAATTTGTGTAAGTGAAGATTTAGAAATATATAAAATGTGTTCCCATTTGCTTTATGTTAGCTAGTGCAAACCTATCAACTCAAATTGTGATATTTAAGATTTCTGAATACCATGCACAATTTTATTAAGGATTCCAAGAACATGGGTACTTCTAAGTTCATGGAAATCATAGGATATTTGTGTGTATATATAAAAATTTCTATTTTGGGGTTGAGAAAAGTCAGTTTATTAAAAATTGGCTACTTTTGATGATTTGACAAGATATTTTACTAAGTTGATTGTTTCTAAAGATTATTGGAACCACTGTCTTCAGAGATTGGAGGAAAATTTTTGCTACATATTATTTTGTACTTTGAGAATATCTGGAAATGACAATAAGATTCTTTATGTTATGCCCAATCCAAAGTGATTATATCAGATATCCTTATTTCTTTCCTCTAAGGTCATATTAGTGGGATTTAATGAAACATAATACTTTTTTAATGTAATTTTTTAAAATAAGAAAGGTATATTTTGATTACATTCTGTAACTTGATTATTCTGAAATCTCTTTAATTTAGATTATTATGAGGTTTTCTAAGTTTTTTGCATTTAGGCTACTGTCAAAACCATTTGGAGTTTTGTGTCAGTAACATCAGAGAAATAGCAGTGTGAGAGATACTCCTAATCTCTCCCTTTGAAATTTCAACAAACTCAACAACTATACACAGAGAAAAAAACCTCAGGAGCACCTGAAATATACACACACCAGATAAAGGTATGATTTGGTGAAAAGGCTGGCCAAGGATAGAATTCACTCACAAAGGAAAAAAGCTGTAGAACAAAGGGATTTTCCCTATCCTCACTGATCTGAGGGAGAGAGGCACTTCTAGCATGGGTTTTGTTTCAGAGGGGGAAGAAGTGGAGAGACTGAGGAGCAAAGGGAAAGGAGCTTAACTAAAACAGGCATGCAAACAAGAGCAAGAACATGGTGGGTTCTGGTGTTTGCCTGCATTGCCAGGCTCCATCTGTGATCATAGGCACTGGGCACACACATTGCAGGAACACAGCCATTCCAGCTTCTGCCTGCATCACTGGGCTCAATCTGCAATAGCAGGAGCTGAATGTTCACATAGCCTGCAGCATGCTCCCAAGATCGGATCATGAATAGCCAATGAAGATTGGCCAGCAGGACACCCACTGGATCTACCCACGCGGCCCATGGAATTTGGCCTGTGTGATACAGAGCCACTCTTGATCTGAGATATGCATCTGTGTCGGCCCTGCTGCTGACGCTCTGGTGCTAGCTCCTGGTGTGCAGCCCCTGCCCTGCCCAGGACTGCACTTTGAGTGGTATCAGAGGAAGAACCCGGCTATGTCTCCCCCAGTATCCCAAGTCCCGCATTGCTCCCTTGCTGCGCGAACAGTAGCGGTAGGGGATCCCTCACAGCTGAGTCTCCTGGCCATTTGGTCTTGTGAGAGGCAGAGGTGCTGGGTGATTGATCCCCTGCTTTGTTGGGACATGAGGAGAGGTACCAGAAGACCTGAGA
This sequence comes from Saccopteryx bilineata, assembly GCF_036850765.1. Classification (NCBI taxonomy): domain Eukaryota; kingdom Metazoa; phylum Chordata; class Mammalia; order Chiroptera; family Emballonuridae; genus Saccopteryx; species Saccopteryx bilineata. The sequence continues at coordinate 54,121,513 of NC_089490.1, forward strand.
TGGCCATTGCTAGAGACATAAAATTACAAAGCCGTAAAAACAAGTCCCTCCTACAAACACGACTGTGGTCATGCCTACATCATTAACACAGCAGCACCTCAGCAGAACTCTGCCCAAGAATCTCCCCGAGGCAAAACTTATAATACAGCACCACCTGCCAGAAAAGGGGGAAAGATACCTCTCAAAACTGAAAAATACATTTATTTTTGCTTTTTCTCATTTTTTCTTTCTTTTTTCTTCTTTCTCTTTTTCCCATTTGAACTTTATTACCTTTGTTATTATATTTTTTATTCTTGTTTTTTTGTGAGGGTTTCATTCTGATACTTTCTCTTTTACTTCTTTTTTTCTCTCTTCCTTTATTATCCCTCTTTCTTTCTTCTTCTCATCTGAAAATCATTCTTCATCAAATTATTATATTATGGACTCATACATTTTGTGTGTTTTGCTTGCTTTTGACTTTTTTATCTTTTTTTTTGAAATTTTCCTTAGTTCCTGCTATTTGTTCTCTGTAGATTTTGTTCTACTTATCATTATTTATAAAATTTTCATTTTTTACTGTATGTTTTCAATTTTTACTTTTCTATATTTTTAGTTATCTCTTGTTAGTGTTATTAACAATACCACTCTCAAATGCCATCAAGAAAAAAATATATCATGGATACACAAGACAGAGACATAGCTCAGATAGATGGAAAAAAAATCTCTAGAAAAAAATCTCAATTACATAAAAATGTTGGAGCTAAATGACAGAAAATTCAAAATTCAAGTTCTAAAAATACTCAATGTGATAATAGAAAACACTGAAAGGCTATTTAGTGAGCATAAAAAACAAATTAGGCCCTGCCATTTGACTCAGTGGTGGAGCGTCAACCTGGTGTGTGGAAGTCCTGGGTTTGATTCCCAGCCAGGGCACACAAGAGAAGGGCCCATCTGCTTCTCTACCCTTTCCCCTCCTTTTTCTCTCTGTCTCTCTCTTCCCCTCCTGCAGTTAGGGCTGCATTGGAGCAAAGCTGGCCTGGGCACTGAGGATGGCTCCATGGCCTCTGCCTCAGGCATGAGATGCCTCCAGTTTCAAACAAAACAACACTCCAGACAGAGCATTGCCCCCCTGGTGAGCTTGCCAGATGGATCCCATTTGGGCACATGCAGAGTCTGTCTCTTTGCCTCTCAACTTCTCACTTCAGAAAAATACAAAAACAAAACAAACAAAAACCCCAACCAAACAACAACCCCCCCCCCACAATTTAATGAACAAAAAGAGTACTTTACCGAGGAAATTAAAACTATGAAAAAAAACCCAAACATATAAAAATACAATACATTGTGGGTGGAGCACAGAGTGCATTCCTAGCAGCTGTGGCTGATGCAATGCTGTGAGAATACTCAAGCTCCCAGAAGCCTCCTGGGCATACCCAGGAAGGAAGCTCACCCACTATAAAGATGTGACTTAGTGCCAACCATGCAGCTCCCTGATCTTTTCATCCATTGGCTATGAAAGACACGCTGTAACACCCTATAGGCTGAACCTGTGTATATAAGCTAGCTTACTTCCTGAATAAAGTGGATCTGCGTCACTGAGCCTGGTACCTGGAGTTGGGTCTTTATGTCTCCGTCATGCTCACCCCCGGCAGGACTTGTCCACAACTGGCGCCCAACATGGGGCAGGTACCTAACTGGCATCCAAGGGATGGGTGAGTGACCCTCTGCAATGGAAAACCTTCTCTCCCACTCTCAAGCCCTGCAGGCTCAAGCCCTGCACACCCTATTGCAGAGTAGGTGAGTTATAGTTAGTGCAAAGGATCTTTGTACCTACTGGGAAATCCTCTCAGGTTTTAACACTTGTCTCCAAGGATGCGCCTCTTTGGGACCCCAATACTTGGGCTCAAGCTTTACGGAGCATCTGTTTGGCTGAAGTACATGGGAAACAAACCTTCCCTTTCAGCCTCATACCTGCCCTGTTAGCACTACATGCCTACCTGACCAGTGCTCCTCCTGGGGACCCTCCGCCAGTGCCAAAGATATTTCAGGCTGTCTCTCTCTCTCTGGGGAGCCCCTACCTCCCTATTCGCCCCCCTCCACTGAGGAGGAAAGTGGTTTAGCCTCCAAGTTTGAAAAAATCACGGTTGAGCATGCAGAAACAAAACCAACTGAATTGCTAACTGCGCCATCAGCTCTGCCTCTGGAAAAAGTGGACGTTGCTACTTCTGCATTCCCTGCTGGGGCTCAATGCCCCACCCCAGCCTCTCAGATGCCATTTTCCACCCCAGCTTTAACTCTAACACATGTTACTGCTGTAGACCCATGGGCCAGCCTATATGTCCCCCATGTGTCTTTTTTCTTTCTGTCTGTCTGTCTGGTCTATTTTTCTGGATCTCTTGCTCTCTCTATTTCCTGCCTGTCTCTCTGAAATGATGCTGAAAGGACCCAGCCATGGCACAGTGGAGGGGATCATACCCTCTTCTAACACAAGGGACACCCACTAAGTGGTTCAGTCTTCACTCATCCAAAGCCACAGCCCTGGCCTTTTCCACACCAACTATGCCTGAGGGGAGGAGGTCCTCAGTGCTCCAGAAGAAGACCTCATTACCAGCATGCGTACCCCATCACCTGGGGGGATGTGGAGGCTTTGGAGGGGCAAACCCAGAGAATGGCCCCAGATGGGCCCCCAGGCCCTGGTGCTCTGTTCTTGCTTATGTGTGCTATAGTAACCACTGACTCCCAGATGCAAGCGGTGGCAGCCCAGGGCTCAAGCCCTGCAGGGCAAGCTGGTGTTTTCAGTTCATCTGTGGAGGATGAGGAGAATTGGGCCAGAGTTGCAATTTGCAGACTTCAGAAGGTAAACAGCAGCAGCTGCTGTGGGAGGATTAACGGAAGCCAGGCTTGCATCACCAAGTGACCGATGGAACTGCAGGAAGTGCCTGCTAAGCCACTGGTGGGTTTGCTGACATTTTGGTACATAGGGGTGAATGCCATCATGCTATCCAGAGCAGAGATGAAAATGCTGAATGCCATTGCCACATGCCCCTCTTTGGGACAGTGTAAGACCTGCCAGGATGGCAAGAAAAAGAGGGGTGGCTGATGCCCCATGTGTGTGGACTGATTCCTGGACTATGACCAGAGTGAGCACTGGCTCCTTTGTTGGAAGGTCTTACAAATTTTGGACAATGTAAAATACCGTGATGGGGGTGGGGGTTGGCTTTGCTGGAGGCCCTTCCCCTGCCCAGGAAAGCTTTTCCAATGGCTAGAAAGAAAGCTGAGAACATTTTGTGCTTTTGGCAAAGTGCTCAGAGACTGGTGAAATGTACCTTTGTAATTTTTAAAGTTGTATGATTTGTCATGTTGTTGTAATTTGTGTAATGTGCCTTACAACCATATGCAGTACACAGCCCATGGCAAGCCATCTGTTTCGTGTTTGGATGCTGGTACCTTTGTGGGAAGGGGGTATGCATGGACCTATGTCCACTTTTTACAATCAAAATGGAACTCTGTTTAACAGCACTTAGAAGTTTTCTGTAACACAATGGGAGGGAAATGACATCCCTACTCCTAGGAGGAATCCCCTGTTTAAGACCCCCATTCTATTTCCTAACTAGTCAAACATTACAGAAGCTTGCCTCATTGTTTAACCCAGCTAATCTATTAGCATATAGTATAGTTGGTATTATAGTTGTTTTAGTTCTACTAGGATTCTGTTGCATAATGCGTAGCATTCAGAAGCTACAACATCAGCAAGCTGTCATTCATCAAGTCCAATTGGCCTTAATTAAAAGAGAAGGGGGAGATGTGGGTGGAGCGCAGAGCACATTCCTAGCAGCTGTGGCTGATGCAATGCTGTGAGAATACTCCAGCTCCCAGAAGCCTCCTGGGTATACCCAGGAAGGAAGCTCACCCACTATAAGGAAGTCACTTAGTGCCAACCACACAGCTTCCTGATCTTTTCAGCCATTGGCTATGAAGGACACACTGTAACACCCTATAGGCTGAACCTGTGTATATAAGCTACCTTACTTCCTGAATAAAGTGAATCTGTGTCACTAAACCTGGTCCCCAGAGTCGGGTTTTTGTGTCTTTGTCGTCCTCATCCCCAGCAGAACTTGTTCACAATACATGAAATGAAAAATGAGATAACAAGCCTAGTTACTAGAACATGCCAGATAGAGGAGAGAATTAGTAACATTGAAGACATGCAACTAAAAGTAATAAAGAGAGAAGAAGAGAGAGACTTATAAATTAAAAAAAGTAAGAAAGCCCTACAAAAGTTGTCTGACTCCATCAGAAAGAGCAATATAAGAATAATGGGTATATCAAAAGAAGTGGAGAAGAAAAAGGAAATGGAGAACATATTCAAACAAATAATTGAGAACTTCCCAAGTCTGTGGAAAGAATTAGAGCTTTGAATCCAAGAAGAACACCAAGTTACATCAACCCAAATAGACCTATTCCAAGGCACATTGTAATGAAATTATCACAAATCAATGACAAAGAAAAAATCCTCAAGGCAACTAGGGAAAAGAATAATATAACATATAAAGGAAGGTTATTATCATATTTCTCAGCAGAAATCTATAAGCCAGAAGAGAGTAGACCTCAACATTTAAAGTACTGAAAGAGAGAAACTACTAGCCAAGAATACTATATCAATCAAAGCTATCCTTCAAATGTGAAGGGGAAATAAAAACATTTACAGACATAGAGAAACTGAGAGAATTTATCAACAGAAAGCCCCCACTTCATGAAATACTAAAGGGAGTTATCGGACCAGATACAAAGAACAAATCAAAAGTACGAATAAAAGCTTCAACAAGACTGCAATAAAAACAAGGATAATCTGTGACAAAAATAACATAAAAGGGGAGAGGACAAAAATCAGCAATAAGAAAGGGGGATGGAGTGTAGAAACACTCATGAGATAATGGACTCTAATGAATATAATAAATTTTCTTTTAATAACCTAATGGTAACCACCACTGAAAATGCCAGTACTAAAACACATAGCTTAAAAAAAGAAGAAAAAAGTATGAAATACAACCAAACAAAAACAAATGACAGAAAAACAAAAGAGAAGAACCAAACAAGACACAGTTATCAGAAAGCAATATGTATTTTTCTTTCTCTGCCTGGCTTATTTTACTTAACATAATAATTTCCAGGTCCATCTATGTTGTTGCAAAAAGGTAATATTTCCTTCTTTTCATGGCCCTATAGTATTCCATTGTATATATGTACCACAGCTTTTTAAGCTACTCATCCACTGACTGATACTTGGGCTGTTTCCAGATCTTTGCAATTGTAACAATGCTGCCATAGACATGGGAGTGCATTTCTTTTTTTGAATCAGTGATATGGTGTTCTTGGGATATATTACTAAGAGTGGGATGACTGGATCAAAAGGCAGTTTCACTTTTAATTTTTTGAGGAATCTCCATACTGTTTTCTATAGTGGCTGCACCAGTCTGCATTCCCACCAGCAGTGCAGGAGGGTTCCCCTTTCTCCACATCCTTGCCAGCACCTATCTCAATCATTTGTGGAATCCAAGGAATGACGTGGACTGAGGAACAAAATTGAGACAGAGGAGAGATCAAAGGGAACAGAGAAAAAGAGGACAGTGGGAAAGGGGATGATAGGAGGGGATAAACCTGAAGGGAAGGGGGAAAGACATTGTTGGGAGGGGGCGAGGGAGATGTTGAAGGGAATATGGGGGAGGGGGGATGCATATGGGCCAACACTAGAAACTATGTAAACACAATTAAATAAAAAAAGGTAATTATAATAATATGCTATAATAAAAGTCATGTGAATGTAAAAAAAAAGAAAGTAGTATGTAAAAAGGCAATAGAAAACCCTCAAATGACAGTAATTACATTAAAACTAATTGGATTGAACTCACAAGTAAAGAGACACAGAAGAGCAGATTGTATCAAAAATCAAAATCCAACTGTATGCTGCCTTCAAGAGACACATATAAGCTACAGGATAAAAATAGATTCAAAGTAAAAGATTGGAAAATAATTCTCCAAGCAACTAATATCCAAAGAAAAGCAGGTGTGGCCATACTCATATCTCACAATGCTGACTATAAAACAACAAAGGTAGCTGGAGAAAAAGATGGTCATTTTATAAAGATAAAGAGGACATTGTATCAAGAAGACATAACACTTTTCAATATATATGCACCAAACCAGGGAGCACTAAAATATATGACACCTACTAACTGATCTGAAAATAGAAACTGACAAAAATTAATTCACACATGGAGATCTAAATACACCACTGATGATTCTAGATCATTCAGCCCAAACAGAAAACCAATAAAGAAATATTGGCCTTAAATAAAATACTAGAACAAATGGATATAATAGACATCTATAGGACATTTTATTCCAGAACGTCAGAGTATACATTTTTCTCCAGTGTACATGCAACATTCTCAAGAATAGACCATATGTTGGGCCACAAAGATAACATCAACAAAGTTAAAAAGACTGAAATTATAACAAGCATATTCTCTGATCATAAGGCATTGACACTAGAATTCAACTGCAAAAAATAAATAAACACACAAGAATGTGGAAATTAAATATCATACTTCTAAAAAAGTGACTGGGTCAAAGAAGAAATAAAAGCATTGGCATATATATATATATATATATATATATATATATATATATACACCAATGAAAAAGACAATAGGACATATCAGAATCTCTAAGATGCAGCAAAAGTAGTAATAAGAGAAAAGTTTGTATCAGTAGAGGCTCATATCAAAAAAAAGAGAGAGCCCACATAAATAACTTAACATCACATCTTAAGGAACTAGAAAAGAAGAACAAAGGCAACCTAAAACCAGCATAGGAAAGGAAATAATAAAAATTAGAGCAGAAATAAATGAAATAGAGAACAGAAAAACTATAAAAAAGTTAATACAGTATTATATCATTAGAAAATAATGATAGTTTTACTTCTTCTTTTCCAATCTGGATGCCTTTTATGTCTTTTTCTTGTCTGATTGCTGTGACTAGGACTTCCAGAACTATGTTGAATAAGAGTGGTGAAAGGGGGCACCCCTGCCAGGTTCTTGATCTTAAGGAGATTGCTTTTAATTTTTGCCCATTGAGTATGATGTTGGCTGTGGGTTTGTCATAGATGGCCTTTATCATGCTGAGGTATGTTCCCTGTATTCCACTTTGCTGAGAGTTTTGATCATAAATGGGTGCTGGATTTTATCAAATGCTTTTTCTGCATCTATTGATATTATCCAGCAGTTTTTGTCCTTCCTTTTGTTTATGTGATGAATCACATTGATTGATTTGCAAATATTTTACCAGCCTTGCCTCCCCAAAATAAATCCCAAAGTCTCAGTTAAAAAACTACTGGACCTGATAAGTGAATTAATATTTAGAAATCAGAGGCATTTTTATACACCAACAGTGAACTGTCTGAAAAAGAAATTAAGAAAACAATTCCCAGGCCCTGGCCGGTTGGCTTAGTGGTAGAGTGTCAGCCTGGTGTGCAGGAGTCCCGGGTTTGATTCCTGGCCAGGCACATAGGAGAAGCACCCATCTGCTTCTCCACCCCTCCCCCTCTCCTTCCTCTCTGTCTCTCTCTTCCCCTCCAGCAGCCGAGGCACCATTGAAGCAAAGTTGGCCCGGGTGCTGAGGATGGCTCTATGGCCTCTGCCTCAGGTGCTAGAATGGCTCTGGTTGTAACAGAGCAATGGCCCAGATGGGCAGAGCATTGCCCCCTGGTGGGTATGCTGGGTGGATCCCTGTCGGGCGCATGCGGGAGTCTGTCTGACTGCCTCCCTGTTTCCAACTTCAGAAAAATACAAAAGAAAAAGAAAAAAAAAGAAAACAATTTCCTTCACTTATGGCAACAACAGAAAAATAAAGTACCTAGGATTAAATTTAATCAACGAGGTTAAATACTTGTATTTGGAAAATTATAAAACTTTGATAACAGAAATCAAAGAAGATGTAAACAAGTGGAAGCATATACTGTGTTCATGGATAGGAAGAATAAACATCATTAAAATGTCTATATTACCCAAAGCAATTTATAAATTCAATTCAATTTCTATTAAAATACCAATGACATACTTCAAAGATCTAGAAAAAATATTCCAAAATTTATATGGAACCAAAAAAGAACACAAATAGCCTTAGCAATCTTGAAAAAAGAAAAATAAAGTGGGTGGTATTACACTTTCTGATATCAAGTTATACTACAAGTCCATTGTACTCAAAACAGTTTGGTACTGACATAAGAACAGGTATATAGATCAATAGAATGGAACAGAGAACCTAGAAATAAACCCACACCTTTATGAACTCTATTAAACTAGAAAGCTTTTTGCACAGCTAAAGACAATATGAACAAAACAAAAAGACAAACTACACAATGGGAGAATATATTCGACAATACATTTGATAAGTGGTTAGTAACCAAAATTTATAAAGAACTTGTAAAACTTGCACCAGGAAGATAAACAATGCAATAAATAAATGGGCTAAAGAGGCCCTGGCCGGTTGGCTCAGTGGTAGAGCATCGGCCTGGAGTGTGGGAATCCCGGGTTTGATTCCCGGCCAGGGCACAGAGGAGAAGTGCCCATCTGCTTCTCCATCCTCCCCCTCTCCTTTCTCTCTGTCTCTCTCTTCCCCTCATGCAGCCAAGGCTCCATCGGAGCAAAGTTTGCCTGGGTGCTGAGGATGGCTCTGTGGCCTCTGCCTCAGGCGCTAGAATGGCTCTGATTGTGGCAGAGTGATGCCCCAGATGGGCAGAGCATCATCCCCTAGTGGGCATGCTGGGTGGATCCTGGTCGGGTGCATGTGGGAATCTGTCTGACGGCCTCCCCATTTCCAGCTTCAGAAAAATACAAAAAACAAACAAACAAACAAAAAAAAACCCAAGCAAACAAAAAATGGGCTAAAGAAATGAATAGACACCTCTCCAAAGAGGACATACAGATGATCAATAGACAGATGAAAAAATGTTCAACATCACTAGTAATTAGAGAGATTCAAATTAAAACCACAATGATATATCACCTCACACCAGTCAGAATGGCGCTCATTAACAAAACCACACATAATAAATGCTGGTGATACGTGGAGAAAAGGGAACCCTCCTGCACTGCTGGTGGGAATGGACACTGGTGCAGCCACTGTGGAAAACGATATGGATATTCCTCAAAAAATTAAAAATGGAGCTGCCTTTTGACTCAGCCAACCCACTCTTAGGAATATATCCTAAGAATACCAAATCACTAATTCAAAAAAAAAAAAATGCACCCTCATGTCTATAGCAGCATTGTTTATAATAGCCATGATCTGGAAACCGCCCATGTGTCCATCAGTAGATGAGTGGATTAAAAAGCCACAGTGGTACATATACACAATGGAATACTATGGGGCCATGAAAAAGAAGGAAATCTTACCTTTTGCGACAACATGGATGGACCTGGAAACTGTTATGTTAAGTTAAGCCAGACAGAGAAAGAAAAATATCATTTGACCTTATTTATTTGTGGAATCCAATAAAAATATGGACTGAGGAATGGAACAGAGGCAGAGGTGGGATCCAGTGGAAAAGCATACAGGGTTGATTGGATGGGATCAGAGAAGGGAAAGAGATTGGTGAAAATATCTTTATTATATGCAGCTTAAGTGTCTGTTTGTCACTGATAGTGTATTGGTTGCTTGTGTAACTGTACTAGCCAATGGGGTGAAGTTGCCATGGCATTCAAATAGCCCCGCCTTCTGGCATGCCACCTCACAAATTGAGGTTAAAGATTGGAGCAATTATTATGCTGTTAAGAAATCTTAACACCAGAAGGGGTCTTTGTAATGGTACAAGACTAGAGGTTCCAATTGAAAAATAATGTCATAATAGCTAAGTCTTTGACTGGTTCCTCTAAAGGTGAAATACATGTCATTCCAAGAATTGATTTGGCTCCATCTCAAACAGGGTTGCCGTTTCAATTGAGACATAGACAATTTCCTATAAAACTTGCCTTTGCTATGACCATCAATAAGTCTCAGGGCCAAATGCTTAAGCGTGTTGGCATTTTTTTACCTGAGCCTGCATTTGGACACGGTCAACTTTATGTTGCCTGTTTAAGAGTTCGTGAAAGAACAGATGTAAAATTAAAAATAATTGATGGTCCTCTGCAAGGCAAGCTTAAAAATGATGGAAAGATCTACACAAGAAATGTTGTGTACAAAGAGATCTTTGACATGTGAATTAACATTTTATTATTTAAATCACCTTTATTTATTGAGCTAGCGGTGGCTCTTAAAAAATGTACCGCCAGTGGTTTCCTTCATTGCACTCTACTTTAAGCAATTAAGCAAGTAGAAGGGGGAAACCCCATGGGGCACTAAGCAAAGGGGCATCCTCGCTGCCTGCCCTGGGTAATTCAGTTTGAATTAGCAGATACCTTTGCACAAATCATTTTAATTACAATTTATAATATCTAGAACAGCGGTCATTTCGTATGACCGCCGGGCTTTCTAGTATACACATAACACAGCAGTATAAAGAGCAGAAAAGCAAATCCTGGAGGGAAAGGGTGAGGGCATTGGAGGGAGAGGGGCAAAGGGGATGTTAAGGGAAACACAGGGGAGGAGAGGATGCATTCGGGGTGACACTAGAATCTATGTAAAGACAACAAATTAAAATCAATTAAAGAAATTAAGACTATAAAAAGCTGTTTTTTGAAAAGATAAACAAAATGGACAAATCCCTAGCAAGACTCACTAAGGAAAAGAGAGAATAGACTCATATAAACAAATTTCAAAATAAAAGAGGAAACATTACCACAGATATCATAGATATGCAAAGGATCATTATGGAATATTATGAAAAACTATATGCCACCAAATTCAACAATCTTGAAGAAATGGATAAATTCCTAGAACTATGCAATCTTCTGAAGAGAAAAGCCTTAATAGACCCATTCACAGGGAGAAAATAAAACAACTATGATAAGCCTCCCCAAAAATAAAAGTCTGGGGCCAGACAACTACACTAGTAGTTGAATTCTACCAAACATTCAAAGAAGATTTAGTTTCTATCCTTCTCAAAGTGTTCCAAAATATAGGAGAAAAATTAATAGGTTCTACCACAATTTATGATGCCAGTATAACTCTTGTACAAAAACCTCGCAAGGACAATACAAAAAAAGAAAACTACAGAACAATATATATTAATGAATACAGATGCAAAAATTCTAAACAAAATACTAGCAAATTTAATAAAACAACACATTAAAAAGTACATTGTGATTAAGTGGGATTTATTCCAGGAGCACAAAGATGGTTCACAATACACAAATTGATTAATGTAATACACCATATCAACAAAACAAAGAACAAAAGTAATATGATCCTTTCAATAGGTTCAGAAAAGTCATTCGATAAAACACAACATCCTTTGATGTTTAAAACACTCAATAAAATGGGTATAGAAGAAAAATACCTCAACAGAATAAAGGTAATCTATAACAACCCAAATATCGTACTAAATGGTAAAAAGCTGAAAAATTTTCCTCTAAAATTAGGAAGAATACAAGGCTGCCAACTCTCTTCACTTTTATTCAACATAGAGTTGGAAGTTCTAGCCAAAGCAATGAGACAAGAGAAAGAAATAAAAGGCATTTATATCTGGAAAGAAGAAGTAAAACTTTCACTTCTTGCAGATGACATGATCCTGTATATAGAAAACACCAAAGACTCCGTTGAAAACTATTAAGAACAATAAACCAATACAGTAAAGTCACAGGATACAAATCATATAAAATTTTATTGCTTTCCTATACACCAATGAAAAAATGTCAGAAATTGAACTAAAAAAAAATCTCTTTTACAGTTGCAACAACAACAACAACAAAATACCTAGGAATAAATGTAACAAAGAATGAAAGAACCTATATACTGAAAACTACAGAGCATTATTAAAGGAAGAAAAGACACAATGAAATGGAAAAATATCACATGTTCTTGGATAGGAAGAATAAATATAGTTAAAATGGCCATATTACCCAAAGCAATATACAAATTTAATGCAATCCTCATTAAAATCCCAATGGCATTTTTTAAAGAAATAGAACAAAAAATTACCAGGTTTGTATAGAACCATAAGAAATTCCAAATAGCCAAAGCAATTCTGAGGAAAAAGAATGAATCTGGAGGTGTCACACTGCCTGACTTCAAATTATACTACAGAGCCACAGTAATCAAAATAGCATGGTTTCAAAAGCAAAACAGACATACAGACCAATGGAACAGAATAGAAAGCCCAGAAATAAAACCACATATGAATGGGCAAATCATCTTTGATAAAAGAGCCAAAAACACACAATGGACAAAATAAAGCTTCTTCAATAAATGGTGCTGGGAAAATTGGAAAGCCACATGCAAAAGAATAAAACTCAACTACAGTTTGTCCCCTTGCACAAAAATTAATACAAAATGGATCAAAGACCTAAATATAAGACCTGAAGCAATAAGTTACATAGAAGAAAACATAAGTACTAAACTCATGGACCCTGGCCATAGAGAATATTTTATAAATTTGACCCCAAAGGGCAAGGAAAGTAAAGGCAAAGATAAATGAATAAGACTATATCAATCTAAGAAGCTTCTACACAGCCAAAGAAATTGACAGCAAAACAAACAGGCAGTCAACTAAATGGTAGATGATATTTGCAAGCAACAGCTCAGATATGTTGTTAATATATAAAATATTCAATATCTAAAGAAGCTCAGAAACAAACAAGGAATCAATTAAATTAAAAAATGGGAGCCTTGGCCAGTTGGCTCAGTGGTAGGATATTGGCCTGGTGTGTGGATATCATGAGTTCAATTCCCAGCTATGGCACACAGAAAAAGTGCCCTTCTGCTTTTCCACCCTGTCCCCTTTCTTTTCTCTCTATCTGTCTCTTCCCCTCCCGCAGCCAAGGTTCCATTGGAGCAAACTTGGCCTAGGCACTGAGGATGTCTCCATGGCCTCTGCCTCAGGCACTAGAATGGCTCCAGTTGCAACAAAGCAATGCCCTAGATGGGCATAGCATTGCCCCCAGTGAGCTTGCCGGGTGGATCCTGATCAGGTGTATGCGGGAGTCTGTCTCTCTGCCTCTCATTTCAGCCAAAAATACAAATAAATAAATAAATAAATAAATAAATAAATAAATAAATAAATAAATAAAAAATAGGGAGAAGACACTTGAACAGACACTTCTCCCAAGATGATATACAAATGGCCAACAGATATATGAAAAGATGCTCATCTTCACTAGCTATTAGAGAACTGCAAATCAAAACTACAATGAGATACCACCTCACACCTGTTAGATAAGCTATTACCAACATGACAGGTAATAACAAGTGTTGGAGAGGCTGTGGAGAAAAAGGAACTCTCATTTACTGTTGGTGGGAATGTAAATTAGTACAACCACTATAGAAGAAAGTATGATGGTTTCTAAAAAATTAAAAATAGAACTACCATATAACCCAGCAAATCTTTTGTTGGGTATATACCCCCAAAACTAAAAAAAAATTGGTATGTAAAGACACGTGCACCCCAATGTTCATCACATTATTCACAGTGGCCATGACATGGAAACAACCAAAGTGCCCTTCAGTAGAGGATTGGATAAGATGTTCCACATACATACAATGGAATACTACTCAGCCATAAGAAATGATGATGACATAGTATTATTTTCGACTACATGGATGGACCTTGATAACATTATACTGAGTGAAATAAGTAAATTAAAAAAAGCTAAGGACTGTATGATTCTATGCATAGGTGGGACACAAAATTGAGACTCATGGAGTGGTTACTAGGAGGAGGGAAAGGAGGGAGAGGGTAGGGGTAGGGGAGGAAGAGGGACATAAAGAGGGACAAATATAAGGTGACAGAGGATGATTTGACTTTGGGGTATAGGTATACAATATAATCAATGTCCAAATGATTTGGAGATATTTGCCCAAAATTTATACTCTAGTCTAGTTGACCAATGTCACCATGTTAAATTTAATCATCTAAATAAAAATTAAAAATAAAAAACCATTGGTAAAGAAATCTCAGGACAAAATTTATGGTGATCTTTAGGGAAGGATGCCTAGCAAAGACATTAAATAAGCTGTATCAGAGGCCAGTAATCCTAGGTATGGAGACATGAAAGTCTTAGGGCTAAGAAAATTTAAAAATGAGATATGCTTCAAAAGGTAAACAATAAAAATGGAATGATTACCATAAGACAAAAGTTCAAAGTGAGTCAAAGAGATCTGTTATTCACTTAAGCATAGGGTTGGTAATTGTTTGATGGCTCTAGATCAAGAATTTAGTTGTGATCTTGACATAGGAATTGAAAGGTAAACAAAATTTGAGGCTACAGACACACAGAGAGGGTGTTCCAGGAATGGGATACTCAGCTATTGGAAAAACTGAATCTTACAAAACTTGGTAATTGAGTTGAATACTGAAAAAGAACATCAGAAATCAGATTAGATAACAGGAAAATTCTTTTACCTTGGAAAAAAGTTCACTTACTATTCATTTTGTATCAATCTTATTTTACTAATTTTGTTTTTGCAAGCACTTTTTATCTTCAACTATTTTCATCTCATAGGTTAGCAGTTTCTTCCTTCTTCTTGGATATTCTTAACAGCAATCAGAGATTCAAACATAATCCAGGATCTTTTCATAAAATCAAAATACCAACAGTTTTCTTTCATCACAAAGTCAACTTCTAGATTCTACCACATTTTAATTTTTTTTTCTTAGCAGCATAAAACAGACAACAGGAGCAGCAAAACATTCAACCACTTAATAATTATTTACATTTTAAGTCTTCTCAGTTTTTAATTAACTCTCTAATCGTTTGGTTTCTATCTCAATTCCCCTCTAAAATTGTTATCTCATGACTTCCACGTTATCAAAGTAAGGATACTTCTCTGTCCACATTTCCCTGTACTTTTTAGTATTCAATACAGATGACCACTTAGTTTGTACTGAAACAATTTTATTTCTTTGCTTCCAGGGTGCAATATTTTCTTGATTATCATTGTAAGAAATAATTTAAAAAGCAAAAGAGATCACTGGATATTCTTTTAATGCCATGCTGGAGCTTCTGGGGATTATTTGATTCTATGGGTCTCTGAGCCTTGCCCCTGAGCTATTTTACAACTGAGAATTACAGATTACTGAAAGCAATGGAAATAATTCTTGTCTATAGATATGATAATAAAATCTATCTGGTGGAAGAAAGAATTCTCACCTTCAACATTCCTCCGGAAAAATTGAGTTTGTAAATTTGTTTACCATTTTTTCATTCCATATAAACTCATAGTTCTTGGACGTCTCTTTTGAAATGGTTGTGACATCTGCCTGGTTTTCCCAATCAGTGAGTTGAATAAAGTAATGACACATATTCATTTAATATGATTGTATGAAAGGTAAGGTTTCATTGTCTTTCAGAAAAAATACCCTTTAACACTACTTATTGATCTGAGTACTATTTCTCAGGGTCATTGGTTGGTTTCTACTTCTAGTGATTACTACCTTTTGCTCTATTTTCTCTATAAGTGTTGTTATTTAGGTGAACCAATTTTTACCAGCATCGTTTTGCTGATTTCTCTCAAATATCTATCTAGAGCCCTAACCTCTCATCTGAGCTCCAGAATCACATATCCAATTCCTTATTGGAAAGATAGATCTTATTGATATCTCACATTTTATAAGGAAAAAAGTATTGATTCCTATTCTATCTTCATCCATAAAATAGCAACAATAATAAGCAAATTCATCAACAAACAATCTGTTCTTTTAAGTTTCCCTATTTCAATGAATGTTAATACCACCTCCATGCCAAGAAACTCAAACTTTATATTGTTCTATTCATTAATAATCTCTGTCTCTTCTGTCTTAAAATACCTCAAACATGTTACTTGTTTTAATTTTCACTATCAGCACCACATCATCTCTTGCCTGCACCCTAGTAATGGCTGTCTCATTTGTCTTGCTCAGTATAGGCGATCCTTGGGTTATAACACAGTTTCATCCCTATGACAGTGACAACCTGAATTTTGGTGTAAGTTGAAACACACCTTAACCTAAGTCACTTACCTCTCCTAACACAGTTGTAAAATCATAATCTAGAGCATAAAAACAAAATTAAGTCACAGAAAAAGGGAAAGGACATAAATATACTGTATTATACACTGTACTGTACTAACAGAAAAAAATGACAAAAAAAGTATAAAAAATTTTCTTATCTTTATTCCTATGGTTGACTTGCACACTCTAAGGAGCATTGCAAGGTGGGAGAGAGTGACTTATTGGGAAGAGGAAGCTCGAGAGGCAGGAGAACCTGCAGAAGGTGCTGCAGGAGAATCAGGATTGCCTCAGGAACATGCAGGAGGTGGCTGGGGATGATTCTACCTGTACTACAGGTGTTTCATCTTAAGAAGCAGCTGATGTAGATGGTACAGGACCTGTTGCAGGCCTCTCTACCTTCTTAAAGAATTGTTCCAGATTAGTCTGGAAGATTGATGACTTCTTGTCTTCCAAAATCTGCTGAAAGCACTGCAAGGCATCCATAACAGCTCTGTAGACCTTACTGAATCTGTCATTGCTGGAGTCCTCAGCCTGAAATTTTGCCAACCCATCCTCTACCATAGAAAAACCTTCTGTCAAGCCCTTGGTAGTAAGTCTCTTTGGTTCTGGGATTTCTATCTCTTCCTTTTATTCAGCTTCATCTCTAGCTGAATGTGGTTCTCAGCAGACAGCTCCTTGCCAAACGAAATAACACAGGCAGAAGAACACTTGTGCTTTTAACAGTCCAAAACGGTGTAGATAAGTGTACTGGGGAATGCCAACTCCCTCGCTTATGTGCTGCATTACTGTGTATTCTTCCACCATATGCAACCTAACTAGTTCACTCATTTAGTCCGTAAGTACGATGCTAATGGTGTAAGCTGAAACATTCATATCTCAATATTTTTAAGTTTTTATTGGAGTGAGCATCGTAAACTCAAAACATCATAAGTCAAAACTGTCATAACCGAAGGACCTCCGTGCTTCTATTCTTACCTCTTATGTTCCATGTGTGACAAAGCAGCCAGACTGACTTTTTAATACATGAATCAAATGACTTCACTTTAATCCTTAATTTTATTTCATTTTAATTTTATTTGGAATAAAATTCAAATTCCTTACTATGGCTTATGTAGCTCTTTGTCTATTTCCCCACTCATTTCTCTTACTAATCTCTGCCTCACTTAATATACTCCTGTTATGGAAGACTCTTTTCCCCTTGAATAATCACGAATCTTGCACTTACTGTTTCCCCCATCTAGAGCATATTCTGTATAACTTTTTAAAGGTTTCACTCTTTCCTGTTTGAATCTGAAAAAAATGTTCAGATTTCAAATCACCTTTATCAAAGAGGCCTCCCCTTATTCTGCCTAAAGTAGCTTCATCTCCCCTTATTTTTGAGCAGACCACTCAATCCTTTATTTTTTACATGTACCAAAGGTACAATATTATTTTTTTTTACATTTTTAAAACGAATTTTGTGTCCGATCTGCCCAACTCTGCATCCCCCCACTTCCTTCCTTCATAGAATGCAAATACTCCAGGGAGTATAGCTTGTGTGCCCCTTTTATCCTCCTATTCCCCAAATTCAGTATTCACTTTGCATCATAACACACACTTAAAATGTTTTTTTTAAAGGATGAATGAATAAATGAAATATTAACCTTCTATCTTTGGCATAAGAATGTGTCAATATCTACTTTGATCTCTCCGCTATAGAAGATAAAATGTAACATAATTTTAAATTATTATTTTATTTCTAGGACTGGTATCCTTCTTGGTCCATAGTAGAAACTCACTAAATTAATGAATGAATTCATATAATCCCAAAGTCAGAACAGATATTAGTTGCCACTTTACCACTATAGACCAGTTTGTCTATCTAGTCTGAGGACAGATGGGTACTAATCCTGGAGCAGGCCTGAGTACAGAGATGAGGGATGATAAGATGTGGTTAAATTATTAGTGGAGTAGGCAGAAAACAGTCATACCATTGTTTTAGCTTCTAGGTCATTCTTTTAATGAGTGCAGATGATTCTCCATTAACAATGGGGTTACATGCTTATAAACTTGTGATAAGTTGGAAATATCTTAAGTCAAAAACTAGAGCTTAGTCTGGCCTAATTTAAATGTGCTCAGAACACAATATCCAAATACACTGGCGACACAGTACTTGTACAGTATAGTTTCTTGTATTGGTTGTTTACTCTCATGATCTGGAACCTGTTGCAGCAAGCAACATAGATTTATACAAATTTATTATATGGATAATATTTTATTTCAATTAATTCTGACTGTGCTGTGTTAGGATTAATTTGACTTTTTAGAAAATCTTTAAAAAAGTAAATATAAATGCTGTTTTAAAAAATAATCTATTTTACTTAAAACAAAATATAGCTTTGTTGATGACTCTTCATTAATGTAGAATTACCATAAACTCAGATAAGATCTAACTCCTTAAAACTATTGACAATTTAGAAATAATACTTTGATATAAATTCACTTAATAATAAATACATAAAACAAAAAGATACAAACTAAGTAAAAATTTAATAAGTTTAAAAATTTTCAGGTCTAACTAAAATAACTTTTAAGGATAATATATTTATAAATATTATAAATATATATACTTATAAATATATTTATAAAAAGGGAAAAATAAAAGAATCTCATTCAAAGGTCTTTTTATGTATCACGCTTCTTGAGAACTATATGAATGATAAATTTAGCCTTTTCTCCAAATTTTAGTTTCCTGATCTAAGTGGGTCTTATGGCAGCAATCTATTCTTTGATTCAATAGTCTTAAAGTTAATGAAGTCAAAGTAAAATTTTAATTCTAGAAGACCTTTTTAATTCACTTTTCTTATTTATTTATTTAGTATACTACCTCATCTATTCTGATACCTACCAGGGTTTCTTCATAAACTTTTAAAATTAATAATATTTTCTTTGCTTATAAGCTTTTAAAAGAATATTGGAACATAGTGCTTGTGAATATAGAGAATATAATTAAATATAACAAATAGTAATTGGACATTTGGAAAAATTATAACTTCAGGCTAATATCATTTACTTATTTGAGAAATAGAGTAGTAGAGCTGGCCCAATAATATGTAAAGCAGATAAGTAATATTTTCTACTGCATGTACACATAAGAAATTAAAGTTAAAATAACAGTCTGACCAGGCGGTGGTGCAGTAGATAGAGTGTCAACCTGGGATGCTGAGGACCCAGATTCAAAACCTTGAGATTGCCAGCTTGAGTGTGGGCTCTTCCAGCTTGAGTATAGGCTCACTAGTTAGAGGGCAGGGTCACTGACTTGAGCATAGGATAACAGACATGACCCCATGATAGCTGGCTTGAGCCCAAAGGTTGTTGGCTTGAAGCCTAAGGCTGCTGGCTTGAGCAAGGGGTCACTGGCTTGTTTGGAACCCCCTAACCCCCACTGTCAAGGCGCATATGCGAAAGAATTCAATGTACAACTAAGGTGCTGTGATTATGAGTTGATGCTTCTCATCTCTCTCCCTTCCTATCTGTCTGTCCACCCCCACTAAATAAATAAATAAATAAAATTAAAATAACAAAAAAGTAAATAAACTACTTAAGATACTTAAGAGTCAATAGAAACAGGAAAATGAACTTCATACCTGTACCTAATATAATAAAAACACTAAGACAGTATTTTAGATTATACCTAAGCTAATTTTAAACAATTGGAAGCTTGAATTCATTATGCATTACACAGTATATAAACTGATTTCTATACATAGATCAAGCAAATTTATGTCTTGTCATTTAAAATGAATCCAAATCATCAAGATTGGTTAGTAATGAATGTTGAGAAAGAGATAGATATTAGTTTAGATAGTTTAGAGTCGATAACTCATAGTTAAGTTTGTCTGTTAAGCATAATGAAATAGAAACATCATGATCAGTTTGCCAATAGCACATATTTTCAATTTTAACAAAGGTATGTAACTTTCTCTAAATTTCTGTCAGAGAAAACATGTTCATGAAACTGGTGGGGGTTTCTTATTTTCCAATTTTATGCCCTAGGAATGACAACTGTTATGGATTGAATGTTGTGTCTCTTCAAAAGACTTTTTGAAAAATCTTGCCTGGCCTGTGGTGGCACAGTGGACAAAGCATTGACCTGGAAAGGTGAGATCACTAGTTCAAATCCCCGGGTTTGCCCAGTCAAGGCACATATGAGAAGCAACTACTAATACAAGTTAATACTTCCAGCACCCCCCTAGCCCCCTCTCTCTCTTTCTCCTCTCTCTAAAAATCAATAAAATCTTTAAAAAATATAAAGAAAGAGACAATTCCCAATTCCCAATGTGATGGTATTAAGGAATGGGGTCTTTGGGAGGTAATTAAGTCATAAGGGTAGAACCTTCATAAAGGAATTAGTGCTCTTACAAGAAGGGACATGACAGAACCCCTTTTCCCCTATTAGAAGCCGGTCATCTGCAAGCCAGGAAAATTACTCTCACCAGCACCTGGAGCTTGGACTTCCCAGCTTCTAGAACTATGAGAAATAAATATTTGTTGTTTAAGTCTCTGGTGTTCTGTTATAGCAGCCTGAACTGATTAGGATAACATCTTATTAAACTTATCCCATAATCACAATACTTACTGATAGCACCTCTTTGTGCCAAAATCTATTTTTTTTCTCAGTTACTAAGTTTTAGAAATGCAGCCACATATTGAATTGTGCAACTACTTAAACCCTGAAGTAACCCTGAAGTTTCTTGTTTCTCTTGATCTTTGGTCGTGGATTCATTTTGATATTATCTGGAGTTTTTCCCAAGTACCTGTACTATATCTATATCTATTCCTACATCAATCACTTTATGGATCAGTATCTGGCTTACCTTATGAACAGTGTCTTTCATGACCTCACGATAAGTGGATTGTTCACAACCATGATATAGTAATAAATGATTATTTTACAAAAATAATCTAGTTGAACTGTTTACTTTGACTTTATTGTGATAGAATCATTTGAAATGTAATTGTGGCCCCAGGTTCCCTTTGAAATCTAGTTTAGGAATTCAGCCATGTTAAAATTTTGTTTAAAATTCTTCAGTCTTTTCAAATTATGTTATGTAACTACTTTAATTTACTTTCAGATTGAATTGTTAAGGTGAATAATTTTATTTTGATTTGCTCATGCCCAGAAAGCATATTTTTGGTGTGAAATGTCAAAGTATGTTTTTCTTCCCTACATGAAAATAACTTGCAGATTTGGTTGACATTTGATAGAAAGTGATTTCTATAGTTTGAGGCACAAATGAACTTCAACTTTTAACTTTGTAATGATTATACGTGTTTATGGAAAATGAGTTGAGATGTAGATCTGCAATCATTTTCTGCATTTTCCAGTCTTTGCCAGGCCTAAATGCCTTTTTATTTAGAGAATTTTCCATGCCTTTGGTTACTAAAAATCAAAATAATGTAAACTGGTGCCTTTGGTTCAATCTGTAGCCAAAGAGGCAGTGACTCTGAGCTTTATTCACGATATCATTTTTTGCATAGGCTTTGCCTTTGGCTCTCAGAATACAATGGTGGCATATCAGGAAGAAGGAAATACCATTCTTGAGAAATGGCCTAATTTAGGGCTGATACCCAATGAGGAAAGTCAAAAAGCAAAGTTACAATATTTAAGAGCACAATGAAGTCTTGGGCTGATCTGTGATGATGTTCAGGAGTTTAGCCCTGCCTGGTAGGTGAGTACTTAGTAAATTAAATACATATAATTAGGCTGGTGAAATTCTCTTCAATCCAGGGGGAACTCAAAAAGTCTGAAGTAAGATCACAGCCAGTAGCCAGAAGGGCTGGAATAGAACTCATCTCCCAAAGGAGAGGGAATTGGCTAGATCCAGGCAGCTTATTGGGATCTTGGCCAAATTGTCTGGAATTCAAGGTGCTAATCTCAGAGATATATTGGAACATAAACTAGAAAGTGAGACAAAGCCCAAATATACAGAATTTGCACAAACAGGGGAAACAAACAAATGCTGGGTTATAGTGATCCAGTTATGGGGGTTTCAGCTAACTCTACATCCGACTTATTCCCTGGGAGATGGTCTCTCAGTGTGATTCTCATTGGCTAGAGGATAGAAGAGACTTAAACCTTTAATTGAGGGGCCTCAGTCTAATGATAGATCAGCAGAAATGGAGTTGCATGAAATTTCTAGAACAAATATTTTCAACTCTGTCAAGTGATTAGTTTTACAGTTTGTCATTTAATTGTTCTGATTAATTAATCACATTAAGATTCTTACTTTAAAATTGCATAGACATAATCTAAAGTGCATGGTATTTTCTTCTCCACTATCTTGAACTCCTACAAAAAAAATTCTAAACTTGTTTTCATCTGATGCATTTTATGCAATAGAGTCTGCTTGATGTTAAACCAATATTTAAATATTTAGGTTATATCCAAATTAATTTCTAGTAAAATTTTTGAAGCTTCTTATTAAAGTGTAAAATACATTGAAGAAAGTGTACACATTATAAGTGTGTACAAGTCAATAAAGGTTCACAAACTGAACATGCCCAGGTCAAGGATTAGAATGTTATCAGCATCCCAAAAACCTTTTTGGCTCCCTCTTCTAGTTACTAACTCTCAAAGAACCATTCTCCTGATAATAAATCAGTTGTGTGCTTTTAAACTTTATGTGAAATAAATCACAAAATATATATTTTTTATCATTTCTTTTGTCCAACCTTATGCTTGTGAGATTCTTCAATGTTGGTCTTAGCCATAGATCATTTATTATCACTGCTGTTCAGTATTTCATTGTATAAACATATTATACTTTTTTTTTATCACTTCTACTATTGCTAAATATTGAGGCAGTATCTTGGATACATTTCTGTGGATACTATGGAGTGGAATTGCTGGATTATGTATCCATGAAACTTTTTTACATGTAATTGAAGTTTGCAATTTTATCAGTTAGCCAATCTCAAATATTTTCTATTATAATAAATATATTACTCATCTATCTTATTCTTGCTATATATGGGTTATATTAGCCTACTTTTTGCCAAGGTTTTTATACATAAAAATTTAATTATGTGCCTCTTCTGTTATACAATTATAATTTCCTAAATATTAAATCTCAAGGATAAATGTTATATGTTAATGAAGAGATAAAGAATACAACAGTGCTTTTTGTAGTTTTGAAAATTCATACATCAGTTTCTTTAGTTTTTAGTCTTTAGACACAGTTCTAAAGGAGAAATACTAACAATATAACATAACAAGATTGTTCTCCTTATAAAAAGTTGATTATATTAAAATCTGATGTTTAGAACAAGTAAATACATGGATAGTTACTTATATTAAAACACTCTCTTGCTTTACAAAGGGCTCGACTTCAATTTTATTTTTTAAAACAAACTTTATTTAGTTCTTATAGAAGTAGAGTGAAGCTGTACTTACTGTTCCCATTTTTCAGATTTAGGAGTATTGGCTTTTTGAGAACCTGCTAAAGGTTACATAGCAATTGATGAGGCAAGTATTGAAAGCAAATTAGACCTGTAGAATATTAGTCCATGATCTTTTACCTTGTGTAATGTTTCACCTCCAGTTTTCTAAGTTTCTGCTTATTACATTCCATAATGGAACAACTAAATGAATGTCTACCTATAAAAAAGTATTTTATAAATGAAGTTTTGTCCTTAAGGGAATGGAATGATTTTAATCTTTGGCTGAGAAAGTGAGGAGAGAATCTGATAATTTAATTACATATTTTATTATTTCAGTAGAATATATAAAGGTTGTACTTTGAGTGTGCAGCAGTTTGCAGCTGGAAAGCCCTCTTTCTCAGGGTCTGCTGCGCTTTCCACCATTTCACATTCCGTTCCTGTGACTGACTGATGTGCATGACTATGACAAATGCTTGGCAGCTTCACTGGGCTGGGCCTGTGTGTGTGGACTCAGGCTGTCATTAAACTCGGGCCTGTAGCCAAGGATGGAGTGCATGCTGGAGACACTGCTCCAAACTCCACCACCCTATTGGCCAAGGCACAAGTGCAAACTGTGCTTGTGAATTTATCATAAATTATCTTTTTAAAGAAACACTTTAAAATCAGACAAAGAAAATGCTTTCCCTCTGGAATGGAATCCCACCCTATTGCAATCTGAGTTTGACTTGATAAATAATGGGACAGGCTACTGAGGGAGATGACAAATTATATTTCTCAAGAAGTTTTAAAAAGAAGATAACCATCCGTCCATGATGAGTCCAAGATAGCGTTGTGTCTATGAATCTTCAAAGCCCATAGTGTTGTAAGAAGAAACATGTCACTAATAGGAAGCAGACCTAGGATTTAGTTTTCAGCTTTCCAGTAGCTTTTCTTGAGACCTTAATTAAGTACCTTCAATTCGACCACCACATTGCGACATTTCCAGAGTGTGGGTCCTCCTTTTATCCTTGTGGCAACTGGATATCGAGAAATCAATTCTAACTAAATTTGAATAAAAGGTTAGACTGAAATGTGTTCTGTGGAAAACTAGCTCCTAAAAGGTAAGTAACTACTCTTTTACAGAGGTAGTTTGTGATAAGTTAGGAGAGAGTGAGTGGAGTAGAACACAATTAAGCTTTTGTTTTTCTTTTTTGTTTGTTTAATTTATTGTGTTTACATAGATTCTAGTGTTACCCTGAATGCACTCCTCCCCCGTATTCCCCTCAACATCTTCCTTGTCCCCCTCCCAACAGCATTCTCCTCTCTTCCCTTCAGGTTTAATTCTGTTCCTCAGTTCACAATGTTCATTGGATTCCTCAAATGAGTGAGGTCATATGATATTTTTCTTTCTCTGCCTGGCTTATTTCACTTAACATAATAGTTTCCAGGTTCATCTATGTTGTTGCAAAAGTTAATATTTCCTTCTTTTTCATGGCCCCATAGTATATTTAGGTTTTTGATCCATTTAGAATTAATTTTTGTACAAGGAGACAAACCATAGTTGAGTTTCATTCTTTTGCGTGTGGCTTTCCAGGTTTCCCAGCACCATTTATTGAAGAGACTTTCTTTTCTCCATTGTGTGTTTTTGGCTCCTTTAACAATGATGATTTAACCATATATGTGTGGTTTTATTTCTGAGCTCTCTATTCTGTTCCATTAGTCTATTTTTCTGCCAATACCATGCTGTTTTGATTATTGTGGCTCTGTAGTATAATTTGAAGTCAGGTATTATAATGCCCCCAGGTTCATTTTTTTGTTTTTAATGCTAAGATTTCTCAGAGACTTTAATATGCTAAAGAGGAAAGTAATTTTTAGTGGGTTAACTGGAATTGTCTTTCCCGCACTTCCTTGACCATGAAACCTATTTTGTGCAACATAACCTTGATCTGGTGTTCTGTGAAACATTTTTTGAGAATCACAGATTTCAAGCTCAGTATTGTAACTTCCAACTTTGAAGACTTAGTGTGTCTATGCTTTATAAATACTTATGCTTATTTTAATACTTATAAAGATAAGCAAAAAAATTTTTTTCAGTCATTAATTCATTCAATGGATTTATTAGCACCTGTTATGTGCCAGGATAGTGTTAAGTGCTGAGGATGCATCAATGAATAAGCAACAATTTTTTTCCCCTTATGGAGCTTATATTTTAGTGCAGAGAGATAAACAATAAATAATTAAGTAATAATATATAAATATGTGCTATAGAGAAAAATAGAATTCTGGGCTAACCTTAGTGATTTTTTTATAAGTGAGTTCAATAATAGATTTTGGTAGAAGTGAAACTGCATGATTTCTGAAGCTAGGTCAGAAGGTGACAGTTCCATTTCTTTCATTCTCTTATAAAGGCCACTCTCTGGTTGTTTTCTCATCAAATGTTGCCTCTTTCTAGATGTAGCATGCTCTAAAAATGACAAACCACCGGAGAAGACCAAATGTGGGTGCTCTGGTCAACTGTCCCAGTTGCTCTAGTCCTTTGAGTCATTTTAGTCCAAGTGCCCAATGTGTCAGTGAAATTTTTTTCATTTAACATTAATGCTCAGGCATGCAAGTTGCCCTCAGCCATTTAAGTCTTCTCAACTGAGGTTCCCATAAAAGAAACAAGACATCCCTACTGTGGCCTCTCAATTCCAGGCCTAAAGAATCCTTGAGTATGACATGTTTGCTGTTCTAGCTTATGAAGAGAAGTAGAATCTATAACAAGGATTATATCTCTATTTCTTAAGGTCACATTTGGGAGAATGGCCATGCTTTTCTTCTATGGACTCTTATGTTACTTCTCCTTGTAGGTTAGGTAGCAATTAGGAGGTCAGATAGCATCTAAGAAAAGCTTGGTTGCCTGATGTCCTGCAAGGGTCACTCAAAGCTGTGTCTTGCTTTTATATCAATTACCAATGGCTTGGGGAACCCCAAACTTGATTTATACAGTGCCATAAAAGTGAATCTGGTTTTAAGGAACTCATAATAATGAATATCATAAAAGACATATTAAACAGCTTGTCTACTTATTAACTCATAGTGATTTACAATGGAGTATAAACTAAGAATACTTATGTCAGGTATTCTGTCTACCATCTCTGTTCAGAAATCTCTCTTCAGGAAGCCAGATTATTTAGATACCATGAAATCAGAGCAAGAGTTGCTTGATTGATTTAAATGGCAAATAAAATTAATCTGTAATAAACTAATTATCCATTCCCATAAGAGACATAAACCCCACACAATACAATAAACTAAATTTAGTTGTCTGGTAACTGCTTCTGTACACAGTACTAGATGAGCACTATAAATTTGTTTCACTGTATATACATTTTCTGTTCTATGTTGATCCTCATTTTGAGAGATACATACTTTTTAAAAAATAACCCATGCTATTAATTGTATTATCATAACATTTTCTCTATGCCTAAAAGATATGCAGTCTCTTTAATGGGTTTTGAATATATCTCATCTTCTAGTTCTTACCACTGATTTGCAATTCAAATTTTCTGTACTCTGGAAGCCAATTAACTCTACCCTCTTTATTGAGAATAGTGGAATATCTATGTTTATTTGAACTCTTTAGAAGGTACATTTTCTAAAAGTCTCAAGAAGCCAATGAGTTGAACAGGCGTCTCCAAAGAAATCTACAAATTGGTACATTTATTTTCATATTTTCTTTGAAATGAATATGAAAAAGCAGAGTCCATTGATAGAACATGAATGTGATCTACAATAACATAGGTCATTATAATATTACTTATTTTTTAATGATTTTACTTATTGATTTAGAGAGAGAAAGGCAGGGGTAGAGGAGGAGTGGGAAGCATCATCTCTTAGCTGCTTCTAGTATGTTCCTTGACTGGGCAAGCTCAGAGTTTCAAACCAGTCACCTCAGAGCCCCAGTTTGATGGCTTATGCACTGTACCACCACAAGGTAAGCTGACTGATTGTTACTTTGCATGAAAACTTTGGAAATTATTTGGGATGGCTTTGATTACAAATTATGGGACCCACACTTTCCTTCCCACTGCAGCCAGTCCTATCTACTTTTAAAAACTTAAATTAAAAACTTAACTTTTTTTTTCTATAAGAGTGGAAATCTTCATGTTACCAAAATGCAAAACAATGTAGCTATGCAATTATTTTATGTATAAGAAAAATTCTTTAGCCTCTCGGTTCTAGTCTTGGATGTTTGTCACACTTATTAGTAAGGAAGTATATGGTTTTTGCAAGACTTCAGAAAAAATCAGCCTGCAATTATGACTGTGTAGATATTTATTTATAAGCAGAGTCTTCACCTTTGATTATTATAAGTTTAACATTGTCTCTTTTGCTGGTATCTTACAAGAAGAATAAATGACATGACAATTAAAGAGGAAAAGCAAACATTTATGCATTCTATACAAGAAGACTATAACTATTCTATAACTGTTAGGAGGAGTAAATGGCTTGTGTTTTATTCAACGTTGGCTGTGTAGTGCTGGGTTAGACTCTATAAACTTAGAAAAACTTGTAGGGTCAGGCAGTTTTAAAACAAAGCTAAAAAATACTGTGGTCCAAAAGCATTTTATTGTGGGAAAATGATCCCACATATTTATAATATAATTTTATACTTCAAAAATACTAGAAAGAATTCTAATAGGTAGCAAACTATTAGGACCATTTTTTGGTAAATCCATGACTCCATTTTTTACTAAACTGGCATACTGTGCACATTTCCTCCTTTTTCAATTGGCTTTAGCAATGCATCTTCTCTTTTCTTCATGGGTACTCCATTAGTTCCAACTTTCATTTATTCATTTTTCAACACATATGCATTGAGAGTGTATTTTGGCCCATGTACTGGGAAAGTAATAGACAATAATAGACATGCTTTCTGATTTATGGAGTATAAAATTCTAATAGGAGAGAGGGGCTTTAAATCTGGGACTGATGTAACAAAATGTAACATCTAGTAGTTCTGGGACTGGATACATGAGTGTTTTTTATTTTTTAGCTATATAGATAAAAATAGGTTAACATTTATAAAGTACCTATTCTGTGCTAGGCATTATATTAAATGCTTTAAACATATTAACCAATTTAATCCTCACATTATATGATTCTATGAGATAGGTAGTGTCCATTTCCAAGTTGAATCACTGATTATATTGAATAAATATATCAACTGTGTATAACTTGTAACAGGTAAAAACAGGACTCGAACTTATAATAGGTAGAAGAGTATTTCCCCCTTCTGTCCCTCCACACCTATGCTTCCCAAAGATAAACTAAGTTGAATTGGAACAGTCTAGGCTGTGGTTGCTTAGTACCTTGGATAGCTCCCAGGACCTCCCTGGGTCTTTTATTTGCAGCGCATCCCAGCTCTCTTGTGAACGTTGTCTTTCTTTTTCCCCTTACTCAGTGGGTCTTTGAACATTAAAGAGGCTCAGCCAGCTTCATTTAGTAACTAATTCATCGAAACATATTATCTGGAAAATGCTATAGTGGAAGGATAGAGGGAAAATATATGGAAGCAAATGTGCCATTGTAGTGTCTGCAATGTGGGTGTTTTCCGGTCATTCTCCGTCATTCTCCTACAATACTCCTCTCCCCACAACGCACATATGAGGCATTAAAAGAGAGAGACAAACCTTTTTAGCTAGCAAGGTATTCTGCAGAGATTTAATGACCCCAGGAGCTTTGGAAGACTTATAATAATACATTTTGAACAGTTAATCAGTAGTTTAACCAACAACGATTAAAAGTAGAAATTTAAAGTAATTTCACAACATGGGGTATAATTGGTTTCTTTTGTTCCTTGCTCTGTTCAGCCAAAGATAAGCAATCATACATTTGCTCTAAAATACATTTTTCTTTTCTTCACAAAGTTACAGCAAATAAATCTAGCTAACCATATATATATAATTTTAGTGTTTTTTTTTGTTTATAAACGTACCTGATTTTGAACTTATGAGTTATTTATTGGGAAAAAAAAACTCTTTCCATTGCTTTACTCATTTGACCTATGACCAAGAATAACAAGGAAAACATTGCCTGGTTCCTCTTCTTTTCCCACCCCCAACCCCTAGTGAAAAATGCTGCCACTTATTTTCATGAACACATAGTTGTTCTGCCTGAAAAATATCCCCTTAATTATTTAGGGTTTTGTACCTTTGTTCTTTTGAGACCCAGAAACAAAAAAGAATTGCCAAAAAATATAACAAGTTACTAACATGTGCACTTCAGAAACTTTCTTCTTTGTGATCACAGCTAAACCAGATGTGTGCTGTTCATCAAAACATTTATTCTGTTCTATAATTTTATTTGCAAACTTTTGTACCTATTCTTTATCATATTCCATGAAACAACTTTGAAACAGAGGAAAAAAAAGAGGTTAAGAATGTCATAGAACAGCATTTTAAGGAGAAAAAAGAGAAAATCTCATATACTATGAGTATTCTATAAAAATCTTAATTTTAGATTGAGTTATTTTACCAAAATTGGGCAACAGTACTAATAAAACCAATCTGCACTAGTTCATTTGATCTTTGCAATAGGGCAGAGATTATTGGCCTACTTAATATGTTAACTGATCCTCACAGTATGTTAAACTCAAAGCAGGTAAGGTTAGTATTCTAATTTTCTTCCTTTTTTTCTCTTCTTTTTAAAAATTTTTATTGATTTAAATTTTTTGTGTTAACATATATTCAATTGTCCTACCAATTATATTGCCCCCCACCCATGTGTTCCCCTTGACATTCCCCTTACCCCTCTCTCACCAATGCCTTACCCCCTTCCCTCCAGGATTTGCTTTCCTGCTCTCCATAACACTGTGTTATGTATATATAATTTCACTAATCCCTTTCCCTTCTCTGATTCCATCCTCTCATCCCCTTTTTCTCTGTCTGCTTTCCCTCTTGTCTCTTTGATCCCGCCTCTGTCTCTATTCCACTCCTCAGTTCTCATTGTTCATTAGATTCCTAAATGAATGAGGTCATATGATATTTTTCTTTTTCGGCCTGGCTTATTTTACTTAGCATAATAGTTTCCAGGTCAATCCATGATGTCGCAAAAGGTAAGATTTTCTTGTCCATAGCCACGTTAGTATTCCATTGTGTATATGTACCACTGCTTTTTAATCCACTCGTCCACTGATGGACACTTGGGCTATTTCCAGATCTTGGCTATTGTAAACAATGCTGCAATAAACATGAGGGTGCATTTCTTATTTTGAATCAGTGATTTGGTATTATTAGGATATATTATGAAAGTAGGATGGCTGGGTCAAAAGGCAATTCAATTTTTAATATTTTGAGGAACCTCCATACTGTTTTCCACAGTGACTGCACCAGACTGTGTTCCCACCAGCAGTGCAGGAGGGTTCCCTTTTGTCCACATCCTCACCAGCACTTATTATGTGTTGTTTTGTTGATGAGCGCTATTCTGACTGGTGTGAGGTTGTATCCCATTGTGGTTTTAATTTGCATTTGTCTAATGACCAGTGATGTTGAACATTTTTTCATTTGCCTATTGGCCATCAGTATGTCATCTTTGGAGAAGTGTCTATTCATTTCTTTAGCCCTTTTCTTGATTGGATTGTTTATCTTCCTGATGTTGAGTTTTACAAGTTCTTTTTAGATTTTGGTTATTAACCCCTTATCAGACATATTGTCAAATATATTCTCCCATT
Source organism: Saccopteryx bilineata (assembly GCF_036850765.1). Classification (NCBI taxonomy): domain Eukaryota; kingdom Metazoa; phylum Chordata; class Mammalia; order Chiroptera; family Emballonuridae; genus Saccopteryx; species Saccopteryx bilineata. Next base: position 54,152,751 of record NC_089490.1, read on the forward strand.
GTGTGGTTTATTTTTTATTTTGTTCATAATTGTCTTTACCTGTGCAAAAGCTTTTTAGTTTAATAGAGTCCCATTTATTCATTCTGTCCTTTATTTCACTTGTCCTTGGAGATAGATCAGCAAATAGTTGCTGAGAGAGATGTCAGAGAGTTTACTGCCTATGTTTTCTTCCAAGATGATTATGGTTTCACAAGTTACATTTAAGTCTTTTCTCCATTTTGAGTTTATTTTTGTGAATGGTGTAAGTTGGTGGTCTAGTTTTATTTTTTTTGCAGGTAGTTGTCCAATTTTCTTAACACTATTTGTTAAAGAGACTGTCATTACTCCATTGATTGCTCCTACCTTCTTTGTCAAATATCAATTGTTCATAAAGGTGTGGGTTTATTTCTGGGTTCTCTGTTCCATTCCATTGATCTATATGCCTGTTCTTATGCCAGTACCAAGCTGTTTTGAGTACAATGGTCTTATAGTATAACTTGATATCAGGAAGTGTGATACCACCCAATTTATTTTTCTTTTTTCAAGATTGCTGAGGCTATACATGTTCTTTTTTGTTTTCATATAAATTTTCAGAATATTTGTTCTATATCTTTGAAGTATGCTATTGGTATTTTAATAGAAATTGCATTGAATTTATAAATTGCTTTGGGTAATATAAACATTTTAATGATATTTATTCTTCCTATCCAGGAACATGGCATATGCTTCCACTTGTTTGTATCTTCCTGGATTTCTTTTATCAAAGTTTCATAATTTTCTGAGTACAAATCTTTAATCTCCTTGGTTAAATTTACTCCTAGATACTTAATTTTGTTGTTGCCATAGTGAAGGGGATTATTTCTTTAATTTCTCTTTCTGACAGCTCACTGTTGGTGTATAAAAATGCCACTAATTTCTGAATATTAATTTTATATCCTGCCATCTTGCTGAATTTATATATCAGGTCCAGCAGTTATTTGACTGGGACTTTAGGATTTTCTATATGTAATATCGTATCATCAACAAATAATGATAGTTTTACTTCTTCTTTTCCAATTTGGATGCCTTTTATTTCTTTTTCTTGTCTGATTGCTGTGGCTAAAACTTCCAGAACTATATTGAATAAGAGCGGTGAAAGGTGGCACCCCTGCCTTGTTCCTGATCTTAAAGGGATTGCTTTTAACTTTTGCCCATTGAGTATGATGTTGGCTGTGGGTTTGTTATAGATGGCCTTTATCATGTTGAGGTATGTTCCCTGTATTCCCACTTTGCTGAAAGTTTTGATCATAAATGGGTGCTGGATTTTATCAAATACTTTTTCTGCATCTATTGATATTATCCAGCAGTTTTTCTCATTTCTTTTGTTTATATAATAAATCACATTGATTGTTTTGTGAATATTGTACCAGCCTTGATTCCCCAGAATAAATCCCATTTGATCATTATGTATGATTTTTTTCATGTATTGCTGGATCCAGTTTGCTAATATTTAGTTGAGAATTTTAGCATGAAAAATTTATTAGGGATATTGGCCTATAGTTTTTTATGTGTATTGCTTTGCCTGGTTTTGGATTGAGAATTATTCTCGCCTCATAAAAGAAGCTTGGAAGTCTTCCCTCCTCTTAAATTTTTTGAAATAGCTTGAGAAGAATAGGAGTTAGTTCTTTTTTGAATATTTGGTAGATTTCACCTGTGAAGCCATCTAGCCCAGGGCTTTTGTTTGTTGAAAGTTTTTTTGATAACTGTTTCTATCTCATTTGTTGTCTGTTTAGGTTTTCTGATTCTTCCAGATTAATTTTTGAAAGATTATATGTTATAAGAAATTTGTCCATTTCACCTAGGTTGTCTAATTTTTTTGGCATAAAGTTCTTCATAGTATTATCTTACAATCCCTTGTATTTCTGCTGTGTCAGTTGTTACTTCTTCACTCTCATTTCCTAATTTTATTTATTTGTGTCCTCTCTCTTTTTTTCTTGGTGAGTCTGGTTAAAGGTTCATCAATCTTGTTTACCTTTTCAAAGAACGAGCTCTTGGTTTCATTGATCTTCTGTATTGTTATTTTAGCCTGTATGTCATTTATTTCCTCTCTGATCTTTATTATTTACTTCCTTCTACTTCCTCTGGGAATTACTTACTGTTCCTTTTCTCGTTCTTTTAGATGCAGGGTTAGTTAAATTGTTTATTTGAGCTTTTTCTTGCTTCTTAAGGTATGCCTGTAATGCTATGAACTTCCCTCTCAGGAATGCTTTTGCTGTGTCTCATAAATTTTGAGTTGTTTTATGTTCATTTTTATTAGTTTCAAGAAAGTTTTTTATTTCTTCCTTGATCTCATTGTTGACCTATTTGTTATTTAACAACATGCTATTTATAATAGTTTCCAAGCGTTTGAATATTTTTTTAGTTTTTGTATTGTAGTTGATTTCTAGTTTTATGCCATGTGATCAGAGAAGATGCTTGATATTATTTCAATCTTCTTAAATTCATTGAGATTTGTCTTGTGTTCTAATATGTGGTCTGTCTTAGAGAATGTACCATGAACACTTTAAATGAATGTATATTCTTCTGCTTTAGGCTGAAAGGTTCTGAAGATATGTATTAAATCCAGTTGATCTAGTGTGTTCTTAAGGCTGCTATTTCTTTGTTAATTTTCTTTCTTCACAATCTATCCATTGATGTTAGTGGAGTACTGAAACTCTCTATTATTATAGTATTGCTGTTGATCTTGCCCTTTATGTCCATCCAAATCTGCTTTATATATTTATGTGCTTTTATATTAGGTGCATAGATATTTATAATGGCTATATTGTCCTGTTAGATTACTCCCTTTATCATTATGTAGTGACCCTCTTTATTCCTTACTATAGCCTTTCTTTTAAAGTCTATTTTTTCAAATGTACTTATTGTTACTCCAGCTTTTTTTTTTCATTTCCATTTGCATGAAACATTTTTTTCATCCCTGTACTTTTAATTTATGAGTATCTTTTGTTTTGAGGTGGGTCTCTTGTAGAGAGCTTATGTACAGGTTCTGTTTTATTATCAACACAGTTATCCCTATGTCCTTTAATTGGAGCATTTAATCCATTTATATTTAAGGTTATTGTTGATATGTAGTTGTTTATTGCCATTTTATTCCTTAAATCTGCATTCCTCTTTTACTAGATATTTTCTCCCTTTGTTCTGTTTATAACAGGCCCCTTAACATTTCTTGCAGCACTGGTTTGTTTGTAATAAATTCCTTGACTTTTTTTTTTTTTTGTCTGGGAAGTTTTTGATTTCTCCTTCAATTTTAAATGATAGCTTTGCTGGATAAAGAAGTCTTAATTGTAGGCTCTTGTTTTGCATTACTTTGAATATTTCTTGCCATTCCCTTCTCACCTCAAGTGTTTCTGTTAAAAAGTGGATGTCATCTTTATGGGGGCTCCTTTGTGCACTTGTCTTGCAACTTTTACTATTTTTTTTTATCTCTTAGCTTTGATATTTTAGTCTCTTTGCAGTTCTCTTTAATGGGATTCTCTGTGCTTCTTGAACTTGAGTGACTTTATGCTGCATCAACTTAGGGAAGTTTTCAGCTATGATTTCTTCAATTGGGATCTCTACACCTTATGCTTTCTCTTCTCCTTCAGGAACCCATGTTATGCAGATGTTTCTCTTCATGTTGTCACAGAGCTCTCTTAGAGTTTCCTCAGATTTATTGATCCTCTTTTTTTTTTTGCTGTCCTGCTTCCATGCTTTTATTTATATTGTCCTCTAAATTGCTGATTCCATCCTCTACTTCACCCATCCTGCTCTTAATTCCTTCCACTATAGTCTTCATTTCTGATATTGTATTTGTCATTTCTGTCTGATTCATTTTTATTATTTCAATGTCCTTTTTGATGCTTGCTATCTCTTTATTTAGGTGCTCATTATGTCCATCTATTGTTCCTCTAAGATTCTTCAGCATCCGAACAATTATTATTCTAAACTCTGCATGCAGTATCTTGGTTATTTCCATGTCATTCAGTTTTTTTCTGGAGATTTCTCTTGTTGATTCATTTGGATTGCATTTCTCTGTCTTCTCATTTTGTCTGTATACTGCTTCTTTGCATGTGCTGTTTGTGTAGCGAGCTGAGTATAGGGTTGGTTTTATTTGCTTCTAGCTTTCAGTTGTGTTGTTTCTAGATCTTGGGTTGGCCTTAGCTATTGCTTGTAATCTGCTGTGGGCTACTTGTCTGTTGCTACTGCTCTTTTTGCTATTTGTGTCAGCATTTTCTATGCATTATCTTGGTCAGGTGTGATGAGCCCTCTCCTTAAGATACCACTCTAACTAGGATTTTTAGGTCCTAAACTGATGATCTCCATATCTGTCCACTGGACATACCAGCCCTGGACCTCCCTGACCAAAACCTGATGCAGACCAGTTGGGGTCACAGCTTATGACTGGCCCTTAGCAACCTTCTTGGAGCTGCAGATGACCTAGAATGTGGCTGCCTCTACTGGACCTGATGTTGTTGTAAATATCAGCTTCACTGCTAGGCTGGATTTTATCTACTCTTGGCCAGTATATTTGGCCTCTCTATTTCTGAGCTATGCTTTACCCACTGGCCCGCCACCAGCACCACCTCCTCTGGGATTTGGGTACTGGCACTGCTGGATGTGTGGGCTCGCAGGCCATTGCTTAAGCTGCCCTGTGAGCAAGTGGGAACCTCGCTGGGCTCCGCCCCCTACTGGGATGCTTCGCCCCCTCTGGGCTCCCCCCATGTGTGGATGCCTTTCTCTGTGGGGCTCTGCCACTGGCAGGTTTGTAGGACACCTCCTCAGGCTCTGCCTTCACCATGCAGGCCACAGGGCTCTGCTCCCCACTGCCCCCACCACATGGGATGCCTTACCAGTCTCTGCTCCCTGCCACCATGTGGGTGGAGCACCACTGCCAGCATTGCAGCCAGGTCCTCCTGCCCTTTGGTTGGTACTCAGAAGTTTGGGGGAGTGGTGTAACCCCAAGCTCAGCACTCAAAACCTGTGTCCCTGATGCGTCCCCTGCTTCTAAACAACCCCCTGCACTGACTGAAGCAGGAGAGCCTCTGGTGGGCAGGGTAATTGCTTCCCTTTGCTGGCGTTGGTTCTCCCAGGAAAAATGGCCAAGTTAGGTTTAGGAAGTGACTCAGTACAGCGGTCAGGGTGACTGTCCCCCACTGCCTCTCCCTGTACCCCAGGGACTACACTCTCCTCTTGCAACTCCAGTCCTCTTGGTGCACCCCTCTCCCAGAGCCTTGAATAAGTGGCTGTAAATGAGGTTTTTTTTGTGTGGTCCCTTTAAGATGGAGCTTGGGTCTGAGAGTTCTGTCTCCCTCTTGCAAATAGTAACCCGGCTCTTCTTTCAGCTAAATACTGTCCATATGCCTCCTCTATAGTCTCTAGGACTCCAGGCTAAGGTTCCAGTCCTGGGACTGAGGACCCACAACTCTCTGAGACCCTCTTGGGTGCCTCTTGCTTCTGGGAGCAGGGCTTCCCTTTCCACGTCTCCGCCCTTCCTACCAGCTCAGTGTGGTTTCTTCAGTGATGCTTGGCTATAGAGTCCTCTTAGGTAAGTCCAACATTGGTTTTTCAAGATGATTGTTTCTAAGTTAAGTTGTAATACACTTTGGTTCTGGGAAGTGGGGGTTGTAATGTCTGCCTACTCAATCGCCATTTTCTCTTCAGTATTCTGACTTTCTAAGCTATTTTTACTCCACTAATATGTTCATAAATAATAAAACTAAACTATTTTTTGTTAAACATAAAATAGATTATAATGAAATAGGCAAAATTCAACCAAACCAAAAATTAGCATTAAATATTTCAGTGTCTGAAGTTGATGTAGTTATATGATCCTAAAAATTCTGAGTTTAATATGTCATTTATTATAAACCCTCTTTAATTTAGGCCAATGTGAAGAGATAGCTTTATTTAATTATAGAATAGAAGAATACATAGTTACATTTACTTTAACATGAGCTAAGTCAAAAACATATTGATTGAAAGCTACATTCTTCTCATATAGTATAGATAATTCATATTCATTGTTACTAAATATATGCACCCCTCTAAAATTCCTGAGATTCAGATGTTCTTTTAAATATGTTAAGCATTTCTCTAGAACATTTTATACCGTGTATTTGTTTTATTATACCTGTCCATATAAATAGTGTAAAAATGTTCATATCTGTGATCAAATTAAGATAAAAGTCAAGGAAATCCTACTTTATGTTATCAGTTTAAAGTTATTGCTAAAAATTATTATACTACTGATCAACAATAGTTATATAAGGGAAAGGTGACATTGACCATATCTTTTTTAAAACTAACACAATCGTGGTTTTGTTCACTCAATTGAATTAAGCATGCACAATACTTTTTTCATCATTACAAATAGTGGTATGAAAATATTGTCTCCCAAATCACTTTTCATCAAATATTAAGAAATATTGTATATGTTCTGTATTAACAACTCTTTCAAGGCTCAAAAACAATTTAAACACTTTAAGACAATAACCACTTTAGAAAACTGATATAGTCTCATTTTGAAATATTTAAGCAATTCATCAAAGTACAAAAAGGAAAAATACACTCTGAATTTCATTACCCAGATACAATATATAATTAATAGTATATCATACTTCATATCTATCTATGTTTGCATACTTATTGTTTTACATGGTTGGGTAGTAGATAAATTAAGGCTGCTTTCACCTGCAAGCTACTAAAAACTAAATCAATAGTGACTTAGGCAGATAAAGTTTTCTTTTTTTCCTCATTACAAGATGTTAGAGGTGGTATAAAAAGAACCTCAGTGATGAAATGAAAACTTCTTATATCTTTTGCTGTATTATTATTAATACATCCCTTTTGTTACCTTATGGTTTTTCTTTATTATCAAGGAAGCAAAAAATGTTCCAGAAAATTGTTACCTCTAGCATATTTCTGCTTAAGGCTCATGGGCTAGAACTGTCTTACAGTTTCACTTCCAACTGGAAATAGAACTGAAAAAGTAAAAAATTTGCTTTTGTCACGTTATTAAGAAAAGGGGAGTGACGTCACGGAAATGGCGCCGTGAGCAGCGCATCCGACAGCTCTCCCCTAAATCACAACAAATTTATCAACTAGAAACAGAAAAATTTATCCTCGGAGCATTCCGGAGTTCCACACAAACTGATAGCGAAAGGACTGTTATCACTTGAATCTGAGAGACGAGGGTGTGGAGGAAGCTACCACAGGGACGTTCTTTCAAACCGCAAGGAAATGCGCCTGTGGTGAGTCAGCCCATATACTTGGGAACCGCGAGCCCCCGCGAGCTGCCCCCGCGAGCCGCCGCCGCGAACCGCCGCCGCGAGCGGCCGCCACGAGCCACCACCGCGAGCCACCACGAGCAGCCGCGCGCGCGCCCGGTCCGGTTGAGCACCGCTGACGTTCTCACCGGCCACCGGTGCCCGGAGCGCCCCATTCGCGCGCGTGCCTTGGGCATTCCACGCGCCCAGGGTGCCCTGCTGGCCCGCATACCCAGGGGGCTCCATTATCCTGCGCCTGGTGCGGTCCAGCCGCCAACGGCGGGGCGAGCGGGAGAGGCTTGGGAGATTCTCTCCGTGGGCAGGGCACCTCACCCAGCCATTCAAGCTAACAATCAAGCGTTGGGGGAGGGACGCGCGCAGGCAGCCTAAAATACCTTCGGAAGCACAGCTGCGACCCAATCACTGAAATTAGCTTAACCCATGAAATCTGCGCACCCTCGGTTCTAATTGATAAGATCTCTCTCAGTTCAGCGATCCAAGACAAGAGGCGTGATATTTTTTAGTGCCTCTCGCTAAAGGGGCGGGGGCAACTTCTGATTGATAGAGCCTCCATATTCAGGGATAAACGCTAACAAGAAGGACTTGGCAGATAATAAGGTCTATACTACACTAGTCCTAAGCAGAGACTAGTGCCTCTTCTTCCCTGCAAAAACAGGCTACAAAGTGTGGAAAGCCTGGGTTGAGAGGTCCAACTAAATGATAGGCGCTGAACAGTCACCTTGACAACAATTGACTCCCACCCCCGCCTGATTACACTGGAAGCCCAGACTGTCAGAGCCTTTCCCAAAGCCTTGCACTGAGTGGGGATAGAGTGGGGATTTCCCAGCTCTTTGAGCCTCTTACTCCCCAGGCAGAAGCAGTTGCAGCCTTATAGCTGGATCACCAGGCTGCTAATTCAGAAAGGGGGGACTATGAGAGAGAATCCAGGAAAGCAAACTCTCTCATCGTTGGACCCTGCAAACGCCAACAAGCCTTTACTTCCAGCAAGACTAAAGCCAATTATATGACATTGCCATAGAATCCCATCAACTGCAAATCCCTACCTAAGAGTGACACAGGGGCAGAGCCTGGGGTACAGAGTCACCGACCAGGAAGAGGGAGAGAAAAGAAAAAGGAAGAAGTTAACCTCTCAAAATCAAGAAAAACCCACAGACTTTACAACTTGATCCACTATTTTTTTGTTGTTGTTGTTATTGTTGTTTGTTTCTTCTATCTTTTTGCCTTTACTTCCTCCACCTCGGTCTTTCTATTCTCTGCCCATCTTATGCTTCCCCTTTCTTGAACTACACTACCCATGAGTGTTGCATTTTATTTTTCTTCTTCATCCTCACCCTCCTTTAAGGTTATACTCCAAAACACTTAACTCTCACTCTCTCCTCTTTTTTTTTTTTGTCTTGTTGTTTTTTTCTTTTCCTATTTTATTTCTTCCTTCGTTTTTCTCTTTTGCTTATTTTTTCCTTTCTATTCGTTTTTTCTTTTCTCATTTTACTTTCCTCCCATATAATCCTCAATCACGAACAAATTAGTTAATTTGGGACTCAAGGCTTTTTTTTGGCTTTATTTCTCTTTTTTGCTTTTGTTTTTATTTTTTTTTTCTTGTTTGTTTATTTTTGTGGCATTTTGGGTCCTCCCAACCCAAGGTCTTCATTGTATTTAGTCTTCGCTCCACTTAATACAACAGATTTTTACTTATTATTTTTATTTTTTCTTCTTTATTATTCTTTTTTGATCCTTTTTTCTGGTTCCCTCTTATCCCTCTCATTATATCTCTTAGTTGACCATCACATACAAGCAAATCATCTTATGCTTGTCTAAGATTTTCTTCCTTTTTTTTTTTTTGTTTTTTTTTTTTTTTGCATTTAGTAGGTCCCTACTCCCTTTTTTTTTGCCCCTTGAACTCTTCACCCCAAATCAGGCCCTCCATTATAGGCATGATATTTCCCTGAGGAGGGGAGAGGAGGGAAAGAGAAGAGAGAAAAAAGGGGGAAATAATAAATTATTACTGTTTTTTTTTAGTGGGGTGTTTTACCTTTTTTTTTTTTTTTTACTTTTTACTCTTTATTAATTCTAATTAGTGCTATCAATAAGACCACCCTCAGATGCTGATAAGAAAGAGGAAATCGAATATTATGGATACAAAAGAAAGAGAGGTAACACAAATAGATGTGGAAAAATCTATGGAGAAAAGACTTAACATATTGGAAGCCTTGGAGCTAAATGACAGAGAATTTAAAATAGAAATCTTAAAAATACTCAGAGATATACAAGAAAACACAGAAAGGCAATATAGGGAGATCAGAAAACAACTCAATGAACACAAAGAATATATTACCAAGGAAATTGAAACTATAAAAACAAACCAAACAGAAATGAAAAACTCAATTCACGAGCTGAAAAACGAGGTAACAAGCTTAGCTAACAGAACAGCCCAGATTGAAGATAGGATTAGTGAAATAGAAGACAAACAACTTGAGGCACAACAGAGAGAAGAAGAAAGAGACTCAAAAATAATAAAAAACGAGAAAGCCCTACAGGAATTGTCTGACTCCATCAGAAAGAATAACATAAGAATAATAGGTATATCAGAGGGAGAAGAGAAAGAAAATGGAATGGAGAATATACTCAAACAAATAATAGACGAGAACTTCCCAAGCCTGTGGAAGGAACTAAAGCCTCAAGTTCAAGAAGCAAGCAGAACACCAAGTTTTCTTAACCCCAACAAACCCACTCCAAGGCACATCATAATAAAGATGACACAAACCAATGACAAAGAAAAAATTCTCAAGGCAGCCAGGGAAAAGAAGAGTACAACATATAAAGGAAGGCCTATTAGATTATCATCAGATTTCTCAGCAGAAACTCTACAAGCTAGAAGAGAGTGGACCCCAATATTTAAAGCCCTGAAAGAGAGGAACTTTCAGCCAAGAATACTGTACCCATCAAAGCTATCCTTCAAGTATGACGGAGATATAAAAACATTCACAAATACAGAAAAGATGAGAAAATTTATCAACAGAAAGCCCCCACTCCAGGAAATACTAAAGGGGGTTTTCCAACCAGATTCAAAGAACAAAAGAAAACAACACCACAAGTAACAGCTCCACCAAGAACACAATAAAACCAAACTTAAACTGTGACAACAAAGGAAAAAAAGGGGGGAGAGGGTGGAGATTAACAGTAGCAAAGGATGATGAAGTGCAGAAATACTTATAAGATAGGGTACTACAATGAATATGGTAGGTACCCTTTTCATTACTTAATGGTAACCACCCTTGAAAAAACCACCACAAAAACACTTGACTTAAAAAAGGTAGCAACAGAGGAAAGAAGTATGGAACACAAACAAACAAAAACAAATGATAGAAAAACAAAAAAGAAGAATCAAACAAGATACAAAACTAACAGAAAGCAATTTATAAAATGGCAGTAGGGAACCCACAAGTGTCAATAATTACACTAAATGTAAATGGACTAAACTTACCAATAAAAAGACACAGAGTAGCAGAATGGATTAAAAAAGAAAATCCAACTATATGCTGCCTACAAGAAACACATCTAAGCAACAAGGATAAAAACAAATTCAAAGTGAAAGGCTGGAAAACAATACTCCAAGCAAACAACACCCAAAAAAAGCAGGCGTAGCAATACTCATATCTAATAATGCTGACTACAAGACAGAAAAAGTACTCAGAGACAAAAATGGTCATTTCATAATGATTAAGGGGAAGTTGAATCAAGAAGACATAACAATCCTTAATATATATGCACCAAACCAAGGAGCACCAAAATATATAAGACAGCTACTTATTGACCTTAAAACAAAAACTAACAAAAATACAATCATACTTGGAGACCTCAATACACCGCTGACGGCTCTAGATCGGTCATCCAAACAGAGAATCAATAAAGATATAGTGGCCTTAAACGAAATACTAGAACACCTGGATATGATAGACATCTACAGGACACTTCATCCCAAAGCAACAGAGTATACATTTTTCTCTAGTGTACATGGAACATTCTCGAGAATTGACCATATGTTGGGCCACAAAGACAATATCAGCAAATTTAGAAAAATTGAAATTGTACCAAGCATATTTTCTGATCATAAAGCCTTGAAACTAGAATTCAACTGCAAAAAAGAGGGGGAAAACCCCACAAAAATGTGGAAACTAAACAACATACTTCTAAAAAATGAATGGATCAAAGAAGAAATAAGCGCAGAAATCAAAAGATATATACAGACAAATGAAAATGAAAATACGACATATCAGAATCTCTGGGATGCAGCAAAAGCAGTAATAAGAGGAAAGTTCATATCACTTCAGGCCGATATGAACAAACAAGAGAGAGCCGAAGTAAACCACTTAACTTCACACCTTAAGGTACTAGAAAAAGAAGAACAAAGACAACCCAAAACCAGCCGAAGAAAGGAGATAATAAAAATCAGAGCAGAAATAAATGAAATAGAGAACAGAAAAACTATAGAAAAAATCAATAAAACAAGGAGCTGGTTCTTTGAAAAGATCAACAAAATTGACAAGCCCTTGGCAAGACTCACCAAGGAAAAAAGACACAGGACTCAAATAAATAAAATCCAAAATGAAAGAGGAGAGATCACCACAGACATCATAGATATACAAAGAATTATTGTAGAATACTATGAAAAATTATATGCCACCAAATACAACAATCTAGAAGAAATGGATAAATTCCTAGAACAATACAACCTTCCTAGACTGAGTCATGAAGAAGCAGAAAGCCTAAACAGACCAATCAGCAGGGAGGAAATAGAAAAAACTATTAAAAATCTCCCCAAAAATAAAAGTCCAGGCCCAGACGGTTATACTAGTGAATTCTATCAAACATTGAAAGAAGACTTGGTTCCTATTCTACTCAAAGTCTTCCAAAAACTTGAAGAAGAAGCAATACTTCCAAACACATTTTATGAGGCCAACATAACCCTCATACCAAAACCTGGCAAGGATGGCACAAAGAAAGAAAACTACAGACCAATATCTCTAATGAATACAGATGCTAAAATACTAAACAAAATACTGGCAAACCGAATACAACAACATATTAAAAAAATAATACATCATGATCAAGTGGGATTCATCCCAGAATCTCAAGGATGGTTCAACATACGCAAAACGGTTAACGTAATACACCATATCAACAAAACAAAGAACAAAAACCACATGATCTTATCAATAGATGCAGAAAAGGCTTTTGATAAAATACAACACAATTTTATGTTTAAGACTCTCAACAAAATGGGTATAGAAGGAAAATATCTCAACATGATAAAGGCCATATATCATAAACCATCAGCCAACATCCTATTAAACGGCATAAAACTGAGGACTTTCTACCTTAAATCAGGAACAAGACAGGGTTGTCCACTCTCTCCACTCTTATTCAACGTGGTGCTAGAAGTTCTGGCCAGAGCAATCAGACAAGACAAAGAAATAAAAGGCATCCATATCGGAAAAGAAGAAGTAAAGCTATCACTTTTTGCTGATGATATGATCCTATACATCGAAAACCCGAAGGACTCCACAAAAAGATTATTAGAAACAATAAACCAATACAGTAAGATCGCAGGATACAAAATTAACATACAAAAGTCCATAGCCTTTCTATATGCCAACAATGAAATATTAGAAAACGAACTCAAAAAAATAATCCCCTTCACGATTGCAACAAAAAAAATAAAATACCTAGGAATAAACATAACAAAGAACATAAAGGACCTATATAATGAAAATTACAAAGCATTGTTAAGGGAAATCGAAAAAGATACAATGAGATGGAAAAATATTCCTTGTTCCTGGATAGGAAGAATAAATATAATCAAAATGGCCATATTACCCAAAGCAATATACAAATTTAATGCAATTCCCATCAAAATCCCTATGAGATTTTTTAAAGAAATGGAATAAAAAATCATCAGATTTATATGGAACTATAAAAAACCCCGAATAGCCAAAACAATCCTAAGGAAAAAGAATGAAGCTGGGGGCATTACAATACCTGACTTTAAACTATATTATAGGGCCACGATAATCAAAACAGCATGGTATTGGCAGAAAAATAGACACTCAGACCAATGGAACAGAATAGAAAGCCCAGAAATAAAACCACATATATATGGTCAAATAATCTTTGATAAAGGGGCCAACAACACACAATGGAGAAAAGAAAGCCTCTTCAACAAATGGTGTTGGGAAAACTGGAAAGCCACATGCAAAAGAATGAAACTCGACTACAGCCTGTCCCCGTGTACTAAAATTAATTCAAAATGGATCAAAGACCTAAATATAAGACCTGAAACAATAAAGTACATAGAAGAAGACATAGGTACTAAAATCATGGACCTGGGTTTTAAAGAACATTTTATGAACTTGACTCCAATGGCAAGAGAAGTGAAGGCAAAGATAAATGAATGGGACTACATCAGAATTAAAAGTTTTTGCTCAGCAAGAGAAACTGATATCAAAATAAACAGACAGCCAACTATATGGGAACTGATATTTTCAAACGACAGCTCAGATAAGGGCCTAATATCCAAAATTTACAAAGAACTCATAAAACTCAACAACAAACAAACAAGCAATCCAATAAAAAAATGGGAAGAGGACATGAACAGACACTTCTCCCAGGAAGAGATACAAATGGCCAACAGATATATGAAAAGATGCTCAGCTTCATTAGTTATTAGAGAAATGCAAATCAAAACTACAATGAGATACCACCTCACTCCTGTTAGATTAGCTATTATCAACAAGTCGGGTAATAGCAAATGTTGGAGAGGCTGTGGAGAAAAAGGAACCCTCATTCACTGTTGGTGGGACTGTAAAGTAGTACAACCATTATGGAGGAAAGTATGGTGGTTCCTCAAAAAACTGCAAATAGAACTACCTTATGACCCAGCAATCCCTCTACTGGGTATATACCCCAAAACCTCAGAAACATTGATACGTGAAGACACATGTAGCCCCATGTTCATTGCAGCACTGTTCACAGTGGCCAAGACATGGAAACAACCAAAAAGCCCTTCAATAGAAGACTGGATAAAGAAGATGTGGCACATATACACTATGGAATACTACTCAGCCATAAGAAATGATGACATCAGATCATTTACAGCAAAATGGTGGGATCTTGATAACATTATAAGGAGTGAAATAAGTAAATCAGAAAAAAACAAGTACTACATGATTCCATACATTGGTGGAACATAAAAATGAGACTAAGAGACATGGACAAGAGTGTGGTGGTTACCAAGGGTGGGGGGGGGAGGGAGGACATGGGAGGGAGGGAGGGAGAGAGTTAGGGGGAGGGGGAGGGGCACAGAGAACTAGATGGAGGGTGACGGAGGACAATCTGACTTTGGGCGAGGGGTTTGCAACATAATTTGATGACAAAATAACCTAGACATGTTTTCTTTGAATATATGTACCCTGATTTATTAATGTCATCCCATTACCATTAATAAAAATTTATTAAAAAAAAAGAAAAGGCACTAAGATTGAAATAGGATTTTTATAAAAATGCCTAAAGTGCAATCATATTTAATCTTGATACTTTAAAATAAAACATTTTAAATTTAGTTATACAAAATAAAAAATTCAAAGTAAAATTCAAAGAAATGCTGAACTCCTAGAAATATTTTCTCACTAAAATAATTATTTCTTTAAAGATACTTATAAGATTAGAAAAAGTCAACAAAAACTATTAAGTTAAATCATCTTTTAAACATCATATTTAAATTATTTACTGAACTAATTAACTTGTGATCTAAAAGAAAACACAAAATAATGTCCTTCATAACTTGATTCTTTTAATTTTTAAAATTTATATTGACCACTATACATTGTCAAATATTGAGCATTTATACTTTTTGTATCTGTAATTCCTATACTTGTTTATATACATGTTCAAATTGGTCAGTAATTTATCCAGTCATTGTATGACAGCTTTTCCTTCACATTAATTTGTCTTGAACTCTATTAACTTGATTATTTGATGGAGATTTTAATAGACATGTTCTTAAATGATGAATTCTTTAAGTGTCTTAGGCTTTGAGAATATTCATTGCTTTTATGACTAATGACTACAGTGGCTAGTAGTAATATTTTGAGTCACAATTTCTTCCATTCATAACATAGCCATTTCTGCTTGTCTTTTGACACAGTGTGTTGCTATGGAGAATCTTAGTCTAGTCTATTTATTACTAATTATGTAGGTGATACCATTTTTGCTTGTATTTTTTGAAAAAAGTAACTGCTTTTGAGTTATTAACAGAATATAAGATCCAAATTATGTCATTTATTTGGTATTTATTTTCAAATTGATTTAATTTTATTTCATTAATCTCCATAACAACTTATAAAATAAATATTATCTTCATTTTTTATCTGACATATAAAATTAAAGTTCCAGTAATACAAGTGATTTTCCAGGTCTTACATGTAGTGTTAAACTAAAATTGACCTATAAAATAACTGTAAAAAATGTCTCTGGTTGGCATCTCTTGTGCTTTTAGGTAGAGGTAAAGCATTATACACTAAAAATTGTTTACCACTTAAACTGTGTATCTTACAAATATTTCATATGCATCTTTCATGACAAAATTTTTTTCCAGACAAAGAGAAATAGAAAATGTTTTTTAGACTTGAGTGTTACATTGAACACGTCGATCACTCATGACAATTCTTTTTTAGTTTTCAAGTAGAATAATTTTTTACCCTCATTTGTACATTTAAATAAAAAAGGTAGAAGGTAAAAGAAATATACTATGAAGAAAATAACAATTATTGAGCACAATTAAAAATGACATTGGAATCTTATCTGGGATGCCATTACGTCTATAGATAACTTTGAATCATATGGACAGTTTAATAATATTAATTATTTTGTTCCTTAAACACAGAGTATCTTCCAATTTATTTGTGTCTTTTTCAATTATTTTTTATGAATTTATTATTGTTCTCAGTGTACAGAGATCTTTCACCTCTTTGGTTAAATTTATTCTTACGTATTTTGTTTTTGATGTTATTGTGAATAGGATTGTTTTCTTCTTATTCATATATTTCTTTGTTAGTATGTAGAAATGCAACTAATTTCTATAAGTTGATTTTGTAACCTGCAATTTACTGAATTAATGGGTTAGTTGTTTTTTTTAATGGGTTAGTTTTAACAGTTACTTTGATGAAGTTTTAAAGTTACGTATAGAAGAGAACTGAGAAGAATACCCAGTAACATATGACTTCTGCAATCAGAGACAATTTACTTCCCTCTTGCCAATTTGGATTTTCTTTTTTTCTTCCTGATTGCTCTGGCTAAGACTTCTAGTATGATGTTGAATGAAGTGGTGAGAGTGAGAACCCTTCTCTTGTTTTTGATCCTAGATGAAAAGCTTCCAACCTTTCACCAATGAGTGTGATGTTAGCTGTGACTTTGTCATATGTAGCCTTATTATGTTGAGTTTCATTTACTCTATTCCCAATGTGTTGAGAGTTTTATTACCAGTGAGTGTTGAATTTTGTCAAAAGCTTTCTCTGCATCTATTGATATGATAATATAATTTTTATCTGTTATTTAATTATTGTGATGTATGACATTTATTATATATATAAGATATATATTTAGGTGGATACATACACACACACACACACTTATAATAGGCCAGTCCAAATTAATAAGATTAAAATGTAAATAGCAAAAATTTATTTCAGTGTTAACTATAATGTAAATATGTGGCAGTTGGCTCTGTTGAGCCTCGCGGCTCTTCTTTCATGACACTTCTCTTGAAACCAAATAACAGAAAAAGGAGAAGGGAAGATGAAGTGAACATAGTCAAATGGACTGCAGCAAGGGAGCATGGGGAAACCCAGTACATTTTTATTCACTGCTTTAAATTGACAGGTAATTTGGTAGTCACCGGTAAATAAAGCATTATTTATTAATTTTCCAGTGCCAGGTAAAAATTTATATGACTTCCACCCCCACTTAATAAAGTAGGTCATATTCTCCCTTGGTGTCTGTTTGGTGTTGTTTCTGATTTATTAGACCCAACAAATTTATGGCATTAACTAAGGAATTGATCGGCTTGGCATTACTTTAGTCGTTCCCTGCTTTCCAGTTATTCGCTATCATTTTGTAGCCATGGGATCTAACGCTGGCCAAGCAAAATGCCTCTCAACCCAGTCAGTTTAATTCCTGGGCTGAATCCAGTCTCACACATAGATATAAACAACCTCACTAAATTCTCCTCTGGGGGAAATGCCTTTTTGGTGTGATCCAGAAGAGATCTAAATAGCAAAATTGTGTTATGAGTAAGGTTTGTTATTATCCAATGAGTTTGGCAAGATTTCCCCTTTAAATACTCCATGAGGGTATCTGTGAGTGTGAAGTAGAATATTGTGCAAGATTCTGAAGTTTATTAGTCACACTTACTTACCTTATAAAACCAAAATTATCTCTCTTGATTCTTTTGAAGACAGCTACAGCTAACATGTCTATTCCTTTGGGTACTCTCAGACTTGGGTTATATTTTCACAACTCTTTGGAACAGTTTAGACCCTGGCTACCACACTGATATACTGCAGACAACAAATTATTCAGAGCACATTATTATGATTCCCCACAGAAGGGAGCTTTAGATTTGGAAAATTTCCAATGTTGTGTGAAATAGAAAACCTTGAAACAGTGGCATAACCATGTCTGCTTTTACTGGGAAGGCAACTACAAGGGGTCCTCAGATTATGACAATCTCACGTTCATAAAAACTTAAAAATATTAAGACAAAAGTGTTTTGTATTACACCATTAGCGTCATACTTACAAACTACATGGGTGAACTAGTTTGGTTGCGTGTGGCAGAAGAATACACAGTAATGTGGCATGTTTGTGTTTTTATGTTCTAGATTATGATTTTACAACTGTGTTAGAATAGGTAAATAACTTAAGCTAGGGTGTGTTTCAACTTACACCAAAATTCGGGTTACATTACTGTCATAGGAACAGAATGATGTTTTAACCCAAAGACCCCCTGTATTTAGAATGGAGAGTTGGATGGCAGGTACAGATGAGTTTTTGACTGGGAAAGCTGATTCTTAGGAGAGAAAAGGATGGTAAAAACAGGGACCTAACCTGCATCTGGATTTAAAAATTCCAGTTTCCTTTTTCTTCTAGGATTCAGATTGCTAGTTAATATGTGTGTCAAGAACGTCTTATAAAGATTAGAAATCGTAAGGTAACATACCCAATTTCATTCTTTATGTCATTGTAGCATTTCTTCTTTTTTTAAAAAATATTTTTTATTTATTCATTTTAGAGAGAAGAGAGAGAGAGAGAGAGAAGGAGCAGGAAGCAACAACTCCCACATGTGCCTTAGATAGGCAAGCCCAGGGTTTTGAACTGGCAACCTCAGTGTTTCCAGGTCGACAATTTATCCACTGCACCACCACAGGTCAGGCTCTTCTTGTTTTAAAGTTGAATTTGTTAGTATAGGCGAGGGATCAGCAAACCATTTCTGTAAAGGGGCAGGGAGTAAATATTTTAGGCCTTTTAGGCCATATGATTTCTGCTGCAGCTACTCTGCTTTACTGTAGTAGATGGAAACCAGCCAGAGACAATAGGTAAACTTTGGATATGCTTTTGTTGCCCAAATTTTTATTTCCAAAAATTAGAGTGGCTAAATGAGCCTGCAAGCTGCAGCTTACACCCCTGGTTTAAAGTTATCCCTATCTGAGGCAAAAACACCAGAGATCAATTCTCTTAGGTTCTTCTTTTTCTTCTTCTTCTTTTTTTTTTTTTTTAATGAGAGGAGGGGAGATAGTGAGACAGACTCCCACATGTGCCCTGACTGGGATCTACCATGCAATCCCTTTCTGGGGCTGATGCTTAATTAACTGAGCTATTTTTAGCACCAGAGGCTGGCATGCTCAGACCAACCAAGCTATCCTCAGAGCACAGGGCTGAAGCTTGAACCAATCGAGCCACCTGGTATGGGAGTGGAAGAGGGAGAGAAGGGGAAGAGAAATGGGGATTGAAGCAAATGATTGCTTCTCTGTGTGCCCTGACCAGGGATCAAAACTGGGACATCTGTATGCCGGGCCAATGCTCTATCCATTGATCCAACGGGCTAGCCATTCAGTATTTATATTTATTTATTAGCATGCATGGGGGGCGCGAGACAGAGACAGAAAGAAAAAGAGATGAGAAGCATCAATTCTTTATTGTGGCACCTTAGTTGTTCATTGATTGCTTTCTTATAAGTGCCTTGAACAGAGGGCTCCAGTAGAGGAAGTGACCGCTTGCTTAAGCCAGTGACCTTGGTCTCAAGCCATCAACCTTGAGGTTCAACCCAGTGACCTTTGGGCTCAAGTCAGTGACCATGGGGTCAGGTCTATGATTCCACATGCAGACCGGCAACCCTGTGCTCAAGCTGGTGAGCCTTAATTCAAGCCTGCGACCTTGGGGTTTTGAACCTGGGTCCTCAGCATCCCAGGCCAATGCTCTATCTACTGTGCCACCACCTGGTCAGGCTAAAGCTTTTAATTATATATTTTATTTTTCAATTTACTGCTCTTGATATAGTAAAACCAAATTTAAGATGGCTTTATTTTCATTTTTCTTCTAGTTATATAGGTTATAAATGGCAGTAAGTAGTCAATAAGAAAAGATGAATTGTTGTATGAATTTACTTTTCAGAGAAATTTTTCATAACATTTTCATTTGTATTTATATTATCAGTCAAGATTTTTCATTTACTCTAAATGTTCCCATTATTATTGCTATCAGCCCTATTCCCTCAATATAAATTTATAGGCTGAAAAATATGACTTAAGATATAGTTCACAAAGTTAACACTGCTATTTGTCACTGAGGTGTCTCTGAAGAGGTCCAGTAAATGTCATCCTCATCCTCACTCAGGTCCTGAACCAGTTGGGAAATAAGACAACAGGGTAAAGCACATGGGGTCTAAGTAGTACCAATCATTAAGCTGATATTGGAAAATGAGACTTATTTCCAAGTACAAATGGATTTTCCTAATCCAGAACACCAGAATTAAACCAATTTACTCTCTCAACCATGGCAGTGCTGCAGGTGGAAAATGGAATTACACTAATAAAGGTACAGAGGAGGCTGTCCTGGGGACCATGTCCATGCTCCAGAATAATGGGAAAGAAAAGAGTTGAACTACTTATCCTATATATACTTCCAAACTCAGCACCCAGCTGTCTGTCCCAGGGAAAGGGTG
This sequence comes from Saccopteryx bilineata, assembly GCF_036850765.1. Lineage (NCBI taxonomy): Eukaryota > Metazoa > Chordata > Mammalia > Chiroptera > Emballonuridae > Saccopteryx > Saccopteryx bilineata. The sequence goes on from NC_089490.1 coordinate 54,173,306, forward strand.
CCTGAAGGTGGAAGGCAGCCAGGACTGTTTGCTAATAGTTCTCCCTGCACTGGTCAGAAATGTCAGGAGAAGAAGATTCACTACTCCAGCTCTGTGCCATAGCATTTCAAGTTTAAAATTTTAAAATTGGACCAGTTGAAAAAAACACACCAACCAATAATCATATTTCTGTTAAGCCACAGAAAACATGAGAAACTACTTGGAAAAGTTAAAGAGGTAAAGAAAATTCAAAGTGTAATTAATTGTTTTGTAACACAGTAAAGTCAAACTACATATAAGCTAAAAAAGATTTACTTTTTTTGTTTTTTATGATAACTATACATCTGATCACAGGGCAAGCCTGGAATATTTAATACATAGGAAATCTCATTCTTGCCTGACTGAGTGGTGGCACAGTGGATAGAGCATCCACCTGGGACACTGAGGACCCGGGTTCAAAACCCCAAAGTTGCTGGCTTGAGTTCGAGCTCATCTGGCTTGAGTGTAGGATCACAGACATGACCCCATCGTCGCTGGCTTGAACCCAAAGGTTTCTAGCTTGAAGCACAGGTCACTAGCTTAGGCCCAAGGCAGCTGGCTTGAGCAAGGGGTCACTGGCTCAGCTGGAGCCCCGGTCTAGGCACAGATGAGAAACAATCAATGAACAACTAAGGTTCCTCAACTATGAATTGATACTTTTCACCTCTTTCCTTTTCTGTGTGTCTGTCTCTCTCACCTTAAAAAAAAGAAAAGAAAAAAGAAAATCTCATTCTTAAGTAGCCCCTTCTTTTATACAGCACAATTATTTTCAATGATAAATCATGACATGAAATAAATAATAACAATGGGGAAAAATTAAGGCAGACTTGAAATTTTTATTTGTATTAATGTATCTATCACACAAATATACATGTAGCTTTTATATATAAGTATATATAAAATCATTACATCAAAAAATTAAGAATTAAATGGTATAATGAAAAGAAAAAAGTATTAAATTAGCACTTTTAATTAAATTAATCTTTGACAAAATAGGGGAAAACCTTATACCTACATATTGATCTGTCACAGTAATAAATAATATTGTGTTTACCAGTGATTTTACAAATATGGATTTTCTTTAAATATGTTCAATAGACAGTAAAACCAGGTACTTGTCAATCTATTTTCACATACAACTAATTTAAAAAACAAACACTTTCTAATAATGTGAATTTTGAAAAATTTCTGTGAAGCAGCAGGTATACAAATAGGTAAGAAACATTTTAAAAAATAAGTTAGGTAGAAATTAGTGAAAAACTCATTTCACACTAAATTTCAGAATTTGCAGTATCATTGAATGCCTTATTTCATCAAAATTGATTCTAGCAGTTTGTAATATGCCTTTGCATTTAAAAATAATACTAAAATGTCTTTTAAAAAATTTATCAGAAATCTAGATTTGCCTGACCTTGGTGGTGCAGTAGAAAAAGTGTTGACCTGGAACACTGAGGTCACTGGCTCAAAACCCTGGGCTTGCCAGGTCAAGGCACATATGGGAGTTGATACTTCCTGCTTCTCCCCCTTCTCTCTCTCTCTCTCTCTTTCTCTCTCTCTCCTCTCTAAAATAAATAAAGTCTTAAGAAAATCTAGATTATATTCTGCAAAAACTTTCTATTTTTTTCTTCCTCCTGCAAAATATTAAATAATTGCAAATACTGACATTATTTGATCTACTTCTTTAGAGAAAGTATTTGTTTTGGTGAAAACAATGATTCCATTCAACTTTGTCTTTTTTATTTCTTCTGGCAATATAAGAACATTTTTTGTCATTTCTTCTGGCATTCTTAATATTTGTGATTTTTATGATATAAATATTAATTTAATTACATTTTATTGTTGCATGACTAATATTCTTCATAGTATTTGTTCACCACTGATCATCAGGGAATAATTTTAGAGTTTTTATTTAAGTCTTCAAAGCTAATTGTGTTTTGCAAACATTTTGTGGTCAGGAGAATGTCAGAATTTTATTTTTTTAGTAATTACAAAGTGTATTACCATTGTTTATTTCAAATGTTTAAATTTAAGAATACTGGCCTTGGCCAATTGGCTCAGTGTTAGAACATCAGTGTGATATGTGAATGTTCTGGGTTTGATTCCTGGTCAGGGCACACAGAAGAAATAGCCGTTTGCTTCTCCAACCCTTCTTCTCTCCCTTCTCTCTCTCTCTCTTCTCCTCCTGCAGCCTTGGCTTGATTGGTTTGAGTGTGTTGTCCCCAGGTGCTGCTGAGGATGGCTCCATGGAGCCTCTGCCTTAGGTGCTAAAAATAGCTCGGTTGTGGGCATGGCCCTAGATCAGTGGTAGTCAACCTGGTCCTTACCGCCCTCTAGTGGGCATTCCAGCTTTCATGATGGGCAATAGTGGAGCAACCAAAGTATAAATAAAAAAAATAGATTTAACTATAGTAAGTTGTTTTATAAAGATTTATCCTGCCAAACTTAGCGAAAATCTGACATAAAGTACTTGGAAAGTAATTATTATTATATGCTTTAACTTGCTGTAACTCTGCTTTATAAATTTTATAAAGTAAAGTTACTTCCCTACTTTATAAATCATTATGACTGTAGAACTGGTAGGAGGTTAGAAAATTTTGCTACTAACAGAGATACAAAAGTGGGTGGTAGGTATATAAAGGTTGACTACCCCTACTTTAGATGGACAAGAGCATCAGCTCTTGACTGGGGGTTGCCAGGTGGATCCCAGTTGGGGCACATGCAGGAGTCTGTTTCTCTTGCTCCTTTCCTTTCACTTGGAAAAGAAGAAAAAAAAAAGAAAAATAAATAAATACTGGACTATTTGCCTTACAATTGAAATACAGTTCAGAAAATTTAACAATTAAAAAACATAAGGATAACTATATTTTAGTTATATATCTCAGACATTAATGTGTTCTTTACACATTAATTTGTAGCTATGTAATCTAACACGATTGAAATATTAAGTCAAGCCATTTTATAATTAAAAATAGAAAATATAATTCTATAAAATTTACTTAAAAATAATTTATAAGCTAACTATAGACAAAGATACCCCATTTGATTTTAAATTCCTGGAATATAATAAGTTGTTTTAAATCATTTTAATATTATCCAGTATACTAGATAGATAGATAATAAAAATACTGCTGTTTTTAAATCACAAAACATTGAAATGCATTACAGTTTTCTTTTAAGTGTAACCAAGAAAACTGTTCCTTTGAATTTCTTATCGCTATGGCTTAAATTCATGGCAAGATTTCTGGATAGTGACAAATCCAAGGCAGAGATCTTGATACATGAAAGGAAAAGTTCAAATTGGAACTGTAGAAGCCTATCAGTTGAAATGCATTCAACAGATATTTATAAACTGTTTCCACTGTGGTGGTGCTAGGATTATAAAGAAAAAAAAAAGGACTTTCCAGATGAGTAAATGGGTTTAGAGAAAGAGTAAATTTGTTCCATTGTTAGTCAATAACTTCATAGTGTATGTTCCCACCCTTCTTTTGGACAAAAACAACAGTTTTCAACAATCTTTACTGTCAGAATTCCCTTAAATCTTAGAAGAGACAATTAAATTCTTACTTTACAAGCAGCAGACAGAACTTACATTAGAACTTGCAGTGTATGCTTTACTGCAATATGCTAAGATTCATGTATAGTGCTTGTAGTGAGTTATTAAAGAAAAGAGAAGGCTTTTCAATGTACAGACAAATATTGAGAAAAATGTCATGTCACAATCTGCTATAAAATATAAAATGATCTTCTGGTGTCATTATCAGAGATGAATGGATCATTCCAGAGCAGCTTTCTCCGGGGTTTGATCAGGCAAGTAAGGATTTTGGGTTCTGATTTAGGTGGAAAACATGCTCTCTCCTTCATGACACCATCTCATATTCACCGCATCAATGCCTAATTAACCTTTTCCTCATTAGTGCTTTCATATCTCTTTTTATATCTCTTTCATCACATAAATAATCCCATAATAACATAGAATTTTAATTACCTGTGACTATGCTTGTCTCTCCCACTTGCTAAATTTTTCTCAGCCCCACACATTGTTTAACAACTATTCTGAGCCAAAAATTATTGAGGTAATTTTACTGTCAATGCAAGGAGTGATGTCAATAAGATGGCAGAATAAGAAGTCGAAGCCCTCATTCTTCCACAGAAATACCAATTTAGTAATTATATATAGACCAAAATACCTTTTTATGAGAGGTCCAGATTCCAGTTAAGAAGTTGTAGTACCCTAGATGAGCAAAAAATTGAACCAGCTGCATTGATATTGGTAAGGAAGAATTTCACTTTACTCACAACAGCACTCCCTGACACTAGCATAGCTCAATACTAAGGGAGATCACCTTTGCCCATGACTTCCTTTGGGGACATAGATGGGCCAGAGAGAGAGAGAGTAGAGCAAGTGTCCAACAAGTCCTGTCTTTCAGCATGTTGCCTAAAGGGCTAGTTTCTGTCTTGTCACATACAGAGTGCCAAGTAAGGGTACATAGTTTAGACAGCTAGAAACAAAGGAAAAGGGGTGGACAGATGGCTGTGGCTGACATTGATCTCTGAGATTTTGAGAAAGTACAGAACTGAGCTTTCTCCCCCAGAAAGAGGAGTGGACATTGCTCCAACATCCTAAACCTTTCAGTGCTTTAGGGAGAGGGGGTTATATCAATTTCTGTCTCACTGCATATGGAATTTGAGAGGAACCAGGATAGTTTGAGCCCCAGGGTAAGATAGTAACAGAAGAGAAGGCACTGCTCTATGAGACTGGGAAAAGGGGAAGATCTTGAGACTTTCTCTCCCAGGGAGAAAGGAGAAGAATGGAGCATTCCTTTAGTGCTCCCAGCTGTTCATTGTCTAATGGGAAAGCTGGTTTCTTTATTGCTTCACATAAAACACTAATGAAACTAGCATACTTATACACCAGAAGGAGCAAGAGAATATGGGCTCCTTTAAAAAAAAAAAAAAGACTGTTGCCTGAGACTACTAAGAACAAAGGTCCACACACTCTAGGTGGGCTGATGGGTGAAAGTCATTCCTCACTGAAGCCGGTCTATAGAGTTTGAGAAGTAGCTGTTTCTTCTAATGTATAAACTTAACACAAAGCTGCAAGGAACACAATTAGAAGAAGCATGACACAATCAAAAGGATAAATAAATTTCTACTAACCAATTCTAAAGAAATGAAGAACTATGAGTTGCTTGATATTTTAAAAGAATTTTAAAAAGCTGAATGAGTAACAAGAAAAGAGAGACAACAAAATAAAATCAGGAAAATCAAGGAATTCTTTAAGTTAAAACTTAAGAATAATGAACAGCAACATAAAAGCTTATGAAAGTATTCACCAGTAAAGGTAAATATACAGAATACTGTATTATTATAATGGTGATATATAAATCACTTTTAACTCTAGTATACAATAAAAGATTAAACTATTAAAAATAATAACTACCAAAATTTGTTGATGAATATCTAATATGAAAAAGTGTAAAGCATGACATCAGTAATATAAAGTGTGTTTTGAATGTTTGAAGAATATAGTTTTTATATGTGACTGTAGTTAAGTTGCTATCAGCTAAAAAATACTGTTATAACTATTAGATGTCTCATGTAAGTTTCATGGTAACCACAAAGAAAATACCTATAATAGATATACAGAAGAAAAAAGAGAAAAATATTAAATAATATTACTACAGCCCTTCCACCTCAAGAAATCAGAAAGGTAGAAGGCAAAAAAGGAAAAGATGGGGTTATCGAAAGACTATAGGAACTAATGGGAAAAAACTTCCAGTGGCTAAAAGTAGAAAGTTCTTGCAACAAAATAAATAAATATAGTATTGGATTATAACCCATAATTATTAGAATGAAATAAATATAAATTTATATTAATTTAAATAAGTAAATAAATAGATAAATAGGGCTGAAGAAACTATTCCCTACATAAGAGTTTTAATTAATAATATAGAAGTATTGAGGGATACATAAAATTACCATTAGGCAGACATCACACTAACTGTTGCAAGGAAGATCTGGTTAGTGCTAAAAATACAGTAAGCAAAAACTTGAGGAAAGCAGAAAGTATCAATATCATCTCAAGTTATCTCCCTCCCCAAATATTTATTCTATACAAAGGTAACTATACTGTGGAGCAACACCCCCTTAACCAAGTGACAGAGGTCAACATCATCAGTAATAAATGTAGTACACTGAGAAGAATACAATATTTGTGTGGCTTACTCAACTTCATTATGAGAAAACATTGGATCAATCTAATTTGAAACACATTCTCCAAACCAACTAACCAGTACTTAACAAGACTGTCAAGGTCATGAAAAACAAGGAACCAGTGAGGAGCTGTCACAGATTGGTAAAGACTAGGAGACACAACTGCTAAACACAATATGAGATTCTAATAAAAAGGACGAGGAAAAAAACTGGTGAAATTCAAATAAAGTCTTTAGTTTAGTTAATAGTCTTTTCACAAATGATTGTCATCTTGGCTTGGTAATTATGCTATGTTTTCCTAAGTTAACATGAGAGAAAACTGAATTAATAGTATATATGAACTTCTACTATTTTGCAGCTTTCTGAAGGTCCAGATTATCTCAAATATAAAACGTCTTAAAAAAGCAAATAAGGCCCTGGCCGGTTGGCTCAGCGGTAGAGCGTCAGCCTGGCGTGCGGGGGACCCGGGTTTGATTCCCGGCCAGGGCACATAGGAGAAGCGCCCATTTGCTTCTCCACCCCCACCCCCTCCTTCCTCTCTGTCTCTCTCTTGCCCTCCCGCAGCCAAGGATCCATTGGAGCAAAGATGGCCCGGGTGCTGGGGATGGCTCCTTGGCCTCTGCCCCAGGCGCTAGAGTGGCTCTGGTCGCGGCAGAGCGACGCCCCGGAGGGGCAGAGCATCGCCCCTGGTGGGCGTGCCGGGTGGATCCCGGTCGGGCGCATGCGGGAGTCTGTCTGACTGTCTCTCCCCGTTTCCAGCTTCAGAAAAAAAAAAAAAAAAAAAAAAAAAAAAAGCAAATAAGGGCTAGAACTAGTAAAAAATAAATGAAGATTACTTGGGTGAATATAGGCTTAATGTTATATAAGCTATTGAGTATACAAAGCAGTTATAAGGAAATAGTAAAATTTAAATCAGTACAAACAGGACTATGTACTTAAGAACAAAGGGGATTGATAATACCAACTTCAAAGTTTGTAATTTCTGGGAAGCAAGGGAGGAGAATAGAATTGGATAGTATTTACAGTATGTCCATAAAGTCATGGTGCACTTTTGACCAGTCACAGAAAAGCAACAAAAGACAATAGAAATGTGAAATCTGCACCAAATAAAAAGAAAACTATCCCAGTTTCATACCTATTCAGTGCAGTTCGATGTGGGCTCACACACAGATTTTTTAGGGCTCCTTAGGTAGCTATCCCGTATAGCCTCTACAGACTCGTCACTGACTGATGGCCTACCAGAACGGGGTTTCTCCACCAAACTGCTGGTTTCCTTCAACTGCTTATCTCACTGAGTAATGTTATTCCTATGTGGTGGCTCTTTGTTATAAATGTGCTGATATTCACGTTGCACGTTGGTCACGGATTCGAATTTAACAAGCCACAGAACACACTGAACTTTCTTCTGTACCGTCCACATCTCGACTGGCATGGCCGTGGACTGCTCCGCTGTATACACGGTGTTATGTCATCATCTGCGCATGTGCACAGGCTGCCACATCATCCTGCAGAAACTGGGAGGGTTTTCCTTTTATTTGGTGCAGATTTCACATTTCTATCGTCTTTTGTTGCTTTCCTGTGACCGGTCAAAAGTGCACCATGACTTTATGTTATGGACACACTGTATTTGGGCTTTAACTGTATCTGTAATGTTTTATTTCTTTAAAAAACAGTAAGGTAAATTTGGCAAAGGTTAGGATTTTCTGAATCTGGGTGATAAACATGTGTTAGTATCCTATAAGATTGAATTATCCTGACTAAAGATATTAAAAGAAAATGTAATGGATTAAATAAAGTACTTTTTAAAATTGAATTTCTTGGGGTAACACTGACTAACAAAACTATACAGGTTTCAGGTGCACAATTAAAAAAGGGTTCTTTAAATAAAGAATGGAAAACCTGGCTGGGACATAGATGATCATGAAAAGCATTTTCAAAGTTCTAGCTTTTAATTTTAGTGTTTTGCAATTAAAATATTAGGTTAGTAATTTGATCTGATTTTCACTTTTTATTTGGATTTTATACCCAAAAGACATCCTTTTATTATTTTTTTCTTTTATTATTTTAAATGTTTATGTCTACATCAAGCATACAATTCTTTGACTCCATAGCCAGTTACTTTGAGTGGAAGTCAAATATAATTTATTATCCTATAGGTTGAACTTGGTAGATACAATGTTTTGATTGGCTGGCTCTATGGTGTTTTTTATAAAATTGCTACAACATTAACAATTGGGATATTTCACTTAGAAATCCATATTTATGGTTTCTTGTTTAAAACAAACAAACAAACAAAACAACATACAACAAAAAACTGGAACATCAGTCCTACATTCCGATTGAGTTAAATGAACAATGTTTGCCCTATTTGATTTGAACTTGCATGATTGATCCAGTTACCAAAGTCCCCACCATTCATACCAAATATATATTTATACCTACATTTATCATTTCATGCCTTGAATTTACCTTCCTTGACCTTGGGGACTAGGAGTTTAAGATTTTTTGCCTTTAAATGTGAAACACTGACTGTTGTTCTTTTATAAAAACCTGAACATGTGTGTATGTGTGTGTTGGGCCATGGGTTAGAACAATGTAAATTAGAGTGAATAACCTGAACATATGGCTTATTTTGGTATGACAATATTGCAAAACCAATTAAGCCAATAATCTATAAAGCCACTTAAACAAGATCTGCTATAATTCTTCCTAGTGAATGTAAAAATATATTCTTATCAACATTAATATTTGTTTAAATACTATATTATTTACATTCATATGGCTCACCATTTTCCCTAGTCTTTATCTCCTTTTCCCCCTACTTTTTTTCTTCTGTTTATACATTAGAGATAATATGATACCTAGATAACTTGAACTCTAATGGACATCGTGGTCTGTGGCCTATTAATTAAATATTGTAAAAATTTAATGAGCAAATTCTACTAAGACAATGTGTTCTTCATAACTTAAGTTTAAATTATGACTTTATTACTTTTTTTTTTATTTATAGTTGTGTTTAGTACTGGCAAGCATATGTTACAGTCATAAAATTTTGCTCACTACTATGCAGAACTTCAAGCGTTCTTGTTCTTGGCAATCCTCCAAAAACATCAGAGCTTGGTTTTCCTTCCTTTCTCCCTCACTCTGTCTCTCTGTCCCTCGCCCTCTCTCCCCCTTTCTCCTCCTCCTTATCTGCCTTTCTTTCTCCTAAAAAGCTCCAAAGCTATGGCCATGTGAACATAATACAGCACTGAATGACAGTTATAAGAACTAGGGTTAATGTGTCAGTAACCTTTAATGAACTTCTAATGACATGAGAGCCCTTTGGCAAAGTTGCAGGGCTGGTTTCCTGAGCATAATTTATAATTTCAGGGTAGGCAGTTGAGAAGACATCACTAAGGATAGATAGGGTTCTAGGCATTCTTTCTCCATTTCTGATCTTTGAGAAATCTAAGTGCATCTTCCACCCTCTTCTAAGTCTATCTGTTGGTTATCCAACTTCTGCTATAAAGAGCACTGCTCTCCCGCATTCTTGATCTTGTTTCTTGATTTTTGCAAGAGTTTCATAAATTCTGATCTCCAGATTTAGGCTGCAGTTCAGTAACTTAGTCCTAGTTGCATTCCTAGTTGCATACTTTAATGATGACTTTTTACTGTAAACTACATATTCCTAATGGGATTTCTGTTTTGATATTCATGAAAAAATGTATTGTTACATATAACACAATTCAGTGAATGTTACCAGACTTTTGATTCTTTAAGTATTATGAGTAGTAAAACAATTAGTACCACTAATTCTTCTTCTAGCATTGCATTTACGATATCACTTGCATTAATACCAGCAGTGATTATAGCTTGTATTGCTTCAGGTCCTCACCAGCATTTGGTATTGTCACTGTTTGGATTTTAAGCAATTCTCATAGGTGTGTCTGGTATCCTATTTATTTATTTATAACTTGATTTATAACTTGATTTATTATTGACAGAAAGAGAAAGTGAGAGAGAAATATCGATTTGTTGTTCCAATTATTTATGCATTCATTGATTGACACTTGTATGAACCCTGACTGGAGCTTGAACCCACAACCTTGGCACATAGCAATGATACTCTGAACAACTGAGCTACCTGGCCGGGGCCTGGTATCATATTGTTTTAATTTACAATTCTCTAATGATATATGATGTTGAGAATTTTCTCATATTTATGTTTGCACTGTGTATATCCTCTTTGGTAAGTGAGTTTAGCTTTTTTGTCCATTTTTAATTGGTCTCTTATTTTTTTATTCCAGTGGTTTAAGTTTTTTGTATATTTTGCATGCCAGTCTTCATTAGATATTTTTACAAAGATTTTCTCTCAATCTATGCTTTGCCTGTTCATTCTCTAAACAGTGTCCTTTATAGAGAAGAGGTTTTTAATTTTAATGGGGTAAAACTTACCAAGTTTCTTTTCTTTTGTAGATCACACTTTTGGCTTTATTTACTTTAAAATATTTTTTAAGTTAAAATTTTAACTTATTGTGTTAACGTGGATCCAAATGTTCCACTCAATATAACACCCTTACCGCCCACCCTTGTGCCTCCTTTACACTTTCTTTGTCCCCCTCCAATTCCCTCCCGCAATCTGCCCTCAGGGATTTGCCGTCCTGTGATCTGTATCTCTGTTATGTATATATAATTTCTCACTAATCCCTTCACCTTCTCTGATCCCATCCCCTCATCCCCCTTTCCTCTGAAAGCTGTCTCTCTGGTCCCTGTGACCCTTCCTCTGCCTCTATTTCATTCCTCAGTTCACTTTGTTCATTAGATTCCACATATAAATGAGATCATATGATATTTGTCTTTCTCTGCCTGGCTTATTTCACACAGCGTAATAATCTCCAGGTCTATCCATGCCATCGTAAAAGTTAGGATTTTATTTTTTTTCACAGCTGTTTAGTACTCCATTGTGTATATGTACCACAGCTTTTTTATCTACTGGTCTACGGATGGACACCTGGGCTATTTCCAGATCTTGGTTATTATTAACAATGCCACAATAAACATAGGGTGCATATCTTCTTTTGAAAGAGTCTTTGGGATACTTAGGATATATTCCTAAAAGTGGGATAGCTGGATCAAAAGGCAGTTCTAGTTTTAATTTTTTGGGGAAATGCCATACTGTTTTCCACAGTGGTTGCAAAAGTCTACATTCCCACCAGCAGTGCAGCAGGATTCCCCTCTTGACAGCACTTGTATGTTGATTTGCTAACATGTGCATTCTGTGAAGTGACATCTCATTGTGGTTTTAATTTGCATTTCTCTGATGATTAGTGACTTTGAACATTTTTCATATGCCTATTGGCCCCATTTATATGTCCTCTTTGGAGAAGTGTCTATTCAGTTCTGTTCTCCACTTCTAAAAATTGGATTGCTTACCTTTCTGGTGTTGAGTTTTAAAAGTTCTTTATAAATTTTGGTTATTAACCCCTTATCAGGCATATTGACAAATATGTTCTCCCATTGTAAGGTTGTCTTTTATTTTGTTAATGGTGTTTTGTGCTATGCAAAAACATTTTAGTTTGATATAGTCCCATTTGTTTATTTTGTCCTTTATTTCACAACCCTAAGGAGATATATCAGCAAAGATATTGCCATGAGAGATATTGGAGAGTTTACTGCCTATGTGTTCTTCCAAGATGTTTATGGTTTTGTAATTTACATTTAAGCCTTTTATCCATTTTGAGTTTGTTTTTGTGAACGGTGTAACTTGGCGGTCTAGTTTAACTATTTTGCATGTACCTGTCCAATTTTCCTAACACTATTTATTAAATAAACTGTTTTTAGGCTATTGTGTACTCTTACCTCCTTTGTCAAATATCAATTGATCATAAAGGTACAGGTTTATTTCTGGGTTCTCTGTTCTGTTCCATTGATCTCTATGCCTGCTCTTATGCCAGTACCAAGCTGTTTTGATTACAATGGCCTTGTAGTATAACTTGATATCAGAAATGTGATACCTCCTACTTTATTCTTTATTTTCCAGACTGCTAGTCTATTGGGGTTTTTTTGTTCCATATAAATTTTAAAATATTTGTTCTATATTTTTTAAGTATGCCATTGATATTTTAATAAGAATTGTATTGACTCTATAGAGTGCTTAGGTAGTGTAGACATTTTAATGAGGTTTATTCTTTCTATCCATGAACAGAATATATAATTTTATTTGTTTGTATCTTCTTTGATTTTTTTTTAATGTCTTATAGTTTTCCAAGTACAAATCTTTTACCTCTTTGGTTAAATTTACTCCTAGGTACTTTCTTTTGTTACAATAGTGAAGGGGATTGTTTCTTTAATTTTTCTTTCTGACTGATTATTGTTGGTGTATAGAAATGCCACAGATTTCTGAATATTAATTTTATGTACTGCCACCTTGCCAAATTCATTTATCAGGTCTAGTAGTTTTTTCACTGAACTTCAGTGTTTTCTATGTACAGTTTCAGGTCATCAGCAAAAAACAATAACTTTACCTCTTCTTTTCCAATGTGGATGTCTTTTATTTATTATTTTTGTCTGATTGTTGTGGCTGAGACTTCCCAAACTATATTTAATAAGAGTGGCAAAAGGGGACATCCCTGCTTTTTTCCTGATCTTAAGGAGATTTCTTTTCATTTTTGCCCACTTAGTATGGTGTTGGCTGTTGGTTGGTCATATATGGCTTTTATTATGTTGAGATATGTTCCTTGTATTCCCACTCTGCTCAGAGTTTTGATCATAAATGGGTATTAGATTATATCAAATGCTTTTTCTACATCTATTGATATAATCATGTGATTTTTATCCTTCATTTTGTTTATGTGATGAATCACATTTATTTATTTGAGAATATTGTATCAGCCTTGCCTCCCTGGCATAAATCTCACTTGATCATAATATATAATTTCTTTAATGTATTGTTGGATCCAGTTTGCTAATACCTTGTTGAAAATTTTAGCATCTATATTCATCAGGGATATTGGCCTATAGTTTTTTTTGTTTGTTTGTTTGTAGCATCTTTACCTAGTTTTGGAGTGAGAACAATTCTTGCCTCATAAAAAGAGCTTGGAAGTCTTCCTTCCTCTTAAATTTTTTGGAATAGTTTGAGAAGGTTAGGTCTTAGTTTTTCTTTAAATGTTTGGTAAAATTGGCCTGTGAAGCCATTCAGTCCAGGACTTTTGTTTGCTGGTAGTTTTTGATAACTGTTTCAATTTCATTTGTTGGAATCGGTCTGTTTAGGTTTTCTGATTCTTCCAGATTGAGTTTCAGAACATTGTATATTTCTAGGAGCTTATCCATTTTGCCTGGGTTTTTTAATTTTGGGGCATATGGATCTTCATAGTACTTTTGGACAATCATTGGTATTTCTGCTGTGTAAGTTGTTACTTCTCCACTTTTTTTTCTAATTTTATTTATTTGTGTCCTCTTTCTTTTTTCTTGATGAGTCTGGTTAAAGGTTTGTCAATCTTGTTTACCTTTTCAAAGAACCAGCTCTCAATTTCATTGATCTTTTGTATTGTTTTTCTAGAATCTATGTCATTTATTTCCACTCTGATTTTTATTATTTCCTTTCTTCTACTTCTTCTGGGATTTATTTATTGTTCTTTTTCTAATTCTTTTAGGTACAGGGATAAGTTGTTATTTCAGCTTTTTTTTTTTTTTTTTTTTGCTTCTTTAGGTATGCCTGTAATGCAATGAACTTCCCTCACAGGACTGCTTTTGCTGTGTCCCATAGATTTTGAATGGCTTGTTGCATGATTGTTTTCACTTGTTTCAAGGAGATTTTTTATTTCTTCCTTGATCTCATTGTTAACCCATTCATTATTTAATAATATGCTATTTAGATTCCAAGTGTTTGAATCCTTTTCAATTTTCCTATTATAGTTGATTGCTAGTTTTATGGCATTGTGATCAGAGAAGATACTTGATATGATTTCAATATTCTTAAATTTATTGAGACTTGTTTTGTGTTCTAACATGTGGTCTACCCTAGAAAATGTACCATGAGCACTTGAAAAGGATGTATATTCTGCTGCTTTGGACTGAAAGGTTCTGAAGATATCTATTAAATCCAGTTGACCTAGTGTGTCATTTAAGGCTGCTGTTTCTTTGTCAATTTTCTGTCTGAATTATATATCTATTGATGTTAGTGGGGTATTAAAATTCCCTACTATTATAGTACTGCTGTTGATCTCATCCTTTATGCCAATCAAAATCTGCTTTGCATATTTAGGTGCTCCTATATTGGCTGCATAAATATTTACAATGGTTAATGTCTTCCTGTTGGCTGGTTCCCTTTATCATGATATAATGAACTTCTTTGTCCCTTATATAGCCTTTATTTTAAAGGCTATTTTGTCAGATATTAGTATTGCTACCCCAGCTTTTATTTTCATTTTTATTTGCAGGAAATCCTTTTTTTCCATCCCTCATTTTTAGTCTATACATATCTTTTTTTTTTGAGGTGTGTCTCTTGTAGACAGCATATGTACGGGACCTGTTTTCTTTTCTATGACGCTACCCTATGTTTTTTGATTGAAGCATTTAATCCATTTACATTAAACTTTGTTATTGGTATGTACTTGTTTATTGATATTTTTTTCTTGAAACCTACAATGCTTTCCCTAAATTTTTTTCTTTGCTCTTTTTATAGCAGGCCCCATAACATTTCTTGTGGTACTGGTTTGGTTGTAATTCATTCCTTGTGTCTTTTTTGTGTGGGAAGCTTTTTATTTCTTCTTCAATTTTAAATGATAATCTGTCTGAATAAAGCAGTCTTGGTTATAGGTTCTTGTTTTGCATTACTTTAAATATTTCCTGCCAATCACGTCTGCCCTCAAGTGTTTCTGTTGAGAAGTCATATGTCATCCTTATGGGGGTTCCTCTGTAGGTAATTAAATGCTTTTTCTCTGCAGCTTTTAGTTATTTCATTATTTCTTAACTTTGGCATTTTAATTATAATGTGTCTTGTTGTAGGCTTCCTTGGTTTTCTCTCTAATGTGACTCTGTGCTTCTTGAATTTGTGTGACTTTTTCCTTTATTAATTTAGGGAAATTTTCAGCTATGATCTTCAAACAGGTTCTTTATCCCTTGTTCATTCTTTTCTCCTTCAGGAACCCCTATAATGCGGATCTTGTTTCTCTTTATGTTGTTCTAAAGGTCTGTTAGAGGTTCCTTATTCTTTTTTAGCCTCTTTTTCTTTTTGTTGCTCTGATTCTGTGCTTTTGTTTATCTTGTCCTCTAAATTGTTGATTTGATCCTCTGCTTCATCCAGCCTGCTGCTGATTCCTTCTAGTGCAATCTTCATATCAGATATTGTATTTGTCATTTCTCACTTTTTAAAATAATTTCAATGTCTCTTTTTGATGCTTGTTATCTCTTTAAGTTCTCATTTTGACCATCCATGTTGCTCTAAGATCATTGAGCATCCTAAATATCATTATTTTAATCTCTGCATCTGTTACTTTAGTTACTTTTATTTCATTTAGTTCTTTTTCTGGGTATTTCTTTTGTTGACTCATTTGGGACATATATCTTTGTCTGCCAATTTTGTCTGTGTATGAGGTAGCACTGTCTGACTTTGAAATTTGTTGTGGGGTCTTTTTAACGAAGATGGGATCAGTGATACTGACCTTTAGTCCACTTGATTTTCTTGCTCTAGGAATGCTTCTAGAGGGTAGTGTTTACCCTCCTGTTGTATGTGACTCTTGAATGCAGCTGGTCCTTCCATGGGTGTGGTTATACCTTCAGGCTGGCTGGCTCTAAGGGTCAACCTTGAGCATGTGTATTAGACACTGTACAGTTTTTGTTTTTTGGGGGCATATTTATTCTCCACAGTTCTTGGTGCCTTCTTGACTCCTCTTTTGAACTTGCTGCTTGTGTAGCTAGTTGAGTCTAGCATTGGTGCTATCTGCTACCCACAACTAATTGTGGTTGTATTGGTTCTGGGTCTTCTTGTGTTGGCATAAGCTATTGTTTGTATCCTTCCATAGGCTACCTGTCTAGAGCTCCTGCTGTTTGTTGTTTTTGTCTGGGTTTTCTGTGCCTAGGTAGTATTGGAGGGCCAACCTGTGTATAAGAATCAGCTTCCTCCTCCTTAGAGATGGTAGCAGCTGCATAAAAGACCTAAGCATCATAAAATTTGCTTCCACTTTTCAGCTGCTTCACCTCCTCCTATAGCTGCATGGTCTTCCCGCAGAGTCTTCTGTAGAAAGATGGTAGTGTGGACTCAGACTGACCTCACCCAATCAACTTCTCTACAGGTTGCAAGTTTGGTGGGTTAGGGCAGCTGAAGTTGGGAATACAATGTTAGTGCATCCCCCTACTTCAGGGGTCTTTTGGTCAAGAGCTCAATATGGCTAAAGTGGCTCATACTTCAGAGCCCAATCCCTCAGCCACTGCTGTATAATCAAATTTTACTTCTTTCCAGAAGTGTGTGCAGAAGGTTCAGATTGAGTGGGGCTGATAGTCCTCTCTGCAGAAGTTCTTTCAGCTGGTGAGACCCTGTTCTCAGGGAGGAAGACTGAGAGTGTCCTACTCTGGGTCAGATTGTGTCCCTTGAGAAAGTGGCTAAGCCCCTCAACCAGACCCAACAATAGGCTCACAGGAACCCACACTTTAAATGTACATGCTCCAAGCCTCTCTCCCTCCCCAGTGGAACCTAGCCCAGTGGGGAAGGATATCCAGCTCCTGGGCTGGCTGACTATGAAGCTACACCCTGTCCAATGCACATGAGCCATTGTGCCAGTGTGTAATGCTGGTGGCCTAGGCCAGACAGGTTCACATTGGATTTGAGCAGATGGCAAAGAAACTGTGGAGCCAGAAAACATTGAGTCATTCCATTTAATAGAGTCTCACAATGGTGGACAAGCATACAGGCAGGGGAAAACCACTTCTTAGAAAAGCAAGTAGCAAAAATGGCCCCTCACAGTGGTGATCAGGCAATCTGCTATCCACAATTGCCCATCTCTCTTGAGCACAAGCACCCATATAACATACACACGTGGCACTGCTTCACATCACTCACCAATCAGGCAAAGTGCTTACAACTGGTACCAGTGAGCAAGCATAACAGAGCGCCCCGCACAGTGCTAATTCCACACAGAAAGTGGAACTTGCCTCAGGTTGGCCAAGTGTGAGGAACCCTTCCTTAGGACATGCCATTAGCAAGGGTTGTTAGGTCCTAAACTGATGCTTTCTGCAGTTGGGCACTGGATATGCTGGCCCTGGGCCTCCCTGGAGGGAACCTGGCTCAAACCAGTGAGGGACGCTGCCTGTGACTGGCCCTTAGCAACTTTCTTGGAGCTATAAGCAATCCAGAGTTTGTAGCTGCCTCTGCTGGGCTCAGGTGCACAGAAAATACCAAGCTGCACACCTAGTCTGGCTTTTACCCACCCTAGTCTGGGAGAACATTCTTAAAAGGCCAAAGTTCCCTGAGCCCTGCATCCTCTAGCCTCTGCTGGCTGCTTGTAGGGCTAAGCCACTGCAAAAAACAGTCTGGTAGAGTCCAGACCCTGCAGCAATTCAGGGATCAGAAAAGTGAGTGTGGCTAAGACCCAGGTGTCAGTCTGTCCAACTTTTTTCACATATCTCAGTAGAGTATGGCTCCCAGGAGTCAGGAGGGTGTGGTTTCTGAGACCCAGAGGTGTGTTCTGCCTGTAGTCTGAACAGTTTTTACTGAGTCTCCTGTGAGGCAGAATCACCAGTTTTAGACTCAGGAGAGTGTGAGGCACAGCTCCAGCCTCAACACCAAAAAAACGAGTTACTGACATGCCCCCTGTACCTGGCTGGCTTCTCTGAACATCCTGGTCACCATAGGATGTGGCAGGAGAGATTTCCAAGGGTGGGGCAGATGCTTTACCCCAAGCTGAAGCCACATGGAGGGGACTGCTCCACCCAAGAAAGATGGCAACTCCAGTAGTGAAGAATTACTCAGCACAGGGGTTCTGACGGCTGTATCCCACAGTGTCTCTCCCTAGGCCACCAACTTCACACTCTCCCTCCACCAGAGCCCTGGGTAAGTGACTGTGAATGAGATTTTCTGTGCTGGCCCTTTAAGTCAGAACCTGTATCTTCAAGAGCTTTTTCTCTTTTTTGCAGATAGAAACCTTGTCTCTTTTTACTGCCAAATGCTATGTGGGTGCTTTTCTAGGCTCTTGGGATCTGCGGTGGGGTTCTTGGCCTGGGGCTAGGAACCCCCTCTCAGGGTGACCCTCTCTGTAGTTAGAGTCCCTCCAGACCTTTTCTGTCACCTCTCACTACTGGGAGCAGAACAGCCCTTTCTGTGTCTGTGCCCTTCTTACCAGTCTCGATGTGGCTCCTTCTGTGATCCTTGGTTATAGACTCCTCTTAATTTAGTCCAAAGTTTATTTTTCAAGATAAATGTTTTTAAATTAATTTATAATCCAGTTTGGTCCTGGGAGGTGGCAGTTGGAACATCTTCCTACTCTATCACATCTTGGAATCCCTCTTTACCTTTTGAATGTTATCACTGAAGACTTCAATTACCAAGCACTTCAGGTGGTACTAATGTTTCTCCTTTGCCCCTCCTGTTATAATCTCCTGAAATTTTACTGTTTTTAAGTATTTCTATCACATGAAATAAAAACAGAAAATAATTTTCTTTTATTACCTGTTACTAAACTGATAAAGACAGAAGAAGAATGTTCAAGCTGGAAAGAGGTTTTATGATATTCTTGAGCATCATCCCAGTTTTAGTACTCACCCTTCAATTATATAGATAATAACAGGTTAATTACACATGCTTTATGATGTTGTATGATACTAATTTGATCTTTGATTTCAGGCATTTTTTTCTGTCAACTCAAAGCAAGGTTTTTTTTTGTTGTTGTTTTTCTTTTTTGTATTTTTCTGAAGCTGGAAACAGGGAGAGACAGAAGACTCCCGCATGCGCCCGACCGGGATCCACCCGGCATGCCCACCAGGGGCGACGCTCTGCCCACCAGGGGGCGATGCTCTGCCCCTCCGGGGCATCGCTCTGCCACGACCAGAGCCACTCTAGTGCCTGGAGCAGAGGCCAAGGAGCCATCCCCAGTGCCCGGGCCATCTTTGCTCCAATGGAGCCTCGGCTGTGGGAGGGGAAGAGAGAGACAGAGAGGAAGGGGGGGGTGGAGAAGCAAATGGGCGCTTCTCCTATGTGCCCTGGCCGGGAATCAAACCCGGGTCCCCTGCACAACAGGCCGCCGCTCTACCGCTGAGCCAACCGGCCAGGGCCTCCAAGAAAGTTTTTTAATGTGTAGCTTTGAATTGTAGTCGATTCCTATTATGTACACATGAAATGTGTTGTCAGCCACACTGTTGCTTACTTTAGACAATATTGACAAGGCTGCTGGTTAGGCTGGCACCCTTAAAGCTCCTTCCACCCTATTTCCTCATGCCCCATCACTGTGTGAGCCTGACACAAGTTTTCCATGGAGCACACGAGTCACTTATTCAAGTATGATGTTGTGGGAGGCAGTATAAAAAACGGCATATTTAGAGACTTTTAAAATAAAATAGTAGATTGGCAGATAGGATAAATTTCAAAAAAAATTTAAATATTTTTGCAGAAAAAGGACGTTTTGAGTGATATAGAATGCTAGTTACTGAAATAATGAAAATGGCAATTTCAGTCTGGAATAAAATATTAACTGAGGGTAAACTTCTCTGAATTGGACCTGGGATCACCCAGCAGACCTGGGATCATTCCAGCTTATCTCCTTGAATAGTGTTTAACTGTTTTTTGGAGTAGAGACTTTCTGGCTGTATGAATTATTTCTATTCTTTTGTGAATGACTGTTAGTTTTTTTTAAGATTTTATTTATTCATTTTAAAGAGGAGAGAGAGAGTGAGAGAGAGAGAAAAGAAGAAGAAGAAGAAGAAGAAGAAGAAGAAGAAGAAGAAGAAGAAGAAGAAGAAGAAGAAGAAAGGAGCAGGAAGCATCAACTCCTAAATAAGCCTTGACTAGGCAAGCCCAGGGTTTCAAACCAGTGACCTCAGCATTCCAGGTCAACATTTTATCCACTGCACCACCACAGGTCAGGCTGATTGTTATTTTTAAAGAAATTATGAAGTTAGTGAAAACTTTAAGTTGCAGCTACTGAATAAATCCTTAGACACCCAGAACATTATAGATATGGGGATGCATGCCTCTATAATTTTATTTCAGAGTTAAATTACAAAAATTCATATTGTCCATGGCAAGCAAAAATCTGTTTTAATAAACTACATTTAAGCAAGAGGCTTGATAATAATAAAGTGAATAAGTCGGTATGTCTAGAACAATGGTTTTTACAAAACTGGTATCCTGCCAACTTTTCATAAATATAATTAGATGCAAAAAAAAATTTTACTGAGACCTGTGGTGGTGCAGTGGATAAAGCGTCGACCTGGAAATGCTAAGGTCGTCGGTTCAAAACCCTGGGCTTGCCTGGTCAAGGCACATATGGGAGTTGATGCTTCCTGCTCCTCCCCCTTCTCTCTCTCTCTCTCTCTGTCTCTCTGTCTCTCTCTTCATTCTAAAATAAATAAATAAATAAATAAATAAATAAAACTTTTACTGATGGTGATGTCAGAGAAATGGCGCTGTGAGGAGTACTCCTGATATGTCTTTCTGAAACTTCAACAAATTCAACAACTAGAGACAGAAAAACAATCTCAGGAGCACCTGAAATACACATACATCAAACAAAGGTATGATTGGGTGAAAAGGTGGCTGAATATATAATCCACTCTGAAGGAAATAAGATGAAGAGCAGAGTATTCCACTTTCCTCACTGACCTGAACAAGGGCTGCTTTCACTTGGAACTGAGAAAGAGCAAGGGCTGGTGGCATGGACAAAGCTGGGCTAGGATACAGACATTTAAGCTAAGGAGAGAGTGTGCCTGCAGCTCACCCCATGTGGTGCTAATGCCAGCAGCAGACCCCGGCAGAGGTGGGCGAGCAGTTGCCTTATTTACGTCTGGTATCCTGGTCGGTGAGCATGGGCAGTGTTTGAGAGGATCCACCTGCCGCTTCAGACATCGGTGCCCACATTCCTGGATGGAGGGACTGGGTCAAAGACTGTCAGTAGTGACCCTCTGTGTGGGCTGTGACCAGAGTTTTTGAATAATCCTGGCTTCCCAAACAATAGAGTGTGGGAAGTGCACAAAAAACTGCTTCCTTATACCAGACTTACCTGAGCGTGGCACCTCCTCCAACCATATAGGCTAACAAAGCATAATCCTGGGGAAGAGAAGAGTGAAGTGGTGGAGGAAGGGTGTGCAGGCAGCTTGCAAACAGCTCTGGAGAGCAGACCTGCAGAGTGCTCAGGCAAACTAAACATGCCTGGAGGCTCATAGAAAAAGGAACCCTCATACACTGTTGGTGGGAATGTAAAGTAGTACAACCATTATGGAAGAAAGTATGGTGGTTCCTCAAAAAACTGAAAATAGAACTACCTTAAGACCCAGCAATCCCTCTACTGGATATATACCCCCAGAACTCATAAACATTGATACATAAAGACACATGCAGCCCCATGTTCATTGCAGCATTGTTCACAGTGGCCAGGACATGGAAACAACCAAAAAGCCCATCAATAGATGACTGGATAAAGAAGATGTGGCACATATACACTATGGAATACTACTCAGCCATAAGAAATGATGACATCGGATCATTTACAGCAAAATGGTGGGATCTTGATAACATTATACGAAGTGAAATAAGTAAATCAGAAAAAAACAGGAACTGCATTATTCCATACGTAGGGGGGATATAAAAGTGAGACTAAGAGACACTGATAAGAATGTGGTGGTTACGAGGGGAGGGGGGAGAGGGAGAGGGAAAGGGGGAGGGGGAAGGGCACAAAGAAAACTAGATAGAAGGTGACAAAGGACAATCTGACTTTGGGTGATGGGTATGCAACATAACTGAATGACAAGATAACCTGAACATGTTATCTTTGAATATATGTATCCTGATTTATTGATGTCACCCCATTAAAAAATAAAATTATTTTAAAAAATTTTTTAAAAAGAAAGATACCTGAAAGGCAATCAGCTCCCAGCCCTGCCTGATTATGCTGGGGGCTCTGGCTGGCAAAGCCTTACTCAGAACCCTGTGTTGAGTGGAAATAGAGGGGAGATTTGGCAGCTCTTACAGCCTCTTGCTCTCCAGGCAGTGGCTGGGGCAACTTTATAGCTGTGTCCCAGGCTGCTGGTTCAGAAAGAAAATATTTGGGGAGAGGCTCTGGGAAAATGGACTCTCCCATTGTCTGAGCTTGCAAATGCTAGCAAGCCCCACCTACCAATGGGACTGAGGCCTAATTTAGGTCATCACCATAGCGACACAACAGCAAATTTCTACCTAAGAGTGCCACAGGGACAGAACCTGGGGTACAGTGCCACAGGCCAAAAAGAGAGAAGAAAGAAAAAGGAAGAAGATTACTTCTCAAAACCAGGAAAAATCCACAGTCTTTATAAATTTTTCTATTTTTTTCTGGTATTCTTTATTTATTTTATTTTTTTCTTCCATCTTGGTCATTTTATCCTCTTTCCATTTTAATCTTTTCATTTTGAACATTATTATCCATAGGTGTTACATTTCCCATTCTTTTTTTTCTATGAGTGTTACATTCCAAAAAACTCAATTTTTTTCTCTCTATTTTGGTTTCTTCTTTTCTCTTTCACTTTTTCTCTCATTAGAATCTCACCTGCAGACAAATTATTTTATTCTGGATTCAGATTTTTTTTGTGGCATTTTATATGTGGCATTTTTACTTCACTTTTTATCTCTTTAGCATTTTCCCCAACTCCAGCTCTCCATTCTTTAGTTTTTATGCCACTTAATACAATAGAATTTTCATTTTTCACTGTATTTCTTTTTTTCTCTTTTTATGTTTTTTCTTTTCTCTTACACTATTTCTCTCATTCAACCATCATTTACAAATTATTTAATTATTGATCTAAATTATATTCTTGTGGCATTTTGTGGGTTCTTGCCTTGTTTATTGCCTCTTTGTCACTCTGCCCTAACACAGGCCCTCTGTTCTATGTATTTTTGTTTTTGTTTGTTTGCTTGTTTGTTTTTTTATTTTTCTGAAGCGGGAAATGGGGAGGCAGTCAGACAGACTCCTGCATGCACCTGACCGGGATCCACCTGGCATGCCCACCAGGGGGCGATGCTCTGCCCCTCTGGGGCATCGCTTTGTTGCATCCAGAGCCATTCTAGTGCCTGAGGCAGAGGCCACAGAGCCATCCTCAGCACCTGGGCCATCTTTGCTCCAATGGGGCCTTGGCTGCGGGAGGGGAAGAGAGAGAGACAGAGAGGAAGGAGAGGGGGAGGAGTGGAGAAACAGATGGGTGCTTCTCCTGTGTACCCTGGCTGGGAATCGAACCCAGGACTCCTGCACACCAGGCCAACACTCTACCGCTGAGCCAACCAGCCAGGGCTGTTCTATGTGTTTTTGTTCCACCTACCACAATAGAATTTTCAGTTTTTTACTGCATTTTTTTCAAAAAAATTTTTTATTAACTTTTATAGTGTTATTAACAACACCACTCTCAAATGCCATTAAAGAAAAAGAAATCAAATATCATGGATACAAAAGACAGTGATGTAGCTCAGATAGATGAGGAAAAATCTATAGAAAAAAATTTGAATAGCTCAAAAACCTTAGAAATAAATGACAGAGAATTTAAAATTGAAGTCCTAAAAATACTCACAGATATACAAGAAAGCACAGAAAGGCAATTTAAGGAGCTCAAAAAAAAATTCAATGAACAAAATGAATATTTCATCAAGGAAATTGAAACTATGAAAATGAATCAACACAGATGAGAAACTCAATTTATGAACTGAAAAACTAGGTAACAAGCTTAGCCAATAAAACAGGCCAGACAGAAGAGAGAATTAGTGACATAGAAGACAGGCAACTAGAGGTACTACAGAGAGAAGTGGAGAGAGACTCACAGATTAAACAAAATGTGATAGCCCTACAGGAATTTTCTGATTCCATCAGAGAGAGCAACATAATAATAATGGGTATATAAGAAGGAGAAGAGAGAGAAAATGGACTGGAGAACATATTCAAACAGATAATAGATGAGAACTTCCCAAGCCTGTGGAAAGAACTAAAGCCTAGAATTCAAGAAGCAAACAGAACACCGAGTTTTCTTAACCCTAACAAACTTACTCCAAGGCACATCTTAACGAAATTGGCACAAACCAATAACAAACCAAAAAATTTCATGGCAGCCAGGGAAAAGAATACAACATATAAAGGAAGCCCCATGAGATTGTCAACAGATTTCTCAGCAGAAACTCTACAAGCTAAAAGAGATTAGACACCAATATTTAAAGTTCTGAAAGAGAGGAACTTCCAGCCAAGAATACTATACCCATCAAAGCTATCCTTCAAATACAAAAGAGAAATAAATAAAAAATTCACAGATACAGAAAAGATGAGGGAATTTACCACCAGAAAACATACTTTATGAAATGCTAAAGAGAGTTTTCTGACCAGGCAGAAAGAACAAAACAAAACAAAAATACAAGTAAAAGCTCCATGAAGATCGCAACAAAAACAAGATTAATCCTTGACAAAGAAACAAAAAAGGGGAGAGGACAAACATTAATATTAGCAAAAGAGAATGGAGTGCAGAAGCACTCAGGAGATAATGTACTACAATGAACATGATATGTATGCTTTTCATTACTTAATGGTAACCACCCATGAATAAACCAACAGAGATGTACATGGCTTAAAAAAAAAAGTAACAGAGAAAATAAGTATGGATTACAACCAAACAAAAACAATTGATATAAAAACAAAAGAGAAGAACCAAACAAGATACAAAACTATCAGAAAGCAATATATAAAGTGTCAATAGGAACCCTTCAAATGTCCATAATGACACTAAATGTAAATGAATTGAACTCACCAATAAAAAGATAGAGAGTAGCAGATTGATTAAAAAAAATCCAACTGTATGCTGCCTACAAGAAACACATCTAAGCTACAAGGACAAAAACAAATTCAAAGTGAAAGGTTGGAAAACAATACTCCAAGCAAATAACATTAAAAAAAAAGCAGGTGTAGACAGAAGAGAGAATTAGTGACATAGAAGACAGGCAAATAGAAGTACTACAGAGAGAAGTGGAGAGAAATTCACAAATTAAACAAAATGTGATAATCCTACAGAAATTGTCTGATTCCATCAGAGAGAGCAACATAAGAATAATGGGTATATCAGAAGGAATAGAAAGAGAAAATGGACTGGAGAACATATTCTCAAATACTCATATCTAACAATGCTGACTACAAGACTGCAAAGGCAATGAGAGACAAAAACGGTAATTTTATAATGATAAAAGGGACATTGAATCAAGAAGACGTAACACTTCTTAATATATATGCACCAAACCAAGGAGCACCAAAATATATAAGACAGCTACAGACTGGCCTAAAAACAAAAACTGACAAAAATACAATCATACTTGGAGACCTCAATATACCGCTGATGGCTCTAGATTGTTCATCCAAACAGAAAATCAATAAAGAAATATTGGCGTTGGCCTGACCTGTGGTGGTGCAGTGGATAAAGTGTCAACCTGGAAATGCTGAAGTTGCCGGTTCAAAACCCTGGGCTTGCCTGGTCAAGGCACATATGGGAGTTGATGCTTTCAGCTCCTCCCCCCTTCTCTCTCTCTCTCTCTCTCCCCTCTCTATAATGAATAAATAAAATCTTAAAAAAAAAAATATTGGCCTTAAATGAAACACTAGAATAATTGGATATGATAGACATCTATAGGACATTTTATCCCAAAGTGTCAGAGTATATATTTTTCTCTAGTGTACATGGAACATTCTCAAGAACTGACCATATGTTGGGCCACAAAAATCACATCAACAAATTCAGAATGATTAAAATAATATCAAGCATATTTTCTGATCATAAAGCCTTGAAAGTAGAATTCAACTGCAAAAAAGAGGTAAACAAACCCACAAAAATGTGAAAACTGAACAACAAACTTTTAAAAACTGATTGGGTCCAAGAAGAAATAAGTGCAGAGATAAAAAGGTACATACAGGAAAATAAAAATAACAATGGGGAGATGACGTCAGAGTAATGGCACGGTACAAAGAGATACCAATAAATCTCCCTCAAAACTCAACAAAATCTTCAACCAGAAACAGAAAAACCTATCCTTGGAGCCTTCCAGATGTTTCACAATACACCCGAAGGTATGGTCGTGCGAAAAATTGGCTAAATATATAATCAAACCCTGAAGGAAATAGGGAGTAAGAAATGCTCCGCCTTCCTCACTAACCTAAATAGGGCTGTTTTCACTGGAAACTGAGAGTATAGAAACTAAGGTGGGCAAAGGGGGTGAATAGATCTAGGCCGCAGCACAAACAGCCGAACCAGGCTGTGGCATGGAGAACCAAGCCGAGGAAAAACTGTGCCTGTGGCAACCCAGGAAATACAAGCTAACACTTGTGCCAAACCCAGACAAAGAAAGACAAGTGTGGCAGCTATTTTCCCCGATCTCCTGGTCGGTGTGCACAGATAGTAGGCGAGAGATTCCTCTGAGCGCCTTGGGAGTGGGTGCCTGAGTTACCCCACAGAGAGGCAGAGTCAGAGGCCTTTGTATGGGCCAAAAGCGAATCTTTGGGCCACCCCAGCACCCTGAAAAAGCCGTGCAAGGGGAGGTAGCGAGAGCCAATTCCAATGCTGGAACTTTTTCGTGCGAGTGGGGGTTTTGCTCAAAGTGTGAGGCGGCTGGCCTGATATCCTGGTCAGCGTGCACGGAGATTGGGCAAGAGATTCCGCCGAGCACCTCAGGAGTGGGCGCCCGTCTTATCCCACAGAGGGGCAGAGTCAGAGGCCTCTGTGTGGGCCAAAAGCAGAATCTCCAGGCAACCCCAGTGCCCTGAAAAAGCCGCACACAGGGAGGGAGCAAGAGCCAATTCCAACGCTGGAACTTTTCCATGCAGGTGGGGGTTTCACTCAGAGGGTGAGGTGGCCGGCCTGATATCCTGGTCTATGCGCGCAGATAGTGAGCGAGAGATTCCTCCGAGTGCCTCGGCAGTGGGCACCCGTGTTATCCCACAGAAGGGCAGAGTCAGGGGCCTTTGGGTGGGCCGAAAGCGGAATCTCTAGGTTGCCCTAGTGCCCTGAAAAAGCCGTGCACGGGGAAGGAGCGAGAGCCAATTTTAACGCTGTAACTTTTCCATGTGGGCGGGGGTTTCACTCAGAGTGTGAGACTGCCGGCCTGATATCCTGGTCTGCGCAGAGATAGTGAGCGAGAGTTTCCTCCAAGCACCCCAGGAGTGGGCACCCGCCGGTGTTACCGGACAGAGTGGCAGAGCCAGAGGTCTTTGAGTGTGTGGAAGCCCTGCCTGATTATGCTAGCAGCTCTGACTGACTGAGCCTTACCCAGAGCCCTGTGCTGAGTGGGAATAGAGTGGGGAGTTGCCAGCTTTTTGAGCCTCTTACTATTCAGGCAGAGGAAGCAGCAACCCCATAGCTGGATTATCAGGCTACTAATTGAGGAAGGAAACACTAGGAAAGAGGCTCCAGGAACACGAACTCTCTCACTGTCAGAGCCTATAAATGCTAATGAGCCTCGACTGCCAACGAGACTGAAGCACAATACATGACATTGCCATAGAGACTTATGAACTGCAAACCTCTACCTGAGCTTGCCAAAGGGGCAGAACTCGGGGTACAGAGTCATCGACCAGGAAGAGGGAGAGAAAAGAAAAAGCAAGAAGATAACCTCAAAATCAAGAATAATACACAGACTTTATAACCTATTCTATTTTATTATATTTATTCATTTGTTTCTCTTATCTTCATTCTTGATTTTTTTTTTTATCCTCCAATTTGGTCGTTTAACTCTCTGCCGGTCTTACTCTCTCCTCTCCTTGAACTACACTACCCATAAGTGATACATCTCCCATTACCTTTCCTTTCCTCTTCCTTTCTCTCTATGAGGGTTGCATTCCAAAACCCTTAACTCTCTCTCTCTCTCTCTCTCTCTCTCTCTCCTCTTTTTTCTTTTTTCTTCTTTTAGTGGTTCCCTCTTTTTTTTTTCTCTCTCTCTTTATTTTCTCCCTCTATATTAGTTTCTTCCTTTTTCCTTTACGTCTCCTCTCATTCAAACCCCAATAACGAACAAATTATCTTACCTGGGACTCAAACTTATGTTTGTGGCATTTGGGGGGAGTTTTACTTTACCTTTTTAACTCACTAGCAGTGCTCCCATCCCTGGCTATCCATTTTATCTAGTTCTTGTTCCACTAAATACAATAGTAATTTTTTAAATTTGTCACCCCATTTTCCTGTTTCCCTCTTAATCCTCTCATTATAACTATTAGTCAACTAACACCTACAAGCAAATCATTTTATTCTTGACCCAAATTTTTTCCTTATTTGCTTTATGTGGGTCCATACCTCCCTTTTTTTTGCCCCTTTATTATTTCTCCTCAATTCAGGCCCTCCATTACAAGCATTGTTTGTTCTATTCAGTACAATATAATTCACAGTTCACCACAAGATTTTCTCAAGAAAGAGGGGAGAGGAGAGAAGAGGAAAGAGGAGAAGGGAATAATTTACTTTTTTAAATTTTAATTTAATTTAATTTTTATTTATTTCATTATTAATTTTTTTTAAAAACAACTCTTTACAATTTTTTATTTTTTAACTTTTTATTCTTTATTAAATATCATTAATACTATCAACAAAACCACCCTCAGATGCCATTAAGGAAGAGAAATTCAAATATCATGGATACAAAAGACAGAGAGGTAGCACAGATACATGAGGAAAAATCTATGGAGAAAAATTTAATATATTGGAAATTTTGGAGTTAAATGACAGAGAATTGAAAATAGAAATCCTAAAAATACTCAGAGATATACAAGAAAACACAGAAAGGCAATTTAGGGAGCTCAGAAAACAACTCAATGAACACAAAGAATATATTTCTAAGGAAATTGAAACTATAAAAATAAATCAAACAGAGATGAAAAACTCAATTCATGAGCTGAAAAACGAGGTAACAAGCTTAGCTAATAGAACAGGCTAGATAGAAGGTAGGATTAGTGACATAGAAGACAAGCAACTTGAGGCACAACAGAGAGAAGAAGAAAGAGACTCAAAAATTTAAAAAAATGAGATAGCCCTATAGGAATTATCTGACTCCATCAAAAAAGTAACATAAGAATAATAGGTATATCAGAGGAAGAAGAGAGAGAAAATGGAATGGAGAACATACTCAAACAAATAATAGATGAGAACTTCCCAAGCCTATGGAAAGAACTAAAGCCTCAAATTCAAGAAGCAAACAGAACTCCGAGTTTTCTTAACCCCAACAAACCTTCTCCAAGGCACATCATAATGAAATTGGCACAAACCAATGGCAAAGAAAAAATTCTCAAGGCAGCCAGGGAAAAGAAGAATACAACATATAAAATAAGGCCCATTAGATTATCCTCCGATTTCTCAGCAGAAACTCTACAAGCTGGAAGAGAGTGGACCCCAATATTTAAAGTCCTGAAAAAGAGGAACTTTCAGCCATGAATACTATACCCATCAAAGCTATCCTTCAAATATAAAGAAGAAATAAAAACATTCACAGATACAGAAAAGATGAGGGAATTTATCATCAGAAAACCCCCACTCCAGGAATTACTAAAGGGGTTCTCCAAGCAGTTACAAAGAAAAAAAAACAAAGCCACAAGTAAAAGCTCCAAGAAGAACACAATAAAAACAAATTTAAACTGTGACAAAAACAAAAAGAAAGGGGGGGGAGAGGATGGAGATTAACAGTAGCAAAGGACGATGGAGTGCAAAAGTACTCACAAAATAGTGCACTACAGTGAAGAGGGTAGGAATCCTTTTCATGACTTAAAGGTAACCACCATTGAAAAAACCACCACAGAAGCACATGATTTAAAAGAGATAGCAACAGAGGAAAGATGTATGGAATACAACCAAATAAAAACAAAAGATAGAAAAACGAAAGAGAAGGATCAAACAAGACACAAAACTAACAGAAAGCAATTTATAAAATGGCAATAAGGAACTAAGTGTCAATAATTACACTAAATGTAAATGGATTAAACTCACCAATAAAAAGACACAGAGTAGCAGAATGGATTAAAAAAGAAAATCCAACTGTATGCTGCCTACAAGAAACTCATCTAAGTAACAAGGATAAAAAGAAATTCAAAGTGAAAGGCTGGAAAACAATACTCCAAGTAAATAACATCCCCCAAAAAAGCAGGCATAGCAATACTCATATCTGATAATGCTGACTACAAGACAGTAAAAGTACTCAGAGACAAAAATGGCCATTTCATAATGGCTAAGGGGACACTGAATCAAGAAGAGATAACAATTCTTAATATATATGCACCAAACCAAGGAACACCAAAATATATAAGACAGCTACTTATTGACCTTAAAACAAAAACTGACAAAAATACAATCATACTTAGAGACCTCAATACACCGCTGACGGCTCTAGATCGGTCATCCAAACAGAGAATCAACAAAGATATAGTGGCTTTAAACAAAACACTAGAGCCCCTGGATATGACAGACATGTACAGGACATTTCATCCCAAAGTGACTGAGTATACATTTTTATCCAGTGTACATGGATCATTCTTAAGAATTGACCATATGTTGGGCCACAAAAACAACATCAGCAAATTCAGAAAAATCAAAGTTGTACTAAGCATATTTTCTGATCATAAAGTCTTAAAACTAGAATTCAACTGCAAAAAAGAGGAAAAAAATCCCACAAAAATGTGGAAACTAAACAACATACTTTTAAAAAATGAATGGGTTAAAGAAGAAATAAGTGCAGAGATCAAAAGATATATAGAGACAAATGAAAATGACAATACGACATATCAAAATCTATGGGATGCAGCAAAAGCAGTGATAAGAGGGAAGTTCATATCACTTCAGGCCTATATGAACAAACAAGAGAGAGCCCAAGTGAACCACTCAACTTCTCACCTTAAGGAACTAGAAAAAGAGGAACAAAGACAACCCAAAACCAGCCGAAGAAAGGAGATAATAAAAATTAGAGCAGAAAAAAATGAAATAGAGAACAGAAAAACTATAGAAAAAATTAATAGAACAAGGAGCTGTTTCTCTGAAGAGTTCAACAAAATTGACAAACCCTTGGCATGACTTACCAAGGAAAAAAAGAAAGTACTCATATAAACAAAATCCAAAATGAAAGAGGAGAAATCACCACGGACACCGTCGATATACAAAGAATTATTGTAGAATACTATGAAAAACTTTATGCCACTAAATTCAACAACCTAGAAGAAGTGGATAAATTCCTAGAACAATACAACCTTTCTAGACTGAGTCAAGAAGAAGCAGAAAGCCTAAACAGACCTATTAGTAGAGAAGAAATAGAAAAAAACAAAAAAACCTCCCCAAAAATAAAAGTCCAGACCCAGACAGCTATACCAGCAAGTTTTATCAAACATTCAAAGAAGACTTGGTTCCTATTCTACTGAAAGTTTTCCAAAAAATTGAAGAAGAAGCAATACTTCCAAACACATTTTATGAGGCCAACATAACCCTCATACCAAAACCAGGCAAGGATGGCACAAAAAAAGAAAACTACAGACCAATATCTCTAATGAATACAGATGCTAAAATACTAAACAAAATACTAGCAAATCGAATACAACAACATATTAAAAAAATAATACATCATGATCAAGTGGGATTCATCCTAGAATCTCAAGGATGGTTCAACATACATAAAACGGTTAACGTAATACACCATATCAACAAAACAAAGAACAAAAATCACATGATCTTATCAATAGATGCAGAAAAGGCTTTCAATAAAATACAACACAATTTTATGTTTAAGACTTTCAACAAAATGGGTATAGAAGGAAAATATCTCAACATGATAAAGGCCATATATGATAAACCATCAGCTAACATCATATTAAATGGCAGAAAACTGAAGGCTTTCCCCCTTAAATCAGAAACAAGTCAGGGTTGTCCACTCTCTCCACTCTTATTTAATGTGGTACTAGAGGTTCTAGCCAGAGCAATCAGACAAGACAAAGAAATAAAAGGCATCCATATCGGAAAAGATGAAGTAAAGGTACCACTTTTTGCAGATGATATGATCCTATACATCGAAAACCCCAAAGAATCCACAAAAAGACTACTAGAAACAATAAGCCAATACAGTAAGGTCGCAGGATACAAAATTAACATACAGAAGTCAATAGCCTTTCTATATGCCAACAATGAAATACTTGAGAACAAACTCAAAAGAATAATCCCCTTCATGATTGCAACAAAAAAAATAAAATTCTTAGGAATAAACATAACAAAGAATGTAAAGGACTTATATAATGAAAACTATAAACCATTGTTAAGGGAAATCAAAAAAGATATAATGAGATGGAAGAATATACCTTGTTCTTGGTTAGGAAGAATAAATATAATCAAGATGGCCATATTACCCAAGGCAATATACAAATTTACTGCAATTCCCATCAAAATTCCAATGACATATTTTAAAGAAATAGAGCAAAAAATCATTAGATTTATATGGAACTATAAAAAACCCCGAATAGCCAAAACAATCCTAAAGAAAAAGAATGAAGCTGGGGGCATTACAATACCTGACTTCAAACTATATTATAGGGCCACGACAATCAAAACAGCATGATATTGGCAGAAAAATAGACACTCAGACCAATGGAACAGAATAGAAAACCCAGAAATAAAACCACATATATATAGTCAAATATTTTTTGATAAAGGGGCCAACAACACACAATAGAGAAAAGAAAGCCTCTTCAATAAATGGTGTTGGGAAAACTGGAAAGCCACATGCAAAAGAATGAAACGACTACAGCTTGTCCCCATGTACTAAAATTAACTCAAAATGGATCAAAGATCTAAACATAAGACCTTAAACAATAAAGTACATGAAGAAGACATAGGTACTAAACTTATGGACCTGGGTTTTAAAGAGCATTTTATGAATTTGACTCCAAAGGCAAGAGAAGTGAAGGCAAAAATTAATGAATGGGACTACATTAGACTAAGAAGTTTTTGCTCAGCAAGAGAAACTGATAACAAAATAAACAGACAGCCAACTAAATGGGAAATGATATTTTCAAACAGCAGCTCAGATAAGGGCCTAATATCAAAAATATACAAAGAACTCATAAAACTCAACAACAAACAATCAGACAATCCAATAAAAAAAATGGGAAGAGGACATGAACAGACACTTCTCCCAGGAAGAAATACAAATGGCCAACTGATATATGAAAAGATTCTCATCTTCTTTAGTTATTAGAGAAATGCAAATCAAAACTGCAATGGGATACCACCTCACACCTGTTAGATTAGCTATTATTAACAAGACAGGTAATAGCAAATGTTGGAGAGGCTGTGGAGGAAAAGGAACCCTCATACATTCTTGGTGGGAATGTAAAGTAGTACAACCACTATGGAGGAAAGTATGGTGGTTCCTCAAAAAACTGAAATAGAACTACCTTATGACCTAGCAATCCCTCTATTGGGTATATACCTGAAAAACTCAGAAACATTGATACGTAAAGACACATGCAGCCCCATGTTCATTGCAGCATTGTTCACAGTGGCCAAGACATGGAAACAACCAAAAAGCCCATCAATAGATCACTGGATAAAGAAGATGTGGCACATATGCACTATGGAGTACTACTCAGCCATAAGAAATGAAGACATCAGATCATTTACAGCAAAGTGTTGGGATCTTGATAACATTATACAAAGTGAAATAAGTAAATCAGAAAAAACCAGGAACTGCATTATTCCATATGTAGGTGGGACATAAAAGTGAGACTAAGAGACATTGATAAGAGTGTGGTGGTCACGGGGGGAGGGGAGAGAGGGAGAGGGAATGAGGAAGGGGGAGGGGCACAAAGAGAACTAGATAGAAGGTGACAGAGGACAATCTGACTTTGGGTGATGGGTATGCAATAGAATTTAATGACAAGATAGCCTGGACTTGTTATCTTTGAATATATGTATCCTGATTTATTGATGTCGCCCCATTAAAAACATAAAATTATAAAAAAATTAATAAAAATTAGAATATAAAATAAAATAAAGGAAAAAAATAACAATGGAACATATCAGAATCTCTGGGCTGCAACAAAAGCAGTAATAAGAGGAAAGTTCATATCACTACAGGCCTATATGAACAAACAAGAGAAAGCCCAAATAAACCACTTAACTTCAGATTTTAAGGAACTAGAAAACAAAGAACAAAAACAACCCAAAACCAGCAGAAGAAAGGAAATAATAAATATCAGAACAAAAATAAATAAAATAGAGAACAGAAAAGATTAATAAAACAAGGAGCTGGTTCTTTAAAAAGATCAACAAAATTGACAAACCCTAGGCAAATTCATTTATGAAAGGAGATAAAGGATTTATATAAACAAAATCAAAAATGAAAGAGGAGAAATTACCACGGACATCATAGATATACAAAGAATTATTGTAGAATACCAAGAAAAAGTATATGCCACCAAATTTAACAATATAGAAGAAATAGATAAATTCCTTGAATAATGCAATCTTCCTAGACTGAGTCATGAAGAAACAAAAAGCCTAAACGGACCCATAAAAGGAAGGAAATAAAAACAACAATTAATAACCTTCCCCAAAATAAAAGTCCAGGGCCAGATGGCTATACTAGTGAATTCTATCAAACATTCACAGAAGACTTGGTTCCTATTCTACTCAAAGTCTTCCAAAAAGTGAAGAAGAAGCAATACTTCCAAACACATTTTATGAGGCCAACATAACCCTCATACCAAAACCTGGAAAGAACAACACAAAAAAAGAAAACTGCAGACCAATATCTCTAATGAATACAGATGCTAAAATAATAAACAAAATACTGGCAAATCGAATACAACAACACATTAAAAAATAATTCATTGTGATCAAGTGGGATTCATCCCAGAATCACAAGGATGGTTAAACATATGTAAAACCGTTAAGGTAATACACCATATCATCAAAACAAAGAACAAAAACCATATGATCTTATCAATAGATGCAGAAAGGCATTCGATAAAATACAACATCATTTTATGTTTAAAACATTCAACAAAATGAATATAGAAGGAAAATATCTCAACATAATTAAGGCCATTTATGATAAACCATCATCTAACATCATATTAAATGGCACAACACTGAGGACGTTTCCCCTAAAATCAGGAACAAAGTAAGGTTGTCTACTCTCTATATTCTTATTCAACATAGTGTTGGAAGTTCTCGCCAGAGCAATCAGACAAGACAAAGAAATAAAATGCATTCATATTGGGAAAGAAGTAAAGGTTTCACTTTTTGCAGATGATATGATCCTGTACATCGGAAACCCCAAAGACTCCACAAAAAGACTAGTAGAAACAATAAACCAATACAGTAAGGTCGCAGGATACAAAATTAATGTACAAAAGTCCATTGCCTTCCTATATACCAACAATGAAGCATCAGAAAATGAGCTAAAAAAAAATTCCTTTCATGGTTGCAAAAACAACAAAAAATACCTAGGAATAAACATAACAAAGAATGTAAAGGACCTATATAATGAAAACTACAAAGCATTGTTAAGGGAAATCAAAAAAGATATAATGAAATGAAAAAATATTTTGCTCTTGGATAGGAAGAATAAATATAGTCAAAATGACTATATTACCCAAAGTAATATACAAATTTAATGCAATTCCCATCAAAATTCCAATGATATTTTTTAAAGAAATGGAGCAAAAAATCATCAGGTTTATATGGAACTATAAAGAATCTGAATAGCCAGAGCAATCCTAAGGAAAAAGAGCATAGCTGGGAGCATTACAATACCTGACTTCAAATTATATTATAGAGCCACGACAATCAAAACAGCATGGTATTGGCAGAAAAATAGACACTCAGACCAATGGAACAGAATAGAAAGCCTAGAAATAAAACCACATGTATATAATATGGTCAAATAATTTTTGATAAAGGGGCCAACAACACACAATAGAGAAAAGAATGCCTCTTCAACAAATGGTGCTGGGAAAACTAAAAAACCACATGCAAAAGAATGAAACTTGACTACAGTTTGTCCCCTTGTACTAAAATTAATTCAAAATGGATCAAAGACCTAACTATAAGACCTGAAACAATAAAGTATATAGAAGAAAACATAGGTACTAAACTCATGGACCTTGGATACAAAGAGCACTTTATGAATTTGACTCCAAAGGCAAAGGAAGTGAAGGCAAAGATAAATGAATGGGACTACATCAGACTAAGAAGCTTTTGTACAGCAAGAGAAACTGAGAACAAAATAAACAGACAGCCAACCAAATGGGAGATGATATTTTCAAAGAACAGCTCAGATAAGGCCCTAATATACAAAATATACAAAGAACTCATAAAACTCAACAACAAAAAAGCAAACAGTTCAATAAAAAAATGGGAAGGGGACACAAACAGACACTTCTCCCAGGAAGAAATACAAATGTCCAACAGATATATGAAAAGATGTTTATCTTCATTAACTATTAGAGAAATGCAAATCAAAACTACAATGAGATACCATCTCACACCTGTTAGATTAGCTATTATCAACAAAACAGGTAATAATAACAAGTGTTGGAGAGGCTGTGGAGAAAAAGGAACCCTCATCCACTGTTGATGGGAATGTAAAGTAGTACAACCATTATGGAAGAAAGTATGGTGGTTCCTCAAAATTTAAAAGTAGAACTATCTTATGACCCATCAATCCCTCTACTAGGAATATACACCCATAACTCAAAAATACTGATATTGAAAGACACATGCAGTCCCATGTTCATTGCAGCATTGTTCACAATGACCAAGACATGGAAACAACCAAAAAGCTCTTCAATAGATGACTGGATAAAGAGGATGTGGTACATATATACTATGAAATACTACTCAGCCATAAGAAATGATGACATCAGATCATTTACTACAACATGGATAGACCTTGATAACATTATACTGAGTGAAATAAGTAAATCAGAAAAAGCTAAGAACTATATGATTCCATGCATAGGTGGGACATCAAAATAAGACTCAGTGACATGGACAAGAGTGTGGTGGTTACTAGGGATGGAGAGGTCAAGGGAGGTGGTTTGGAGAGAGGAGGGGCACATAGAAAACCAGATAGAAGGTGATGGAAGACTATATAACTTTGGGTGATGGGTATGCAACATAATCTAATGTCAAAATAACCTGGAGATGTTTTCTTTAAACCTATGTATCCTGATTGATTAATGTCACCTCATTAAAATTAATAAAAAAAGAAAAAATCTTTCTAAATATTATTCAATAATGAAAAAACATTCTTTTGATTTTTATCTTTATCCAAAATATGTATTCCTCATTCTATTTCAGAGGTTTTAATGATAATGAGATAGTGATAGCATTATCAGGCATTAGTTAGCATAATAAAGTTAAAATATTTGATGCTTTGTGAAGACTATGGAGTCAAATAAAACTTCACTGATGTTATCCTTAGAGGTATATTTTTAAACCTTGCATATTTTAATAATATTTTAACAGATTATATTATACTCTTTCTATATGGTAGTTTAAAAATTATATATCGGCCCTGGGTGGTTGGCTCAGTGGCAGAGCATCAGCCTGGCGTGCGGAAGTCCCCGGTTCGATTCCTGGCCAGGGCACACAGAGAGGCACCCATCTGCTTCTGCACCTCTCCTCCTCTCCTTCCTCTCTGTCTCTCTCTTCCCCTCCCACAGCTGAGGCTCCATTGGAGCAAAAGATGGCCCGGGCGCTGGGGATGGCTCCTTGGCCTCTGTCTCAGGCGCTAGAGTGGCTCTGGTTGTGACAGAGCTACGCCCTGGATGGGCAGAACATCGTCCCCTGGTGGGTGTGCCGGGTGGATCCCAGTCGGGCACATGCGGGAGTCTGTCTGACTGCTCCCTGTTTCCAGCTTCAGAAAAATACAAAAAAAAAATTATATATCACTTTGTACATGGGACTAGTAATTTTATATGCAACCTTGAAGAAATTAACACATAGGAAACTTTTCATTATAGACTTAACAAACACTTTAATACACATAATGAAAATTTTCAGTGCTTAAAATGCATAGACATTGTTTGGAGTAGATAGGAATTATAGACTGAATTTTAAAACAAATCTTTCTGGTATAACTTTTATTTAAAGGTTCACCAAAGTGTTCCAGCAAGGCCAGGTGATTTACTCAAGGCCTCATTGGTGAATGCCTTAGGGCAACAGTCTGATCTCAGTTTCTTTATTTGCATATTGGCAATCTTTGAACAAGGCCTCTGCATCACATCTTCAATATGGTACCCAGAATTTTTGGTTTGAGGTAAGGACATGGCTATTTCCTCTTCTCAGGTCAGCATGCATACACACACATGGAATACTGTTGAAAAAGTGCACATGCAAATAAACAATCCTTGTAAGTTGTTACAGTGACTGATCATGATGTTTGGGTACATAGTTTTGTAAATAGCAAAATGTATAATGAATGTTTTTCTGTTATTACTCTCATTCTCTTTTAACCTTTTTTACCTGTTTCAATTGCCACTCGCAGTGTTAAAGAACCCGTACTCTAGAGTCATATGACCTGTGTTCAAATTTTTCTTTTTCTTTATCAGTGTTGACCATGGGAAAATTATTTAACTACAATAGGGCTATAGTAGTATTTAAGGTAATGAGTTGGAATAATTCATGAATAACACCTATATATTTGATTAATGGTGATGGTGCACATAGTAATAATGATAATGACACCAAAATTTTCTGGTTTTCTACTTATCTCTCTGGTCACTTATTTTCAAGTGACTTTTGGCTGTTACCTTATCAACCTGACCTCTTAACATTGTCACTCCTCAGGGATCAATTTCTCTACCTGCATTTTCTTCTCTGTTAAATTCATTTAATTTCATGGCTTTAGTATCATATTAGCCAGTGCTCTCCACTGAAACAGAGCTAAGATAAATGTGTCAGAATAAATACAAGAATTTATATATATAAAAATATGTACAAGGGCCTGAGAACCAGGGGCTCTGATGTCCAAAGACAGAAGCTTTGATGTCCCAACTTGAGAAGAAAGGGAAAGAATTTGCTTCTCTTTCACCTTTCTCTTCTATTTGGATCCTCAAAAGATCAGATGATTTCTATGCCATTGGTGAGGTGGATCTTTTAACTCAGTCTACTGATTCACATGCTAATCTTTTCCAGAAACATTTTTACAGAAGCACTCAGAAGTAATGTTTAACAGCTATCTAGGCATTCCTTAGCCCAGTCACTTTGACACTTAAACTTAACCAATAGAGTTACTCTATCCTCTAACACTGGTTAAAATAGCTTTTGCATGTATCTCTCTAAGCTTTGCGCTTGAATATTTAATAGGCACCTTAAGTTAAAAGGGGACAGAGTTTAACCATTTACCACACTCAAATCAAGACCCCCACAGAGTCTTCCTAGCCTCATGTAATGGCTACTATATATTTCTGTTGTTCAGACAGAAAATCTTGAAATGATTTTTTCTTCTTAGGTTTATCTTAATCTCCAGATTTAATCAATATCAAATTTAGTCAAAATGTATTTACAATGTATTCAGAAAATAACGGCTCTCACCTCCTCTGTAACAGCTACTACTATCATCCCTCTTCCCCCATCGTTGCAGTTGTCTTTCCACTGGCTTTCTGTACTGTTCTCATTTAATCTTTTCTAAACATGTCAACCAGAGTGATCCTTTAAAAGTTTAAAAAAATGGGTCAAATTATTTTTTAAACTGTAATGTTCCTACTCAAAGTTCTTATAGTTTCTTTACCCACTCAATGTAAATTCAGACTTTCTCCATGGTCAAAGTGCCCACCTGCAGGTACATCTCTGCTATATTGTTGTTGCTGACTGCTCGAGCCACAGTATTCACCTTGTGGTTCTTCACACACTTCATGCAAACTTCAGCCTCATCACATTTCCTGTAGTTTTTCTCTCTGCTTCGAACCATTTCCTCCAGATGGGTTTGTCATCTTCCTTTGAAAGTCATTATTTTTCATTGAAATCACCCATGTTGCTTATTTATTTCTTTTCTTTATTTTATTTTTAAATTTTATTTTAAAAATTCAATTTAAAAGGGTGACATTGATCATTAAGTGTCAACATCAAATAAATCCATGATGTTGATTTTTATAAGATAGTCACAGCTATTAAAGATTTCTTTTTAAGTCAACTCTTTTTACGATAGCCAGTCATAATGGTTCAGAGTAACTGATGTTTCATCAAGTACCTACAATCTTGTGGAGGTAAAATGTGTCAGTAGCAGTGATCTAGTGTTACGTATTTGTTACCTCACCCTCCACTTTGCTCCTATCAGAAGGGCCATAACTTGAGAAATTGAAATGGAAGAATAAGGTGCTCAACTGTCAACTCAGTGTGGAATTAGAAAACCATAAAAATAAAAAACATTTTATTAGAAAGTTTTTTGTTAATCACCTATTATACAGCATTTGATTCAATGTAATTAATATAATTTATTTTATGTTTTGGATTATAAGCAATATGCAGAAAGAACTCTATCATTTTAACTCTATATGCCATGCCTTAAAATTAGAAGGATCTGAATAAAGTTAATAATTTTGATAAAACATGAGCATCAAACTAAGCAGAAAACCACCTACTAACATTTAAGAATTTATGTTCCAGGACACATATTCCAAAGTATAATTGCTAAAATACATGTTCTTCAAATTTAAGTGGCCTCCATATGCTGTTGCACTATAAATAAGATTTAAAAAATGTCTGTTCCTGGGGAACATAGGTGACCTCAAGAATGTGTTATTAAATATAATAATGATAATTCTGGTTTTATGTAAAAACATGGTTTGTATATTTTTGAAATAAATGTATTTATTAAATATTTTTACTGTGAATAATAACATTTGATAACTTTTAGACTGTTTCTTATAAAATGTAGAAAGAGAAACTTTTAAAAAAATTTTAATATTACTATAAATAAATTGATAATTCAAATGCTACCTTTGTTTCTATACCTGTAACTTTGACCTTTGTGATTTTTATCTCAATACTCAGCATATGATTTCAGGAAAATTACAAAGGCAAGTATTGTTTCATTAAAATAAAGTAGTAAGTATTTAAGGAGTGTAGTCCATTAGTTTAAAGAAAACAATTGCTTCTCTGCATAGTAAGACTACTTGTTTTATTTTGGTAATAAAACATCCT
Organism: Saccopteryx bilineata; assembly: GCF_036850765.1. NCBI lineage: Eukaryota > Metazoa > Chordata > Mammalia > Chiroptera > Emballonuridae > Saccopteryx > Saccopteryx bilineata. Next base: position 54,214,868 of record NC_089490.1, read on the forward strand.
GGAGGTGCATCCTAAAAACAAGTGATGAGGGAAAGGAGGTCAGTGAAATAAATAATAAGGCAGAAGTTTAGTTATTCACCAGAGCAAAATGTGGAGGTTAGCTCTCAATGTAAGGAAGAAGCACAGATATTTTGTCAGGGTGATAGATAACAAGGCCTTAGGATTTGAGGCTGGATCTATTTAGGTAATACCACAAGTATTTCCCAACTGAGCCTCAGAAATTGGGCTGAAGCAGAGGTCTGGGGCAGCAGTCTGCTGAGAAAAAAGGGCTGGAGAGTCTGGGAACCATCTGCCTCACAAAACAACTTAGGGTCTGCAATTACTTAAAAGCTCTTGCTTTTAAGATATAAAACTTAAGATTCAATAATTAACTGTTTGTCTTCTTCCGCACAGAACTTATGTATGATTAAGGAGTTTTTATTTTAACAGCATTTAATATACAAGAATACTTTTTCACTAACAAAAAATTTAGCAAATGAAGAGAAAAAAATAGAACTTTCCCTTGTTAATCATTGTTACAATTTTGGTGCATGTAATCAGTTATTTTTTCCACATATGTATTTATGTTCCCAATTTTTTTAAATTGGAGTCCAGATCTCAAACTATACATGTAAACTGCTTTTGTTTTCTGACTGCACTTGGCCCTTTGATAACCTTACATAGTCACAAAAGGTATGAGTACCATCCCCATGAATACAGTTCCCAAATGTATATCTTCATTATATACTCTAAGTATGTGCATATGTACATATGCATGTATGTATGTATGTATGTTTATATATAATCTATGTCTATCTATCCATATATGCGTGTCTGTCTCTGTGTATATGGATGTGTGTGTGTATTTACTGCATTTTGGTTATCTCCACTGAGCTACTGTTCCAGTCTTACCCACTACACTTAATGACAATTATGTTCTTGAAATTTCCCTTCTTCAGAAGCTGGACACTATTTTTGATTCCTCTCTTTTCTCACATTCCTCATGCAGTATACTAGTACTAGAATAATTTTCTGGCCCAAATTTCAAATTATGCTCATAATCAGTCAATTTTTCACTTCCACTAGCATCACTTTGAGTTAATCATCATCATCTCTCCCCTAGGATATTATTACAATTGCTCCCCAATTTGTCTGCTTCTACACTAGTTTCTCTTTTAGGGTGGACCTATATCACCCATGCATCTCTCTCTGTATCTCTTTTGCCCTCCACCTCTCTCCTTCTCTCCCTCCTTCCTTCTGTTCTTTATTTCCTCTGTCTCTCATAGTTTTCTGCTGTCAATAAATATATCTAATTTAGAATCAGCCATCTGTCTATTTCCTGAGGGCAGGAACTATGTCTTAATCAGATGTCTCTCTCTAGAGATGGCATTCACTGGTTGTTTAATAAAAGCAAATGAAACTAAACAGAGACACGTGATCAAAAGAATGAATATAGAATGTGGACTTGGACTTGGGAAAGTTGATAACCTGTCATTTACAAAGAAAGCAGAACTATGGTGTTAAAAAGTGAGAAGAGAGGCAAAGATGTTGAAATAAGAGAAAGGATGACATAAGAGGATGGAGCTATTTCTAATAATAATAATGAGATCAGGGTTTTCCTTTTTTTGTGACAAAGACAGAGAGCTAGAGAGTAGGACATATAGGGACAGACAGACAGGAAAGGAGAGAGATGAGAAGCATCAATTCTTTGTTTCAGCACCTTAGTTGTTCATTGATTGCTATCTCATATGTACCTTAATGGGCGGGGGGCTACAGCAGACCAAATGACCCCTTGTTCAAGCCAATGACTTTTGGTTCAAGATGGTGAGTTGTGCTCAAACCAGATAAGCCCATGCTCAGGCCAGTGACCTCGGATTTTGAACCTGGGTCCTCTGCATCCCAATCTGATGCTCTATCCACTGTGCTGACATGGTCAGGCATGTCAGTTTTCTTATATGGTAGTCAGTGAATATAAAATGAAGAGGGTATTGATGTCAAAATGTGAGATATATCATCCCTTGAGGTAAATGAAGTTAGTGAAAATAACTACAAAGAGAGAAACAAAAATTTAGATTGTCTTGTAAACTTCTAAGTCATAATTGCAAAGTAAGAAATTTTAAATATCTTTATCTTCTTAAATCCTTCAACAACTTCCCAGGCAGACATAGTTAAGGCCTAGACTAGTAAAATGACTTACCAAGCATCCACAGAAAATAAAAGGTGAAACAAATTAAAATGTCTGTTTATCTGAATCCAAAACCTATGCTTTATGCCACTATAAAAAATCTGAAACAGGTGATAAAATTTTCAATCAAATGGGAAATCGAAGTAAAATAAGATTTGGATTAAATATATGAGTCATGTAAGAGAAAAAAACTGTGTTACAGGAATAGAAAACTTAATTCAAACTATATTGAATTAAGAAAACAATTCAAACTATATTAAAACTTAATTCAAACTATATTAAAAATAATGCTGACTCTTCAAACTAAATATCTTAGGAACTCAGGTGCAAATAATGTGAGCAAGATATAGTTTCTCTTCCCATTTCCTTACTTTGCTTTCTTCTTCTCATTCTCGAGAATGTTCTACTGGTTTCATCACAAGATGGTCATGAAAAACTCTTGAGGCTGCATTAATTTTTTTTAAAATTATGCTTATTAGGACAGAAGTGATCTCTTGCAATAAATTCTGCAAAGAAATAACTTCCCCTTCTCTTGAATTGCTGCATACTCTCACTAGCTTTGATTAGGTCACATGAACATTCCTGAAGCAGTTACTTTGGGTAATGGGTAAATTACACAGATTATTTTGAGTCCTTCCTTGAATGTGTCATTGATCAACTCTCCAAAGTTCTTAAGACTAAAGACGTAGGTAAGCTGGTTTAGAAAAGTTGCCATGGTATAGGTCAGTGGTCAGGAATCTATGGCTTGCGAGCCAGATGTGGCTCTTTCGATGGCTGCATCTGGCTCACAGACAAGTCTTTAATAATAAAAAAATATTTAAAATATAAAACATTCTCATGTATTATAATCCATTCATTTCCTACAGCTCATGTTCATGGTTGCGGATGGCTGGAGCCAATCACAGCTGTCCTCTGGGACAACACCAAATTTTTATGGGATAATGTGTAACGTACATGGGTCGTTGTGAGGTCAGGAAGTAAACTTCCCTCCTTTTAATCAAGTAGTCAGCTAACTAATTGAAGAAACCCTTTTGACGAAGAAGATGGCTAAAAGAAAAAAAGAGGAATATCGTACTTTTCAGCAGGAATAGACAGAGGAATTCGCCTTTGTGAAGAGAGCAGGTTCTGCAGTGTGTCTAATATGCAATGATAAAATTGCATCAGTGAAATGGTGAAATATAAAGCAGCACCTCAACACACACCATACTAAATTTGCATCGATGAAATGGTCAAATATAAAGCGGCACTTCAACACATGCCTTACTACAACTGCATCGAAATATCCAGTGGGGGAGAGCAGGAAGAAAGCATGTCATGAGCTACTATGCAGAGTGCAAGCTAGTCAGCAGCAACTCCATGTTTGAACCCAACAAGGTGACTGGAATTAGGCTAGCTTTGCTAGTGCTTTAGCAATTGTGAGAAACGGAAAACCATTCACAGGTGGGAGTATACCAAAACATTCATGATTGATGTTGCCAATAAACTTTTTGACGACTTTTTGGATAAAGACAGATAATCAAATGAATAAAAGACATGCCTCTGTCAGCAAGAACTGTTCACAATTGTACCATCATAATAGCAAATCAAATTGAGGCAATACAAATGAAGGACATAAAAGCAACACCATTCTTTTCTCTCACTTTGGATGAGTCAACAGATATAAGCCATTTATCCCAGTTTAGCGTGACTGCAAGGTATGCTGTCGGTGACACACTATGTGAGGAAAGTCTTGCTCTTTTGCCTATGAAAGAGACAACAAGAAGGGAGGATTTATTTAACTCTTTCACTGAGTTTGCTAAAGAAAAAAATCTAATGATGATTAACTTATTTTGGTGTGTACTGATGGTGCTCTGTGCATGGTAGGGAAAAATAGAGGATTCGTAGCACTTCTTTGTGAACATGAAAAGAGATCCATCATAAGTTTTCATTGTATCTTATATCAGGAGGCAATTTGTGCTCAGATGTGTGGCAAGCAGCTTGGTGAGGTGATGTCGCTGGTCATTCAGGTGGTCAACTTTATTGTTGCCTGAGCTTTAAATAATTGCCAGTTTAAAATTCTGCTGGATGAAGTTGGGAATAATTATTCTGGTCTGCTTCTGCACAGCAATGTGCATTGGTTATCAAGAGGGAAGGTGCTTAGCTGTTTTGTGGCTTGTCTGAATGAAATCCAGACTTTTTTTGAAATAAAAAATGTCAAGCATCCTGAGTTAGCTAACACCGAGTGGCTCCTGAAGTTCTACTATCTCGTGGACATGACTGTACATCTTAACCAGCTCAATGTGAAAATGCGAGACATTAGAAATACAGTCTTATACCTTCAACAAGCAGTGTTTGCATTTGAAAACAAGCTGAAACTCTTCATCGCTGACATTGAAACAGGTCGTTTACTACACTTTGAAAAACTGGGAGAGTTCAAAGATGCATGCACAGCAAGTGACCCTGCTCAACATCTTGATCTCCAGCAGCTGTGGGCTTCACATTTAATCTCCTGCAGTCATTCAAAGCTTGCTTTGGAGAATTTCATGAGCGCACTCGTCTTTTTAAGTTCATCACCCATCCACACAAGTGTGCAGTGGACAGCACCGACCTGAGTTACATCCCCGGTGTCTCTGTCAGAGATTTTGAGCTACAAGCTGCTGACCTGAAGGCCTCAGACATGTGGGTGAGTAAACTCAAGTCACTGAATGAACATTTGAAAAGACTTGCACGACAGCAAGCAGAGTTGGTGAGCAAAGACAAGTGGGGAGAAATGAAAAAACTTCAACTCGCAGACCAGCTGATTGTCAGAACTTGGAACACACTTCTCGTTACCACACACTGCAGCATGTGAGTATTGCAATAATGACAATGTTTGGCTCTATGTATGCATGTGATCAGTCTTTCTCACATCTAAAGAATGTTAAGACCAACCTACGATCACATTTAACAGATGGAAGTCTCAGTACCTGCATGAAGCTTAACCTCACCACATATCAACCAGACTACAAAGCCATCAGCAAAACCATGCAGCACCAGAAGTTGCATTAATGGATGGTAAGAAGTACTTTATTCATCATTGGTGAGCCACAACATAAGAATGTTATTAAAAATAATTCAGAGACTTATTGTACTTTAAAACGGTTGGTCTTACATAAAACGCACACATTTACTTGTATTTAATGTTAAACATATTGTATGGCTCTCAAAGAATTACATTTTAAAATATCTGGCATTCATGGCTCTCTCAGCCAAAAAGGTTCTCGACCTCTGGTGTAGGTGTTGCAAAATAGATGATAGAGAGTCAATCAGATATAAATAGTTCATCTGGAATAAAAACCACTTGTATTAATTTACTCATGCAGCAAAATTTACTGACCATAACCCTGGCCAGTTGGCTCAGTGGTAGAGCATGGGCCTGGCGTGCAGGAGTCCCGGGTTCGATTCCACACAGAAGTGCCCATCAGCTTCTCCACCCCTCCCCCTCTCCTTCCTCTCTGTCTCTCTCTTCCCCTCCCACAGCCAAGGCTCCATTGGAGCAAAGTTGGCCTGGGTGCTGAGGATGGCTCTATGGCCTCTGCCTCAGGCACTAGAATGGCTCTGGTTGTAACAGAGCAACACCCCAGATTGGCAGAGCATCGGCCCCTGGTGGATCCCAGTCGGGCGCATGCAGGAGTCTGTCTGACTGCCTCCCCGTTTCCAACTTCAGAAAAATATGAAAAAAAAAATTACTGACTATAAAATGTGTTAATTCTTGTGTTAAGGTTGGTTATATAACTAATAATGACATTTATCCCCAAGGAACTTATAATATATTATAGAAGACTGTTGAACTAGTAATTAAAATGCAAAATAGAGACGATGTCAGAGTAATGGCGATGTGAGAGATACTCCTGATCTCTCCCCTTAAAATTTTAACAAATTGAACAGCTATAACACAGCAAAAGAACTCCAGCTGGGCTTGCAGGCATACCTGAATGATATATGCACTGAATTGATTAAAGGCAGGATGAGATGAAAAGGGAGACAGAAGATAAAACACATTCACAGTGAACTTTGAAGAGGAGAGGAGACAAACCTAGAGTGACTGTTTTTTTTTTTCTCCTCTGGACTACAGGGAGGAGGGAAGTTTAGGGTCTCTGGATTTTTTTGAAAGATGCAGAGAGGGAAACTCAGAGTGACTGAGATCTGCTGGGAGGAGTGGTAAGACAGAGGCAGAGAAGGAAATAAACCAAAGTGGCCTGAGTGTGGTGTCATGGCCAGTGTTCTCACAATCTTCCTGCAGACCACACTTGGAAGACACAAAAAAAGATAAAGTGAAGCCACTCTAGCCTCCCAGACCCTGCCTCCCTTACTTCATGGTATGGAGAATGGTGGAGACAAACCCCACAGCCTGCTCTTCAGAGCCAGTATCTCCCCTCAAGAACAGAGGTGTTCTTTGTCCAATTCTCAGTTCTGTTGAGACCTGGGAAGGAGAACCTGGAAACTTGGGATCACCATTGTTAGAGTCAGAAAACCCTAAGAACATGCTTCACTCACTAATGGGACTACAGCTCTACCTACATCATTGTGACAGCAACATCTCTGTGGACAGCCCAGGAACTTCACAGAACTTAAAATCTTAATATAGCAATAGCTACTGGAAGAAACCTCTCAAAACTAAAATTAGTTATTCCTTTTTTCCTCTTTTTCCTTCTTATTCCTTTTTCTCTTTATCATTTTTGAATTTCATTTTTTTAGCTTTTCTATTTTTACTTATTTTTTTGTATTTGTCTTTGTTTTCTTTTCTTTGCTTTCAATCTTCTTTCTTGTGTTTTTTCTTTGTTACTTGTCATAATTTTTAAAATTTTTATTGTATTTTTAAAATTTTTTCTATTTTTTTACTTGTATTTTTTGTTAGTGTTCTTAACAATACCACTCTCAAATGTCATCAAGGAAGAAAAAATCAAATACCATGGCTACACAAGACAGAGACATATTTCAAAAGAAAATGAAAAACTTCCAGAAAAAAATCTGAATCACATAGAAACTTTGGATTTAATGATAGAGAATTCAAACTTGAAGTTCTTAAGATATTCAGTGATATGTGAGAACAAACCATAGGCAACTTAATAAGCTCAGAAAACAAATTAATAAAATAAACACCTCACCAAGGAGATTGAAAATTTAAAAACCGAGATGAAGAACTCATTATGTGAATTGAATACAAAGTAGCAAGTTTAGCTAGTAGAACAAGCCAGATAAAGAAAAGAATGAGTGAAATCAAAGATAGGCAACTAGAGATGCTACAGAAAGAAGAGGAGACCCATGAATTAAAAAAACTGAGAAGGCTCTACAAGAACTGTCTGACTCCAGAATATAAGAATAATGGGTATATTAGAAGAAGAAGAAGAGAGAGAAGGGAGTGATGAGCCTATTAAAACAAATAATTAATGAGAACTTTACAAGCCTATGGAAAGAGTTACATCCTTAAATCAAAAAGCAGACAAATGTCAAGTTACCACACCCCAAACATACCTACTCTAAGGCATTGTAAAAAAAAATGGTCAAAAATCAATGACAAAGAAAGAATTCTGAAGGCAGCTAGAGAAAAGAAGACCATAACATATTTATATAAAGAAAAGTCCATTAGGTTATCATCAGACTTCTCAGCAGAAACTCTATAAGCCAGAAGAGAGTGGACCCAAACACTCAAAGCACTGAAAGAGAGGGATTACAAGCCGAGAATATTACATCCATCAAAGTTATCTTTAAAAGATAAAGGAGAAATAAAAAATTTTACAGACATAAGGAAACTGAGAACATTTCTCACCAGAAAACCCCCATGGCAGAATGTATTCGAGAGAGTTATTCAACAAGATACAAAGAACATAACAAATCAAAACTGTAAGTAAGATCTTTGACAAGGTCACCATAAAAACAAGGATAATCTATGACAACAATCATATAAAATGGAAGAAGATAAAGATCTGCAGTAGAAAAGGAAGATGGCGTGCAGATACACTCATATGACAAAGGACAGTTGTACATATGAATATATTTTTCTTAACCTAATGGTAACCACCATGAAAAAAAAGCTACTGAAACACACAGCTTCAAAAGAAAGAAACAGGAAAGAAGCATGGAATACCTCCAAACAAAAACAACTGACAGAAACAAAAAAGAGAAGAACCAAACAAGACACAGAGCTACCAGAAAACAAAATATAAAATGGCTACAGGAAATCCTCACGTGTCAATAATTACCCTAAATGTAAATGAGCTGAACTCATCAGTAAAGAGGCACAGAGCAGCAGATTGGATCAAAAAGCAAAACTCAAACATATGCTGCCTTCAAGAGACACATCTAAGCTGCAAGGATAAAAGTAGATTCAAAGTAAAAGTTTGGAAAATGATTCTCCAAACAAATCATATCCAAAGAAAAGCAAATGTAGCCATAATTATATCTGACAATGCAGACTTCAAGATGACAAAGGTAACCAGAGACAAAGATGGACATTTCATAATGATAAAGCTGAAATTGTATCAGGAAAACATAACATTTCTTAATATATATGCACTGAATCAGGGAGCACCAAATATATATAAGATAACTATTAAGTGATCTAAAAATAGAAGCAGACAAAAACACAATTATACTTGGAGATTTTAACACACATTGATAACTTTAGATAGATCATCCAAAGAGAAAATCAATATAGAAATATCAGCCTTAAACAACACTTTGGAACAAATAGACATAATAGATATTTATAGGACATTTCATCACAAAACATCAGATTAACAAGAGAAAAAATAAAAGATATTCATATTAGGAAAAAAGAAGTAAAGTTATCACTTTTTTGCAGGTGACATGATTCTGTATAGAGAAAACCTCAAAGGCTCCACCAAAAAGCTATTAGAAACAATAAATCAATACAGTAAAGTTGCAGGATACAAAATAAATATATAAAAGTCTACTGCTTTTCTATATGCCAACAATGAAACTTTGGAAAATGAACTCAAAATAAATAATTCTTTTTACAAATGCAGCAACAAAAAATAAAGTACCTAGGAATAAATGTAACAAAGGATATGAAGGATCTATATACTGAAAACTATAAAACATTATGGAAAGAAATTGAAAAAGACACAATGAAATGAAAAAATATTCCATGTTCATGGATTGGAAGGATCAACATAGTTAAAATGGACATTTTACCCTGAGCAATATACAAATCTAATGCAGTCCCCATCAAAATCCCAATATCATTTTTAGAGAAATAGAACAAAAAATTACCAGGTTTGAATTTGACTCCAAAGGCAAGGGAAGTGAAGGCAAAGATAAATGAATGGGACCACAACAGACTAAGAAGTTTTTGCACAGCAAGAGAAATTGACAACAAAGTAAACAGACAGCCAACTAAATGGGAGATGATATTTTCAAACAACAGCTCAGATAAGGCCCTAATATACAAAATATACAAAGAACTCATAAAACTCAACAACAAACAAACAAACAATCCAATAAAAAAAAATGGGAAGAGGACATGAACAAACACTCCTCCCAGGAAGAAATACAAATGACCAACAGATATATGAAAAGATGCTCATCTTCATTAGCTATTAGAGAAATGCAAATCAAAACTATAATGAGATACCACCTCACACCTGTTAGATTAGCTATTATCAACAAAACAGGTAATAACAAGTGTTGGAGAGGCTGTGGAGAAAAAGGAACCCTCATCCATTGTTGGTGGTAATGCAAAGCAGTACAACCACTATAGAAGAAATTATGGTGGTTCCTCAAAATATTAAAAATAGAACTACCATATGACCCAGCAATCCCTCTACTGGGAATATACCCACATAACTCAAAAACACCGGTGCGTAAAGACACATGCAGCCCCATGTGTATTGCAGCATTGTTCACAGTGGCCAAGACATGGAAACAACCAAAAAGCCCTTCAAAAGATGACTGGATAAAGAAGATGTGGTACATATATACTATGAAATACTACTGAGCCATAAGAAATGATGACATCAGATCATTTATAACAACATGGATGGATCTTGATAACATTATATGGAGTGAAATAAGTAAATCAGAAAAAACTAAGAACTGCATGATTCCATACTTAGGTGGGACATAAAAACGAGACTAAGATACATGGACAAGAGTGTGGTGGTTATGGGTGGGGGAAAGGAAGGGAGAGGGGGGAGTGGAGGGGCACAAAGAAAATCAGATAGAAGGTGACAGAGAATAATTTGACTTTGGGTGATCAGTATACAACATAATTGAATGACAAGATAACCTGAGATGTTTTCTTTGAATATATGTACCCTAATTTATTAATGTCATCACATTAAAATTAATAAAATAAGCATGACCAGGCGGTGGCGCAGTGGCTAGAGCGTCTGACTGGGATGCGGAGGACCTAGGTTTGAGACCCCAAGGTGACCAGCTTGAGCGCGGGCTCATCTAGCTTGAGCAAAAAGCTCACCAGCTTGAACCCCAGGATCACTTGCTGGAGCAGGGGTTCACTCGGTCTGCTGAAGGCCCGCAGTCAAGGCACATATAAGAGAGCAATCAATGAACAGCTAAGGTGTCACAACGAGAAACTGATGATTGATGCTTCTCATCTCTTTCTATTCCTGTCTGTCTGTCCCTATCTATCCCCCTCTCTGACTCTCTCTCTCTGTGTCCCTATAAAAAAAAAAGATACATAATGGAAGACTGTGTGGGTAAAACAGTTTGATAAATGAGGCCCTTTAAAAAAATTAATAAAATTAAAAAAATTGAAAAAGACACAATGAGATGACAAAATATTCTATGTTTATGGATTGGAAGAATCAACATAATTAAAATGGCCATTTTACCCTGAGCAATATACAAATCTAATGCAATCCTCATCAAAATCTCAATATCATTTTTAGAGAAATAGAACAAAAAATTACCAGGTTTGTATGGAACTACAGAAACCTGCAAATAGCCAAAGCAATCTTGAAGAAAAAAAATGAAGCCAGAGGTATCACACTACCTGACCTCAAATTATAATTAAAACAGCATGGTATTGGCAGAAAAACAGTCATATAGACCAATGGAACAGAATTGAGAGCCCAGAGATAAAACCACATATATATGGACAAGTGTTCTTCAACAAAGGAGCCAAAAACACACAATGGAGAAAAGAAAGCCTCTTCAATAAATGGTGCTTGGAAAATTGGAAAACTACATTCAAAAAAATAAAGCTTGACTATAGCTTGTCCCTCAGCACAAAAACTAATTCAAAACAGATCAAAGACCTAAATATCAGACCTGAAACTATAAATTACATAGAACATAGTTACTAAGCTCATGGACCTTGGCCATACAAAAAATTTATAAATCTAACCCCAAAGGCAAGAGAAATCAAGGCAAAAATAAATGAATGGACTATATCAAACTAAAAAACTTCTGCACAGCAAACAAAGGTGACAACAAAACTAATAGGCAGCCAACTAAATGGGAAATGATATTTTCAAACAAAAGCTCCAATAAGTGGTTAACATCCAAAATATATTTATATAAAAAACTCACAAAGCTCAGCTACAAACAAGCAAACAATCCAATTAAAAAATGGGGAAAGGACCTAAACAGACACTTCTCTTAAGAGGACATACAAATGGCTAACAGATATATGAAAAAAGTTCATCTTCACTAGCTATTCGAGAAATGAAAATCAAAACTACAATGAAATACCATCTCACACCTGTTAGATTAGCTATAATTATCAAGAAGGCACATAACAAGTGTTGGAGAGGTTGTGGAGAAAAAGGAACCCTCATTCACTGCTGGTGGAATGCAAATTAGTACAACCATTATGAAATAAACTATGGTGGTTCCTCAAAAAATTAAGGATAGAATTACTGTATGACCCAGCCATCCCTCTACTGTGTATTTACAAAAAGTCAAAAATATTTGTACGTAAAAACACATGCACCCCCATGTTCACCTCAGTATAATTCACAGTGGCCAAGACATGGAAACAACCAAGGTGTCCCTTGATATAGGATTGGATAAAGAAGATGTGGTTCATATATACAATTGAATACTACTCACCCATAAGAAATGATGACATAGTGACATTTATGACAACATGAATGGACCTTGAGAACATTATACTGAGTGAAATAAGTAAATCAGAAAAAGCTAAGAACTGTGATTTCACACATTGGTGAGATATAAAACATATAAAAGTGAAGTTGTTACCAGGGGAAGAGGAAACAAGGTGTTACCAGACTTGAGTGAATAGGGAGGAGGAAAGGATTTGAGGGAAGGGGGTAAAGAAGGACAAATATAAGGTGACAGAAAATGATTTGACTTTGGATGATGGGTATACAGCATATTCAACAGTTCAAATGCTATAAAATGTTTACCTGAAACCTATGTACTCTTATTGATCAATGTCACCCTGTTCAAGTAATTTTATAAATAAAATTTAGAATAAAAATAAAATATGGTATAATAGATATTAGTATAGCAGACATGTGGGAGCAACTAGGAGGCATCTAATAGGAATGGTAAGAATGAAGCAAGGAAAGTTTTCTGGGAAAGCCACGTCTGAGTTGAGAGTTTAAGGCCCAGTTGAAATTAACCAGGTGAATAAGGGTATTCTGGATAAAAAGAGTGCCAAGTCAAAGCCATGCAAGTGAAAGACAGTGGGTTTACCTGCCCATAGTAAGTAGTACTTTACGAGGAATCTAAAATTCCTCTGCTCAAGAAAGGTTGGGCTTTTATAAAATATTCTTATGAATGTGAGAGTAAAATTAAATGAATCAGTAGGTGGTTGTTCAAGTAGTGATTCATGGTTGGCAAATGAATTACATTTTTAGTAATTTTCTTTACCCTTTGCAGCTCATGAGTGTGTTACTGTTTTCTTAGGCATGCAGCCTGTTCACTTTGTGGGAAGCATCGGATGAGGAAAAATGGACAGAATGGGATGGGAACACTTTTTCCTAAATTCAGTCCAGTCATTTTGGAAGTGAAAATTCCAAATGTGCTTGTCTGGAGAACAAGCTTGTTTGACAGATCCTAGCAGGTAATGCTTAGGAAAACAAACCCATTGTTGATTCTTATTTCCAGGGTGTTCCCTTAAGGAATCATTGACTTTGCAAGAAGGACGAAGGGAAAACAAGTAGGTATAGGGCCATGTAAGAGATTTTCAGAGAACTGTGGAACATATTCAACCTCAAACAGTATTTTACTTTAGATTAAAAATAACCAATTTTAGAGGATTGTCACTGATAATATCATGCCAGGCCTATCTATGAATAGGGAGGAAAAGAAAAGTTTAGAAAAAAGAAAAATGATTTGATAATACACAATAGAGAATATTCTATGTTCATATATATTTGCTTTTCTTCTTATGCTGACAGTGGGACAATTAGTTTAGGAAAGCCTTTGGGATAATAAGTCTTGCCAAGCCACTTCATGGACAAACATTATCCTGGTTAAGAAAATAAAGAAGAAAGCAAGACAAACAGTATTTGCTGGGATGATGTCAGCTTCTCAGACTCTCTGTTAGGGGCTCCTGGAGGAGAGAATCCTCTTTGTATATACAGGGTCACTTTGATGTGACCATTGTCTAGCCATTGTCTGGTCTGAAAATCCCAGCTGGAGACATTTGGAAAATATTTAGGAAAAACCTGTTTCATTCTACACTGGTATAGCACTTAGTGTTCTAATAATAATGACAATTATACATTTTTATTAAAATTACAATATTATTTCATCACTAAGGGAAAAAAGTTTAGGGAAAAATTATAATGAACAAATCCACATTGTAGCACACTAAAAAAATAAGGGTCCACTTTTTTCATAGTTTCAGAGTCATAGTTTTCTTTTAATGGAATTGGCTGACTGAAGAGATAAATGAGATTCAGAAAGAAAAACAATAAGAAGTCAGAATTTTATGTGATAAAAAGCACTAGGAATTATCATGTTTAGTACTTTTACAATTGATATTTTCCTGAAACTTTTTCCATATTTATTCTTATGCTAGTGGATAGAAATGGAATCACTCTTAAAGATGAAGACATTGAGGTATAAAACAGTGAAGTTACTATTCATGAAGTAAGTTCAGGCCTTCACAAAAACAAAATGATATATTAAGAGAAAGCTTTGGAGTCAGACAGACTTGATGGCTTGAAACAATAAGATCAGCCTGACCAGGCATTGGTGCAGTGGATAGTGTTGGCTTGGGGTTCTGAGAACCCGGTTTCAAACCCTAATTTCACTGGCTTGAGTGTGGGTCATTAACTGGAGTGTGGGATCATAGACATGACCCCAAGGTTGCTGGTTTGAGCCCAAGGTTGCTGGCTTGAGGAAAAGGTCACTGATTTGCTTGGAGCCCTCTAATCAGGGCACATATGAGAAAGCAATCAATGAACAACTAAGGTGCTTCTCATCTCTCTCCCATGCTGTCTATTCCTTCCCTCTTGCTAAAAAAAAAAAAAAAAGAAAAAAAAAAGATCATTGATTAGTTTATAATTCTGAGAGCTGCTGTATGAGTTTGAATCTTCTGGGTAGTTTAACTGCTGTTTTCTCCTGGGCTCTGTCATAGGTCTGGAGTAGACTGTCAGACTGGCTGAGACTAGTTAGTCTAAGATGCCTTTGCTCAGGTAGGTGGCAGGTGGCAGGTTTTAAATTAGAACCTCTTCATGTGGTGTCTCTAGTAGGCTACATTATTGTATGATACATTATAGTATCAATCAAAGGCTCAGAAGTTTAACACACAAAGACCTTTTGAAAATTTCTTTTGAGTAATGTCTTTGAGAAGAAAACAGAAATCAATGCATATGCGAAATAAGACTAAATAATTAAGTAAAAATGTTCATGGCTTAAAAAAGTAGATGTTTCCTATTATTTTCAATAAGAGCCTACATTCTAAATGATACTAAGATCTGCTCTTAATTAGGATTGGGGCACCGGTCAGAGAATTTTTCCACTTTTAATGTAACATTATTTTCGTTAGTTAAATCAAAAAGATAAAGTGTTATATAAATTTTTACATTGTGTATTTGAACTTTAAAAACTGAAGTAGGATTTTATTCCCTGCCAGAGTCACTTTGTTAGTCTTTAAAAAAATAAATGTTTGCTATTCCTGCCTCGTAAAAACCATTACCCCAATAGGTAGAATCCCATTGTTATATGTACCTTGCTGATAACTAGGTGGCCCAATTCTCATTAAGAAAACAAGATATAACAACTCTTGTTTTAATACACTGGTCTCACAGATACTTGAGACTCAATGAATATCACATGTGCTGTGCATTTTTACAATATGTACTTATGGCAGTTCTTAAATGCACAAACAGTCCAATGCCAGGAAAGATATCTGCATGTAAGCATAACCATCTATATTTGAAATTAATGTATTTTCTTGCTTCATCACAAACTTTCTTCAAAGCTGTTTGCTTACAGCTATTTCTTTCCAGGGCTGAGTTGCTACAGCTAGTATTCTTAATAGAATAATGAATTTTATAGATTATGCAAAAAATATTAAATATACATTATGCCTTATTCTCAATTAAAGTTAAATAAGCTAAATTTATTTTAGCAGTAAATATAAGGCTACAAAAAATAGAAAAGAATGCTATTTATGAAGGCAATGGTCTCTAGTTTTATGTTAATTTAATATTAAATTATTGAATTTATTACTTTAATGTTGCTATATTAAATCTTGATTTAATAAACATTAAAACACAAAATCTATTTTATTTATATTTTTTTAATTTTGAGAGAGCAAACTAAATTTTTTTTAATTAGGTAACTATTAACTGCAATCACTGAATGTCATTGCAAAGTAAAAATGGCTAAACTTGAAATTGTAAAACATAATTAATTTAAGCAAAGGAAAAAATAGAGGCAAATTTAATTTACAAAATTTCATGCCACTTTTTGCAATATCTTAAAGAAAAACATCCATTTGGCATAACAATTTAATCTAAACAAGGGCTGTCTTTTGAATCGAGGGATAGATTATAGAAATCATCAGGAATAGTGTTGTGTGTAACCTCATAGCATATGGTCATAAGTCTGGAAAAGGTAAATTTAACTAGGAATCAAGCTCTAATGTATTAATGAGAAAGTGGCAACTGGACATGGGTAGCTAGCATTAACTCTGTCACCTGCTGTGATAAATGATAAATATTTAAAACCCCAAATCAGAAAGTTTTTTTCTTTGAATTTCCGCTGTTCATGTCTGATAAAAAATATCAGTAGCTGAGACAGACAGTAGTTTGCCTGTAACAGTAGTGCATATATAATCTGGTTCTCTGTTGGAATTTAGAATATCCTAAAAATTACCATATAGTTTAACCATCAATCATGTCACCTCCATAGATAGCTGAGTTTTGTGTGTGATATATTGTACAGGTCTTTTGATGCACAGGTATTTGTCTAAATGAATTAAAATCAATTAACAGTGATATATTTGGATCTTACTTTGTGTCCAGATATAAATTTTATACCACAAGACTTCCATATATTCACATAATGAATGTGATACAGTTTTTAAAAATACATTATTTATTAATTTTAGAGAGGGAAGAGAGAGAGAAGGGGAGAGGAGCAGAAAGCATCAACTCCCATATATGCCTTGACCAGGCAAGTCCAGGGTTTCAAACCAGCAACCTCAGCATTCCAGGTCAAAGCTTTATCCACTGCACCACCACAGGTCAGACCATACACTGTTATTTGAAACATTTTTACTTTACAGTTTTAGATTACAGAAAAGTTGCAAATATTATAGAATTCTCATATAATCTATATCTAGTTTCTTCTATTATTCATATTAACATTAGTGTAGCACATTTATCACAATTAGTGAACCAATATCAATATATTATTATTAACTAAAATCTACAATTTATTCAGGTTTTCTAATTTTCTTTTTTGTTTCAAGACCCCATTCAGGATACCACATTATATTTAGTTATCAGGTCTCCTTTGGTTCTTTTTGTCTGTGATAGTTTCTCACACTTTCCAACTTTTAGAAGTACTGGTTACATAGTACTCCTATTGTAGAATGACATTTCATTGGAATTTACCTAATGTTTTATCTATGATTAGACTGGGCTCATACTGTATTAGGAGGAAGAGGTGAAGTCTATTTTTATCATAGCATACCGAGGGTGCATACTATCAATATGCCTTATTTGGTGTTAACCTTGTTCATCTGGCTGAGGTAGTGTTTGTCAGATTTCTCTACATTATAGAATTAGTTTTCCCCTTGATTATACTATATTATGCATCAGACTCTCTTCATTTGGAAGGGAGGCTCCTAGTGACTTAAGATGTGGGGAACAATGCTTCATCTCTTTGAGGTGAAGTATTTACATAAATTATTTGGAAGATATTATATACCCTTTAATGTTTTTAGTTGCCTTGCTACCTATAAAAGAATAAAAAAAGAATAAAGAAAATATGGATTTTATTTTCATTGAAAAATGCACAACTAAAAACTACAGTTGAACTTGAGGAAAGAAAACTAATGTTTAATTGTTTAGCAAAAAAATTAAGGTAAGCTAGAAATAACATGCACAAATGAGATAATAGCCCTGGCCTGCTGGCTCAGTGGTAGAGTACCAGCTGGGCATGTGGATGTCCTGGATTCAATTCCTAGTCAGGGCACACAGGAGAAGCACCTATCTGCTTCTCCATCCCTCCCTCTCTCACTTCTCTTTCTCTCTCTCTCTCTATCTTTCTTCCTCTCCTGCAGCTATCGCTTAATTGGAGTGAGTTGGCCCCAGGTGCTGAGGATGGCTCCATGGTCTCTGCCTTAGGTGATAAGAAGAGCTTGGTTGTTGAGCAATGAAGCAATTAGAGAATCACCCCCTAGTAGGCTTACTGGGTGGATCCCTGTCAGGGAGCATGCAGGAGTCTCTCCCTGCCTCCCTTCCTCTCAATAAATAATAATAATAACAATAATAATAAAAGAGAGATAATAAAATTAAAATTATATAAATAAAATGTAAAATTTATAATCAGTAGCATACTAACTAAATATGTGACTGAAGCTGAATGAATTAAAAAATGTCTGATCAATATAAAAATAAATGAAAAATAAAAAAGTACCTGAGGCTTAAAAATTAGAAGAAATAACTTATGGAAATTTTGCTTTAAATGATGTATATGGCACATAATCCCCAACTGTGGTGCTTTCAAACTCTCACTAAAATGTTTCGGAAGAATCAAAACTATATAGGTGATATTCCAGTAACACTAGACAAAAATACTTAAGAACTTATATACAGAGCCCATGTTGTTGACCATGTTATGTAGTTCCTTATATAAGTAGATCTTGAGAAAACTTTACTAGAACTTTGCTTCATGTAACAGAGGATGTCTGGGAAACAAAAATTCTTCATGTCTCCCAGACACTGTTTAGATTTGGAGTTGTAGTTTGTGAGGAACTCTCCTTTACCCTGATCTTTAAGGCAGCTAAAACTTGTTCATTCACATAAGACTTCACAGGTAATAATTTCCAGAAAACAGGTATTAAGCACTCTGTTTATGTGTGAGGGAGTGAGATGTCAAACTCACATGTTGCAACTCAGCAAGTAAACAATATTGGTAAAGCTTTTACTGTAGAGAGATTTCTGAGACTGCTTAATGAGAATGATAAATTTTACAGCCTGCACTGATTAAGAGTATCAGTAACCAGGCACCTGGGTCAGGGAGTGATATTGCTTAGCCTCTGTGAGGCTGCGCTGCAAGGAGAATGGGAATTTGATGAGGAGCCATGGACTTCCACTGGCCTCCCAACTGATGAAGACAGGTAAAACTTTATGTGTACGTAATTATGAGGAATTTGGAAATCCCACAAAGGCAGAACACACTGCAAATTGTCAAATTAAGTCTAAATAGACGCAAATAGTATGATTTCACTGTATTTGAAAAAGGAAAAAACTTAACTACATGGAAACTTGTAGTTAATGATGGGAGCTTGGAGGAGGAAAAGGAATTAGTGAAGGAAAATAGACTATTTCTGACAAGTACAGCTTGGAATAAAGGAAAAATTCCAGAGCCATTTTGAAATTCTCAATGGGTTTAAAGTACTATGAACCAAGAGCAGCTCTAAAAAGAGAAGAAACCTATGTGAAAATGAAAGATAAAAGAAAGCAGAATGAGTTGGAAAGTCACAATGAATCAAATGAAGTGAGCATGGCTCTGGGAACAGATCATCTGGGTTTAAAATCTGGCCCTTTGACTTATTTAAACTATCTGTTTCACGTTTCTCTTCTCTAAAATGAGGACAATGATATTATTTAATTCACTTGGACAATTTTGAAATTATGTAAGGTAATTTATTTATAAACCCCTGGTGCATTACAAGTATTTGATAAATACAAGCTTTAACAATGGAAAGGATTGCAAAAAGACTAAAAGTGCAATGTAAGGAACACATGCAGAAAATTAAGTATTTTATGTGAAAGTAAAAGTAACCAAAATATGTAGAAGAAAAACTTTATAACCTTGGAGTAGACATAGTTTCTTAGGAAAAAAAGCATGAGCTGTACAAGAAAAATTTGATACCTTGCTTTTTATGAAAACTAAAAATTTATGTGATTTTAAAAAAGTAAAAAGCAAACTAAAGACTGAATGAAAATATGTGTAATTCATATATTTGACAAAGAATCTAGATTTAGAATATATGAAGAACTCTTAAAATAATAATAACTCATTAGCTTAATTTAAATGGGCAAAATATTTGAATAGACACTTCACAAAAGAAGGTTTGTGAATAGTCAATAGGCATATAAAAAGTTCCTCAACATAATTAATCATCAGGAAATATAAATAAAGTCATAATGAGATATATTGTTATATACTCACCAGAGGTGATGAAATTTAAAGAAATCACTGAACAAAAATAAATCTACTGTGTTGCACAAGTAGACAACTAAAATACTTATGTGTTGTCGAAAGGAATGTTACATGATACAACCCTTTCGGAAAGCATTGAATATGTATCTTGAATAGCAAACATTCAGTTACCACATAATCCAGTAATTTCACTTTAAAGTGTTTATCCCCCAAAATGAAAACATGAATCACACAAAGTCTTGCACATGACTGTTAATAACTGTATATAATCACCCCCAAATGGAAACAACCCAAGTGCTTATTAATAGGTTAATTGTGAAACAAATTGTGGTATGTCCATGTAAGAAAGTACTACTCAGAAAAAATAAGAACAAATGCTTACTATATGAAACAACTATAAATGAATCTCAAAACATAACAAATAAAGGAAGTCAGAAATAAAGGGATACATACTGCTATGTTATTCCTTTTATATGAAATTCCAGAACAGGCAAACCTAATCTATAGTGACAGAAAACAGAGCTGTGGTTAATTTCAGCGGTAAGATTTAAATATTTATTTATTTATTTATTTATTTATTTATTTTTTACAGAGAGAGAGAGAGAGTCAGAGAGAGGGATAGATAGGGACAGACAGACAGGAGCGGAGAGAGATGAGAAGCATCAATCATTAGTTTTTCGTTGCAACACCTTAGTTGTTCATTGATTGCTTTCTCATATGTGCCTTGACCATGGGGCTACAGCAGACCAAGTAACCCGTTGCTCAAGCCAGCAACCTTGGTTTGAGCTTTGCTCAAACCAGATGCGCCCACACTCAAGCTGGTGACCTCAGGGTCTTGAACCTGGGTCCTCGCATCCCAGTCTGATTTCTATCCACTGCACCACTGCCTAATCAGGCAAGATTCAAATAATTTAACTGCCCTAATGAGTTTTGAGTGTAAAAAAGTGGTATACCAAAAGGTAGTTTATTATTTCATGCATTTAATACTTAAATAAGAACAATAAGAGAGGTATACAAAATTAGATTACATTATTAGAAAAAATTTATATATTTATTTATGTATTTATTGTTATTAAGTGAGTGGCAGGGAGGCAGAGACAGATTTCCACATGTGCCCTGACCAGGATCCACCTGGCAAGCCCCCTACTAGTGATGCTCTGCCTATCTGGGGCCACTACTCTGTTGCTCAGCAACCAAGCTACTTTAGTGCCTGAGGCAAGGCCACGGAGCCACTCTCAGCTTCCGGACCAACTTGGTCAACCATTTGAGCCATGGCTGTGGGAGAGAAAGAGAGAGAAAGAAAAATAAAAAGGAAGGGTGGAGAAGCAAATGGATGCTTTTCCTGTGTGCCATGACCGAGAATTGAACCTGGGACATTCATATGCCAGGCCGATGCTCTATCACTGAGCCAACTGGCCAGGGCAAAAAAGAATTTTTAAATATTAATGAAAAAATGTTAAATAATACCTGGCAAAACCCAATAAAACTAGTACTTAAGATATTTCCATACTGCTTCTTGATTGGTGTCCTCACTTTCAATTTTTTCCACCTATGGATGGAATAAACATTACTATGGGAGCTTAAAATATGCTGTTGCACAGATGGATGTTAAAAAGGAGTAAGGGATGTAAATTTGTGATTTCCACATTGGGTGACTGTCCAGGCACCCACCTTAGAGAGAACTCTGATTACAAGTGCCATTTTAACAACTGGTTCACTGAACTCAACAAAAAATTAGGTATCGGTTCTGCTGAACTGGTGCGAACCAGCTGAATCCCAACACTGATTAACTGGTGTCAAAGAGGAGAGTGGGATTGATGGCAGACCTTTTGGAATAATACCCTGATTGTGATGGTGGTAATGTTTTAACCTTTGTCAAAACTCATCTACTTAAGGTGGTTGCTATTATTTTATGTAAATGTTACCTCAATAAGAAAGGTTGAAAATGTCATTTGTATATAGCACAGAGATAAAGTTAAATCTTTCATGAGAAGCTTTTCTAATGTGCCAGGACTTAACAAAAATATAGCACACATTTTTGTTTCCCTAAAAAAAAATGTTTGAAGAAAAACCCTTATTACTGGCAAAGGAAAAAAATTGAAGTCTTGAGGTCTCCCAAATGTAAATTACAAGTTCTAGGGCTGTGTAAATAGGCATTTGATGAGGGAGTTCAGAAGTCACCGGAGGCTGTGGGAGTTAGCAACCCACACATAATCAGTAAGCTTGTTTGTAATGATCATAATGAAGAAATGAGTCCTAGTGGTGCTATTTCTGATTTGGAGAACCCTGATATTCTTGAAACAATAGAGGTCACAGATTATCCAGAGCCAGGCTCTTAGCTTTAATTACTCTATGGCCAGACATAATGCACTTGATGTCTGCTACATACAAATTAGTTACTTCTCTGTAAAATGTCTGCTGCATTTCCAGGGGATTAAGAGGCAAAAAATAAAATGAAAACAAAATGAAATACAGCCTCTACCTACTTTTAATCACTGACAGCAATAACTTTTAAAAATGCTTGCAAATTGTCAAAAATTATAATGGCATATCATATGAAAACAATAATTCAGTAATCTGGAATTAAAAAACAGTATAATTAAGAAGTGGGTTTGTGCATAGGTGGGTAAAATTGTGTGGAGGATAGGTGAATTCAGTTTTTGTCTTAAATATAAAGGACACTAAGATATCAGATCATGCCTCTGATATGATCTAGAAATCTTGGTGCTATTTAAAGCTTAACTGGTTGTTAGGTTTTAAATCTAAAATCTGGTAAAATTAGAAATAGGAAACATACAGCATCCAAAACTCTGTAAAATAAAAGCAAAAGTAACATAATTCAAATGAGAAAATCCAGATAAAAAAAGAAATACAAAAGCACACTGAACAGAAAGAGCAAAATATTTATAACATGAAAGGTACAAGAACAGATACATCAGTTGAAGTAGTGAGTCAGTTTCTCCAATCTCCATTTAAATGTGTCCAATATAAGCAGAAAGTGCTTTGAATTGAGAAGAAATTTTTTTTTATTCTTCATTTTTTTCATTTTAGGAAGTGCAGTTTAATAAAATAGATATTATATTTAAACCATAATAATAAACGGTAAAGAGGGGGAGAGGTACTGTAAGTAATAGTCCAGCCACAAAATCCATGAGAGTGCCGTGGTGGAACAAGCCTGAGCTCCAGTGCACTAGCAGCCCTTTCTTCTTCATGAAGGATCCAGGCAGAGAGATTCAAGTATTGTCAACAACCTCCTTATCCTTCTTTTCCTACCCAGAAATGGGCACTTCTGTGTGCACTTTACTATAATGGGGTATTTTTATCTACTTCTGTGAGAAGAGAGGACAGATTTCAAAAACCAAAAATTGACATCACTGCTCCTGAGGCAGAGAAGGCAGCTTTTCATTACAGAAAACACACCTTACAACTCCTCCTCCTGTGCAGTGAAGAAGATATAGAAGAGATACTGAGCATTGCCCTGCCCTCTACTAGTTCACAACTTTGTTAAAACAGCATTGTCTACATATATAAAGCAAACAGGTATATAAGGAAAAATATAAAATATCAAAAAATGTAATGCAAGTTTGGAAAGAGTAGTCAATGTGGGCTGCTATCCTTAGAATGTTTTCATGTTAACAGAACACTTTCAATTTGGTCATGGAGACTGAACAGGCTCTAGAAATGGGAAGAGTGGAAAAAAATAGGAGAAAGGGAAGACTCAGGAAATGAGCAAGCTGCCAGGGATCAGTGAGCAGGACAGACTTCAGGGAATGAGGCGTGGACTACTCTAAAGGGAGACTGGGTAGCACACCTGGGTAAACCTTAGCACGTCTTGACTGCACAGCCACACGTGTCTCAGAAGTGGAGTGGGGCGGACTGTATGTAGGCACATATGGGAACTGTGAGTCTTGAAATCAGTCAGTAGTTCTCTATAAAGTTGTATTCATTGGCAATGCTATCTTTGTGACTTAGCTAGGAAAAAGGAAATGGAGATTAATAAACAAGTGTGCAGCTTTTAATGGCTCTATGGTTGTTTCATTAACACTAACCAACTTGAATGGCCCAGAAATAGCATCAGAATTTTGTAGAAACAAGAGAAACTCTATATAAATGTACAAGCCATAAACTGATAATCTATGAACTATGGAAACATTTTATGACTTTAATCGATCCTAAGTAGAGAGCTACATACAGGTTTGGCATCGACACTTCAGAGGTAGATTTTTCTTTTTTATTTGTCTTTATTTATTGTAACACATAATCCTTACATCCTGATCCTTCTTGCATAAATCTGAAGTCTCCCAGAGGCACTTTACAATCGGAAGGCCCATAAAAAGAAATGGATAGAAGTTCTCTTGACCACAAGAATTCTGCCTTGAAATAAAATGCCACTCTTTCAGCATACATCTGAGGAACCAGTGAACCTGGCCACATTTTTAATGTTCCAATCATCTTAAATTAATATTCTACTCTGCCAAGCTAAGAAAAACCCAATACATATTTCATATAACTTTGTGTTTTTTAAGGGAATTTTCATCCAAGTGCTTTTAATTTATTTACATTTATATCACCAAATATTGGTTTTATGAGCTTTCTGATGTACAACCAACTTCTCAATAAGGTATGCTTCAGTACTTTTCTCTTTTAAGAACGGAAAGACTTGTTTTGCCAAAGACAAATGAACTCAAATATACAAAGGTAGATTTGATCTGTAATTTGAAGTTCATGTATTTGCATATCTAGAATTACCTTCCTTCCCTAGTACCCTCATAACTGAAATAATCTGATTCTCAAGATACTCCTGCCAGATATTAAACAACCAAAGAACTTTGGCAATGACTATTCCATAAACCTTCAGAATAAAATGTGGCACTCAAAAAATACTGACAAAGATTTGACTGAAAGTAACATTTTTCTCTAGTATTAAATCTTTCTAAGCAAGATGATACCTAGGCAAATTATGAAAAAATTATTATTAGGGAAAAACACCAACTATTTCTAGATTTCTGAGTATCTCATAATGGGACCTTTCTAGGAAGTATTTGCTTTATATACTTAATGAATATTATGCTCTATTTCTTTAAAGTGTCATATTTCTGCATTTTATTTTTTATTTTTTCCTGTTGAGAAAAGTACTTTATTTTTTGAGTCTACAAAATTTTGATAGAATTGAAGAAAATTTCCCCAACTCTGCTAGTGTCTCCTGGGATTGGATGAACAAATCTAAGTTTATCTTCTTCATTATGTTTGTGCTTCCATTCACTTTAATCTTAAACGTTTTCATTTGTTTCTCTATAGGGAAGAAATTCAGAAGTAACTGGACATGTGAACATATGGAAAAGAGAAACAACTGGATGTTATCTGTTTTGGAAAAGGAAAAAAAAAGATTTTGAATGTTTCTTTGCCAGAGGTTTATTGTCAATGCTATTTAAAATAATGTATTAAGGGATTGAGGGAAATCTTTAATGATGACTGAGGGAAATATCTTAGTGATTAGAAATAAAGGTAGAGGTGAAATGTAGTTTTATTATATGGCAAACTACTTGAAGCAATATTCCCTATGGAAAGAATTTATTAAGCACTTTGTATCTTATCAGAAACAGCAGAGTTCTCATGTTTGGAAAAACATACATCTCGTGGGTAAACAAGTGCAGAGTGGATGGGTCTCCGAAGTGCTGTGAAACATTTGTAAGAGTAGGATGGAGAATTTAGGGATAAATCATGTATATTAGATGTGAGTTATCTAGCATATCATAATATAGGAATCACTAAGTCCTCCATCCTAGACTATTTTCTGAAGGCAATGGCTGTACCCTAAGGGAGCAGAGGGATAATCAGAAAACCTATCAGAAACCAAAGAAGAAACACAAATAACACAAATACCTTTCTCCCTCTCTGTCTTTCTCACCCTCCACACCTATGAATTAATAAATGCTAATACGCAGAGAGTACCTACTCGATGCCAGGCAGTCTTCTGACACTTTTAGATGTAATTTGTGGCAAATTCTGAGACAATGTACTATGCTTTTTATTTCACAAATAAGGAAACCAAGTTACACAGGGGCTAATTACCTTGTGCATTATGACACATCTATCAGGTGCTAAGTGCAGGATCTGAAAGTAAACACTCAGACTCTGGAGCCTGTCTTTTGAGGGCAGTTCTGCCTCTGCATATAGTCATGGTTCATGTACATAGCAGTTAATGTGGGACATTTGTTTCAAATTTCACAGAAATCTCAACTAAGATAGATGATGTTCTTGAGGGGAAACATCTAAGTGCTAAAATATTTCAAAATGGGAATAGGTATGGTTCACCGAAGAATTCTAGAGAACAGAAAAAAATTCAAGTAGTAAAAGGTGGGGAGATCAGACTCTATGTCCACAACTCAGTGATTCCACTGGAATGTTCCTTTTCTTGTGAACCTGGGACTGGAATGAACTTTCATAGGGCTGAGCCAGGGTGGGCCAGGCCAATTCCATCTTGTTTGTTTTGTAGGATAGCTGCTAATATATAGGAAACAAGGCCTTTGTTAGAGGTTAACAGTTATTTTATTTTTGGTAGGCAGAAGTTAGATTTTTAGCAGTTAGTCCCAGAGTTATGGTAAACTGTTTTTAATACCTTTTTATATATTTTAATATCTACTTTATATATTTTTGCTATATATTTTTTTCTTCTGAGAGTGTATTCTAAATTTCTACATGAAAAAATTGTATAAAAATGTATACATGAAATTATATATACTGCTCACAAAAATTAGGGATATTTTATAGCTTCATATTCATTTTGAAATATCCCCTAATTTTTGTAAGCAGTATATTTAACATATGTATTACTCACTTAATACTTTCAAATGGAAAATAACTATTCTCTGTTCTCTTAATGTATTCAATTCAATCAAAGTGAGGAAAGCATCATATTTCATATAGAACTGTTGTCAGTTTTGACAATCTGACATTTTATCCCACTTTTAGTTTGTATCAAGCAAGAAATGTCCAAAAAAAAACCATGTTTTCTTTTATATTTGAGCTGTAATTTTTATAAATAAGACTAGTATTTAATATTTATAGAGAACCTCTAGAATAGCAGGATTGTATGACAGAATTGAGTCTTCAGAAATTTTTTATATTTTCTTTTATGGGGCAGAAATGTAAAAGAATTTCAATTTTAAAATGCAAATATTTAGAAAAAGAAATTCAAATCCTTTTGTTTTATATTCATGTAAAATGATTTTGAGGTAGTTTAGGGAGAAAATTGCTTTGTGTAAATAAGGAGCACCATGTAAGAGAATTAAGTTTGAATATTTATTAGAGGTATTTATTGTTATCTTTTCCAACTCTTAAAGGAAGTTTAAAGGGCATAAGACAAAAATAATCTAACCATGTTTTAGAGGTGACCCAATAGTTAAATGAGTAGTAAAATACTGTATTACTGTTGTATGTTCTATATCTTGTGACGATTCAGTGAGAGGATGTGAACTTCTCTCTAAAGTTAAATGAATCTGCTGTTTATTGTTGTTTGTGCCAGAATCCCATCTACAACTGGGCTGTAAGTGCAGGATCACTTTGTGGCAAAATTCTCAGGGGAAAAATGTGTCTTCTATTCTGGTTAATGTGGTGTTTCTAAGATTGTCATACAGGAATTTCTCTCCCCGCATCCTCTTCTCTTTATATATACTCCAATACACACCAAAAGTAAAACTTATTTGAATTCTCACTTATTTCATTATGTGACAATGTTCAGTACTTAGCTCACATTTTATATTTTGTCATTTTTTTCTTCTTTGGAGAATCTATACTATTTCCTGATGAAAAAGAAAATTGTTGTAAGAAAATCTATACAATAAAACTATCAATAACATTCCAGTGCTTTAATAATTATAAGAAATTAAGTACTATTTCAATATTTATTTTAATATTCTTATCTATACAAGATAATTCTATCTCATGTTGAGCAACTCTGTTCAACTACAGCAACAATATAGTTCTTACAACACCATAGTGCCATTGCTGTACATGATGGTGAGCATATTCAGACCACATCACAAAGCATGTGGTTTTGTTATGTATCAGTGACACAGCAGACTGAATTGCTCTGGTGCCCTACTTTCAGTTGCCTTCATTTTTCTTTTTGGCACCTGAATATGTTTTCTGATAATTTCTTCTAGAGATATTTAAAAAGGTCATTTAACACATTTTTCTTTTCTTGTTAAGTTTTTCTTTGATTAGGACAGCCAAATTAGGAGGATAGGGTCAGGCAGAGAGAGCTACAAAGACACAGTAGATCTGTTTGTGTGTGTTAAATATAGGTGTATGTATGTATGTTTGGTCACTGGTACATTATTCAAAATAGTATGAAATGTTTCTCCTTTTATACAGCAATTGTACTGTCAGTAGCAGCCAAATTAAGCTTACATGTTGAAAACAACCATTATTTTCCCAACCACAGTCTGAAAAATTTCCTCTCTGTGTCAAATTGAACTGATGCTAAAGCTTCAAGGAAGCAGTTTAAGTTTTCTTGTTTGCACTTTAGGTAGCTGTAACTGGAGGAGAGAACATCACTTCCACCTCAATCTTAAACCAACTGCCACATCTTAATGAAAAACAGAGTCATTAGAAGAGGATCAGGACTGGGTAACCTTTCTGTTCTTGCCTTGAGCTTAAGTCAATTTCAGTTTGAATCTTTGGGTACTTCAGTTTTACCCCAGCTAAAATCAGGCATATAATTTGGCTCTAGCCAAAGCATATATGGCCCAGAAAAAAGTAAACTTATACCGCATGCCAGGCACTATATTAAGGCAATTTCACTACACAAGAAGTAGGAGATAGTTACTTAGTTTAGAGTTCTTTAACTAGCAGTGACCAAAAGTTAACTTATCTAGTTTGGTTATAGTCTTATAGATATTAGTTTAAATTTTTTCCAGGTAGAATGTTTTGATCCAAAATTTGAGAGTCCCAAGATATCCCAGGACAAGGCAAAGAAGAGAATGTATAGGAAAGCTGAGTTAGGGAACTAGATGCCATCTACCATATTAGATAGATGCCAGGAATTTATTTAGGGTCTAGAAAGCATACCAAAATTGTTTATCATGGATTAAAAAAGACCTTTGTGATCAGATCATCATCTAACCTAATTTTACATGTAAGGAAAGGTAGCTCAAAGAAGTGGAATGACTTTCTATTGAGCAGCATCATGAAAGACACAAGAATGTGTTGAACCCAAGTCTGATGACTTTCATTTCAGTATTGTTTTTTCTCTTGGTCCTCTTAAAATGTGTTAGTTACCATGACCAAGATATTCTTTTCTTTACTAATAGTCATGCTTCACCCATTCTGTTGAGCCGCTCATTTGGGTCATATATCATGGGGCTATTCTGTTTTATTTTCTCTAAGAGATAATTTTCAGGTTTAAGCTGAAGGACAACAGAATGAATTATCAGCTTTATAAAACACTAATTCAAGAGTAAGGTTAAAAAAAGGATTGTAAAAGAAAATTTACTCTTTGGTTGAAAGTTATAAAAAGTAGATGAGTGTTTTTGTCCTGCACTCTGGGCTGCATCTTGAAAGCAAAGAAAGACCTAATAGAATTTTACATAGATTGGGGGTTAGAATCTCAGAGTAAAGAGTAAAGAGGATCTATGACTTGCCTTTCTCAAATAGGATTCTCATGATTGACAGGCTTGCAGTGATGGCTAGAAGTGTTGGGGTCAGCAAGAATAAATATTTTGGAAATTAGTTTTCTACAAAATTCAATATTTGTAGAGGGGGTGGGGGAGGGGAGGGGCACAAAGAAAACCAGATAGAAGGTGACGGAAGACAATTTGACTTTGGATGAGGGGTATACAGCATAATCAAATGTCAAAATAATCTGGAGATGTTTTCTCTCAACATATGTACCCTGATTTATCAATGTCGCCGCACTAAATTAATAAAAAAATCAATATTTGTTTACATATAACAAATGTATTTAAGAAAGATCTTATATCACATAAAATGATAAAGTTATGTTTCTACCCTCAAGTTATATAAAGATGTCAAATAATGAACACATACTTCAGATAGCACTGTAATCAGCAGATTGGGGGCACTGTCCCATGTTGATTTCTCCTCTTCTTTCCCATTGCTTCCATGGTTTTGTTGAGAACATTTTTTCTCGCATTAAAAATTCAGTTTTTCTGAGGCTACTGCATTCGACTATAATTATGTACTCACCTTGTCACTAAATTTTATATACTTCCTGGTTATTATCCCCATTTTTGAAGTCTTGGGCACATATCTTAACATTCTGCGTGTTACCATTGCCCTAAGCAAAACCAACACCTACAAGATTAATTATTCCACTTCTCAGGACACTTTTACTTGTATATCTCCAGCCACCTTTTTCTCTGTTTTTGTTTTGTTTAGCCATCGTTCACATAGCCACATCCTTAAACTTATCTTTAAAATTACAACTCAGAGATCTTTCTGAGTCCAACTAAGTTGTGGACGTAATTACAAGCCAAACCTGTGCTCTTTTACTATTTTGTAACTTCCACTCATCCTATTTCTGTCTACTTTATGTCCTCCCTACTGACATTGGGCTATCACTGATGATTCTGTTTGTATTTTAAACTTGTTGGCTGAATGACATTCTTTTTGCACATTCACAGAGGAATCCCTATAATTGCTTCTTTCTTGCCTGAAGAAAACTCCACACCTAGATATACTATGTAGAACCTCAAAGTCACGGTAACTGACTCAGGGGGCTTTAGTGCTCCTTGACAATGGTATTATGTTCTACTGTTGAATTTTAGTTAAATATCTTCAGTAATAATAACGAAAGATCTATACTTCAAAGTTTTGATCCTCCAATGCTCTCTTTATCTCTCAGTTACTCAGCAAAATACTTTTACTTTTAGTAGAAAACATTCTCTTTTTAGCAGAGACTCTTTTTTTGATGGCACAAAGAAATTAGAACTTATTAAAAAAGAAACTCTATTAGGTTCTGAACCAAAGCCACACTGCTGTTTGTGTCTCAATTGATCTTTTGTTTCTGTCCTGACAAAAATCTGTTTTACCTCCTGTATTTTGAATCCTGTTGTTTTCTACCTTAGAGAGTTTTAGTGCCTTAATTATCTTGCCATTTTATTGAATATTTCAGTATTTCTCTTGCATCTCATTTTATATCCCATTAATACTTAAAAGTTTCTTAACATTCATGGTCTCAAAAAGATCTTTCTCTCAACTTGATATTTTCATCCTCTTACCTCCTTCCTCTTTCTCTCTGCTTAATTATGAGCCTCTAAACCAGGGGTCTCAAACTCGGAACAATTTTGTGCGGCCCACAGACTAATCCACGAAGTTCAAAATATTTTGGATAAAATTAAGTAAGCCCGTGGATTAGTCTGCAGGCCGCACAAAATTGTTCGGCGGGCCGCATGCGGCCCGCGGGCCACGAGTTTGAGACCCCTGCTCTAAACTATGACCATCTCATTCATTCATTTAAAAAAATATTTATTAATTTCAGAAAGAGAGGAAGGGGAGAAAGAAAGAGAGAGAGAGAGAGAGAGAGAGACAGGAGCATTGAGCTGTTTCTGTATGTGCCCTGACCAGAGATTGAACCAGCAACCTCAGTGATTCAGGACAATGTCTACTCAACCAAGCTATCTGGCCAGGGCCCATTTATTCTTAATTGAAACTATTCTCTACTGCCAAAACCAATGTATGTTGTTATTGTTCTTAGCTCAGTTGATCCGTTGGTAGCATTTCACCTGTGTAACATTAGCTTATTAGTTTCCAGAGAACAGGGACTCAGACTTCAATCACCAGTACCTAGCACAGTGTCTTACACAAATAAGACAGGTACCCAATATTTGTTAAAAATGAATGTTGGAATGACAGCTTTATAATTTTTTTATGATAAAAACAGAGATAAGGAAAAACAAAAAAGACTTCTGGTTTAGGTCTGATGTGTGAAGAGTTGGAAGATGTCAATCCCATTCTTACAAGAAGAAAAGAGCTGAACAAACTGAAAATTAATGACTCTTTTTACATCCACTGGAGATGTGAGATTACAAGCAAACACAAAGCACTACCCAACAACTGGAGGGGCCAGTAAAAGCAGAGAGTGACAGTTTACCAGGGTCAGAAGCCACTAGTGGAGGCAGCAGCCGGTACAGATAATTACACGGTAATTGGCTAATAGCTGAAGAATGAACATGTACTAGCTTGAGAGCTAAAAACTCCTGGGGACCCAGCTTTTAGTGAGTTTTATCTTCAGGGGTCCCAACAGATTATCTAAATATAAGAATGTAATAAATAAATTCAAACTTTTAGCAATTTTGACTGAAGGTGTGTTTTGAACAAAGGTGACAAACATTGCCTCTTGGGCAGAAAATGTCAACACTGGTTCGAAATTAAAGCTCCCTTTTCTTTATTGTAGCAACTAACACATTTCAAGGTACTGACTGCTCCATCAGTCTGGGACTCAAAGTGAGAAAATATGTGAGAAACTGTGATGTGGGTGAGAAAAACATTTTTATTTTAAGCCATTTGGATTGTGGATTTTTGTGATACTGCAATTACTCAGACTATGAAATGTTAAATTATGGAGACTCATTACATACTCTTAAATATAATAAAAGATATAGCAATTTAAGAGTATTAAATATATATATATAAAATTAGCAATAGAGTGATTAAAAGTAATAGAACGCATGAAGATGTGTAGGTAGGACTATTATAAGCTAAATTCCTCATTTTTTCATAGCAAAAGGACATTATATGCTTTCTGTGAGTCATAAATCAACAAATGAAGACAAAATGGAATTATTTGGAATTTGGATATAGTAACCATTAGAAGATTTAACTTAAAAGTGACTGACAGAGTTTATATATTAGAAGTGGCACTGGGTAGTGGAGGTTGAAAACCTGCTCTTTATAGTATTTTATTTTCTGAAATGGTGTACATGTCTTGTTTTTGTAGGTAAAGAGAATTCAGATCAGTTTCTCTAGCTTCTCCTTCCTTCTTCAATCACTCTTGGGTTTACCCATCAGGCTCTCTTTCTGTATACTCAAGTTCTGATCAGTGTCTTACTGTCTAATGCAACAATGAATAAATGGCCTACTTAGACATGTGATGGACTGGCCCAAAATTAAACTCACACCTCTGAACTTGCTCCCCAAATCATCTTGTTCAAATACCATCTGTATTCAAGTAACTCAGGGACCTACCTGAATTGTCTACGGGTCCTAGTTTTTTGTTTCCTGAGTGTGTAAGTGGCGTGCTAGTCTGCTGGATTGGGCTTTAGCCCTCTTCCCCAGTT
Source organism: Saccopteryx bilineata (assembly GCF_036850765.1). Lineage (NCBI taxonomy): Eukaryota > Metazoa > Chordata > Mammalia > Chiroptera > Emballonuridae > Saccopteryx > Saccopteryx bilineata. The sequence goes on from NC_089490.1 coordinate 54,248,159, forward strand.
TTGCTGACTAGCCAGACCTAACATATACTTATACTGCCATTGTTCTCAGGATCTTTGCTACTCCAGTTATACAGGGTTCCTCTTCCACTCCTGACTTTTGTCCCTGTCCCACATCTCAGCCAGTGAGAGGGTGAACGGTTCTGCAGAGGTTTGGATGGCAGTCTTCCTGAGTGACTCCTAAGAATTTCCACTTACGTATTCTTTATCTGAATGAATGAGATCTCAACCTTGTGCCAATTAAATCAAGAAGGGCTAAAACTGAGGTGTTCTGGACACCATACCCCAGGCACCTGAAGGCTCCTATAAGTTTGTCAGCCTTTCCCATTTCTGATGCATGAGTCTCTCTTGGCTCCAGGTTGCTTGGACGAGCATGTATATTTTATAACAGGGGTCCCCTAACTACGGCCCACGGGCCACATGCAGCCCCCTGAGGCCATTTATCTGGCCCCCGCTGCACTTCCAGAAGAGGTACCTCTTTCATTGGTGGTCAGTGAGAGGAACATAGTTCCCGTTGAAATACTGGTCAGATTGTTGATTTAAATTTACTTATTCTTTATTTTCAATATTGTATTTGTTCCCATTTTGTTTTTTTACTTTAAAATGAGATATGTGCAGTGTGTATAGGGATTTGTTCATAGTTTTTTTTTAAGTCCAGCCCTCTAACGGTCTGAGGGATAGTGAACTGGCCCCCTGTGTAAAAAGTTTGGGGACCCCTGTTTTATAACTAAGTTCGCAGTTATGTATGCCATCATAATGTATGTTTTTTGCATAGTTTTTTGGTCAATTTTTAATCATGTGAGTACTATAAGAGTGTCTTCTTAAAATAGAACAACAGGAAAAGGAAGAATGAAATTAACACATTACAGACAAGACTAAGTCCACTTTGGTTACATCCCTTCTGTTTCTGCCTTACCTCTTAAAGTCAAATGCAGTAAGGAGGTTAAATTGTACACTTCTGAATGGTTTTTCTAGAAATTCTTTTAGTGTTTTTGATTGTGCACTCATGTGTTTATGTGTTGATTTATTCTCAGAATCACTAGTCATTCAATTATTTTACATTTGACTGCTTAGTGGATAACAAAGAATATTTTATTTTCAGGTTGAATTATTTTTCATCTTTGATTTTTTTTATTTATTTATTCATTTTTTAGAGAGGAGAGAGAGAGGGAGAGAGAGAGACAGAGAGGGAGAGAGAGGAGAGAGAGAGAAGGGGGGAAGAGCTGGAAGCATCAACTCCCATATGTGCCTTGACCAGGCAAGCCCAGGGTTTCAAACCGGCGACCTCAGCATTTCCAGGTCGACGCTTTATCCACTGCACCACCACAGGTCAGGCTATTTTTCACCTTTGAAAATGAGAATGAATACTATTTAATTATAATTATCAGTTTACATCTTTACTACTTTTCTATTGATATATTGGCCTATTTTACTCTTAAAAACTCTTTATTCTTTATTTTGATTAAGTTCTGTGTATATTTTTCCAGGATAATATTCAACTTCTACTTTAACATATTTTTGGTAATTCAAAGTGAAATTTGGTCCCTCATTCCTTCTTTAAGAATGTTTCTTGAAGTTTGAAAGGACTTTCCTAATCTAATGTGCAGATTAGATACCGCACATTAATTTTTGAAACACATAGGCAATACTTTGTGAGAAGCAGGGAGGCAGAGAGACAGACTCCTGCATATGTCCAACCAGGATCCACTCAGCATGCCCAGGAGGGGGAGATGCTCTGCCCATCTGGGGCATTGCTCCATTGCAACCAGATCCATTTTAGCACCTGAGGTGGAGGCCATGGTGCCCGGGCTCCAATGAAGCCTTGGCTATGGGAAGGGAAGAGAGAGCGAGAGAGAGAAAGGAAAGGGGGAAGGGTGGAGAAGCAGGTGGGTGCTTCTCCTGTGTGGCCTGGCCAGGAATTGAACTGGGACTTCCACATGCTAGGCCGATGCTCTACCACTGAGCCAACTTGTCAGGGCTACACATGGGCAATTTTATCACACTGTTGTGTAAAATTAAATAGGAATGTTCTACAGTCAAATTAAAATAAAATCCTCAAGTTCCCCGATGGGGGACAGTAATCATAAGAAAAGAGATATTGATTACCCCCCCAAGAAAAAGAAAATTGAAACTTTCTCATGTGTTAAATCTTAATATATGTAGCTCAATTTAAACCCACATTTATGAGGCAGAAGTCTCAAAAGAGTCGGAATAAATATTTGTCTCTTCAATCTGAGGTAACCATGCAGCAGGCACTATAGAAGACAGAGAAATCTTACAGTATCATGTTTTAAATTATGTTTTGGCCAGATGTTGTTTTCCCTTTCATAGAAAAGGACTCAACAGTCTAATTACGTTCTTCTTTCTTCTTTCTTAAATGGTTGCCTTGTAAAGTCTTTGCACAACAGAATCGTACCAGCAAGGCAGGAGAGCGGGAGCACCTGGGTCAGTCCCCAGGTCTGCAGGCAGTGAAGTGTAGAAAAGAAAGACTCTTAAACATGAATAATTTTCGGCAAACTTACTTTCTCTAAAACAAAAAAAAATTTTAGCAGAACTTACTTTTCCTGAAAGTAAGTTACTCCCTATTGGCCTTGAGGCTGGTTTCCCAGACTGTGGCCTTGGACTAGCTTTGCGAAGTAGCAGGTGTTCTCAGAATGTTTCTCCCTGAGTTAACCCTGTAGATAAACATTGTAAGAAAGCTTATTTCACTGCTTTGTTTTACTGTTATGTTTTCTTCCCTCCCCATTCTTCAATCAGTATGTAATTCTCCCTATAAAACCTAACTCCAAAATGCAGTTGGGGCTGCATTGATTTGAATGACTTAGGTTTCCATCCGGTCCGCATAGCCGGCTAATTAAAGACTCCTAATTTCTAAATTTGGCTAATTGATTGTGTGGCAAGATGTTTTATCTCGCTGTTCCGATACAACAGCAGGAGCCAGTCACTTCCAGAAGAAAATTCCCTTCTTGCTGGGGATAGCCTGATCTTCATTCTTCCAGAAGTGTGTTTGTAAAGAGAGGCATAGAAGCAGTCTCTTAGGAAGGAAAGAAGGGTGGGAAATGTTATTTTAATTGATCATTTTGAATTCTAATAGAGACTCAGGCCTAAGGGATCAAATGAAACACAACTGTTCACAAAATTTGCAGCTTCCCCCCCCCCCCTCATAAGTACAATTTTAAGAAGTATTCTTGATGTCTCAAATTTAACTACATTATCTTCTGGAAATATAAACATGAAAAAGTTTATATATATATATATATAAATATATATATATAAAACAAATATATATATATATATATATATTTGTTTTTTCTTTTTCTCCTCCTTCCCTCCTCTCCCTCCCTCCCCATTTTCCCTCCTTTCTCTGTAGAATAATGTTATGAAGTTTTACATGCTAAATTCTTTCCTACATATAAAATTAAAAGAAAAGTAATTATGAAGTAATTAGTTTAACAACAGTTATGCACTCTTGGTTTTTCCCAGATTCATCTTAGGTTTCTGGGACTGAATGTGCACCAGGTGGTGCCAGGTCCATCTTCTTAGCTCCATGGTTTTGCAGGTTTGGAAACACTGTAATTTCTTTTGATCACCTGACCTTAATAAGAGGACTCCAGGGGCCAGTTATGAATTCTACTTCTACACTTTTATTTAGCTCTTCAAACTACATCGACAGTCTTAGGTAATTCGATACCTTTGTTTTGTAAACCTAACCTCTGGTAATATTAGACTAGAAAAGTAAAAAAAATACATTTTTGTTTGTTTTACAATACATATTACAATGTGTCTCAAATAATTTTCTTTTAAATTAAATTTTCCCAATGTTTCAAACAATTGTTTTTTTTTATCTGGCATGTTTTCGGCCTAATCTTATAAGAAATAAGTTTATTACTTACATAACCATGTGAATCAAGTTAAAAATACATATTAAATTATCTAATTCATGTTTCTGCCAATATTGGATTATTCCTCAAAGTTCATTGGTCTATGTTTTTAGACTTGCTACATGATTTACGAATAGAATTTAACCAACATTATTTTTCTTCTTTCTTTGTGAATTGACACATACCTTTCTCCAATAAAGGTAGTTATTGTTAATATTTGCTGATTAAATTTTATAGTAATTCAAAGTGTTTAAACATAATTTTTTTTTGATCTGTCACCAATGGATGCCATATTTTTGTATCTATTATACAGACAGAAAAATTAAGGTTTAAAAACATTGCATAGCTTCCTAAAAATATATAGCTAGTAATTTATCCAATGTGGAATAAATTTCTTGATTTTAAAACTCAAAATGAGAAAATATTAACTTAGAAAAGAATTAAAAAGTAAAAGATATTAACCCCTACTCTGATTAGCAATCCATCAAACGTTCTGAAAACTTGAAAGAATATATAATTTATATCACTTTCTTCCATTGTTTATCACTTTTACTGCTTCTGAAGGTTTAAAATTTTTTTGTTAAATTTTTACATTTATTGTGTTAACATAGATTCTAGTGTCCCACTTAATATAACATTCTTACCCCCAACAACATGCCACCCATTACACCCCCATGGTCACCCTCCCTTTCCCTCTGGAATTTGCTGTACTGTTATCTGTATCTATGTGTTATGTCTATGTAATTTGGCTATTCTCTTCACTTTCTCTGATCCTATCCCCTCATCCCTCTTCCCTCAGACAGCTGTGACCCTGCCTCTCCCTCTACTCTGTTCCTCAGTTCACCATATATGGATAGATTTGATCCCATATATAAGTGAGATAATATATTTGTCTTTCTCTACCTGGCTTATTTCACTTAGCATAATAATCTCCAGGTTCATCCACGCTAATGCAAAATATAGATTTTCTTTTTTTTTCATGGTCGCATAATATTCCATTGTGTATATGTACCACAGCTTTTTTATCCACTAGTCCCCTGGTGAAAACTTGGACTGTTTCCAGAACTTGGCTATTGTAAATAATGCTGCAATAAACATGGGGGTGCATAGCTTCTTTTGAATTAGTGTTTTGGGATTCTTAGGATATATTCCAAAGAGTGGTATAGCTGACTCAAAAGGCAGATTCATTTTTAATGTTTTGAAGAAATGTCATATTTTTTTTTCACTGTAGCTCCACAATTCTGCATTCCCACCTGCAGTGCAGGAGGGTTCCCTTTTCTCCACACTCTCACCAGCCCTTGTTGTGTTAATTTGTTCATGAGCACCATTCTGACAGGTGTGAGGTAGTATCTCATTGTGATTTTAATTTGCATTTCTCTGATTAATAATGACATTGAACATTTTTTATATGCCTGTTATCCATCTGTATGTCCTCTTTGTAGAATTGTCTACTCAATTTCCTTGTCCACTTTTTGATTGGATTGTTTACTGTCCTGGTGTTGAGTTTTAGAAGTTCTTTATAAATTTTGGTTATTAACCTCTTATCAGCTGTATTGACAAATATATCCACTGAGTGAGTTGTCCCTTTATTTTGTTAATAGTGTCTTTTGCTGTGCAAAGCTTTTTAGTTTGATATAGTTCCATTTATTTATTTTGTCCTTTATTTTACTTGCCTGCAGAGATATATAGGCAAAAATATTGCAACAAGAGATATTGGAGTTTATTGCCTGTTTTCTTCCAAGACTTTTATGATTTCATGACTCACATTTAGGTCTTTTATCAATTTTGAGTTTGTTTTTGTGAATGGTGTAAGTTGGTGGTCTACTTTTATTTTTTTCCATGTACTTGTCCCGTTTTCTCAACATCATTTATTAAAGAGACTGTCTTTACTCCAGTGTATACTCTTGCCTTCTTTGTCAAATGTCAATTGAACATAAAGATGTGGGTTAATTTCTGGGTACTCTGTTCGGTTTCATTGATCTGTATGCCTGTTCTCATGGCAATACTAAGTTGTTTTGATTACAATGGCCTTGTGGTATAACTTGTATCAGGAAGTGTGATACCTCCCACTTTATTCTTCATTTTCAATATTGCTGAGGCTTTCCAGTTTCTTTGTTGGTTCCATATAAATTTTTGGAATATTTGTTCTAGATCTGTGAAGTATGACATTGGTATTTTAATAGGAATTGCATTGAATCTATACATTGCTTTGGGTTGTATAGACATTTTAATGATGTCTGTTCTTCCTGTCCTGAACATGGTATATGCTTCCAGTTTTTTATATCTTTCTTGATTTCTTTTTTCAATGTTTTTTAATTTCTCAAGTACAGGTCTTTTACTTCTTTGATTAAATTTGCTCCTACCTACATTTTGTTGTTGTTGTTGCAATAGTGAAGGAGGCTGTTTTGTTAATTTCTCTTTCTCACAGTTTATTATTGGTGTATAAAAATGCCACTGATTTTTTTGAATATATATATTTTTTAGGATTTTATTTATTCATTTTAGAGAGGAGAGAGAGAAAGAGTGAGAAGTGAGAGAGAAACAGGGAAGAAGCAGAGAGCATCAACTCCCATATGTGTCTTGACCAGGCAATCCTGAGTTTTCAAACTGGGGACCACAGTGTTCCAGGTCAACGCTCTGTTCACTGTGCCACCACAGGTCAGGCAAAATGCCACTGATTTCTGAATATTAATTTTATATTCTGCCACCTGGCTAATAAAAAAAATTAAAAAAACCCAAAATTTCTGGAAAAAACCCCCCAGAATTATAGTATATAATTGCATGGCCATGAGTTATAAAAATATAAATAAAACACATGCTCTTTATAATTAATTTTGCAGAAATATAGTAGACAAAATTTTTCAGTCTTCATACAATATTCTTTATAACAAAAAACAAACTTTCAGATTGAAAAAATAAAATTATATTCTGTTTCTCCCACCTCCAGCTCTTTATTACAAATTTGATAATATCTAAGAGAATATTTACCTTTTTTCTATTATTTTATTTTTTCTTAAAATCTTTATTTAAAAAATTAAATTTAATGGGGTGATATTGATAATAAATGTACATATTATTTCTTTTCTTTTTTTTTTAATAAATTTTTATTAATGGTAATGGGATGACATTAATAAATCAGGGTACATATATTCAAAGAAAACATGTCTAGGTTATTTTGTCATCAAATTATGTTGCAAACCCCTCGCCCAAAGTCAGATTGTCCTCCGCCACCCTCTATCTAGTTCTCTGTGCCCCTCCCCCTCCCCCTAACTCTCTCCCTCCCTCCCTCCCATGTCCTCCCTCCCCCACCCCACCCTTGGTAACCACCACACTCTTGTCCATGTCTCTTAGTCTCATTTTTATGTTCCACCAATGTATGGAATCATGTAGTTCTTGTTTTTTTCTGATTTGCTTATTTCACTCCTTATAATGTTATCAAGATCCCACCATTTTGCTGTAAATGATCTGATGTCATAATTTCTTATGGCTGAGTAGTATTCCATAGTGTATATGTGCCACATCTTCTTTATCCAGTCTTCTATTGAAGGGCTTTTTGGTTGTTTCCATGTCTTGGCCACTGTGAACAGTGCTGCAATGAACATGGGGCTACATGTGTCTTCACATATCAATGTTTCTGAGGTTTTGGGGTATATACCCAGTAGAGGGATTGCTGGGTCATAAGGTAGTTCTATTTGCAGTTTTTTGAGGAACCACCATACTTTCCTCCATAATGGTTGCACTACTTTACAGTCCCACCAACAGTGAATGAGGGTTCCTTTTTCTCCACAGCCCCTCCAACATTTGCTATTACCCGTCTTGTTGATAATAGCTAATCTAAAAGGAGTGAGGTGGTATCTCATTGTAGTTTTGATTTGCATTTCTCTAATAACTAATGAAGCTGAGCATCTTTTCATATATCTGTTGGCTATTTGTATCTCTTCCTGGGAGAAGTGTCTGTTCATGTCCTCTTCCCATTTTTTTATTGGATTGTTTGTTTGTTTGTTGTTGAGTTTTATGAGTTCTTTGTAAATTTTGGATATTAGGCCCTTATCTGAGCTGTCGTTTGAAAATATCAGTTCCCATATAGTTGGCTGTCTGTTTATTTTGATATCAGTTTCTCTTGCTGAGCAAAAACTTTTAATTCTGATGTAGTCCCATTCATTTATCTTTGCCTTCACTTCTCTTGCCATTGGAGTCAAGTTCATAAAATGTTCTTTAAAACCCAGGTCCATGATTTTAGTACCTATGTCTTCTTCTATGTACTTTATTGTTTCAGGTCTTATATTTAGGTCTTTGATCCATTTTGAATTAATTTTAGTACACGGGGACAGGCTGTAGTCGAGTTTCATACTTTTGCATGTGGCTTTCCAGTTTTCCCAACGCCATTTGTTGAAGAGGCTTTCTTTTCTCCATTGTGTGTTGTTGGCCCCTTTATCAAAGATTATTTGACCATATATATGTGGTTTTATTTCTGGGCTTTCTATTCTGTTCCATTGGTCTGAGTGTCTATTTTTTTTTGCCAATACCATGCTGTTTTGATTATCGTGGCCCTATAATATAGTTTAAAGTCAGGTATTGTAATGCCCCCAGCTTCATTCTTTTTCCTTAGGATTGTTTTGGCTATTCGGGGTTTTTTATAGTTCCATATAAATCTGATGATTTTTTGTTCCATTTCTTTAAAAAATCTCATAGGGATTTTGATGGGAATTGCATTAAATTTGTATATTGCTTTGGGTAATATGGCCATTTTGATTATATTTATTCTTCCTATCCAAGAACAAGGAATATTTTTCTATCTCATTGTATCTTTTTCGATTTCCCTTAACAATGCTTTGTAATTTTCATTATATAGGTCCTTTACGTTCTTTGTTATGTTTATTCCTAGGTACTTTATTTTTTTTGTTGCAATCGTGAAGGGGATTATTTTTTTGAGTTCGTTTTCTAATATTTCATCGTTGGCATATAGAAAGGCTATGGACTTTTGTATGTTAATTTTGTATCCTGCGACCTTACTGTATTGGTTTATTGTTTCTAATAATCTTTTTGTGGAGTCCTTCGGGTTTTCGATGTATAGGATCATATCATCAGCAAAAAGTGATAGCTTTACTTCTTCTTTTCCGATATGGATGCCTTTTATTTCTTTGTCTTGTCTGATTGCTCTGGCCAGAACTTCTAGCACCACGTTGAATAAGAGTGGAGAGAGTGGACAACCCTGTCTTGTTCCTGATTTAAGGTAGAAAGTCCTCAGTTTTATGCCGTTTAATAGGATGTTGGCTGATGGTTTATGATATATGGCCTTTATCATGTTGAGATATTTTCCTTCTATACCCATTTTGTTGAGAGTCTTAAACATAAAATTGTGTTGTATTTTATCAAAAGCCTTTTCTGCATCTATTGATAAGATCATGTGGTTTTTGTTCTTTGTTTTGTTGATATGGTGTATTACGTTAACCGTTTTGCGTATGTTGAACCATCCTTGAGATTCTGGGATGAATCCCACTTGATCATGATGTATTATTTTTTTAATATGTTGTTGTATTCGGTTTGCCAGTATTTTGTTTAGTATTTTAGCATCTGTATTCATTAGAGATATTGGTCTGTAGTTTTCTTTCTTTGTGCCATCCTTGCCAGGTTTTGGTATGAGGGTTATGTTGGCCTCATAAAATGTGTTTGGAAGTATTGCTTCATCTTCAATTTTTTGGAAGACTTTGAGTAGAATAGGAACCAAGTCTTCTTTGAATGTTTGATAGAATTCACTAGTATAACCGTCTGGGCTTGGACTTTTATTTTTGGGGAGATTTTTAATAGTTTTTTCTATTTCCTCCCTGCTGATTGGTCTGTTTAGGCTTTCTGCTTCTTCATGACTCAGTCTAGGAAGGTTGTATTGTTCTAGGAATTTATCCATTTCTTCTAGATTGTTGTATTTGGTGGCATATAATTTTTCATAGTATTCTACAATAATTCTTTGTATTTCTATGATGTCTGTGGTGATCTCTCCTCTTTCATTTTGAATTTTATTTATTTGAGTCCTGTGCCTTTTTTCCTTGGTGAGTCTTGCCAAGGGTTTGTCAATTTTGTTGATCTTTTCAAAGAACCAGCTCCTTGTTTTATTGATTTTTTCTATAGTTTTTCTGTTCTCTATTTCATTTATTTCTGCTCTGATTTTTATTATCTCCTTTCTTCGGCTGGTTTTGGGTTGTCTTTGTTCTTCTTTTTCTAGTTCCTTAAGGTGTGAAGTTAAGTGGTTTACTTCAGCTCTCTCTTGTTTGTTCATATAGGCCTGAAGTGATATGAACTTTCCTCTTATTACTGCTTTTGCTGCATCCCAGAGATTCTGATATGTCGTATTTTCATTTTCATTTCTCTGTATATATCTTTTGATCTCTGCGCTTATTTCTTCTTTGACCCATTCATTTTTTAGAAGTATGTTGTTTAGTTTCCACATTTTTGTGGGTTTTTCCCCCTCTTTTTTGCAGTTGAATTCTAGTTTCAAGGCTTTATGATCAGAAAATATGCTTGGTACAATTTCAATTTTTCTAAATTTGCTGATATTGTCTTTGTGGCCCAACATATGGTCAATTCTTGAGAATGTTCCATGTACACTAGAGAAAAATGTATACTCTGTTGCTTTGGGATGAAGTGTCCTGTAGATGTCTATCATATCCAGGTGTTCTAGTATTTCGTTTAAGGCCACTATATCTTTATTGATTCTCTGTTTGGATGACCGATCTAGAGCCGTCAGCGGTGTATTGAGGTCTCCAAGTATGATTGTATTTTTGTTAGTTTTTGTTTTAAGGTCAATAAGTAGCTGTCTTATATATTTTGGTGCTCCTTGGTTTGGTGCATATATATTAAGGATTGTTATGTCTTCTTGATTCAACTTCCCCTTAATCATTATGAAATGACCATTTTTGTCTCTGAGTACTTTTTCTGTCTTGTAGTCAGCATTATTAGATATGAGTATTGCTACACCTGCTTTTTTTTGGGTGTTGTTTGCTTGGAGTATTGTTTTCCAGCCTTTCACTTTGAATTTGTTTTTATCCTTGTTGCTTAGATGTGTTTCTTGTAGGCAGCATATAGTTGGATTTTCTTTTTTAATCCATTCTGCTACTCTGTGTCTTTTTATTGGTAAGTTTAATCCATTTACATTTAGTGTAATTATTGACACTTGTGGGTTCCCTACTGCCATTTTATAAATTGCTTTCTGTTAGTTTTGTATCTAGTTTGATTCTTCTCTTTTGTTTTTCTATCATTTGTTTTTGTTTGTTTGTGTTCCATACTTCTTTCCTCTGTTGCTACCTTTTTTAAGTCAAGTGTTTTTGTGGTGGTTTTTTTTAAGGTTGGTTACCATTAAGTAATGAAAAGGGTACCTACCATATTCATTGTAGTACCCTATCTTATAAGTATTTCTGCACTTCATCATCCTTTGCTACTGTTAATCTCCATCCTCTCCCCCCTTTTTTTCCTTTGTTGTCACAGTTTAAGTTTGGTTTTATTGTGTTCTTGGTGGAGCTGTTACTTGTGGTGTTGTTTTCTTTTGTTCTTTGAATCTGGTTGGGAAACCCCCCTTAGTATTTCCTGGAGTGGGGGCTTTCTGTTGATAAATTCTCTCATCTTTTCTGTATTTGTAAATGTTTTTATATCTCCTTCATACTTGAAGGATAGCTTTGATGGGTATAGTATTCTTGGCTGAAAGTTCCTCTCTTTCAGGGCTTTAAATATTGGGGTCCACTCTCTTCTAGCTTGTAGAGTTTCTGCTGAGAAATCTGATGATAATCTAATAGGCCTTCCTTTATATGTTGTACTCTTCTTTTCCCTGGCTGCCTTGAGAATTTTTTCTTTGTCATTGGTTTGTGTCATCTTTATTATGATGTGCCTTGGAGTGGGTTTGTTGGGGTTAAGAAAACTTGGTGTTCTGTTTGCTTCTTGAATTTGAGGCTTTAGTTCCTTCCACAGGCTTGGGAAGTTCTCGTCTATTATTTGTTTGAGTATATTCTCCATTCCATTTTCTTTCTCTTCTCCCTCTGATATACCTATTATTCTTATGTTATTCTTTCTGATGGAGTCAGACAATTCCTGTAGGGCTTTCTCATTTTTTATTATTTTTGAGTCTCTTTCTTCTTCTCTCTGTTGTGCCTCAAGTTGTTTGTCTTCTATTTCACTAATCCTATCTTCAATCTGGGCTGTTCTGTTAGCTAAGCTTGTTACCTCGTTTTTCAGCTCGTGAATTGAGTTTTTCATTTCTGTTTGATTTGTTTTTATAGTTTCAATTTCCTTGGTAATATATTCTTTGTGTTCATTGAGTTGTTTTCATATCTCCCTATATTGCCTTTCTGTGTTTTCTTGTATATCTCTGAGTATTTTTAAGATTTCTAGTTTAAATTCTCTGTCATTTAGCTCCAAGGCTTCCAATATGTTAAGTCTTTTCTCCATAGATTTTTCCACATCTATTTGTGTTACCTCTCTTTCTTTTGTATCCATAATATTCGATTTGCTCTTTCTTATCGGCATCTGAGGGTGGTCTTATTGATAGCACTAATTAGAATTAATAAAGAGTAAAAAGAAAAAAAAAAAGGGTAAAACACCCCACAAAAAAAAACAGTAATAATTTATTATTTCCCCCTTTTTTTCTCTCTTCTCTTTCCCTCCTCTCCCCTCCTCAGGGAAATATCGTGCCTATAATGGAGGGCCTAATTTGGGGTGAAGACTTCAAGGGGCAAAATAAAGGGAGTAGGGACCTACTAAATGCAAAAAAAAAAAAAAGGAAGAAAATCTTAGACAAGCATAAGATGATTTGCTTGTAAGTGATGGTCAACTAAGAGATATAATGAGAGGGATAAGAGGGAATCAGAAAAAAGAACCAAAAAAGAATAATAAAGAAAAAAAAATAAAAATAATAAGTAAAAATCTGTTGTATTAAGTGGAGCGAAGACTAAATACAATGGAGATCTTGGGTTGGGAGGACCCAAAATGCCACAAAAATAAACAAACAAGAGAAAAAAAAATAAAAACAAAATCAAAAAAGAGAAATAAAGCCATAAAAAAGCCTTGAGTCCCAAATTAACTAATTTGTTCGTGATTGAGGATTATATAGGAGGAAAGTAAAATGAGAAAAGAAAAAACGAATAGAAAGGAAAAAATAAGAAAAAGAGAAAAACGAAGGAAGAAATAAAATAGGAGGAGAAAAAAACAAAATAAAGCAAGACAAAAAAAAAAAAAACAAAAGAGGAGAGAGTGAGAGTTAAGTGTTTTGGAGTATAACCTTAAAGAAGGGTGAGGATGAAGAAGAAAAATAAAATGCAACACTCATGGGTAGTGTAGTTCAAGAAAGGGGAAGCATAAGATGGGCAGAGAATAGAAGGACCGAGGTGGAGGAAATAAAGGCAAAAAGAAGAAACAAACAACAACAACAACAAAAAAAAATTAGTGGATCAAGTTGTAAAGTCTGTGGGTTTTTCTTGATTTTGAGAGGTTAACTTCTTCCTTTTTCTTTTCCCTCCCTCTTCCTAGTCGGTGACTCTGTACCCCAGGCTCTGCCCCTGTGTCACTCTTAGGTAGGGATTTGCAGTTGATGGGATTCTATGGCAATGTCATATAATTGGCTTTAGTCTTGCTGGAAGTAAAGGCTTATTGGCGTTTGCAGGGTCCAACGATGAGAGAGTTTGCTTTCCTGGATTCTCTCTCCTAGTCCCCCCTTTCTGAATTAGCAGCCTGGTGATCCAGCTATAAGGCTGCAACTGCTTCTGCCTGGGGAGTAAGAGGCTCAAAGAGCTGGGAAATCCCCACTCTATCCCCACTCAGTGCAAGGCTTTGGGAAAGGCTCTGACAGTCAGGGCCTCCAGTGTAATCAGGCGGGGGTGGGAGTCAATTGTTGTCAAGGTGACTGATCAGCGCCTATCATTTAGTTGGACCTCTCAACCCAGGCTTTCCACACTTTGTAGCCTGTTTTTGCAGGGAAGAAGAGGCACTAGTCTCTGCTTACGACTAGTGTAGTATAGACCTTATTATCTGCCAAGTCCTTCTTGTTAGCGTTTATCCCTGAATATGGAGGCTCTATCAATCAGAAGTTGCCCCCGCCCCTTTAGCGAGAAGCACTAAAAAATATCACGCCTCTTGTCTTGGATCGCTGAACTGAGAGAGATCTTATCAATTAGAACCGAGGGTGCGCAGATTTTATGGGTTAAGCTGATTTCAGTGATTGGGTCGCAGCTGTGCTTCCGAAGGTATTTTAGGCTCCCTGCGTGCGCCCCTCCCCCAACGCTTGATTGTTAGCTTGAATGGCTGGGTGAGGTGCCCCGCCCACGGAGAGAATCTCCCAAGCCTCTCCCGCTCGCCCCGCCCCTGGCGGCTGGACTGCACCAGGTGCAGGATAATGGAGCCCCCTGGGTGTGCGGGCCAGCAGGGCGCCCTGGGCGCGTGGAATGCCCAAGGCACGCGCGCGAATGGGGCGCTCTGGGCACCGGTGGCCGGTGACCCCCACTCGCATTGTGCGGGCCGCTGGGAATGTCAGCGGTGCTCAACCGGACCGGGCGCGCTCGCGCGGCGGCTCGTGACGGCTGCTCGCGGTGGCGGTTCGTGGCGGCCGCTCGCGGTGGTGGCTCGCGGGGGCTCGCGTCGGCTCGCGGTGGCGGCTCGCGTCGGCCGCTCGCAGCGGCTCGCGGTTCCCAAGTATATGGGCTGACTCACCGCAGGCGCACTCCCTTGCGGCTTGAATGAGCGTCGCTGCTGCGGTAGCTTCCTCCACACCCTCGTCTCTCAGATTCAAGTGATAACAGTCCTTTTGCTTTCAGTTTGTGTGGAACTCCGGAATGCTCCGAGGATAAATTTTTCTGTTTCTAGTTGATAAATTTGTTGTGATTTAGGGGAGAGCTGTCGGACGCGCTTCTCACGGCGCCATTTCCGTGACGTCACTCCAATTATTTCTTTAAAAAGAGAAGGAAATTAAAAAATTACCACATGGATTTAAAAATAAGCAAGACAGGCCCTTGCCAGTTGGCTCAGTGGTAGAGTGTCGTCTTGGCGTGCAGGAGTCCCGGGTTCAATTCCCAGCCAGGGCACACAGGAGAAGCGCCCATCTGCTTCTCCACCCCACCCCCTCTCCTTCCTCTCTGTCTCTCTCTTCCCCTCCACAGCCAAGGCTTCTTTGGAGCAAAGATGGCCTGGGAACTGGGGATGGCGCCATGGCCTCTGTCTCACGTGCTAGAGTGGCTCTGGTCGCAACAGAGCGATGCCCCAGATGGGCAGAGCATCACCCCCTGGTGGGCATGCTGGGTGGATCCTGGTCGGGTGCATGCGGGAGTCTGTCTGACTGCTTCCCTGTTTCCAGCTTCAGAAAAATACACACACAAAAAAAAGCAAAACATTAATTAGCCTGACTTTTGCAAAATTGATTAAATTGCAATAATACTAAAAATTTCTAGTGTTGTGAAGACTAGCATTTTTTTGTTAATATACAACCTTTGGCTTGATTTTTCAGAGAATTTTACAGACAGGTCTTGTTGAAGAAGATGTTGGCCTAGGTAGGAGGGAAAGAATAACACACAACATCTTAGGTGGCAATCAATCAGAGAATTCCTAAATGTAATTCCTCAGGAAACTATAACTACCTAACAGTGAGCATAGAAGGACATACAAACATTGAATGTAGTGAGACATTATAACTTCTAAAACTATAGCTTAACTTAAAATTTTTGAGTATAATTTGTGTCTGCTAAAATGTACATTGGGAGCTATTACATTTTCATACATTTATGTTCTAATTTCCATGTTAATAAATCTTTATATTAAGCAGAATTGAAGATTTAATATTAAACAATATTTTTCTTAAATTAAAAGAAATAAGTAAATCAGAAAAACTAAGAACTATATGATTCCATACATAGGTGGGACATAAAAATGAGACTCAGGGACATGGACAAGAGTATGGTGGTTATGGGGTGGGGGGAGAGAGGGGTGGGGGGAGGGGAGGAACACAAAATAAAAAGTGGTTATTCAAGGGGTCAGAATAAAGGGAGAAAAAAATAAAAAATCTCCAGCATATTTTAAACATTCTAAAGCATTTTATATAAATTTTAGTTTTATATATTAAATCTTATGCTTTCTCTCATTCTTTTTAAAAAAATTATTAATTTTTAATTTATTGTTTACATGGATTCAAGTGTCTCACTAAATATAACTCCCTCACCCCCCACTCACTTTTATACCCCCTTTGCCCCCTCCCCATCTCCTTCCCCCTCTAAGATTTGCTATCCTGTTATCTATATGTCTATGTTATGTATATATAGTTTCACTAATGCCTTTACCTTCTTCAATCCCATCCCCTTCTTCCCCTTCCCTCTGACAGCTGTCCCTCTGGTCCCTGTGACCCTGCCTCTGCTTCTATTCCATTCCTCAGTTCATTTTGTCCATTAGATTCCATATATATGTGAGATCATATGATATTTCTTTTTATCTGCTTGGCTTATTTCACTTAGCATAATAATCTCCAGATCCATCCATGCTGTCACAAAAGGTAAGATTTCCTTCTTTTTCACTGCCATGTAATATTCCCTTATGTATATTTACCACTGCTTTTTAATCCACTCGTCCACTGGGGCTGTTTCCAGATCTTGGCTATTGTAAACAATGCTGCAACATATATGAAGGTGCATATCTTCTTTTCAATCAGTGATTTGGTATTCTTAGGATATATTTCTAAAAGTGGGATAGCTGGGTCAAAAGACAGTTCCATTTTTAACTTTTTGAGGAAACCCCATACAGTTTTTTACAGTGGCTGCACAAATCTGCATTCTCCCCAGCAGTGCAGGAGGGTTCCCTTTTCTTCACACCCTCACCAGCACTTATTGTGTGTTGTTTTGTTAGTGAGTGTTGTTCTGACAGGTGTGAGGTGGTATCTTATTGTGGTTTCAACTTGCATTTCTCTAATGATTATTGACATTGAACATTCTTCATATGCCTATTGGCCATTTGTATGTCCTCTTTAGAAAAGCATCTATTCAGTTATTTGTCCATTTTTTGATTGGATTGTTTACCTTCCTAGTGTTGAATTTTAGAAGTTCTTTATAAATTTTGGTTATTAACCCCTTTTCAGATGTATTGGCAAATATGGTCTCCCATTGTGTGATTGTCTTTTTATTTTATTCATGATGTCTTTTGTTATTATTTCTAGGAAATTTTAAGTGTCTTAAAGAACAAAATTTCTTCTAAAATTTTAATAGAAGATTGACTTCTTAATGCCATGTTTCTTGTGTGTGTGTGTGAGGTGGAAAACCCTACTCTTTAGGCAAAATCTTTAAAAGAACAAGGGCACATAAATCATTGAAAAAATCTGGGGTAAACTGGACTTGATTCTAATATCCCATTTACATTTCTTTTGACTTTGTCTTTACTTGATCCCACAGACTGAATTTTCAACTGGAATTCAGTTTTTGAATTGTGTGAGGACATTACAGGGGAAAGTGCAGAAAGAGCAATAAATTTTATATATACAGCCCTTGTAGAGAATTATTATTTATCACTACCTTGGTGTATGAGATGATATTTCAAAATTTCAAAACACTGACAAGAACACAGGATTACTGCCAATTTTCTAAACCACCTTGTCATCATTATTATATTTTCTGATCAACAGCTCAAATAACTTTAGTGGGAAGAAATAAGAAACAGAAGCCAGTGAGATTTTCTGTCTTCTACTTGTTCCGGCTATGCCATTGGAATGCGTGTGAACATTTCCTTTCTGATGAAGTGTTGGTGATGGAAGTGGGCACTCCACACAGTTTCCCTTTGTTCTAAGATTACACACAGGATCATTAAAACATGATCTAGACATCAAATGGAAGCCACAATGACTGCTGACATCCTCTTCAACGAGAATATCTCTTATAATGAAGTCAATAAAAAGGATTAGGATAAAACATTATAAAAATAAAAATCCACCTAACTCTTTAAACAGGTTAAAAGAAGGCTGTTCTAACAAATTAATAATTTTAGTATTTACAAGTTTAAATAATCATCAGGCATATAAATAAAAAATAAATAAACTATATTAAAATATCAATAAATATTAATATGAACTAATAACCATTTTTCCTATCAATGTGAACATTTCTCTCATTGTAAATGTCTCAAATTGTTTAATTTTTAAAATTGTTTATTTTGTCAAGTTCAGCAACCAGCAATATGTGCCAAATCTGCCCTATTTTTTTTTAAATAAAGTTTTATTAGAACACAGATATGTTAATTCTTGTGCAAATCATCTATGGCTTCTTACATGCTATAGCATCAATGTTGAATAGTTGAAAGACCATATGCCTAAAAGCCTGAAATATTTATTATTTCCCTTTAGATAATAAGTTATTACTCCCTGGTCTAATTATTAAGAATACATTGTTTCATACCCACATTTTAGTCTTGTCCCAAATAGCAGATTCTAATACTTGATTATATTAACTTAAAGAAAGCATAACTTTATTTTTATTTTTGTCTAAAACTGGGAAAAATATGGTAGAAAATAATAGGGAAATTGGATATGTATGTTAAAGCAATCTCTGGCTAAAGTAAAAATATCTGACCAAAATGTCTTTTCACGGGAAAGAAAATCTTTTTTGCAGAATGAACATTTTTCTGCTTTGTTTTTACTTAAAAAAATGTAAAAGTAATTAGAACAGCTATTTTGGGGTCTGAATAATTAAAAGAGGAAGGCTTTAGCTTATACTTCAAAGAAAAAGCAATATTTTCTCATGCCCTAGTGTGCTGGGGTTTTTCTGAAGAGTTTGAACACTTGGAAGTGGAAGAAAAAGTCTCTTAAATATATGTCAAATAAAACAAATTATAGTTCCATTCAAGAAGAAGGTATTAGATATTAAACAATTTTAAATATTAAAAGGAGGAACGCAAAAAGCACTGGTTTAATATTTATTTTTCTTATACAACTTATTTATTAAAATAGAATTCACAAACTGTGAAATACACACCTTAAAATATACAATTAAGAAGTGATTTCTAGTATATTAATAATGTTGTGCAACCATCATCACTACCTAATTTCAGAACATTTTCATGACCTCAATCTTGTATACATTAATAGTCACCCTCTATTCCTTTGTCTTCCAACCCCTGAAGACTACTAGTATAGTTTATAGAATTTCCTTACTCTGGACATTTGTATAAATGGTATCATATGACATTTGACATATTGTGTCTCACTTATTTTACATAGCAAAATATTTACAAAATTCATTCTTTTGTATCATATATCAATAATTTCTTATTTCTGTTTGCTAAATAATGTTCCATTGTATATTATATGTACTTATATAGTATTAAATATATACACACACATCTCATTGTGTTTTTTCATTAATTATTTGATGGGATTTTAACTTTTTCTACTTTTTTAGATATTGTGGATAATGCTACTATATTTATGTAAAAGCTTTTATATGGGTATGTTTAGTCTTGAGTATATACCTAGGAGTAAAATTTCTGAGTAATATTTATTATTATTAATATTAATTGTAACTCCATGTCTAATTTTTGAAGAACTATCAGAGTACTTTCAAAGTAGTTGCAGTGTTTTACATTCCCACCAGTAATGTAACCCAGATCAAGGGCTTCTCAGCACTTCTCTTTGGTTAAGAATGAAGGCATGTTTAAAGGTATGTATATATGTGAATGTGTATGCGTGTGTGTGTGTGTATGTGTGTGTGTAAGATATAGGTATATATATAGAGAGAGGGAGACAGAAAGGTAGAAACAAGGGAATAAGTAAGACAGAGTTGCTGGGGTGAGACCTTTTTGAAGATAAAATATGAAGACTATCCTATAGCAATAAGTTTTTACTATCTTCTTATCATAATTATTTCATTATTTAAGTGTTCATACAATCTTAAATTTTACATGGATGTCAATACTTATTTTAAACTTTTCTTTTTGAAAAATAATTAATACTTTAATATAAATATAATATGCACATGATTTTTAAGGACAGATGAAATGATACAGAAGTGTATACATGGAAGTTAGAAATCTCTTGGTAAAAAATGTTTTTGCCATCTTGCCTCCTTGAAAGATACTTCCAAAGAAAATAAAAAATCAGAACATAAATATAATTATGATTTTACTGAAATCAAGATATATCTGTAACTTTAAAACATTTATATGTAGAAGAAAAGGGAATAGAAGAGTGACAACAGACTTAAAATTCTTAGAAGGATAGAAAAGGAACATCTTCAAACATTAAAACTTAAAATTTTTTCTAGAAAACTATTTGAGATAATCTCCAGAAAGATAAAGGAGTAAACAAAGATGAATAATCATGGAAACCAGAAAGCATGTGATCTAGCACAACCAAGAAGTGAAGGAAACCCCCAGCATGAAGGGGGGGAGGTTACTGAAAAAGGTGAAGGGATCAGGAAGGACAGATTAGCAGTTACAGTATAGCCATGGAGATGTCAGGTACAACACAGGGATACTGTCAATAATATTGTAATAACTGTACATATGGTGCCAGATGAGTACTGGAAATATCAGGTAACACTTTGTAAAGTAGAATGATTGTCTAAACAATATGCTGTGCACCTGAAATTAATACAAAATATTGAATGTAAACTATAATTGAAAAGTAAAGAAAGAAAACAAAAAGAGTCATTTGATTTTCAGAGCTGAGCAGGAGGTTTAGAATGAAATAGCTGGGTCAAAAGGCAGTTCTGTGGACAAGTCCTGCCGGGGGTGAGGACGATGGAGACACAAAGTCACCAGGTTTAGTGACGCACATCCACTTTATTCAGGAAGTAAGCTAGTTTATATACATGGGTTCAGCCTATAGGGTGTTATAGTGTGTTCCTCAAAGCCAATGGCTGAAAAGATCAGGGAGCTGCGAGGTTGGCACTAAGTCACTTTCTTATAGCAGGCAAGCTTCCTTCCTGGGTATGCCCAGGAGGCTTCTGGGAGCTGGAGTATTCTCACAGCATTGCATTAGGCGCAGCTGCTAGGAATTCACTCTGCGCTCCACCCACACAGTTCTATTTTTAATTTTTTTTAGGAAATGTCATATTGTTTTCCACAGTGGCTGCACAAGTCTGCATCCCCACCAGCAGTGCAGGAGTGTTCCCTTTTCTCCACATCTTTGCTAGCACTTCTTGTGTGTTGATTTGTTAATGAGAGCCTGTCTGACTGGTGTGAGGTGATATATCATTGTGGTTTTAATTTGCATTTCTCTGATGATTAGTGACATTGAACATTCTTTCATATGCCTATTGGCCATCTGTGTGTCTTCTTTGGAGAAGTGTCTATTCAATTCCTTTGCTCATTTTTTAAATTAGATTTTTTATCATCTTGCTATTGAGTTTTAGAAACTCTTTATAAATTTTGGTTATTAACCTCTTATCAGACATATTGGTGAATATGTTCTCCCATTGTTAGGTTGTCTTTTTATTTTGTTCATGGTGTCTTTTGTTGTGCAGAAACTTTTTAGTTTGATATGCTCCCATTTATTTTGTTTTTTTATTTCACTTGCCCATGGAGATATATCGGCAAAAATGTTGCTATGAGAGATATGGGAGAATTTACTGCCTATGTTTTCTTCCGAGACTTTTATGGTTTCACGACTTACATTTAAGTCTTCTATCCATTTTGGGTTTGTTTTTGTACATGGCATAAGATGGTGGTCTAGTTTTATTTTTTTGCATGCCCCTTTCCAATTTTCCCAACACCATTTATTAGAATATACTCCATTTATTAGAGTATACTCCATTGTATACTCTTGCCTCCTTTATCAAATATCAATTGATCATAAAAGCTTAGTTTAATTTGTGGGTTATCTGTTCTGTTCCATCGCTCTGTATGCCTGTTCTTGATTACAATGGCCTTGTAGTATAACTTGATATCAGAAAGTGTGATACCTCCCATTTTGTTCTTCATTGTCAAGATTGCTGAGCCTATTTATGTTCTTTTTTGGTTCCATATAGATTTTTGGAATATTTGTTGTATATTTGTGAAGTATGACATTGGTATTTTCATAGAAAATGCATTGAATCTATAGATTGCTTTGGGTAGTATAGACATTTTAATGATGTTTATTCTTTCTCCCATGAACACAAGTATATGCTTCCACTTGTTTGCATATACCTTTACTTTTTTTTTTCAATGTCATAATTTTTTGAGTACAAATCTTTTACCTCCTTGGAAATTTATTCCTCAGTACATTATTTTTTTTTGTTACAATAGTGAAGGGGATTGTTTCCTTAATTTCTGACAATTTATTGTTGATGTATAAAAATGCCACTGAGCCCTGGCCAGTTGGCTCAGTGGTAGAGCATCAGCAGTGTGTGGATATCCTGGGTTTGATTCCTGAATTTAGTGCACATAGGGGAAGCACCCATCTGCTTCTCTACCCTTCCCCCTCTCTTTTCTTTCTCTTCCTCTCCCACAGCCAATGTTCCATTGAAGCAAAGTTGGCCTGGGTGCTAAGAATGGCTCCATGGCCTCCACCTCAGTGCTAGAATAGCTCTGGTTGCAGCAGAGCAGTGCCCCAGATGGGCAGAGCATAAACCCCTAGTGGGCTTGCCAGGTGGATCCCAGTCGAGCGCATGCAAGAATCTTTCTGTCTTTCCACTTCTCACTTCAGAAAAATACAGAAAAAATATCAGATTTCTGAAGATTAATTTTATATCCTGCCACCTTATAAATTCATTTATCATGTCAAGTAGTTTTTTAACTGAGACTTTAGGGTTTTCTATGTACAGTATCATGCTGTCGGGCAGATAAGATATATTTTGCTCACTCTGTTAAAGATGACCACTGCCCTCATGGGACAGTTGATTGCCTTCCTGCTTGGGAAGGGGCTTGGTGTTGCTAATATGTGCTGGAGGAAGGGGTTAACCTGGGGAAATGTTGTTGTTTTTTTTTTTTGTTTTGTTTTTTTGTATTTTTCTGAAGCTGGAAACGGAGAGAGACAGTCAGACAGACTCCCGCATGCGCCCGACCGGGATCCACCCGGCACGCCCACCAGGGGGCGACGCTCTGCCCACCAGGGGGCGATGCTCTGCCCCTCCGGGGCATCGCTCTGTTGTGACCAGAGCCACTCTAGTGCCTGGGGCAGAGGCCAAGGAGCCATCCCCAGTGCCTGGGCCATCTTTGCCCCAATGGAGCCTGGACTGCGGGAGGGGAAGAGAGAGACAGAGAGGAAGGAGAGGGGGAGGGGTGGAGAAGCAGATGGGCACTTCTCCTGTGTGCCCTGGCCGGGAATCAAACCTGGGACTTCTGCACGCCAGGCCGATGCTCTACCACTGAGCCAACTGGCCAGGGCCTTGGGGAAATGTTTTAAATGAGAAGCTAGGAGGCCATTTTGGGAGAGAGTGGCCACATTCTTGTAGAGAGGAAGAGCCCATGGGGTAGCAGGGCAGGGAAGCCACGTGGAAGAGGCAGCCAAAATGGAGGCAAAAAGGTGGAAACCTTTGATTCCAGGAAAACTGGGATGAGTCAGTGGCTTTGGAAGCCATAAATGAAAAGGGAAGTGTTTCCTACTGTGTATCTACTTTCTTGCCAAGTGCGAATCTAGAATAAAAAAACATGGACCACCAGTTTTTGGCTCTGCAGATTTTTTTTTTTACCATCTTTCAGGATCAAATGAGAACCTGCAGGAGCCAGGGGGCTGTGATGGTGGCCCCAGTTACTGGCTTTACACATGTCATCAGCAAATAACAGTTTTACTTTTTCTCTTCCAAACTGGATGCTTTTTATTTCTTCTTGTCTGATTGCTGTGGCTAGGACTTCCAGAGCTATGTTGAATAAGAGTGGTGAAGTGGACACTCCTGCTTTGTTCCTGATCTTTGTTCCTGCTTTTAATTTTTGCCCATTGAGTATAATATTGACTATTTGTCATATAAGACCTTAATTATGTTTTGTTATGTTCCCTGTATTCCACCTTTGCTCAGAATTTTGATCATAAATGGGTGCTGGATTTTATCAAATGCTTTTACTGCATCTAGTGATATAATCATGTGATTTTTATTCTTCATTTTGTTTATGTGATGAATCAGATTTATTGATATGTGAATATTGTACCAGCCTTACCTTCTCAAATTAAGTCCCACTTGATCATGATGTATGATCTTTTTAATGTATTGCTGGATTTGTTGTGCTAACATTTTGTTGAGAATTTTAGCATCTATATTTATCAGGGATATTGACCTGTGGGTTTCTTTCTTTGTAGTGTCTTCATCTGGTTTTGGAATGAGGATAATGCTTGCCTCATAAAATTAGCTTGGAAATCTCTCCTCCTCTTGGATTTTTTGGAATAGCTTGAGAAGGTAGGTGTTAATTTTTTGAATGTTTAGCAAAATTTAGTTGTGAAGCCATCTTGTCCGGGACTTTTGTTGGCTGGTAGTTTTTTGATAACTGTTTTAATTTCATTTGTAATCAGTCTGTTTAGGTTTTCTGATTCTTCCAAATTGAGTTTTGGAAGATTGTATGCTTCTAGGAATTTGTCCATTTTGCCTCGGTTGTCCAGTATTTTGGCATATAGATCTTCATAGAATTTGCTTACAATTCTTTGTATTTCTGTGGTGTCAGTTGTTACTTCTTCACTTTCATGTCTCATTTTATTTATTTGTGTTCTCTTTTTTTCCTGATGAGTCTGGTTAAGTGTGTCAATCGTGTTTACCTTTTCAAAGAACTAGCTCTTGGTTTTATTGATCTATTGTATTTTTTAAGCCTCTATATTATTTATTTTTACTCTAATATTCATTATTTTCTTCCTTCTATTTCCTCTGACTTTTATTTGTTGTTCTTTTTCTAATTCTTTTAAGTGAAGGGTTAGGTTCTTTATTTGAGATTTTTTTTTTCCTCTTAAGGTATGTCTGTAATGCTGTGAACTTCCCTCTCAGGGTTGCTTTTGCTATGTCTTATGGATTATGAATTGTTGTATGTTCATTTTCATTTGTTTCAAGGAAATATTTTATTTCTTCCTTGATCTCATTGCTAACCCATTCATTATTTAATAATATGCTATTTAGCTTCCAAGTGTTTAAATGCTTTTCAATTTTTCTAATATAGTAGACTTCTAGTTTCATGGCATTGTGATCAGAGAAGATGCTTGATATAATTTTAAACTTCTTAAATTTATTGAGACTTCTTTTTTGTCTTAACATATGGTATATCCTAGGAAATGTACCATGAGCACTTGAAAACTATATTCTGCTGCTTTGGACTAAATGGTTCTGAAGATATCAATTAAATTCAGTTTATTTAGTGTGTCATTTAAGGCTGCTGTTTCTTTGTTAATTTTCTGTCTGGAGGATCTATCTATTAATATTGGTGGGGTATTAAAATTTTTTATTATTATAGTATTGCTGCCTGACCTGTGGTGGCGCAGTGGATAAAGCGTCGACCTGGAAATGCTGAGGTCGCCGGTTCAAAACCCTGGGCTTGCCTGGTCAAGGCACATATGGGAATTGATGCTTCCAGCTCCTCCCCCCCTTCTCTCTCTCTGTCTCTCCTCTCCTCTCTCTCTCTCTCTCTCTCTCTGTTTCTCCCTTTCCTCTCTAAAATGAATAAATAAAAAAATAAAAAATAAATAGAAATGTTTATAGTATTGCTGTTCATATTGCCCTTTATGTCTATCAACATCTGTTTTATATATTTAGGTACTTCTATATTAGGCACGTAAATATTTACAATGGTTATAACCTCTGATTGAATTGCTCCCTTTATCGTTATGTAATGACTTTTTTTGTCCATATTATAGCCTTTGTTTTAAAGGGTATTTTGTCAGACACACACACACACACACACACACAAACACACAAGCTTTCTTTATATTTCCATTTGCATAAAATATGTTTTCCATCCCTTCACTTTCAGTCTATGTGTATCTTTTTTGAAGTGTGTTTCTTGTAGATAACATATGTATAAGATCTGGTTTTCTTCCATGTAGCTGCCCTATGTCTTTTGATTAGAGTATTTAATCTCTTTACATTTATGACTTTTTAATATGTACTTATTTCTTGCCATTTTATTCTATAAACTTCCATTTCTCTTTCTCTATATTTCTTTTTTCTTTGCTCTTTTTACAGCAAGCTCCTTAACATTTCTTGCAGTACTTGTTTGGTTGTAATGAAATCCCTGGGTCTTTTTTTTTTTTTTTGTCTGGGAAACTTTTTCTTTCTCCTTCAATTAAAATAATAGCCTTGCTAGATAAAGTATTCTTAGTTGTAGGTTCTTGTTTTGTATCACTTTGAATATTTCTTGTTAATTCCTTCTGGCCTCAAGTGTTCTGTTGAGAAGTCAGATGTCATCTTTTTTTTTTTTTGTATTTTTCTGAAGTTGGAAACAGGGAGGCAGTCAGACAGACTCCCACATATGCCCGACCGGGATCCACCTGGCACGCCCACCAGGGGGTGATGCTCTGCCCATCTGGGGCGTCGCTCTGTCGTGACCAGAGCCACTCTAGCGCCTGGGGCAGAGGCCAAGGAGCCATCCCCAGCGCCCGGGCCATCTTTTGCTCCAATGGAGCCTCGGCTGCAGGAGGGGAAGAGAGAGACAGAGAGGAAGAAGAGGGGGAGGGGTGGAGAAGCAGATGGGTGCCTCTCCTATGTGCCCTGGCCGGGAGTCGAACCCGGGACTCCTGCACACCAGGCCGATGCTCTACCACTGAGCCAACCGGCCCGGGCCAAGATGTCATCTTTTATGAGGGTTCCTCTTTAGGTAATTAAACTGTTTTTCTCTTGCCGCTTTTAGTTTTTTTTCTTTGTCTCTTAATTCTGGCATTTTAATTATAATTTGTCTTGGTGCAGGCCTCCTGGGTCCCTTTTGAATGAGACTCTCTGTGCTTTTTGCACTTCTGTGACTTTTTCTTTCATAAATTCATGAAAATTTGCAGAGAAGTTCTCTATCCTTTGTTCATTCTTTTCTCCTTCAGGAACTCCTATGAGGCGGATGTTGTTTCTCTTCATGTTGTCACAGAGTCTCTTAGACTCTTCTCAGTCCTTTTGAGCCTCTTTTTTTTTTCCTGCTAGATCACTGATTCAATCCTCTGCTTCATCCAGCCTGCTCTTGATTCCTTTTAGTGTAGTCTTCATTTCTGATATTGTATTTGTCATTTCTGACTGGTTCTTCTTTAATATTTTAATATCCAGTTTGATGCTTGATATCTTTTTAAGTTTTCATTGTGATCATCCATTGTTGCTCTAAAATCCTTGAGCCTCCTAAAAATCAATATTTTAAACTTTGAGTCTGGTAGTTTGGTTACTTCCATTTTATTTAGTTCTTTTTCTGGAGATTTCTTTTGTTGACTTATTTGTGTCTTATTTATTTGTCTTCCAATTCTCTCTGTGTATTAGGTAGTACTTTCTAACCATGAAATTTGTCGTGGTGTCTTTAAGAGAAAGATGGGCTCAATGGTACTGATCTCTAGGCCATCTGTTTCTTGCTCTAGAATGCTTTTTGAGGGTAGTATTTACTCTCCTGTTGCATGTGAACATTTAATGCTTTTGTTGGTACTTTTGTTGGTGTGGTTGTTCCTTCAGGCTGGCTGGCTCTAAGGCTTAACCTTGATTATGTGTATTAGATACTATGCAATGTTGGTCCTTTGGGTATATTTATTCCTTATAGTGTCTGGTGCCTGCTGGACGTTTCCTTAGGGCATGCTGCTTGTGTAGCTAACTGAGCTTTGTACTGGTGCTGTCTGCCACCCACTACTGGTTGTGTTGGTTCCTGGTTTTCTTGGGTTGGCATCTGCCATTGTTTGTAACCCACCATGGGCACCCTGTCAGGCACTACTGCTCTGTTCACTGTTTTTTTCTGCATTTTTTGTTCCTGGGTAGTGTGGGAGGGGACAGCCTGTATATAAGGATCAGCTTCCTTATGATTAGAGATGATAGCATCTCTGTAAAAACCTCAAGATCTGTAAGATTTGCCTCCACTCTTCAGCTGCTCTACCTTCTCTTGTAGCTGCATGATCTTCCCACAGAGTCTTCTGTAGAAAGACTGTAGTGTGTACAGACTGTCCTCTCCCCCACCAACACCTTTTCAGGTTGCAAGATTGATGGGTTAGGGTAGTTGAGTTTGGAAATACATTAGTGGGACCCTCTACTCCAGGGGTCTCTTGATCAGGAGCTCAGTATGGGGAAAGTGGCCCCTACTCCAGACCCTAATCCTTCAGACACTGCTGGGTACTCCAATTCTATTTCTTCCCAGCAGGTGAGCAGCAGGTTCAGATTGGATAGGGCTGACAATCTCCTCTGCGGAAGTTTTTTTCAGTTGGTTGGTCCCTGCTCTCAGGGAGGAAGACTGAGAGTGTCTTCTTCTAGAGCTGACTGTGCCCTTACAGGCAGTGGCTAAGGCCCTCAATCAGACCAAATAACAGGCTTGCGAGGACCCACATTTTGAATGTCCATTCTCCAAGCCTTTCTCCTTTTCCCCTGTGGAAACTAGCCTAGTGATGCAGGATATCCAGCACCCGGGCTGGCTGACTATGAAACTCCACTTTATCCAATGCCCACAAGCAGCTGTATCAGTGCTTATCACAGAGTGGAGCTCGCCTCAGCTGGGTTTGTTGTGATAATCCCTTAGGACATGCCAACAACAAAGGTTATTAGGTCCTAAACTGCTGCTATTTGTAGCTGGCTTGGTTGTCCTGGCCCTGAGCCTCCCTGAGGGAACCTGGGGCAGACCAGTGGGGGACACTGCCCATGACTGGCCATCAGCAACCTTCTTGGAGCTACAAGCAATCCAGAGTTTGTGGCTGCCTTTGCTGGGCCCAGGTGCACATGTAAATACCAAGTTGCACACCTAGGCTGGCTTTTACCCAGACTAGGCCAAGGAGAAGGTCAGCAAAAGGCCAAGGTGCCCTGAACCCCAACTCCTCTAGCCTCTGTCTGCTTGTTGGGCTCAGTCAGGGGTCGTCAAACTTTTTATAAAAACCGCCTACTTTTGCAGTGCTGGTAGACCTGGTCCCTACCACCCATTAGTGGGCGGTCCAGCTTTCATGATGGGCCAATCGTGGCGCTGTCTGGTTGCACGGTAGGGACCAGGTTGACCAGCACTGCAAAAGTGGGCGGTTTTTATAAAAAGTTTGACGACCCCTGGTAGAGCCTGGGGAAATTCAGGGATTAGAAAGGGTGGTGGGCGTGGCTCCTGCCTCTCATTCCCAGGTGTCAGTCCTGACTTTTCACATACCTCAGAAGGGTGTGCGCCTTTAGGAGTTGGTGGGTGTGCCTCATGGATATGATCTGCCCACAGTCTGGACAGTTTCTACTGGGTCTTCAGTGAGCACTAGTCATAGTCTTGGAGAGTGTAGGGGAAAGCTCAGGCCTCAACCTAGAAAACTGAGTGACTGAAACACTTCCTGGCCTACTTCTCAGAAGGCCCCGTCTCCATAAGGTGAGGCAGGAGACATTTCTGGGGATTTGGCAGCTTCTTTCCTCTAGGCTGATGCTACACAGAGGGGACTGCTCCACCCAAGTACTGGATAATGACTCAGCACAGGGTTCTGGTGGCTCTTCCCTACAGTGTCTCTCCTTGTGCTACCAACTTCACACTATCCTCATGTAACTGTAGTCCTCTCAGCCCTCCCTTCACTGGAGACATGGTGTAAAGCCAGCAGGCACGGCCACCATCACAGCCGCCTGGCCCATGCAGGTTCGCATAGGATTCGGACAGACGGTAAAGAAACAACGAAGCCAGGAACTGGTGAGCCATCATGTTTAATCCTAGCTTGCACCCAGCAGGCAAGTAAAAACACACACTGGGCTCCAAAACCCACTTATTCAGTGCTCACAAAGCTACTGACTTATCTGAGTTCTCCTAGAATTAAAGGTTTCTAGCTCACCAGCCTTATTCACCTCTGTTCCCCATCTCCTTCTCTCTGCACAAATTCTGCACAAACTGGCTTCTTCTTCAACACTCCACCATCTTGGCAGCTTCTCCTAGCCTCCTCCATGTGGCCTCTTTTTGCTCTCCTCTCTGCTCTCTTCTCTAATGCTAATCTCAGGAACTGAGAGAGCAAGCTCCCGGTCTGCCTCACTTTATAGTGCAGAAATCAAAACCTTCAATCCAATATACAAAATAGGGAAGTGTCTAATACAAAGTCACTTATCCGAAGCATGATGGGATTGCACCACCCCACATCAAAAAGGATGGGAAAGGCTTAGTCCTAAAATTAAGCCCCAGGCTACAAGGATCCTGCCTGCCCACAGCCCGCCCCCAACACACATTAATATCACCTGGGCGACGGGCTTCCACGTGTGCAGTGCCATCTTTAACAAAGTAAGCATAATATATTTCATCTGCTCATCACCTGGGTAAGTGGCTGTCAACAATATTTTCTACAGTGGCCCTTTAAGATGGATCCTGGGTCTCAGATCTCCTATCTCTTTCTTGCAGACAGAAACCTCGGCTCTTTTCACAAATACTGTGTGGGTACCTCTTTTAGGCTCTGGAGCTCTAGGCTGGTGCTCCAGGCCTCAGGCTTAGCACCCTCCCCTCTCAGGGCAACCTTCCCTGTAGTAAGAGTCCCTCTGTACTCTCTGCCCCCACTAGCTCCTGGGAGCAGCGCAGTCCTTTCCATGTCTCTGCTCTTCCTACCAGTCTCAGTGTGGCTTCTTCTGTGATCCTTGGTTAAAGAGTCCTCTCGGGGGGGGGGGGGAGAGTCCTCTCAGTTTAGTTCAAAGCTGGTTTTTCAAGATGCTTGTTCTTAAATTAAATTGTAATCCAATATGATCCTGGGAGGTGGTAGTTGGAATATCCACTTACTCATTCTCATTGACATCTTGGAATCCTCTCCTATCAGGTATCAATCATTGGTTTTATATGACAGTGTGAATGTACTGAGCATTTTAGAGGACAATAGTGTTTAATGATATACACACACACATAGAGAGTCTGAGTAAGGATGACCACATTTTCCTTTTGTATTTTATCAATATACTACATAGTAACCCCTAAATTTTACTTATGTTGCTATGTGTCTTAGTAAATAATATGACACTTTAGAACATGCTTGAATTTTATCATATTCTATAATGCTGTTTTCATCCTATTTAACTCTAGCATAAATAATTAGAATTGGTTATACTTATGAGAGAATTCTCTTAATGTGAGATGCTTCTTAAATAGATATATCAAAGGAAAACAACTTCTAATTATGATAATGATATAAATAGGTATACATTATAAAAATTAGTTTATGTACAAAACAGTAGAATCATTTTATTTCTGCATCCCATTAAAAATTATTAATAATCTATAGTGGGGGATTGTGTTAGTATGTCACAACATAGGGAATTTAGGGCAAAGTTTAGGAAGTGGAACTCTCATTGTCAGAGTTAACTGTTTCTACAGTCTTGCTTACCCCTTCACAGGAAAGCAGGTTATAGATAACATGTGGTGAAAAGTGTCCTATATTGAGAAAGAATTTTTATAGGATCTAAAAGCTTACTTAGACTTATTCTGAACACTTTCTTACTTGTGCTCTTCCAAGGAACTACTTCTTCTGTGTTGTATTCATAATCTTTCCTGAAATACTCTATCTTCAGTATGCTATTTATGGAGTCTATCACCAGGAAAAGTCAAAATGCATATTTTCCTGAATTTCTCTCTAACACTGTGTCCTCAAGTCAAGTCAAGGGGCAGTAATTGCTTTATGATAATTCATTTCTGATTGATATAAATTGAATGCTAACAGAGGAAAATATATTTTGAAGGATTAATGGCCCAACTCTGTCACATTAACTTTTTTTAAGATTCTTTTTTTCTAGAGGCAAATATTAAGTACCCATACCTTTTTTTTTTTTTTTTTTTTTTTTTTTTTTTGTGACAGAGTCAGAAAGAAGGACAGACAGACAGGAAGGGAGAGAGATGAGAAACATCAATTCTTTGTTGTGGCTCCTTAGTTGTTCATTGATTGCTTTCTCATATTTGCCTTTACGGGGGTGGGGGGGTGTGGGGTGCGGCTACAGCCAACCGAGTGATCCCTTGCTCGATCCAGCGCCCTTGTGCTCAAGCTGGTGAGTCTTGCTCAAACCAGATGAGCCAGTGTTCAAGCTGGCAACCTCGGGGTCTCTAACCTGGGTCCTCCACATCCCAGTCCAATGCTCTATCCACTGTGCCACCGCCTGGTCAGGCATACCCATGCCTTCTTTACTAAAATTTTCTCTTCTTCCTCTTAGAATTTTTTCTCACCTTTCAATAACATCTCAAATCCCACACTAGAATGTGTTTGACTCCAAGATTCTAAAATGTTGGCTGTTAAGAACCAGCATGCAGCTTGTCGTTTGCTGGTTGCTATGGACAAATGGAATAGGTGGTCTTAAAAAAAGAGGTAGTCATCACATATGCTCATCTGCACAAATAAATTCACAACCAAGTACTCAAAGAAGTCATAGAAGCCTTTTAATTTGAAGGGAGAAAATGTTTAATTACAAGATAAAGTAAAGCCACAATATGTGGAGGGAGGAGCCAGAATATACAGAGACTGCAAGAATTGTCATTGGTCCCACCTACATTGGTTAAATGTTGTACAATGGCTCTGTTAAATGAGTAGCCATATTTACATAAAAATGACATACTTTTTAATGTTCAAGTTATAACTCACATATATTCAACATCAGATGATAACAGAATATTTTTATTAACTTTATAAACTATATATGTAAATATATAAACATCTCTTGAGTATTTCAACAGCTACTGCCATTTTAGAGATGATTTGATTTGAATGAATTTCTAAGGTAACACTGACTCCTTAAAATTGAACTATTTTTTTCCTGTTGCATGTTCACACAGTAAATAGTGACTTTATATTAATAAAGGTAAAGCTGAGCTGTATCTATGTTGAGGGTAGTAATGGCAGTGGATTTCAGTATGACAAGGAAGAGGGGATAAACTTTGCAAACATATTCATTTCTTTCTACTTTCTTTCACTGTTTTTTTTTTTATATATATAATCTTTCATAGACAAATCCTATTTGTACAATTAAGTAACCCTGGGAGGGCTTATCATCCCTCACATAGAGCAGGGGAAAATGGAAAAGAATGTTTCCAAGGAAGCTCTTTACACTTTTTATTTAGAAAGATAAACCATCAACTCATAATTATTCATGTATTAAGTATTATACAATTTTTTAAAAGATTTTTATTGTCTTTAGAGAGAGGGGAGAGAGAGAGAGAGAAAGGCAGAGGAAACAGAAAGCATCAACTCATAGTAGTTGCTTCTCATATGTGTCTTTTTTTTTTTTCCTGTATTTTTCTGAAGCCGGAAATGGGGAGAGACAGTCAGACAGACTCCCGCATGCGCCCACCAGGGGGCGACGCTCTGCCCACCAGGGGGCGATGCTCTGCCCCTCCAGGGCGTCACTCTGCTGTGGCCAGAGCCACTCTAGCGCCTGAGGCAGAGGCCGAGGAGCCATCCCCAGTGCCTGGGCCATCCTTGCTCCAATGGAGCCTCAGCTGTGGGAGGGGAAGAGAAAGACAGAGAGGAAGGAGAGGGGGAGGGGTGGAGAAGCAGATGGATGCTTCTCCTGTGTGCCCTGGCTGGGAATCGAACCTGGGACCTCTGCACGCCAGGCCGATGCTCTACCACTGAGCCAACCGGCCAGGGCCCTCATATGTGTCTTAACCCAGCAAGCCCAGGGTTTTGAATCAGCAACCTCAGCATTCCAGTCTGACACTATTCACTGGGCCACCGTAGGTCAGGCTTGTGGACAAGTCCTGCCAGGGGTGAGGATGATGGAGACTCAAAAAGACCCGACTCCAGGGACCAGATTCAGTGACGCAGTTCCAATTTATTCAGGAAGTAAGCTAGCTTATATACATGGGTTCAGCCAATAAGGTGTTATAGCGTGTCCTTCATAGCCAATGGCTGAAAGGATCAGGGAGCTGTGTGGTTGGCACTAAGTCACTTCCTTATAGTGGGCGAGCTTCCTTCCTGGTATGCCCAGGAGGGTTCTGGGAGCTGAAATATTCTCACAGCATTGCATCAGCCACAGCTGCTAGGAATGCGCTCTGCACTCCACCCACATCTCCTCCTTCTCTTTTAATTAAGGCCAATTGGACTTTATGAATGACAGCTTGCTGTTGTAGCTTCTGAATGCTACGCATTATGCCACAGAACCCTAGTAGAACTGAAACAACTATAATACCTATTATACTATATGCTAATAGATTAGCTGGATTAAACAATGAGGCAAGCTTTTGTAATGTTTGACTAGTTAGGAAATAGAACAGGGGTCTTAAACAGGGGATTCCTCCTAGGGGACGGGATGTCATTTCCCTCCCATTGTGTTACAGAGACCTTCTAGGTGCAGTTCCAGTTTGATTGTAAAAAATGGACGTAGGTGCATGCATGCCCCCTCCCCACAAAGGTCCCAGTGTCCAAACACAGAATGAATGGCTTGCCGTGGGCTGCATACTGCATATAGTTGCAAGGCACAAAACACTAATTACAACAACATGACAAATCATACAATTTCAACAATTACAAAGGTACATTTCACCAGTCTCTGAGCACTTTGCCAAAAGCACAAACTGTCCTTGGCCTTCTTTCTAGTCATGGGAAAAGCTTCCCGGGGCAGAGGAAGGGCCTCCAGCAAAGCCACCCTCCACCCGCATCAGAGTATTTCACATTGTCCAAAATCCATAAGTCCATCCAACAAAGGATCCAGTGCTCACTCCGGTCATAGTCCAGGAAATCAGTCCATGCACAAGAGGCTTCAGCCACCCCCCTCATCCCTGCCATCCTGGCGGGTCTTACACTGTCCCAAAGAGGAGCACGTGGCAATGGCAGTCAGCATTTCCATCTCTGCTCTGGAGAGCATGATGGCATCCACTCCTATATCCCAAAATGTCAGCAAACCCACCAGCGGCTTAGCAGGCACTCCCTGCTGTTCCTGCAGCCAGTCGGGGATGCAAGCCTGGTTTCTGTTCATCCTCCTGCCGCAGCTGCCGCTGTTTACCTTCTGGAGTCTATGAATCACAACTCCAGCCCAATTCTCCTCATCCTCCAAAGATGAACTGAAAACACCAGCTCGCGCTGCTGGGCTCGAGCCCCGGGCTGCCCTCCACCAGCATCTGGGAGTCAGCGGTCACTATAGCACACATAAGCAAGAACAGAGCACCAGTGCCTGGGGGCCTTTCAGGGGCAATTCTCTGGGCCCACCCCACCAAAGCCTCCTCATTCCCCCAGGTGATGGGGCACACACACCTGTCGCGAGGTCTTCTTCTGGAGAGCTGAGAGCCTCCTCCCCTCAGGCGTTGTTGGTGACGAGAAGGCCAGGGCTGTGGCTTTGGACTGGTGAAGACTGAACCACTTAGTGGATGCCCAAGAAAGCCTGTCAAGCAGGTTGGGGGGTTCCTTGGATCCAAATTGGCTGAAAAACACAAGCATAACCTCTCCCTTGTGTTAGAAGAGGGTGTGATCCCCACCACTGTGCTGTGGCTGGGTGCTTTCAGAGTCATTTCAGAGAGAGATGAGGGAGAGAGAGAGAGAGAGAGAGATACAGAAAAATAGACAAGACAGACAGAAAGAAAGAAAAAAGACACATGGGGGTGTATAGGCTGGCCCATGGGTCTGCAGCAGGAACACGTGTTGGAGTTAAAGTTGGGGTAGAAAATGGCGTCTGAGGGGCTGGCGTGGGGCATTGAGCCTGGCAGGGAATGCGGAAGTAGCGACTTCTGCTTTTCCGGGAGGCACAGCTGATGGTGCGGTTAGCAATTCAGTTGGTTTCGTTTCTGTGTGCTCAGCCACAATTTTGTCAAACTCAGAGGCTAAACTATTTTTTTCCTCAATGGAGGGGGGCAAATAGGGAGGTAGGAGCTCCTCAGAGAGAGAGGCAGCCTGTGGGACCTTAGGGACCAGTGGAGGGTCCCCAGCAGGAGCACCGGTCAAGCAGGTGCGTATTGCCAATAAGGCAGGAGTGAGGCCTAGAGGGAAGGCCCATCCCTCATGTATCTTGGCTGAACGAACACATCCGAGAGCTGGGGCCCAAGTATCCAGGTCCCAGAGGGGCACGTCCTTATTCCAGGGATTGAGACCAGAGAGAATCTCCCGGTAAGTACAGAGATCCTTTTCACAAACTTCAACTCGCCTACTCTGCAATAGGGCGTGCAGGGCTCGAGCCTGCTGGGCTCGAGAGTAAGGGAGGTTTCCCATTGTAGAGGGTCACTCACACATCCCTTAGATGCTGGTAGTAAAGCCAGAAGCCACGGCCAGGGCCACCATCACGGCAGCCGCCTGGCTCATGCAGCTTCGCATTGGATTCGGACAGTCGGTAAAGAAACAACGGAGCCACAAACTGGTGGGCCATAGTCTTTAATCCTAGCTTGCACCCGGCGGGCAAGTAAAAGATACACACTGGGCTCCAAAACCCAATCACAAAGCCACTGACTTATCCGAGTTTCCTAGAATCAAAGGTTTCTAGCTCACCAGCCTTATTCTCCTCAGTTCCCCATCTCCTTCCTTATCCCAGATACAAACTCTCCACAAACTGGCATCTCACTCAGCACTCTGCCATCTTGGCTGCTTTTCCTGGCCTCCTCCACGTGACCTCCTTCCGCTGCTGGCTCTACTCTCTCTGCTCTCTCATGCTAACCTCAGGAACCAAGCGCACAAACTCTGTTCTGCCCCCATTTTATATTGTAGCTTCACAACCTCTAATCCAACATACAAAATAGGGAAGTCTCTAGTAGAGTCACTTCTCTGAGGCATGATTGGATTGTACCACCCCACATCAAAAAGGGTAGGAAAGGCTTAATCCCAAAACTAAGCCCCAGGCTACAAGGATTCTGCCTGCCTTTAGCCCACCCCAACACACATTAATATCACCTGGGCGACGGCCTCCTCGTGTTATCTTTAACAAAGTGAGCATAATACATTTTATCTGCCCAACACCGGTTATGTCTTTGCCCAACATTGGGCGCCAGTTGTGGACAAGTCCTGCCAGGGGTGAGGACAATGGAGACACAAAGACCCGACTCTGGGGACTACGTTCAGTGACGCAGATCTACTTTATTCAAGAAGTAAGCTAGTTTATATACATGGGTTCAGCCAGTAGGATGTTACAGTGTGTCCCTCATAGCCAATGGCTGAAAAGATCAGGTAGCTGCATGGTTGGCGCTAAGTCACTTCCTTATAGTGGGTGAGCTTCCTTCCTAGGTGTGCCCAGGGTGCTTCTGGGAGCTGGAGTATTCTCACAGCATTGCATCAGCCACTGCTGCTAGGAATGAGCTCTGTGCTCCACCCACACAGGCTGTTATACAATTTTTATACTTGATTTAGATAAATATTAAGCTTGATCACTTCCTTTAAGTGTAATTTGAAACAGGTCATTTTGAGATTCACTGGCAGTGTTGTGTTAAGAGGCATTATTCATAGATAATGTAGTTTGGTACAATTTAACAAACACTGAAGTATTCCCATGAACTGGAAATCTATTAGATTTTATTAATGAAAATGACTAATAGAACATAATTCCAAATAAGAACCAAATGTGCATGAATAAAATGCATAACCAAAAACATATTATTAATGAAGTGCAAATTAGTAAGTATTTATTGATTACCTTAATGATTATCTGGAGGACCTTTTAATCATAAGAATATGTAAAACATTGTAAACATATGGGATAAAATATAAGCTTTATGCTTTAGTTACATAGGGACATAGTTCATGAAACAAAACCCAGAAAACATAATTATGCTGAAATCATCATAGTAGCTCAAGTTATAAGGGCAAAAGCTATTAGTGTTTTGGGCATCAGCATGACCAGGTATGGCTTTAAATTAAGCTTTAATATGATTTCTGTAGACTTTGATGTTTGAGCCATTTCTTTCAGTGTGGCAGTTTCTTTCAATTGGCTACTGCTCTTCTAATAGATGAATACTAGATTTACATGTCATCATGTTTAAGCTTTTATCTGAATACTGTAAAAAAATAAATTGTAAAAGCACACACACACACCATTTATGCAAATTGAAAAAAATCTTAAGGAATGGACTGTGGAGTCATTAGCCAGCTATGTAATCTTGGTAAAGTTAAATAATTTCCTTCATCTTAAGTGTACTTATATAAAACAGAACTATTATAAAGTTAGTCTATAGCTAATGTAGCTAGCATAATTAAATTTAATATGTTTTAGAGCTGTCTCTCCTTCTCTATTGAACTAATTATTTTCTAGTCACTCTCTCCATTTCTTTTCTGTCTTATTCTTTAATGTGATTTATATTTGTATATATTTTAGCTACATAGTAACATTAGAAAAAGCATTGACATCACAAGGTGAATAGTGAAAAAACAATGTTGATATATGATATTTATATTTTAAGTTAATTTTATCAACATCAGATTCTTATATCATAATTTGTTCAAAAGTATACTTAAAATAACATTTCTTTTTAGTGTTTATTTCCAAACATGTTTATAAATACAATATCCAAAAGAAACACTTTTAAATTCATTGCCAAGATGTGGCTGCTATAAATATTCTGTTTTTCTATTATCTGTCCTTTAAGACAATTCTCAGTTTATATTCTATCAAGTGCAGAATATAAGTTTACCAAATATTTTATATATATTAGTTTTATTCTCTTTTGTGTTAATACATTTATTAATAATTATGTTAATACATCTTAATAATTTAATATATAAACATAATGTTAAAACTATCTTTTCCAGCTTTTTCATCTTTGTGTTTTCTGCCTAGTTACTAGATTGCTTAATTGGTCTGAATTAAATGCTTGAAGAAGTCAGAAAGTCTGTGTCTTCTATGTTGTATTTATTTTACCCAGATTTAATATGAGTCTAAGGCTTACTTAGAGTACAATGCTGGAAAACTTGAGTCAATATTTCAGAGGAAAGCTATTATCTGTGAAAATAAGATCATTAACAAAAATAACTCAAATGTTTTAACATTTTAATCATTTAATGTTTATCCCCAAGTAAAATACTTACTGAATTTATATATTTCAAGATGGTGTTTATGTATATGTGAGTTTCAGTGTGTGTGTTAAGAAAATTCCAGGAATATGCATAGATACTATCATTATTTTATGTAATGTTCTAAGACAGATATGTTTCTACTATTTCCTGAAATTTCAGTACCTCTGCTTTATGAAGCACTCTCAGTTTAAAATAACATTTCATATATTGAACAATATGTAATTGCCATTTGTAAAGATTTTAAAAAGGTTTTTTTTTTGTTTAAAAAATTATTATAAATTATTTTTGTTCTGTTTTGTTCTAAAATGTTGTGGGAAAAATTTTAAATTTATATTTAGAAAATACAATTTTGTATCACTTTTACTCAAACTAAATATAAAAGTGAAATAGGAAAAAATATTTGAGGTTAGAAAAGAAGATTCAAAAAATATAAAGTGATTAATACTTAAAGTTGATTGCATTTATTAACATTCAGTTACTAAAAATAAATACATTTTATAGTACCTTTATAATATACTATAATATTTTGTTTGTATTATTCAATGAATAGTCTCTAATGTCAACATGTGTAAATTTTCTATACTTTCTATTTTTTGTTTTATCTTAGGTTTTCATAATGTTCAACTTTCAGTCACTCCTTCCTTTCCCTATGCATTCTGTGGATGTGTTAATTTGAAATATCTCTCCACTTGAGTTATTAGTTGGGTATTTGAATGAAATTGGGAATAGTTTATTTGACAATGGTAGAAATTATCAGCATGATTTTATGTTGATGAGAAAAGTCAGAGAGAAAGGAAAGAGAGAGAGATGGTATGGTAAAGTGAAAAATGACCACTCACGTGATATTCTTAGATAGGAAACGAATAATAAGGTCTAGAGAACAAATGGAGGAATAGGCTTTTTTGAGAGATGAATGGATAATTCATGGTGCCAGGTGGGAGGCAGACTGTGTGAGCATAGATAGATAGTAGGGGAGATAGGTGAGTGTGTATGATGTTTAAAGTCTATAACAGTTTTCTTCTGATGTTTCAATCTTGTCAAAGAAATATGAAAGAATGTCACTGGAACAGAGTGAGTTTTTGGATGAAACCGTTAGAGATTTAAAGAGAGAAAACAGGTGTAATATTGTCATCCTGGGAAGAGGAAGAATGAATAGGCTAATGAAGTAGAATGTGAGCATAAATTGATTAAAGACATATAGTGAGATAACCTCTAGCAGTAAATGTGCTCTTAAGGTTCGCAGTCATGAAATTATACTGCTCACAAAAATTAGGGGATATTTCAAAGTGAATATGAAGTGATAAAGTATCCCCTAATTTTTGTGAGCAGTGTAAAATGAGAACAGTAAGCACAGTTAGAGATTTTCTCCTAAACATGGCCATAAGATAAAAATAGGTGGATAATTGGAAATAACAAGGGTTGTGGTTTTGCCAAGCAAGTGCAATAAAATGAAAGAAAGGGGAGGAGGTCAAGGATATAAGCCAGGTGATACTTATGTTAAACCATAGAATGTAGGCTAAGTAAAAAAAGAGAAAGAAGATATCAAGATGAGGGTTGGTGAAACAATAGTAAAATCAATAGATTGAAGATCCCAGTATGCCCTAAGTATTTGGAGTGAGTGTAATCAAAGAAATGAGAGAAATGATAGAAATAGTTGGTCAATGAATGGCAATCATAAAATTGAGGTGATAAAGAAATTGTAGTTATTGGTATTACAAAGACTAGAGTGTGATCATGGACATAGGTAATTGTGGAATTGTGGAGGACAAGATTGTAGGAGAGGAATTTGTGGTGCTGACAGACCAAGGTGTTAAAAGGAGCAACAGCGTACATCTTGAACCCACAAAAATATACCCGGAAATTGATAATGAGCTGAAAATAAATTCCTGGAAATATATAAGGGAGAAGTTGAGAAAAATGTGAAGGAACCACATGCTGCAATAACAAGAGTTGTGGGTGACATAAATAGATGATTTGAGATTTAAAGCAGGCTTATTTTTTAGGGAGAAGGGAGAGAGCAAGTTCTGAGAACAGTGATGAAGAGCAAAGACGTTCACTTCATTTCCAGACCTGGTGGGACAAGTACTATAGTAAGAAAAAAGAGACACCACTGGTGAAAGCTATAGGGGAACTAGGGACCTCATGAAAAAATGGGGTGTTTGTTAGAGTCAGATGACCTTCTGGAAAGAGGAAGAGGATAAAGGGTATTTTTCTAATGCTATAATGTATGTTCCAGAGGGTTCTGTAGAAAGGATGGAGGGAGCTGAGGGAGGGATAAGGGGAAGCAGAAAGTAGCATACAGAAAATAAGTTGCCTCCATACCTGGGGCGTGCTGCAGTTACTGAGGTTTAAACAGACCCTGAAGTTTGAAGGGATTAGTGCCGCTGCTGGCCAGGCAGTGATTTGAGTGGGTTTGGGTGGTGGTAAAGAAGGGTAAGTGTGAGTGATGCTGTCCTTTTGCTGATGGAGTTGAGGAGGTTGGGGGAGATGGGTTTAGTTAGTCCCCGTGGGATTGTAGGTGATAAGGTAGAGCCTTCAGAGAGGACTTCTTGACTCTAACTTTTGGCCTCCATTGTGCCAGAGGACAAGTTTCCTGACAGTGTGCTCACTCTGCTCAGTCCCTGGGGTGCAGTTGTGGAGTTCCGGGAAATCCAGTTGTTACTCGGAACACATGGGCCCCTGAAAACGAGTACAGGAAGCCGAGGAGACTCACTCTTAGCCCTCCTGACCCAAGTGCACATTTATTTTTGGCCCATTATTATGAAATAAATGAGCTATGAAGTGGCTTTTTAAAAATCTATTAATTTTCTCGGTATCTACACTTATAAAAATGAAAACAAACTACTATTGTATTTAGGATGTGTGGAGAGGGACCAGTCTGGGGAGGAGACCCTTGCCCCCCTGGGCAGCTTTTTTCTTCCTGGGCTGGGTCCATATAGCGATGCTCAGCTGAGTTCATGGGTAAAAGCAGCTCCATGTTCATGAACTTTCTCTTAAATGAAGGCAGCCGGGAACAGGTGGCTTGTTCACACTTTTCTGGGCATGGATAGAATATTTCCCTAGTAAAAAGGCTAGTGGCAGAGGAGAAATGTGATTGCTTAGCTGCTTTTCCATTTTAACAGTGCCCTGCTGAAGCAAAGCAAACTCATGGAAAGATACTTTGCATTTGATCCTTCTCTGTGTTCCCAATTCTGTTCTGTGTTCTTTTCTTTTTAATCCTTATTCAGATAAAATATAGTTTATTTCAACTGTATGTATTGTCTCAACACTGGTCTGTAACTATCTGAAATGCTGAACAATGCAAAATTGATTTCAATTTTTATTTAATCAATTTCTTAAAATGCGTTCACTAATATTCTTATTGTGGACAGATTTCACTACATCCAGTCATAAGCCATGAAAAATAATGCAGCTGTTAGAAACAAAGTGTTAATTTCCTTTTAATATTTTTATCTATAAATGTTTCTTAAAGCATATAGTAGTTTTCCATAATATTTCTACATATTGCCATGTTAAGTACTTGCTTCAAATATTATCAAATGCTGCCCTTTAATTATCTTTGGAAATAACTACAACATAATGATCAAATGGATGTATCTGTACTTAGACTTAATAACAATTTTTTAAAATAGAAATGATGTATATATGATATTTTTCTTGATTTTTTTGGAAATAGTAATTTTGTGACAAAGGGACATTTCATATTTTTTTTCCAGTTATTTCACACATTCCCTTAAGTTGGGCTATATTGTTTATGTCTGTTAACAGAGGAAGAATTTGAAAAATTGGGCAATAAGTCACTATGTATACATGACGAAGAAGCTGTAGAACAGATATATGAATCCAGTGGTCAAACTTAGGAGCCTAAAACTATTCACCAATACCGTACACCTACTCTCCCACCCAAATGAAAGATTATAAGTCTTTTGTAACTCTTATTTTAATTCTTTTATGTATTTCTTTACAGTGATAACACTAATTAAAAAGTTTTGTGTATATTTTATTTGTTAGACTCTCTGGAAAACAGACAATCAGACATATGCCCCCTTTAAGTCTCACCATAATATGGAAATAATTGCCATTTTCCAAGAAGCAAAAACAATTCATTTGTCTATAATCACATTCCTATTAAGCGGAATAGGTGGAAGCCAAAGGCAGTGAGTCTCCAGAGTCAGCAACGTCCGTCAGTCAAGAGTTCAGTTCAAATATATCAGCAAATATCCAGGTGGTAACAAATATATTCTTTCCAGGTATAGTGTCTGATTTT
The DNA here is from genome assembly GCF_036850765.1 of Saccopteryx bilineata. Taxonomy (NCBI): domain Eukaryota; kingdom Metazoa; phylum Chordata; class Mammalia; order Chiroptera; family Emballonuridae; genus Saccopteryx; species Saccopteryx bilineata. The sequence continues at coordinate 54,291,234 of NC_089490.1, forward strand.
TTTATGGTCTCTGTAGACAATTATATAACTTAGGCACAAAAGCTTCAGAGCAACTGTCAGTTTCTTAAATTCAAAATAACTTTTTGGTGGCTTTGCACAGAATTCTAAAGTTAAAATAAAATGCCTAATTTGCGCAAGAGCACCCAGAACATTTCCTGTTTTCTCCATTAGTTTTATCCTACTATTCCTAACAATCTGATGATGGCCATGAAGTGAATTAGTACTCCAGATTTTGAAGGCTTGTGGAGTTACGCCCTTTTGGAAGTATTTTTTTGTCCCAGGAATGTCAAAGCTGGCAACATTTTGATGGCAATTTGTTTCTCCATCTGTCCCATACATTTAGAACAGTTGTGAGGTGAAGAATGGATTTCATACCGTGCAAGGAGGCCTTTCCTTTCTTGTGGTGCCAATCTGATTTCTCTAAGGAGGAGTCACCTGTGTGTTGGCCTTTAATAACCGTCCAGGTGAAATTTTAAAATTTTTGACAAATCTAAAGGAAGCACAAAAGGGACAGACAAATAAATTAAATCTAAATTCTGATGTGTTTGTATTAGTTGGGGTAGACTAAGCCACACTCTCGTGACAAATATACCCCGATACTTAGTGGTTTGACATTTACCAAGTCTGCTGCAGGTGCTGTTACCAAAGCAACTTCCATTAAGACTGCACCTCAGGGATCCAGAAATACAGAGCAAACAGTTTCCAGGGCATGAAGCTCAGAGGTCACACAGGAGTATGTCACACTTTAGCCCAGAAATGATATTGGCCACTTCTTATAGCCTTTCAATTAAAACCAATTACAAGATCCTACCTAAAATATAAAAGCAGGTAATAAGGAATGGAAGAGCATAATGGTATGTAGAGAGTGTAGTAATCGCTACCATAGCTGCCAACACCCTTTGTTCAAAAAACTTACTTTTCAATATTCTAGCCTTTTGATGTTGTAGATTATATAATCTGATGTTTTGCCCAGATGAGTAATGTAGGTTTGGATTGTTTAGTGATTTGTTTTGAAAGAGAAATGAAATTTAAGACTTTTGGGGAATTTATTTGCCTCATTTTTTTTGCCTGTTATGTTTAGAAAGAATGTTTATATAATAGTATAATCTGAAAAATTAATATTATATAATTCTCTCAAGCAAGAGATAGCTAGAAGATATATATAGCTCTAGTTTTCTCTAAAATACTGTAATCTATAACATCTGAAGTATATCATTAGTTAAAGGGCCTTTAAACCAGCTGTGTGTCCCTGGTTGAGTTACTTCACCTCCCCAAGACATATCCCCTTAACTATGTATGGGAACTAGCAACATCTTTTGTAGAGTCATAGTAAGTGAGAAAATCCATGTAAAAAATCACGATAGTTCCCGGCATTTATTAGACCTTAGTGAAATTAGCTAGTGCTATATAGAGCTGAAAAAGTAATGTTCTTGTTTGTGTCAGGTTGGAGCCTAACCCAAGTGTATACATCCTTTAGTTATCTGCAGATTTCCCAGATGCTAAAATGCTACTAAAGGCTTTTCGTAATTAATTGTTAACACACCTTCGGGAGCATTTGATGAAAACATACTCTAACACATCCTGATAGTTTGTTTTTAATGATTTTGATGATTTCTCACACTTTACTGCTGCAATTTTTAACATTAAAATGCCTTCTGTGAATTTAATGCTCCCCACAGAGAATATATAAATCTATGAGTGTATGAATTAAGTATAATTGTTGTAGGGCTAGAAGAATTGGGTAATAAGAAATATTACATAGTTTTCTTTTCTCAGCACTCTTTTGACTTCGTGGTTATGATTGTAAGGCAGGTTAAATTGAGGCCCCCTCAAAACTGACATATTGAAGTCCAAATTCCCAGTATCTTGGAATGTGATCTTATTGGAAATAAAGTAATTGCAGATATAATTAATTAAGATGAAGTCATTGCATAGCTGAATCTTGAGAACATTATACTAAGTGAAATAAGTAAATCAGAAGAAGCTAAGAACTATATGATTTCACATATAGATGGGATATAAAAATAAGACTCATGGATATAGATAAAACTGAAGTGATTACTGGGGGAGGAGCATGGGTAGAGGGGAGTAAAGGGGGACAAATATATGGTGACAGGAAATGATTTGAATTTGGGTGATGGGCACACAACATACTCAACTGTTCAAATACTATGGAAATATTTACCTGAAACCTATATGGTCTTATTGATCAATGTCATTCCATTAAATTTAACTTTCTAAGAAAAGTAAAAAAGGAAAAGAAAAAATGATGGTCATATTAGAGTAGAACAGGCTCCTATTCCAGTATGACCAGTGTCCTTATAAAAGAAAATTTAGGACAGAGATGTGTACAGAGCAGAGACAACACAGATAAACAGCATCTGTAAGCCAAAGGATGCCTGAGCCCACCACCCTTACAAGGAACCAATCCTGTCAATAACTCAGTGTTGGATGTGTGGCCTCCAGAACTGTGAGACAATAAATTGTTATGTAAACCATCCAGTTTGTGGAATTTTGTTATGGCATCCTAGAAAATGAATGCAGGTTGTCACACAATTCAATCTTATATCTCTTTTAAGCCACATTAAAAAGTATTAATATTAATTTACATTTCCAGCACTTTATTAAGAAACCATGCAGTACCAGGTATAATCTGAGATATCCTACTTCAGCTACATAAAGTGTTATCCAAAGATAATATTAAATTATAAAACTCTTAAGCTAGCTATATGACTAAATAGCTAAAAATGTAATTTTTTTAATAGGAGTTTCTCATCTTTAACTGTCTAGAACATTATGTTTTGCAAATCAATCTGTGTAACTCTTCCTAAAGTTAACATGTGGAGATGATGCATGCATCTTTGCATTGCTTGTTGCATCAGTAATCCACAAAGTTTAATTGCTCATTTACAAACTAGTTGGAGATGTTAATGCCTTTTGTTGGTAGTGGGAGCTTTTTTAATGTCAATGGATTTTTTATTGAAATTAGTAGTGTCTAAACTAAATTCCAATGTACCTCTAGCATTTGGACATGAGAAGTTGAACATGTGGTGGTATAAACTGATGGGTTTTTTTGGATATAAAGTAATAGCTTCTCAGAATGTTGGTCATTATTCTAGTGACTCTTGATGGGTTCAAATGATTTGTATGTGTGTGCAGATTCTTGAAGTTTGAGATAAATAATGCATGAAGTTTTTTAGCTGGGCATCTAGTAAAACCATTAAAGATTTGTTTTCAGAGCTAAAACTATAAATATTGAGATTCTGAACCTGAACTTTAAACACAAATAACGTTTTAGTTTGCGCCTTTCTCCTCTCTTCCACTTTTTTCCCTATTTATATTGTGGCAATGAACACTTGGTGTCATACAATATCCTCCTAGGAGCAGTTGAGTGTAAATCTAACTGGGAAGAGAATGTGTGGACTCTAAATCAAGTTTCTTTATTTTACCCAGGAGGTGCAACTGCAATGTTATGAGGCCAGAACACATGAGGTGGAGAGCAAACTTCTCATCATTAGCTTTGCCATTGCCAGTTTGAATCTTCCTTTTCTTTTTGATGTGAGGTGTTAATTTTCCCAATTTTGTATCCATAAGGAGAATGCTACAAATATAAAATTTCTTTTTATGAAATAAACAATTGTAAGAAGCAAAATAGGAAGATATTTATTGTTCCTGACAAGCAAACTTAAATAACCTCCTTCGTCTGTTATTTCTTAGTTTATTGTCTCCAGTGCTGTCATCACATTGTTATGTATTCATCTTGACCTTAGAAGTATCAGTTGTGCCTTCTTTAGTTTAGGACATTGGTTTTGATCTCACAGCATGAATTTGTTCTATCATATCACTTGGATGTGCTTGAACTTAGATAATGAAACCTCCAAGCCCTGGCCGGTTGGCTCAGCGGTAGAGCGTTGGCCTGGAGTGTGGGGGACCAGGGTTCGATTCCTGGCCAGGGCACATAGGAGAAGCGCCCATTTGCTTCTCCACACCCCCCTTCCTCTCTGTCTCTCTCTTTCCCTCCTGCAGCCAAGGCTCCATTGGAGCAAAGATGGCCCGGGCGCTGGGGATGGCTCCTTGGCCTCTGCCCCAGGCACTAGAGTGGCTCTGGTAGCGGCAGAGCGATGCCCCGGAGGGGCAGAGCATTGCCCCCTGGTGGGCAGAGCGTCGCCCCTGGTGGGTGTGCCAGGTGGATCCCGGTCGGGCGCATGCAGGAGTCTGTCTGACTGTCTCTCCCCGTTTCCAGCTTCAGAAAAATACAAAAAAAAAAAAAAAAAAAAAAAAGAAACCTCCAATGTATGGGTTTAATATATCTTCTCTCTCAGTTCAAAGACATGTGGTAAGCACTTATATACTATGAAGATTTGATTATCTTGATCTGTATAACACAATTTGGCTTTGGTTCATTGTTTTTACCTTTAAGATAAGATTGATTTTCATTTTGTAAAGTTATTCATGGTCATGATCATAAAAATTATAGCCATTATAATTACTTTCTATCAGAATTCACTATTTTTTATAAGAATAAACTGAAACTCAGAGAACTGTTTGTGGTTGTCAAAGATCTAAGTGGGGGAGACTGACTTTGAGCTGTGATCTAGCTTTCAGATTCACAGATTCACAGCTCGTATACATTGCCATGATATCATTCTGCCTCAAAATTCTGCTGGTGAGGTACAGTGAGTATGCTACCTAAATTCACTCTTTCAAGTACACCTAACTACTTGATGAATTAGCTGTTGACTGTAGTTACTGTGTTTTAAAATTTTTCACCTGTAATGAAAAGTTGACTCTTCTAATTTGAGCCAATTTTCCCACTGATAGCTCTTCTCAGTCACTTACAAGATGTATGCCCTGAGATTATTCTTGGAAGAAACGTTCTCTAATTAATGTTAAGTTCTCTAATTTTGTAGCAAATGTTCAGCATACAGATCATCACATGATAGATTCTCAGTAAATATTATTTTTTCTCTGCTTTCTCTTCATTATTTCTTTTAATAATTAGAACATTCTTATTTACATTTTCTACCTTTGTCCCTTTGGTTTAGAGTTCTGGTTCTTAATTTTGTAAATACAAAAAATATAATTTCTGTTCACCTCTCCATCTTCATTTTGAAAGTCTGTTTTTTGAACAACTAGCTTTTCTATACATATAAAAATATATATAGCAATCTAAAGCTTTTTTTTTTGCCTTTGCTTCTCTGTATCATATGCCTATTTTTACTATCCCTTTTCTATGGAAAATGTGAGTTAACTTTCAGCCCAAGTCTTTTACCTTTTTTCTCCATTTTTATTCTTTGAAAACATCTCTTGGTATTGATTTCCAAAACTGTTAACCTGATCCTAAAGTTACTCCTGGGCTCCAGTTCTATATTGCTAACTCTCTTTGTTCAGCTAATTCTTCTTGTTATCTTATAATGATTTTGAACTATCTATGCTTAAACATTTCCATCAAAACTTTCTTTACTTTCAGGTAACTGTCCTACTTCTATTTTTTTATTTACATATTCTTTCAGATTATCAGATTCAAAATTTTCCTGAAGACTCACCCCACATTAATTAGTGTTGGCTATGCTCTATCAATGTCTTTTATTCATTTCTTTTTCTTTCTCACTATTTACATTATTTCAGTCCCTAAATAGCCACTTAGACAGTTTTTGTCTTGGTCTTCTTTCCAATTTGAATTCTTCTGATGGATTTCTGGTATTTTTAACCCAAAACTTTCAACATATAACATTTTAGTCAGGTAAATACAATGGTTTTCACACTGCAAATACAAATTCTTTAGCTTTTCAATAAAGACTCTTATAATCTGTTCTTAAAGTGCATTTGCAACTCATCTCTTACTACTCCTCTTTACAAACACCTCAATCTGATCAAGATCTGAACTCTGAAAATCTGACTCTATGTGCTTAAGGAGAGTTAAATTATATTCATAACATATGTTTATTAATTATAGCAACATATCTTTTTTATATTCATTAAGATTTGATGTTAAGAAGATTTGAACAGCAGTGGAAGCTAGTGTAAGTGATAAATGGTAATAAAGTTGTCATACTATATTTTACCCTAATAAGGCTGGACTTACTTGCTTATGCATTAAGTGTCTTAAAGCTTGTTTTATGGCTTTTTTTATGATCTTTGTGATAAAACTGGAATCTCCCTTGGTTAGTTATGCCAAGATTAAAAATTTATGATTATTCTTTGGTTCTAATCATAATTCAACAGATGCTTATTTTAATTATTAAAATTATTGTTTCGAAGGTACCTCAAAACCTTTACTAATATGGGTTATAAAATCAAAATCATGGTGATAATATACAAATTCTTAATGTAATTTAAAGACTTGAATTGCATTTTTTTCTTGTAATGAAACAGTAGGGTAAACAGGACAGTTGAGAAAACTGAGTGTAAGTAATTTTTTGAAGTTATATAAAGTGTCAAAGTCAAGATATGAATCTAAGATCTAGGTACTTAAGCAATCTCAACCCCAGACACAACACACTTAAAAGCAAGCCACGGCAGGAACATATGGACTTTAGTTGAGACAATTGAGTTCAAAGTTCACATATGATATTTAATAGTTGTATGCATTCGGACAAATTAATATCTCCAAAACTCAAATTTATCATCTATACATGAGAAACGTAATAACAGCTCTGTAAGATTGATTTTTTTTGTAAGGATGAATAGAATACCAAAATTTTAATATCTATTACCACATCTAATTCACAGTTGGTATTCAATAACTAACCTATAATAATAAGAATGGTAATAAGAGTAAAGAACAAAATCTTTTTGTTAGCCTTCTCAGTTGGAATATTTTTTATCAGTTAAGAAACTTAATTTAAGGGTTCCAAGGTCACTGCCTTTTAATGCTTTAATTGTTTAGATTTCTGGAGTTTAAAAGAGAGAGTTTTTCTGGGGCTCAAAAGAGTGTTTAGGCCCTGGCCGGTTGGCTCAGCGGTAGAGCGTCGGCCTGGCGTGCGGGGGACCCGGGTTTGATTCCCGGCCAGGGCACACAGGAGAGGCGCCCATCTGCTTCTCCAACCCCCCTCCTTCCTCTCTGTCTCTCTCTTCCCCTCCCACAGCGAGGCTCCATTGGAGCAAAGATGGCCCGGGTGCTGGGGATGGCTCCTTGGCCCCTGCCCCAGGCGCTCGAGTGGCTCTGATCGCGGTAGAGCGATCCCCCCCCCCAGGGGCAGAGCATCGCACCCTGGTGGGCAGAGCGCGATCGCCCCTGGTGGGCGTGCCGGGTGGATCCCGGTCGGGTGCATGCGGGAGTCTGTCTGACTGTCTCTCCTCGTTTCCAGCTTCAGGAAAAAAAAAAAAAAAAAGAGTGTTTAGTCTGATGTTTTTATGTATACAAACATCATGAGACAATGGGTGTCTACAATCTTGTCTCAAAATGGTACATTTTGACAAAAAGTTATGTAGGCCCCACAACCTCTTCTTCTTTTGCAACATTTTACTCATTCTCAGCATTTATCTTTCCATCAACATAATGTTCACTATATCTGAGGGGAAATTTAAAAATTGAACTATGTTGAGCACAAAATAATTTTAAGAAGATGGATTGTGAGTTGATCTTCAATGAATAATAGGAGGTAGATGGATAGATTAGAGTAAAAGAAATCCCGAAAGAAAACAAGTTTGAATGCAAGTACAGAGATGAGAGTATACACACAGTTTCAACAAACATGCATACATGCCGGCGGTGCTTGTTTGAGTAAAATGGATTGTGATCCAGGGTCAGAAATTGCTAATAATTCTTACCTAATTATAATTCATACTTTTTTTTTCAGTTAAAAAAGAGTCACCTGATAATAAACTGTACCTTCTTTGTGTTTAGAATATTTTAACTTTATATTTATCCTAATTTATATGTAAGATTTGTGTATTCCTAATAATGTTCAGACTGAATGAAGTCAGACATATCAGTGATCCCAAGCTAAACACAAAAGCTGTACCTTATTTTAACAAAATAATAGTGGACTTTAAAGAAAAAGCTTTAGAATAAAACATACCTAATTTGACTCCTAGCTTAGTTGTGAGCCTTTGGGCAAGTTATTTCTTTTTTCTGTGTTTCAGTTTTCTCTTTTATAAAAAATGTATAATAACAGTACTTAATTGGATATTCAAGATGAACCGTCTCCAAAACTAGAGCTCTCTGTCTTGTTTTGTTTCCTGTGATTTCTAGCTGGCTTATTCTCCATATATTTTCAGCTCTGTTTTCACACCTTAAGTAGTTTTCCAGTCTCTGTTTGAATTTCTTCTTTGTGTGTTGTGACCCAAAAGTCTCCCAAGTTAATAATTTGGAACAATTTTAGGTCTCATATGCTTGTTTCTCCTCTCTCAGAGATTAGTGTTCTTCATTGCCACATGTATAGAGTCTGATAAACCTTTTCCATGTATTTGTCTATTTCATAACAACTTATATTTCAAGTAGACATGACCATATTATCAAAGATAATAAGAGGGGTAAACTTCACAACTAATTTCCCCTTGATAGGTTCACAGCAACTTCTGTGAGACCTCAGAGACCAATGACACACACACGTCTATAGACTTTAGAGAATTTTAGATGGATCTCGGATATACACAACAATTGTATGCTAATAATAACAACAAAATATGTGTGAACTCTATTCAGATCCTGTGCTAGGTAATTACATCTCTTTTAATCTACATAACAGTCTTATTCAGGTTATTTCAGGCAACATTATAAATTTAGTATCTTTTATTTTACCTTGGTCTGGAAAGTCCAAGATAGCTTTTTAATTGGCAAATAAATGACAGTCTAAATAGTTCTTAAGAGCCTGGCTCATGGCATAATGGATAAGGTGTATTGAGGTTGTCAGCTCAATCCCAGGGTCACCAATTCTGAGGACAGAGGCTCAACCCTAAGGACACTGGTTCAAGCCTCAATCTTGGCACATATGAGAAGCAATCAATAGGTACACACCTAAGTGGGACAGCAAATGCATGCTTCTTTCTCTCTCCTTCTCCCTGCCCCATCTTTAATAAAAATATTGTCCTTAAGAGATAAAAATGTACATTGTTATCATTTTATCTGAAATTTACTCACACAGAAAATATCAGTATTCTTGCTTATTAAAGTAATGATGATAAACTTTTTTTTTCCTTAGAAACCTTTAAAATAATTGCAGTGTTATGACCTTGGCCCAAAGAAATTAAGGTAGAGCAAATGAGAATCAGGCAACAGGATAATGATGAAAACCTTAATGTATTTAGTCTGTCTCATCTGTTCGTATCTCATTCTAATGTGAACTTGTGTGAGAGTTTGGGATAGAGGACTACTTGGGATGGAGGACTTTCTCTGCTCTTTTGACCTGTGATATGGATGGGATCTAGGGTAGTGAGATCTAGTAAAGATGAGCTAAAATGATAAAATAAGGTTTTGGGTCAAACAGACTGAAGCTATAAGCAATTTTTGAGCATTATTGTGAGCCTACATTAAAACAATTTTATATTACAGCATGTTTTAATTATTAACAAGGCAAACATATCTCAGCACTATAGAAATGTCAATTCTCTCGCCCTGCCTCAGGGAAAATGAAAGTGGTACGGCTGACATCTGAGAGCAGAAGGGCACAAAAACAGCCAGTAAATATGCTACAAATAAAATGTGGAGATGGGGGAAGAAATCACAATGGTAACACATTCTGAACCTCTGAAAAGCATCCTAAATTCATCTCTTTCCACAGTAAGGGCTGCCTTTTCTGTGGCCATAAAAGAAGTGTGGTCTAAAATGTACTGAAATATTAATATTTTATTTATTCAATAAAGTATGTTTTGCCATGTGTTTCTGTTCTGATAACCTGTTGCTTTGAGAAACTACCTTTGTAAATAAACACTTAAATTTTTCTTTCTTAATTTTATTATTTATGTCCAAACTTTCCTAGCTATATTTGCCTATTTGAATCAAATGGGTTGAATTATGGGCATGAATATTTTAGCCTCAGATTTTATCGGAACCACAGAAAAGTGTCACTCTTTGCGGAATGCGGGGGAGGAAGGGGGTGAGTGCACTGAAATGTCAACCAGACTTTGGGCTCTGGAAGGGTAGCCTGCCCTGTGCCTGCTTTCCAAGTTTGTCGCTCCTACTAAATCTGCATTTTGAATTATTTTTCCCCTAGATGTGTTAGTTCTTTTTTCCAAGTTGAACCTTATTTTATTTTTCTTGCTAGGGCCCATTTTATTATTCCAACATTTCCCGTTTTAGTATCATCTGCAGAATTCATTTAGACCCTGTTTACTTCCTTGATTGAGGTCTAGAAGACACAGAACGGGACGGGACCAGGGCTCAGGCCGCACGTACCCTCTCCTCCATGCAGCCCTCAGCACCTGCACTGGCCTATGTAAATGAGGATTTAATCTGCTACCCTATAATGCAAACTAGAATTGAGAAATTGAAAAGATAATAACAATATGTTTGCCTTTGCTTCTTTGGGGACGGGGCAATTAATAAACATTTATTAATCATCATTCAACATATGTCCCGAGCTTGACCAAGTAGCATGAGTGGGACGAAGTGAGGCAAGTCTTGGCCTCCGCCCTAGAGGAAGATACTCTAATATAGGAAAGAAAGCATACACATACACAGTTCTGAAACAATGAGAAGATACTGTTCATGGATACAATAACCTGTGAGATATAGAATGGAAATTCTCAGAGAGTGAAAAATATCCATATGGAATCATAGAGCTCAGGAAAATTTTGGCAGAGGAGGAAGAGCTTATACCCCAAGTATTTATTCATAAATTCATATAGTCTTGTTCCAGATATTGAGTGAGCATCTACTGTATGTATGAGAGAAAGTCTCTTAGGGGAGAGAGAGTAACAGAGTTTATGCCACCATCAAGGTTTCAACTGTTAAGAAACAAGGAATCACAAAATCGTGTGATAGGAGCTGTCAAAACTTCTCATTCTGGGATGCCTTACCTGATATAAAAGCCAGCAAAGCAAGATGTGATCTGCACGGGCTGTTAGATGCATAACTTGTGATTAATTTATTCATTTACTCATCTTGAGTGTTTACCCTGTGTAAAAAATTACACAACACATTATGTACACATGAAGAAGAATTGGACTTGGACCCTGACTTAAGATTTCATTCTCATATAGACAAATATACTAAAAATACATAGTCCGAAGTAGAAAAAACTATTCCACTTACATTTTAGTTAGCAACATGAACCTTAGAGAAGAATTCAAAAACATTTGTGTTATATGGGAAGGTTTTAATTAAATGTGTTTGCAAGAGAAAATCCCTGTTGGGGCCTTGGGTAGAAATCTGGCCTCACCCTGTAGGGAGGAGAATACAAAAAGCTACCAACTATGGCTGTCTCTCCACTGGAAATGTCTGAATAGCATGGTTAGTAATCAGGAAAGTCTAACAGCAGCAGCAATAGCAGGAGTAACATAGTATATATTCAGGACTTTCTCTATGGCACACCTTTAACAATTTTAAATTGCAGAATCTTATCTAATCTTCCCAACTTTCCAGTGAACTAGCTATTATTTTCCATATTTCACATAAAGTAATCTGAGCTTTAGAAACTAACCAGGCTATTCATTCTCAACTAGTAGGCAGCTGAGCATGAGCTCTATCTAACTCAGGGATCTCTACCTTGAAGATCAAAATCCAAGAACTAGACATGGTCATGGAACCAGAGAGGTCTGGCTTTGCATGATGGCCAAAGGCAATGGTTCTTAATCTTAGATACACATTAGAAATGCCTAGGGAGCTTAAAAGTACCATTGTTCTAATCCAATATAATCAGAATCTCTGGGGGTAAGACACAGGCATCAACAGTTTTTAATACTCCTAAGGTCATCCTAACAGCCAACCAGGCTTGAGAACAAATGTCTTTATGTCCTACCCAGAGCAGAGGAGAAAAACAAATATCCTATAAACATACATACAAACAAAAATATATGCAATACTATATACTATTATATAATATAAATATAATTCTGGGAGCTAAAACTTGCTCTAGAAAATATCAAAATTCTTGCTTCTGTGAATTGTCCCAAATAGGCAAAATCCACACCATTTAAACAGATTATAACTTTTAGCCAAGTGCTCGAAGAAGTCAGAAAGTCTGTGTCTTCCTTGTTCCAAGTCTGTCTGACAGAAATTTTTACACCAGGATACCATGGTTTATCACTAAATTATTTAAAAATATTCTAAGTACAAAGAATGACCGCTTTATTCAGAATAAATAGGGAGTCTGGATGACCAAAGATCAGCGTAGGGTCCTTTAAAGCACAATGAGCTCCTTACCACTGCCACTCCATGATTTCCCATAGCCTTTCCTTGGCACACACCTCAGAGACACATATTACATATTAAGTCAAGAAAAAAGGGCCCTGGCTGGTTGGCTTAGCAGTAAAGTGTCTTCCTGGTGTATGGAAATCCCGGGTCCAATTCCTGTTCAGCGCACACAGGAGAAACACCCATCTGCTTCTCCACACTTCCCTGCACCCCTTCTTTCTCTGTCACTTTCTCTCTCTTCTTCTCCCACAGCCATGGCTCGAATAGTTCAAGCAAGTTGGCCCCGGGGGCTGAGGATAGCTCCACGGTCAACCTCAGGCATGAAAATAGATTGGTTGCCAGCAACGAAGCAGCAGTCCCAGATGGGCAGAGCATCGCCCATTAGGGAGCTTGCCGGATGGATCCTAGTCAGGGCGTATGCCCTGTTTCTCACTTATTTAAAAAAATAGAAAGAAAGAAAAAATTCAAGCATACATATAAGTGACCATGTATGAAAAAAATCTGTCCTGAAATCACTAATGATTCATAGAAAATAAATGTCCCTTAAGAAAAAAGAATAAAAGAAAATAAATATCCCTTAAATTCAACAACCCTCTTAATTTGTATTTCTGGAACAAATCCTGATTTCATTAGTTGACAGGTAAAGTGGAGGAGTTACAACCACACATATCCAGAAATGTGTTGGAAATCAGACAGCAGATAGGAATGTCCTTACATTTGGGTTAGAAACTTTAGTTCCAATAATCTTCTTTGTGATTATTTGTCACATTGGATCAAAGATTACAATCTCATGCCTTGATGTATGAAGGAATAAAAGAGTTATAACTGATGAATATATCAAATCTATCAAAGTTATACAAACATAAAATGCCTTTTAAAATTCAGTATCAGGTTTAAAATAATACTTTTAACACATAGCCTTTTGATAATGGAGACTGCATATTTTCTTAAATGCTGCAAATAACTTTGACATTTTTAAAGATGTCAATTAATTCATTCCTGTGAATTATAGGTTTTTATACCCCAAGCCAATACTTTTATTAAAATTAGTTCGTGGAGTATTATTGTAGGCCAGCTAAATCTAATGACCTTTCTGCTCTCCAAGTTTTAAACCACAGATTTCAGGAACAGAGACCAATGAAATGTGTATCCTACATTCCAGCAAGCAAAAGTAGTGAGGAGCTTTTCCTGTGGCTAGTAAAGACCATGTTTCTTAATAAGAAAATGACTGTTTGAGCCTTGTAACACATCAATTCATTTCCTGGACTGTGTTTTCCATGTGGATTTTTACTATTATCTAACAAACTCACTGTACATCCTTAATACCTCTGACCTTCATCTCCATCTGCATTAGAAATCTTCACTCACCCTCTTTTCTCCATCAATGAATTCTACTCTTTGCTTCCCATTTTTTTTTACCCAAGTGGTTGTTGAAATAGAATGAAGGACATAAAAAAGGATTACTTTCCTGTGGTAAGTAAGGAACTCAGACACCGAATAAAGGAGAGGAGAATGGATGAAGCCAGAGGATGTATACCTATCTCCTCTCCCCACCTAAATTCTTTACTAGCCGTTTATTTTTAACATTTGACTTCTCTCCTCTTAAACACTTTGTCTTTATTTCTCCTAAGAGACCACTAGTTAATATCCTTTTACAGTTTATTAGAGGAATGTTCTGAAGTGAAAAAAACTAGCAACAGTCATGCATAACAAATTGAAATGTTAACTTAGCAATGAAACAGATGGACACATTTTTCTTCATATATATTCTTTAATTAAAACATCACTTTAATTGGATGCTATGGTTATTACTGTGAGTTATAATTGTAAACAGAAACATTTTGTACAAAGAGCTTCCAGTTTTCTAGATGGGAGTTAGTAATAAATCCAATTCGAATATGTTATAGAGATGTTGAGCATTGTAGTAGGGAGACTACTGGACCAAGTGACAGAAAAGGTCAGAGCTAATTCCAACATTACCATTTCCAACCAGGGACCTGCTATAGACTGAATTGTGACATTCACAAATTCCTTTGTTGAAGACTTAACCTCTAATGTAACTGTAGTTGAAGGTAGGGACTTTAAAGAGGAAATTAAGATTAAATGATGTCCCATGGAGTGGGCCCTGATCCAATATGACTTACCTATGTCCTTGCAAGAAGAAGAGACACCAGGGTGCATATGCACAGATGGAAAACTATAAAAAGATATAGCAAGATGGCAACCTCCTGCAAGACAAGGAGAGAGAGGTCTCGGGAGAAACCAACACTGCTGGCAACCTGATCTTGGAAGAAGACCACCTTCAAGAACTGGGAAAAAATAAATTTTTGTTGTTTAAGCCACAGGGTCTGTGTTATTTTGTTATGGTAGCCCTAGTAAACTAATACCTGTACGAACTTTTAAGAAAATCACTTTTAAAACACGTATGCTATGTAGGTGCTGGAAATATCAGGAGGAACACTTTTTAAAGTATATGATTGTTTAACCACAATGCCTACACTTGAAACTAATGCAAAATAGTATTGAATATAAACAGTAATTGAAGAAAATTGAAAATGAAAACAAAACAAAACAAAAGAACTTTCAACCACTATCAATTCCTGAAGGACTTAATCTTTGAATTCTCTGACAATTCGTGCTTGTTTCCTCTTTTCCAGGCCCACTGGCCCTGCTTCTCTCCTAGGTGTGGGAGTATGGTGGAAATCTTTCCCAGGCCTCCTCTTTTTAATCTTCCTAGAGCAGGGGTCCCCAAACTACAGCCCGCGGGCCGCATGTGGCTCCCTGAGGCCATTTATCTGGTCCCTGCTGCACGTCTGGAAGGAGCACCTCTTTCATTGGTGGTCAGTGAGAGGAGCATAGTTCCCATTGAAATACTGGTCACTTTGTTGATTTAAATTTACTTGTTCTTTATTTTAAATATTGTATTTGTTCCCGTTTTGTTTTTTTACTTCAAAATAAGATATGTGCAGTGTGCATAGGGATTTGTTCATAGTTTTTTTTATAGTACGGCTCTCCAATGGTCTGAGGGACAGTGAACTGGCCCCCTGTGTAAAAAGTTTGGGGACCCCTGTCCTAGAGTCTGGGTGATCTTGCACATTCCTATGGCTTAGTAACTTCCTGTTTGCTGATGGATCACAATCCCCACATTACTAGCCCAGACCTTTATTTGTTTGTATTTCTTCTTAATTTAAGCTTTATTGAGGGATAATTGACATATAAATTTGTAGAATACTTAAGGTCTACATGGTAATTTAATATCTGTATACATTGCAAAAGGATCCCCCCCATCTAGTCAATAAACACATCCATCATTTCACATGTTTCTCTTTTTCTTTTTGATGAGAACATTTAAGTTTTATCTCAGCTAATTTAAATACTGATACTACAGTATTATCAACCATAGTCACAATGTTATCAATTAGATTTTCAGGGCTTGTTCATCTCATAATTGAAAGTTTGATTACCCTGGATGACTATTAAATATTCAGGGCTTGTTCATCTCATAATTGAAAGTTTGATTACCCTGGATGACAGATAAATAAATAAATAAAACTCACAGAATTAGTAAAGTAGAAATTATAGTGATGATCCACCTTGTCCCAGTGGAAATCTCTTATGAAGACAAATGATATGAAACATGAAGACTGAGAAAACATGATGTTGAAAAAAAGAAGTTAATAATAATTAAATGTGGCTTTCAGCTAAACAGAGTAAATGAATTCTTTTTTTACTTTAATTCAGACAGTAGTTAATGGTTGAATGATTCTGAATGATTGATCATAAGTTTTAAAACCTGTAAAGCTCTCTGCACATGGAAAAATCCTATTTAGGTTATTTCTAAGTGGGTGTATAAACCAGTGTATGGGTAGATACCCATAATCTGTTTCCTTTGTGTGAATTATGTGATATTCACAATGATATATTAAAGTAGGAAAAATTAAAATATATTTAGGATTTGGAAATTTTAACCCATAAATCTATAGCTATGCTGAGAAAGCACTAAAGTTGGAATGTTACTTTCTTTTCAAGTAGTTTTTATTTTTCAAGTTTCAATGCTTTTTTTGACAATTTAATTTAGGATCCATTGATTCTTGCATTCCTGAAAATCTTCTAAGAGCTGTGATTTCCAGATTCTACTCTAACATTACCTTTTACAAATTCTACTAGGTATTTCCATAATATTTGGATATTTCTGTATTTTTTTTATCTTTTCTCCTCATGGCCTGATATAATAGAATAATGAATTATATTTGGAAAAGGTCTTGGAAGTTAGCTTACAACAATTCCATCTGCTGTTCCATGGTTCCCAGCCTTTGCTTGAGCAGTTTTGGGGACTTGGCACTCTTTATTTTCTAAGGGGATTTTTTTCAGAATTGAAATTGTTTCCCTTTTTACTACAGAAAATTCCTCTGTACCTCTAACATGTATCTACCAAAATTTTCTCCTATAGCAGAACTTGTTGTCTATATGGCAATGCTTCTATTTTAAAAAAATAATTAAATAAATTAAAATAATAGATTAAAATATTTGTCACTATATTTTTTCTTATTTATGTCATTTTTCCAAATATTTACTTAATATTATTAACACACACTAATAGAATGGTATACTTTTTAATCTATGTTTTTTCCACATATGGGCCCTTTTAATGTCAATATTATCTTTCAGGAAGATGATATGTTGTACCCAGTGTTCTACATTCTATACTAAAGGTTCTTAGTTCTCAAATGGTCTCTATTAATTAACTTTTGGAATTTGCCACATTTTGGCTACTACTCTCAGGATATTATCTTATTGGTCAATGTTTCTACCAAAGTGAACATCTTGGACCAAGATTCAATGTTGTAAAGTTGTAATGATAGCGGAACACAGATCTGAAAGTCTCCTGAATTTGATACCATCCATAGAATGAGAAAGTCACATGCTTAGGCAACTGTGTGGCTTTCTTTATATTTCTCAGCTTTTAAGTGATAATGCTTGGACCAAAACCTGTGCCAGTCATTTAGCTAAGAGTCTAGCTTTCATGGCAAATATTGTGTTCTGTTTTCAAACATAAGTTCAGATTAAACTGGTGTTAAGTTAGGGCTCCCCAATTTGTAACTGCTTTCTAAATCCAAGTGAGAATTTACCAAGTACATTTAATTTTCTAGTTCTTGCTTACTAACAGAGGAGATTTTGAATCATAATTCTGTTGTTCAAAAGAATACATCTACCATTTGGCTAAGCATAATTAAAATATGAAGCAAGATTGCATTTTGTGGCAGACTAGTTGCTCACATTTTTCTTACAAGACTAGATTAATCATTAATGAAATAAAAAATTTTGGAATCAGGCACAATTCACTGCAAAACTATAATTCTAACTTATATTAAAAATTTTACAAAGTATTATAACTAGATGTTAAATGCCTTGCTTAAATAAATGTTATATTTTATTTATTATCCTAATTCAAAGAGTAAATAAATTTGGCTTATTATCATTTGTTTTCCTGAAAATAGTTATTATCTTTATAAATAGACTAGTCTCTACCTTTTCTTAATATTACAGCTACTTTCTTTTTATTGTTTATCTTTTTGCTTAAGAAATAATTACAAATTCCTTTATATTGTTCCTATTATTTGTTATAAGTCTCATTTGATTTTGAGAATTATTTTCATGGATGCTATTTTTAGAAGTGTGTGTGACTCATATGTTTATTTCTCCAGAAATTTTTCATATATCTGTGGTAGTACATATTCTTTGAAAGGACTGGCATTGACCAGTCTGATACATTTTTAATATTACTATTTATTTATATTATCCTTAAAGTAAATACTAAGGTTCTTAATCAGGAATAGAGTATTACCACATAGTAATACATACATTATTTCTATATATACTATTTGTCCCCCTTCAAGATGATGCAGTTAGGGCCAAATGGGCCATATAAGTGCAAGGAAATGTTTTGCACTACAGTGGAGAAAGCCCAAAACTATGAATGCGAGATTTATGGAGGCTTCACAGTACTTCTCTCTTCCTAAGAGAAGAGAAGGGGGAAAATGTTGGCTCTGTAATGGTATAAAATCTTTGGAATGTAAAGGAAAGACTCTTAGCTCCAATACTTCGAATGGAAACAAACACCAAGGAGGTAAATCCTTCAAATCCTCTCTCAGATCTCTCACAATTCATTTAATCATGTTTTAACTTCTCAGACTTATCATCCTTTCTTTAATCTAGGTTTCTGGGGTTTTTTTCTATGAAAGTTGTAACAATGCAGAAACATGAATATGTTCATTTCCTTTCATTCTCCATGAGCTTTCTAATCCTTATGTAGGTAAGTAAGCTCCACTTAAGAAAAATTGACATAGAGTTTTCTATTATATTGAATATAATTTTTAATCAAATGTTAAAATAATTAGGGAGCAGATTTTTAATATGAAAAAGTAAAGGATAATACTAGGGAGCATTTTTTTTTTCATTTTCTATTGCATGAGGTTTTAGAACTATTTCTATATATTTCTGCATCACTGATTCCAAATATGAAATTTGGTTTTTTTGGCGCACGCTCTAGTTTTTATACAATTTTAATTTCTTTTTGTTACAGTTAATGGCATGCATTGATTTTTCAATTGGAGTTAAAGAGCAAGTCAACGACTCTTGGATTGAACATAATCACAAGCAATTAATGTTTTATAAACATCACTTTTATATAATTGTAGTTGTTTTTAAATGTAAAAAATTATTATCTGATAAAAACACCCTCTTATTTTGTCTTAAGATTGAATCATGGCTTCTTTGAGTAGGTGTAAATGTAAGAATAGTCCTGACACCTTCTGTTATATATGTGTCTGTTACACACTTCAATGTCAAAGGCACAATGTGTCATCCTTTGTGACACATGCATATATTGCCTATTTTCAAGTTCCCCTTTGTGATCAAGACAAGAATTGGGCTCCTCATATTGTGTATCATAATTGTGAGGAAATGCTTCATGACTGGACAAAAGGAAAATGTAAAGGAATGCCTTTTAGTATACCTATGGTTTGGCATGAACCTAAGGACCACCACTGTGACTGTTATTTCTGTCTGATCCATACAAAGGGCATTGGCAAGAAAAAATGGCATACGATCGCATAGCCTAATATTCCTTCAGCAATACAACCTATCCCACAGTCTGAGACACTCCTGGTTCCAGTTTTCAATGGTTTTATTTCTTCTAAGGACAAAGAAAGTGAACATGGTTATCAAATGTATTTTGATAAGATGCATGAGGAAATGGTTGTAGAATCTGAAGGGTCTTCTTCTGATGCCAAGCAATTATTAACTCCTTAGCAGTTTATAGTCAACCTGAGTTGAATGACTTAGTAAAAGATTTAGGCCTATCAAAGAAAGCAGCTGAGTAATTAGCCTCCAGGCTTCAAGAAAAGAATGTACTTCACTCTTCAGCTAAAGTATCCCATTTCAGGAAGCATGAACAAATTTTTGTGGACTTTTTTTTCCGAAGACAAACACTTTATTTACTGTCATGATATCAGTAGTCTTCTCAGTCAGCTAGGTGTTACCACTTACAGTCCAACAAAATAGTGGCTCTTTCTTGACAGCTCTAAATGGAGTCTGAAATGTGTTCTTCTACACAATGGTAATGTTTATGCAGCGGTTCCAATTGGTTATTCAAGTCATCTGTGAGAAGATTATAATGACATAAAAATTGTCTTTGACTTTCTGAAGTATGAGGAGCATAACTGGATCATTTGTGTGGATATTAAAATGGTAAGTTTCCTGCTAGGACAACAGAAAGTTTTCACGAAGTATCCTTGCTTTCTGTGTTTGTGGGACAGCCGTGCTTGGGAGAACACTGGACACAGAAGGAGTGGCCGAAATGTGAAGCTCTGGAAGTAAGGATGCAAAATATTGTGAATAAACCTGTAGTTAATTGAGACAGAATCATTTTTTCCCCATTTCACATCAAATGTGGCTTAATGAAGCAGTTTGTTCAGGCTTTGAATAGAGAAAGTGAATGCTTTCAACATATTATTTCTGCTTTTCCTGCCTTGTCTTTCAAGAAAATAAAAGCAGGTATATTCGATGGACCTCAGATTCAAACCCTCATTTGTGACAAAGAATTTTCCAGGAAGATGAATAAGGAGGAGAAAGCAGCATGGCAGTCTTTTGCGGCAGTTGCAAAGAACTTCCTTGGCAACAAAAAAGCAGAAAACTATGAACTTCTTGTTCAAAGGATGCTGTTGGCTTTCCATGACATTGGATGTAACATGAGCATTAAGATTCACTTCCTGAACAGTCACCTTGATAAGTTTCCTGAAAATCTTGAAGCTTTTACTGATGAGCAGGGAGAACGCTTTCATCAAGATCTGAAGATGATGGAAGAGCGTTATCAGGGGTGATGGGACAGAAATATGATAGCAGACTACTGCTGGAGCATCAAACAAGATTTTCCTCAACAAGTACACAAACACAAGAGCTACAAATGCAAATTTTTGCGTAAATAGAATTTAAAATAAGTTTTGCACAAATTTTATGATTAAAATAAGTGTTTTAATATGTTCTATTTTGAAACTGTAGACAAATTCTGATGCAATTATATCTTTTAGTTTATTAGTGTATTTACTGCATTATATCAATTATTATATTTTCACAAACATGATGCCCAAGAAGACATTCTACTTCATTATGTTAAATTAAATGTTGAAAATTTTACAAAAGATGAAAACCTAAAATCTTGAATTGCAAAAAAACTGTACCTTATAGAGAAAAACTAATGTCAGATTTGAGATCAGCGCACTCGAGTTAGGTAAGAACAAGTGTTTTTGTGGATGCAACAAAAATTTTGTTCCCCAGTGTAATCAAAGGGAATAAATATATCAGGTACATATGGAAAGAATTTTTAAAAAAATCCAAATTATATCCTTTGTTTAAATGAGATCTGTGCTTCCAAGTTTTCCATTTAGGTTGAGAAGGGTAAGCATCTTATGTTTTTAACATAGCAGTTTTTCACATCTCGCAGAGATCTGAAAATCCAAGTCATCCATGTTTGTCCTGATTAATGATTTGGTGATACATACGGGGTGGGATTTTTCTCTGCTGCTCTTCTGCACATCCCTTAGTGTCTTATCAAGATTATTGTGATTGACTCTTCCTTTCACCATTACATCTACCACTAGTCTCTATATAGCAAACATATATATTTTTTAAAACTCTGATATGGTCTTTAAAATATTTAATAATTTCTTTTTTACTTAAAATACATTCTAAACTATTAGATTTAGAGTGCAATTCACACTTGTTAACTCTCTGCTTGATTCATCCCTAGCCTGTCTTTCTAGCATTACCTTTCCTTGTTTCTACTTAACTCACTATACTTGAGCCACAGCAGCCTTCTCTGAGATATTTAAGTCAACAACAGAACATTATCTTTCCACTTCAAGGCTTCTTATTTCAATCTGTTTTGCCTGAAATGTTCCTTGAAATGAAAACCAACTCTACTCAACCACTCCAAAATGCCTTCCCTTCTTCTCATCTGTCAAGTTACAATTTGGAGCAGATTTGGCAAATTTTTCACAACCAAAAACAAAACAAAACAAAAACAAACAACAATAACAGAAAAACAGTGTTCTCCTTTCCAAAGCATAGAGTTGTCAAAAGGAAGCAGTGCATTTCCCATCTTCCTTGCAACCTGGTAGAGCAGTGTGAGTAGTTCTCCCCAAACAATATGAGCAGACATGCCATGTGACACTTCAGGGTTTAGCTGCTAAGATCTCACTTGTGCTCCTCCATTCCCTCTGCATTTTCTGTATGACTAGTAGAGTAGCCCCCAGGTGCCCTTGAAAGAAACATGCTGCAAATGTTAGGGGCTGCATCAGAATGAGTTTTTGATTAATTGTGTGGATGGGTATGATCCCACCAACCTGTTTATCTACTCAATACTTTTTACATAAATAAAAATAATTTTTTATTATGTTTAGCCAGTGTACATTTTGGGTTCTAATTTTTATAGTAGTCAGTCTAACTTCCCTCATAGAGATAAGCATTGCCATCAATAACTTAGCAGAGTAAGTGCCTACAACATCTGTAGCTCTAGAAGGGGCTGGAGAGCAGAATTTTAGTAGGATAACTTGTTTGTTATTTGTTGCATTATAAAGATACTATATATAGCAACAAAGTCAGGCAAGAATTGACTGAACCATAGCAGAAATAAAACAGTGAAGAATCTAGAAAGTTAAAAAATAGTACAGAAGAATTAAAATGGACACAAGTAACAAAGATTTATCAGCAGTCCACATCAAACAAGAACTTAGCTTTGAAAGATTTACCATACTTCCCCATGTATAAGATGCTACCATGTATATGACATATCTTAATTTTGGGGCCTGAAATTTGAAAAAAAAAAGTGTATTACAAAAAGTTATTGACCTCAAGTTTTATTCATCATAAAATCCATACAACTCGTTATCCCTGTCAAAACTCCCATCCATTAGCTTGTCCTCATCTGTGTCTGATGATGAATCACTGTCTTCATATATTACCTCTTCCTCAGTTCCATCTATGGCATTTGAAATCTACAACCACTGTATAAGACGCACCCAGTTTTTAGACCCCAAATTTTTTTGTAAAAAGGTACATCTTATACATGGAGAAATATGGGTAAATTAAAAATTCTTCCCTTTCATTCAAGTGTGTCATTTCACATGGCTGCAGGGTAGCTGTCATAGAGAGAGACACATGGGCATGGAAGCAAGAAAACAGGTCAGACTTGAGAATTGTGTCTAGGAGAAAATCTACCTATGATTACTGGCACCTGATCTGACTGGAGGCAAATAAATCAGAAGCCTACTGCTTTTGAAAGACTTGTGCTTAAAAAGAAATATGGGACTGGACCAAAGAGTCTTTGACTATTTAAGCCTAGTAAAATCTCCCTAAATTCAAATTTGTACATGTAACAAGTAAGGAGTTGTGAAATCTGTGCAGCCCTCAAAGAAGACATACTGTCCCAACAATCCTTTTTAGATATGGCTGTAAAGGACAATGGATGAACAACAGAATTTCTTCAAAATAATAGTAAATAAAGGACTTTCCTCACAGCCAGAGTAGAGACCTCCACGGTAACTACCAATTAGAATACCTTGACTACTACAAATGAATGACTGCTGTATGTCCTGTATTCTTCAACACTCTGAATGATAGTTTCTATTGCTGTCCTTGCTCCACCTTATAAAATAGGCATGTGGGGTTGGAGGATGTGTGTAATTGACATAGGTCATTAAATTGTGAGAATCTACCTCTGGAAATGGTGGAGCAGACAGTGTATCTCTGGACTCTGTTCTGGAGGCAACACTAGATGGGATTTTGAGTTGCCTTTTTGGGAATGTGATACAGAGTAGTATTTGGTGGTGAGAGAATAAATTGTGGAGGAAATGGCTAACTGTCCACCAAAAATACACATTTCCTCTTTTATATAATGGAGCATTCATGGGATACACATGCAAAATTTCCTAGGCCCTTTTGCCTCTAGCTGGGATCCTGTGACCTGTTCTATCCATGAGTAGATAAGACTTGGGTTACTTATAAGTCTGGCCCATTAAATGTCGCTGGCCTTCTCCCTCACCCTCCACCATTATTTTTTTCTCCAGTTCAGTCAAATAGAGACAACTTCCAGAGTGTTCTTATAAACCATATATTAAAGTTAGTAGAATCTATTTCGATTTAGTTCTGAAAGATAACATGGAAGAGAACTTTTCTGCTGACACATCCATGTCCCGTGTGTTACAAGAGCATGGACTAGGTTTCTTTTTTTTTTTTTTTTCATTTTTCTGAAGCTGGAAACAGGGAGAGACAGTCAGACAGACTCCCGCATGCGCCCGACCGGGATCCACCCGGCACGCCCACCAGGGGCGACGCTCTGCCCACCAGGGGCAGATGCTCTGCCCCTCCGGGGGGTTGCTCTGCCGCGACCAGAGCCACTCTAGCGCCTGGGGCAGAGGCCAAAGAGCCATCCCCAGCGCCCGGGCCATCTCTGCTCCAATGGAGCCTTGGCTGCGGAAGGGGAAGAGAGAGACAGAGAGGAAAGCGCGGCGGAGGGGTGGAGAAGCAAATGGGCGCTTCTCCTGTGTGCCCTGGCCGGAATCGAACCCGGGTCCTCCGCACGCTAGGCCGACGCTCTACCGCTGAGCCAACCGGCCAGGGCCTGGACTGGGTTTCTATTGTGTTGGAGTGATTACACACACAAAAGTCCATTTGTCAAATATTACTTTCTCAGAGAACATTCTCATCCATGTAACATCTATTGTAGTGCCAGGGCATATAGAAGACGCTCAGTGAGTTGTTGTTGTTGTTGTTGTTTTGAATGACTCAATTAATGTATAATTTAAAAAAATACACTCTTTATTTGAGTTTTGATTTTCAACATGATATTTTCCCTCCTAAAATTTTACTTAAGTTGACTTATAATTTAGATATATTCTTATTCATGAAAATGTTTTCTATTTTTTATGTATATTCAGTTAAATTATTGTTTCTCTCTCAACTTCCAATATAATAAAGCTAAGTTGTAACCTTTTTCTAATTTTATTTCCTCTGAGTAGTTTCTCAGAACCGTTACGCACACAAGTGAACACACACACACACATACACAAACACAGATACACCATAGAGAGGTAGAATTCCTGGAATTAACAGGAAAAAAATAACTCCTGGCATAACCAGTTCATTCTTTCACAATCTGAAGAAAATTAATGTAGTCTTAAACTACTGATGATGTGATGGTCCTGCTTTTAGTATGACAAACACTGAAAGTTGTTGACCTCATTTTGACTGCAAAAAGTTATTATTTGGTTCTTCAGAAAAATAGCTAGGCTGTTTCTCAATTTCATTCTCTTGGCTCAAGTTAACACTGGAAAAGGGTTTCTTTTTTGTCTTGAGTATGCATTTGGTTCAGTGTATTTCTAGAGTCAAAGTCCTTCACCATATGGGTTTAGAACTCTCCTAAGAACTAAAAATATACAGTATATCTTTACATAAAATTCTGACTCATTTTAACTTGAAAACTTGTAATATTTATTTTTTTATCACAGCAAAAATATTCCTTTTAACGTATCTTCTATTTCATGTCATACAATTTATCTATCATGTCCTATCAGAGTTTAAATGATAATAGTTGACCATGTGGCTTCGTTCTTGTAATTCAAAGTTTTAAAGGAAGTAAATATCAAGTCTTTGATTTTACTTAGTGTCTCAAATATTGGTAAGGTTTGCAATAAAGAAGTGGAATGTGTGGCAATAAATTTAAACCCTTTATGGAAGGTAGAGGATTTTTATTGGACAGCAGAAACATCATGGAATAGAGATTCATTCTTTGTATATTTTTTTGTGTGTGATTTGTTTAAAGCAGTGGTTTTCAACCATTTTTATATTTGGGAATGGGTGAAAATAAGAGAATTATTTCCAGGACTGCTAAGGCAGAAGTCATCCTTAGCATAAGGGAATTCACCTAATATCATTGGGTCTATAATCTTCATACAACATCAGGATTTCTTCACAGATAGGCATAAAATTTCTAGCAGACCAGTTTGTGGACCAGCAGTTGAAAAACACTGGTTTGAAGCTTTCTCTTTTCTCTTTTTAAGTGATAGGAGGGGAGATAGAGAGACAGACTTCTGCATGCACCCTGACCAGGATCCACCCAGCAACCCCCCATGTGGGGCCAATGCTCGGACCAGCTAACCTATCCTCAGGACCCGGGGCTGATGCTCAAACCACAGAGCCACTAACTGTGAGAAGGAAAGAGAGAGAGAGAAGGGGGAGAGTGAGGAGGAGAAAAGCTAATGGTCACTTCTTATGTGTGCCATGACTGGGGATCAAACCTGGGATGTCTACATGCCAGGCCAATGCACTATCCACTGAGCCCACTGTCCAGGGCTTTGTTTAAAGATTTTCATTGAGTTAGAAACTTTTATTTTAGTACACTCCAACAAAAGTTCTAAAAATATATTTCTACAAACTATTTCATGAAAGCAAAAATCATTTTTGTATTCTGAGATAAACATCTTTCAAGGGAAAAATCATTTTCTTGGTAGGCAGCAAAATATGCTAATTATGTCACAGATTTTCATTCAGATTTGCTCAATGTGAATATCCTAAATTTCAGCTACAGAAAATTTTTATTCTTGAAGTCTGTGCACAGCATCATCCAGAGGTGACCAAGTCTCCCTCTTAGTTTGCTACTCATCATGATGGCTTTAACATTCTCCTCAACTTAACTAAACTAGACAGGTTTTTATTTTTTCTTTCTGACTCTAAGCCCCTGACCTCCCTTTTTTTAGAGCATTTACTTTAGAAAATTTCCAATTGTTAATTTTCTCTCCCTTTTTGAGATTAAAATCTTGGCATATCCAGGAGCAGCTTGATGTTCCTGCCTCTCTCTTCCTGCCTCTCTAAAGACAAAAAAAAATTTCTCACACCCATTTGTCAGTTTTATACCTAGAAATATCTGTCTGAGGAACTGAACCAGAGAGTCATCTCTGTGATAAGTAGTTATCAAGAAAGTAGCAGGCATCTCCTAGTTTCTGTGGGAGGGTTGGGGCCTAACTTCAATAAACAAAGTTGGAAGCACAAATGGACTAATCTCATTGACCAACCCCCTCCCCCTTCCATATTGTCTTTTAGTACTTTTCACTAATTTACCTCAGAGTTTAACAACACTTATCACCTTTTGTTTCAGTGAAGTTGAGTTGATTCTCTCTCCCCTAGTGCAGTTTTCCTTTGACATGACTTTCTCAGAGATAGTTATTAAAAATGAACCCTCTCAGTACCTGATAATCTGAAACAATCAGGCGTATTTTTTTTTCTTTTTTAACACAACCCTTTAGCTATTTATACATGTTTTGCAGCCTGCTGGTCTCTAAGATAAACAAAAGTTGCCAAAGACCACACTGCTTTATGTGGTGGTCTGCATATCATTATTCTGCTGGACAAAGTAGCTGTTCAATAAATATTTGTCCAATAAATAAATAGCAATTACTCAACAAGGATATGACACTGTAGCATTTACTTTCATTGTTAGATCAGTGCTGAATACGGAATGACCCCTGTTTATTTAATCATTTATTCATCAATTAATTTATTTATCTATACACTTAGCAAATAAATATTAAGAACTTTTGTCAGCTTAACAGTCTTTGTCTTCACCCTTTTACATACTAGAAGAAGAAACAACAATAAACCAAAAACAATCATACCCACCCCATATACCCAATCACTATCTAAAACTGTGGAAAATCTGGTGAATAAATTTAGAGGGTGACACAAGAGAATGTAAAGTAGAAATTGACTATAATTTCTATTTTCAATCTTTACAGTTTTTTTAAAATTTATAAAACTCTTAGCGTACTCAAGATTCTTATTTGTCATGGTTATGCAAGTATTATTCTGAATGTCATGAAATGATCCAGTATGTTGTCAATATACCAACTTGTTAAAAAAAGGAAGAACTATATCTATTGAAACTCTTATACAAGCTACTATAAAAATAATTTTAGAATATGTTGGAAACCATTATGATATTCTAAATTTCAAATAGTTATTTAATATATTAAATAATAAATTTAAAATTCATGTTTTAGACAATGAAGATGAGTCTTTTGGGAGAGGATATCTGGTAAGCTAACAGACGTCACATAGCCAAACAGATGGAGTTTTGCTACTGACATCAGTTTTTCTTAATATTCCAGGAAAGAAAAAGTGATTCCTATTCCAAGTAATACAAAAAGAAAAGATGATGTGTCTATGTCTGACCAAGATGTGTAGATGGGGATTGGAGAACATGCCACTTCTATGCCTCTTTTTAGCACAATAGAATAATTCAGTGTGTGTGTGTATGTGTGTATGTGTGACTTCTAGAGCACTATCTTTAAATTAGTATATAGAACTAGGGTAATTTGTGCTTGCTATGGTTATTAGAGTAGAACTTAGTTTGTTTACAAATGACTAAAAAATGTTTTTCCGTAATGTTTTCCAGTCTTTTGTTCCAGTGTTTGTTAATCCAGTATGCTTTCTTTAACCTCACAAAGGTTCTTCCAGAGTCACCAGATGGGACTGGATTGAAAATGTGTGACATACTTCAGCACAGTTGTCAGCTAGCAGGATGCATGGTTCACAATGAGCAAAATTTCTACATGCCTGAACACTTATTGGTCAAGTGGTTCATGTTGAGGATATAGATATGAAATTGCTATTTGTATTTATTATGAATATTTTAATTGCAAATAACAAAAAATTCAACACAGGTTGGTATAATACACAACCACAAATGAATTCATTGACTTTTATAACTAAGCAATCCAGGTAAAGGGTGCTTATGTAACTTTGCATAGTGAGTAAGTTGTTAAGCATCTAATTTTTTTCTGTCTTTTTGCTCCCTCATTAACAGCACTGGTATTCTTTTTTAATTTTACATGGTGATTCCTGGATCTTCTTTTATGATGGTTGCAGTCCTGTACCTCCTATTGTCTCATTAATTCATGCAGAAGAAAAAAGAAGAAGGAAATAAACCATTTCCCTGTGGTCTCTCAGGCTTGAATTGGGTTATGGGTCAGCCTTAAACTGTATAACAAGGCCATAGTGATAAAATGAATTGACTAGACTGAGCCTGTTCAGCCCGTCTCAACAGCATTTCTGCTACACTGTGGGAAAAAGTAAAATCCTTCTCCAAGGAAATCAGGCTACTTTTGACAGGATAAGAAGAAAATAGATGCATGCATTCTAAAGTTTAGAGGCAACCACTAAGTCCCTATATAATTTATACAAAGATTGATTATCTGTCAAATAGTCTCTTCCAATATGTCTCATGGAAACTGGAATAATATCCTTGTAATATTTGTTTTCTTGCCTACTCTCTTGGTACTTTTCAGAAAGACTCCAGGATTATTCTCTTAGGTTTGCTGTATTACTTTCTTCCAATCTGCTACTTTTCTTGTCCACCCAAGGCTCTCTAAACTCCCAGCTTCTACCCATTTTATGATGCACACAAACCCCTATTCTTTTATTTACCCACACAGCCAGAATTAGATAGTCTATTAGATAGAATCTTAGGGACTTTTTTTATCTACCTTTATACCATTATCTAAAAAAAACTACTTTTCCTTTTTTTGACAACAGGTAGAAACCAGTTTCTATAAACAATACGTTTTTAATCTTTTCTTCTTGGACAAGAAGGTATTTATTTTTAACCATTTCTGGAAAAATATTTGTTTTCCATCAAAATGAGCCGAATGATAGCTTAGTATGCAAAATAACAGAGAAATTAATTTGAGTTTATCATTTATTTGCTGTTGCAATATTGCTAAATTATGTCTTTGGTGGGAGGCAATGCAGAGGAAAGGCTGTGAATTACAAATTCATGCTAACTACTTAATTTTTTGTTGTATATAAGTCAATCAAAGGGAAAGATAATAGCAATAGTAGCAAACACACATATAGCATCTAATATTTTTTGTAAAAATGAACTTACTTAAGAAGATCTGAGACTTTTGCCTATGTCCATGATAATTCTTGGGAATACCAACTAGCTATGTGTCCCAGTTGGTGTTGTGAAGGCTAAGATAGGATCATTAAGTTTGAAAATGTGATAAATTCTGAGATCTTTTTGCCCAATTTCCTAATATTTTTATATCATTTCTGTGCATCTTCCATAAAGGTTTAATTTATTGTTCTGTGATGAACTAAGTCTCAGATAATATTTTGGGAAACAGCCAAAAAATAAACAGAATTGATCTTTAAAAATTATTTTTTTCCATGGATTTGAGAGAGAGAGAAAGAGGGAAGCATCACCTCGTTCCATATAACCGTGCACTCATTGTTTGTTTCTCTTGTGTGCCTGACCAGAGATAAAAACGGCAACCTCAGCACCAAGGACAACAATCTATCCGCTTAGTCACCAAGCCAGAGTAGAGAATAGATCTTTCAATAATTCTTGAAACTTGATATAAACTCCACAG
Source organism: Saccopteryx bilineata (assembly GCF_036850765.1). Lineage (NCBI taxonomy): Eukaryota > Metazoa > Chordata > Mammalia > Chiroptera > Emballonuridae > Saccopteryx > Saccopteryx bilineata. Next base: position 54,321,516 of record NC_089490.1, read on the forward strand.
AAAAAAAAGTAGAAATAAATTAACCTGCACTATATACTGTTAAATTTTTTCTACTCTATCTAAATATATATTATAACTTTCTACTATTAAACATTTGAAGAACTTGGACAAATGTGGTAGGGTTTAGGAAAAAAGATTGAATATATGTAGAAAAACATTGAGCTTTATGAACTTTATGAAAAATAGCTATTTCTATTAGAAATAGAAAATACTTAAGGGATATATAAAACAAATTCTGCTCTAAATTTTTTAATGGTTTAGAAACTAATTTCTAACATATGGTAAAATAAGCTATGCATTTTTAAGTGTAATGATTTCTCTCCTTCAATTGTAAATTTCTAGCTAATTTAAAAGGCTTACCTTCTAAAGTTTTTGAAATTTTATTTTTATATCTGGCACTAAATCTTTAAGATATCTTGATAATGCAAAAATCAAATTAGATCACTAATGTTGCCAGATGGTTGGATTTATTTCATAATTCATAACTTCTAAAATCTGTAAAGTTAAAAGTTCCTGCCATCAAATTTTATATTAATTTTAAATTTGGATGAGTCTTAGAAATAGCCATGGCATCAAATCAACTAAAATTCTTCCTCATTTATATAATTCAACACATTTATTCTAATTTGATAGCATCCATATGTTCAAAAATGTAGAATATACCACTTCTTTGCCCCTTGAGTTCACCTACCACTCCCTAGAAATGTTTCTTTGCTCTGCAACTATTGTGCTATCAGTCAATAAACACATTTTTTATGGAACTGAGGACTGGAAGTAATCTACCAGATTTGTTTATATATTGGCTCCTTCTTACTAGTGCACATATTATTAAATCAGCACTTCACAAAGCTGACCTAAGCCAAAATTGTCAAGTTAATGAGTTTGGTCTTGGTTTCTCCTTCATGTTTATTTTGGGCTCTGCAGCTATAGTGCCTAATTCTAATACCCAAGGTTTTGATTCTACCATAGGCTGCTCAGAGTTCTTCTGTTCACTTCAATTGGACACACTCACTAATCCCAGAAAAGCAGTATTGCTTTCCCCTTCTTCATTCTGCTCCCAGTGGACCCACTGAAAATTTTCCTGTTGCTTCAGTGAACACAACCTTTCCCATTCACATAGGGGGATGGAGAATTAGCAAACTATCATCTAGATGTTGTTGAGGGAAAAAGGTTTCAATGATTTGCAAATAAATAGACAGTAAAAGAAAATAAAAATAGTGTGAAAAAGTGTGATTTACATAGACATTTTACTATGATTGAAACAATTGGTTCTTGCTTATCTCATGCTAAAGCATTTGCATAGTGAGTTTTTATTTTGCAGTAAGATTTAAATTAGTTTATCTCTCCATAATCATTGATAGATCCTATTAAATATTAATAAACTAAGACCAAGTTATTAATCCTTAAGAGAGGTAAGGAGAGAGAGACATAGGAACATTGATCTTTTCCTGTATGTTCCCTGACTGGGGATCTAACTAGAAACCTCTGCATTCTAGGACAAAGTTCTAACCAACCAAGCTATCTGGCCAGGGCTCAAAACCAACTAAAAAGTTGCAAATGAGGAGTTGGTTTTTTAGTTTATTTAAAACAACATTTTGATTATAAAAGTAATGGTTTTTTAAAGTATATTATTAAGAGAATTAAAAATAATTTTAAGGAAAATATTCTCTTTGATCTCAGATATTATGGGGAAACAACTTTTAAATGTTTCACACATTTTTTAGTAGACTTCTATAGACGTTGATACATAGCTAAAATCATGCTGAATATATAAGAAATGTCTTTCTGTTTCTGTAACATTTTACTGTGATTCAAAATTATTTTTTATTTAGCTCTGTTATATGTTCATTGGCTTGATGTATAATAATTTACTTCTATTTTGTATTTTCTTCTGAATAATTTTATATAAATATCTGTTAATGCATGCAAATAAAACACTTTTAACCATGTTACTTTCTTTTACTTGTGTAGATTTATGGCCAGATGAATCTCCTGAATCCTTTTACTTAAACTGCTATCAAGCCAGCTCTACCCATGTCATCCTTACACAATAATTTTCTTTTGTTCGCAAATCAGAAATTTACCTATTTTCTTATTTAATGCTGTTGTTTGAACTCATCATCTGTCAGAGTACTCCTAAATCTCAACTCAGTTAATATTTTAGCTATCTTTTTCAGCTTTACACTTTATACAGACTTAGTATTTGCATATTTTATTTTGTTGTACAAATAGCTTTTATATGAAAGAAGGAAGGACCAAGCCCTGTGTGGAATACCCATACATAGTATGTTCTAGGTTGACCTCTATCCATTTTTACTATCATTTTTGAATTTGGACTATCAGCCTGTTAAATATAAGCTTATTAACTCTATATTATTCAAGTTTCTCTAAAGTAACATCATTAACTGATTTAAGAATTTAAACCCCCACTATATGTACAGTATTTCTTAAATTGCCTGCCTATTAAAATATAATCTATGATAGAGGACAGAAATTCATCTTTCTCTCCACTCTAGAGTATGAGGCTTTACATTTAATAAGTGCTCCAAGAGTGTTTATCAACTAAGTGAACAAGGATATGAGTATCCTCAATTACTCTTACTAATGCTTTTCTACAGTGTCACAGAACATCTATTTTGCTCTTCTCCAGAATTACGAGGTTCTCTCCAAATCTTCATAGTTTTTCGAAAATTAAGGTTTACCATCATATTCAAAATATTTTTTTGTGGATATAATTGACCTGGGTCTAAAAAACTGAACTTAGTAAAGTGGCCTGCGACTCTCTCAAGTTTCAATTTCCTTTCTCTCTTTTAGCTCTATCTCTTCCTGTGCTGAATGACAGAATCCAAACCCAGGTTGAGGAACACACTGCTCAGTGAGCTAGCTCTTCAGACACTGACACTGGTGCCTATACTATAGGAAGTTTTATGAGGCTTTATGGTCATCATAATTTGCTTATTAAATTTAGCTTATCCTGAGCCCTAACTTTCTTAATACTTTTCTATCAATTTTTTGGTGTTATTCTTAAGGCATTTTTCTTCATCTTATTTTAAAATAAGCTGAGGTAAAATATCTATACAGTGGTGTTCTGGACTGGCTGCTTTATTGCTTCTCTTCCAATTGGTAAGTGTTCACATTACACTGATTGTTCAATATGTTGAATATAATCATGTCACTTTAAAAGACAGAGCTCATAAACCAACTTTCTTAGCAGCTACATTGTTCTCTATTATTGGTGCATCTTTCTTTCCCCGCTTCCAGGTTAGGAAACAGTGTTAGTCCTTAGAAACTCACATTTCTCTAAGGCCACCTAAAATAATATTAAAAGCTCCTTCTGTACAAAGCATTGTTCTAGGAATTAAGAATGAACCTAATTAGGTCACATTTTTAACAGTTTTTGAGGATTAGATAATATTTATATTTGTATTTCAATTTTCAAAAGTTAAAATGTTAATATAAATTTACATCTGTATTTTTAAGGCTTAGATTTTATGCTTGGCAGGCTATCTTTTTATCCAATGCTATGAAGAGTAACATAACAGGTTGAATTTCTCTGTATATTGATTCTTGGTGCATTTCACTAAAAAATTTTTTCTATTATATATAAAGTAACAATTATCAACTTACCTTCTCCAAACTTCTGAAACACTTATTTTAGCCAAATGTTTTCTACTATAATTAATTGATTATTACAGATCAATATCAGACATAATAGTAGGGTCTTTAAGTTAAAAAAGTGAGATTCAATCATTATATTTGTAATACCTCCATTTATTTCTTTTGTGGTTTTCCCAATCAGATAAATAGATTTTTGCCAGATTTTTCTTGTGCTTCCTATTTTATTTATTCATTCTTCTTGAATTCAGTAAGCACTATTTAGAAATCCCATATGACAAAGTATATCTACCAACTGAAATTCAGATTGTAGGATCATTTGTTCTGATGCATTTGTAGTTCTTTAGTACTGAATATCTATCAAAATCTTTTCAGGAAGCTTGTTTGTTTGCTTGGCTGAGTGTTTTTTAAATTATAGGTATAAGTGTTCTACTTCAGATCTAATCACTGAATCAGAATATCAAAGGTAGATCTGGAGCAATAGATGAATTTTAAAAGCTCTGCTGTTATGCATCATGTGGATCCAAGGTTGGGAACCATTACATGTACCATCTACAGAGTGTGAGAGATTTCACACTTTATATATTACCAGACCTCTTTCCCTGTTACTTTATCTCAGGAATTATTAATGCTCTGTTTCTTATCTGTTGCTTTTTAGAATATCAGGTTTAACAGTTCTATTTGACAAGATTTTTCTTGTTCTTAAGATTTCTGATTCTTGAACATGAAAGCTTTTGAGTTACCTTTAAATATTTCAACAGTCTTATGTTACTCTCACTTTTTTGGGGGATGATTTCTATAGATAATGACTGTCTTCATGAATATTTAACTAAAGAACAGTAATAAACTAAGGTAATTCTCTGCCTAGTATAATATATATTTTATATGATGATTCACATGGCATCTTTTATTTCTTTTGGTAGGTAAATATTATGTCTATTAAAGTGAAAATATAAAAATGCATCTGTTAAACTCTAAGTGGTTAAGATTCTCTCAAATAATTACAAATGCTTTGTTTTGTCTCTAGTAAAATGTTCTGTATGACAGAGATATTAATGACAACAAATAGTCTTCTCTTAAATTCAGCTTCACAATTGTTATAGGTTTGAAATCCAGGGGTTTTAGAATAATCTTTTATTCTCAGAGTAAGAGATGCTGTTCTGAAGAATGAAATTTGAAAGTTGCTTCTGTTAATTAATTACATAACTTGAATGCTTTAAAATTTATCTTTATCAATAGTAAAGCAATAATAATAATATAATACCATTCTCATTGTTATTTTGAGAAGTGTCAATGGGATATTATTTGTTAAGTCATCATGGTTATTGCTTGGCAAATAGCAGACAACTGTTAAAAAATCTACTACATTATTTAGTACATTACTTATCATCATCACTATTAGTTTAAATAAATAAGTCCTCATGACTTTATTAGGAGACTAGAGTAGATAAGTGGTCTATTAATTTCATCAGCAAAATGTATTTTGTTATTGTTTCACAGTAAGGGTGAATCAAAACCTTCAAACATTTCACTGTTGCATGAAATGACCTTCACAGATTATTTAGTTAATAGTACTTGAAATACATTTGGGTTGCAAGGAGTAAAATGGATGACATTAGTCTGGCACAACATTTCCTGTGAAATCAGAGTGTAACTTTTATTTTCTCATTTAGCTTTCATTGACTGAAGAATGCAATTTCAATTGAGTACTGAATTGGAGATTCAGAGAAGTAGGGTTTTATTACCAGCTCCATCACTGACATACAGTGAGACATTAGGGAAAAATTGCTTTTCTGCTTTGAACATTAGAGTTCCCTTCTTTAAAGTAGAAATAAATTTGGTGGCTTGGAAATAATGTTGGATTTGTCAAATATAGGTATATTATATATTCTAGAGTATTTGTTTAATAAAATTCATGCTGTGCTCATAATGCAAAGAAATAACAAATAAGTAAATATGTAAATAGTGATGATGATTATGATAAATAAACAACTACAGAGAAAATTACATCAGCCAGTGTAGCCATATTTATGCAGCATGCTGTGCTATGTTAGGACAGTGGAAGATCTAAATCATCTGTCCTCTTAAAGAGCATGGCCAGCTATCCAATGTAATTCAAACTTCTATCATTACCCAAAAAAGATTACCTAAGTGCTTATGTTTATCTTGGTGCTTGTAGGCAGTGATATAATTCAGTATTAATATATGTATGCACAGGTGCAAGTTAGTATATTTGTAGATCTTTAAACTGTGGATGATGGGTGTGTGTGTAAAACCAGTATGAGCAGAAAATGTGGGATGAAAAAAGTCAAGAGAGGAACAATTTTCATCAACAATGAAGTTGTTCTAAACCAATCTTCAAACCCATCAGAAGGTTTGGGTAAAAACTGGAAATCAAGAAGACAGCCAGGAGGCTAGAGAGGTCAATGGCCAGACACAACAGGGAGTAGATTAACGTTGTCTATTGTTCCTGTGGATGTGTTCGGGTGAGGCGGACATGCATATGAAGAAAAAAATAGCTGCAAACTGGGAAGAGACTTTTTCCAAGTCTTTAACTAAAAGGGAAGGAGTTTTAATCAAGTCCATGCTGCATCTTAGCTATTTAGAGTAAATCAGGGTAAGGCTGGAACTAGTCTTAATATCTTGAGCAGAAGGAAGCAGGGCACAAGCCATTGGAGAATGTCAGTGAATAACAAGTTTAGTGACATTTCCAGTTGTTAATGGTTTTGGTTATTCATGTGTCCTATAAACATGCATTTACATAATTTTAACCCACCAAATAGAGCTATATTTAAATACACATTTATTATTAAAGAAGTCTGGAAGACTAAATAAACAAAAATCTCAAAGAAAATCTGAAGAAAAGAAGAAATGAGGCATCTCTAATCAAATGCAATAAATCACAAGTCAGAAAAGAGCATTAAAAAAAAACTTAAAGCTCCTGTTATACATAGAAAGAAATTTTTTTTTGTTTTTTAAAATAATGGTAGACATTATTGTGGATAGACTATTTTTGTCATTAGGGATGATTAATTTAAAACATAGCCTACAGCCCTGGCCAGTTGGCTCAGTGGTAGAGCGTCGGCCTGGCGTACAGAAGTCCCGGGTTCGATTCCCAGTCAGGGCACACAGAAGAAGCGCCCATCTGCTTCTCCACCCCTCCCCCTCTCCTTCCTCTCTGTCTCTCTCTTCCCTTCCCACGGCTGAGGTTCCATTGGAGCAAAGATAGCCCGGGGCGCTGGGGATGGCTCCTCAGCCTCTGCCCCAGGCGCTGGAGTGGCTCTGGTCGCAATAGAGCGACGCCCCGGAGGGGCAGAGCATCGCCCCCTGGTGGACAGAGTGTCGCCCCCTGGTGGGTGTGCCGGGTGGATCCCGGTCGGGCACATGCGGGAGTCTGTCTGACTGTCTCTCCCTGTTTCTGGCTTCAGAAAAATACAGAAAAAAAAAATTAAAAAAAAAAAACATAGCCTACAAAAATATAACACAATTCAGACAAGTTTAGTTGAATATAAAAATAAAAATCATCAAATTTATACTTATCTATCAAGTGCCTACAATGTACCTGTCATTATTTTAAACATTGGGGCAATAAATAGAACACAAACATTAACTCCATTTTCATGAGCTTTACATTATACTGGCAGACAGATGACAATAAATAAAAGAATTTTAACAGTAAATAAATTCAAAAATCAATAAAACAATAACAATAACCCAAACAAAAACAAAAAGAAAATTTACCAACCTAGAACTACATACACTTGGTAAGAACAAATTTTTGTTTGAAAATTATTTAATAAATGAACTATCTAACAAATGATGGATGGATTTAGTTATTCATATTTTTACCAGTGAACTTTGAAGAGGAAATCTGGGATGATGGCAGCATATTCATTCATCCTCCCAACTTGCATGAATGATGGAATAGTGTAACAAAGGTTGGCATAAAAACCACCCTCCAGTGAAATCCCTCAGCGTTGCAAGGAAGAAAGCAGGTGCAAGATTCTGTAATCGCTTGGTACACAAGGAGAGCCATAGAACCAGATATTTTTAGGTAAAATTGACATATACTTTTTCACTTTTAAAGTGCCTATCCTTGAAGTATGGTTGGGAACCACGACCTTGATTTGTGCTAAGGCACCAGCAGTTTTACCCATTATTGCTTTGGTTCCATCATTGTAAAAGTCAACACAGTTCTTCCACTAGGTCACAAAAGTGATGAAATTCAAAAATGTTACTCAACACATTGAATATTTCAGTGCCACTTGTACTTGGTGCCAAATATTCATATAAAAGAAGATCTCCTGGATGCTAAGATGGTGGCCGTACTAGATGAATACAAGCAAATGAGCAAGTTCATCCATGTCCGTGGATTCCTTTATTTGTAAGGGAGAAAGTACAGTTCTTCATATGAGATATTATCTCATCTCCATGTTTGCAGTAAATCTTTAATTTGACAAGATACTATAATATTGAAAATTGATACTAATGTGAGTGCTTTTACTGATACTTCGCCAGCAAGAATTGAGCAATATCAATGGTCCAAAGCTTTATTAAACTACAGCTATTGAGTATTCTCCAGTCAATGCAATATGATTACATATCCTGAAAGATGTGTCAGTGGCTCAGTAAGTCCAGTTTGAAAAGCTATAACAAATTGTTTGACTGTTAAAAGTTTCAGCCCAACTATATTTTAAATATTTTAAATTTTTTTAGCTTCTGAATGTTTGGTCTCATAATAACATTGCAACTTAACTGGCACTATAAAACTATTTTAAAATATTCTGTTTTAAAAACACAATAAAGAAAAATATTAGCATGTATAAAGATAATGGAAATAACATTCTGTCAGAATTTTATTTTTTTCTAAGTGAAAAGAAGGGAGATAGACTCCCGCACGTGCCTCAACAGGGATCCACCGGCTGGGGCCGGTGCTGGAATTACTGAGTCATTCTTAGCACCTGGGCTGCATTTGAACCAGTCAAGTCACTGGTTGCAAGAGAGGAAGAGAAAGGGAGAGAAGGGAGAAAGGAGAAGAGAAGCAGATGGTTCTTTTCCTGTGTCCCCTGACAGGGAATCAAACCTGGGGATGTCTGCACACTGGGCAGACATTCTATCCACTGAGCCATAGTTTTATTTCTTGATTATAGTTTCACTAAGGTTCTTTTTATTAGATTCCTGCCTTCCATGAAACAGACAACTTTCTAATACAAAAGTTTTATTTCCATCAGTATCTTTAGATGTAGACAGTGCATCTGTGGGTTGAGAAAATGAATCTTACCTTTTTTAAAACCAATAATCATTCCTTAACTAGGAAAATATATTTCCTGTATTTCAAAATAAACTATTACTATATTCTAAATATAAGTATTTAGGTAATACTTAAAATTTCAACATTTTTCAAAAATATGCAAATCCAGGCAACTTTTATGTCTTTTTGTGTTTTCAGGCAGGTACAAGGATAATTTTAGGACTTCAAAGAGTGACTTATTAGATAATAATGAGTTTACAAAGATATCAAGAAATATAACAGTGATAATAGTAGAATAATGTAAGTACTGATTAAACATTAAGATAATGTATGAAAATATACATATTTATAGAAATATTATATTTTAGAAAACCTTAAAATACAAAGCACATATCCATTATCATTTAAAAAGTATGGTGTGTAGTTTCTGGAAAAATTCCTTGTATTCTTGTACAAGAATGAAAGTAAAAGGGCAAATAATGTCTTCATATTATTATGGAAATAGTTTTGGTCTTACACAACCCTTGACATTTCTGCGGGTCCCTTTACCATGCTTTGGGAACTGCTCCACTGAAAAAATAAGAGAAAAGGAGTGGCTCATGAGTATATTAAGCTGAATCATAACACAATACAAACAAGTTAGAATTTTCATATTTTCTCTTTGACTAAAACTTTTAAGTTCAAAATGTACTCATATTAATAAAATCAAAGGAATATATTTTCAAGGACAAAATTTTGATCTATATATATATTTCTATATACAAGAGTAGGTTTACAATTATGACTATGCAAAACAAGGCTTATTCTTGTATTATTACTTATTAATTATTGCATTATTTTTCATACAAATGATTGTAAACCTACATTTACCTCAACTTGTATGTATCTGTGTCTGTGTCATTATTATCTAATTTGTAAGAAGAAAACGATTTTACTTTTTACGTAACCATTGATGTTAATTATAATAAATTTAGTTAACTTTTTTGCAAATTAGAATAAATGATAACTATATGAAATTGATTTCATATGATCTGCAACTGACAGAAATTTTAAATATTTTCTTAGGCAGAATCAGTAAAATCTGCATGAACCATATGTTGAGTACACTACCCCAAACTGTAAAAATTATTTCTTTGGGACATATGACCACATGGGTAATGAAGATGATAGAGTTGAATGAAAGAATGGCACTTTAGGTGCAAAATAATGATCACTGAACTGTCAAGTTGTAAATGCTTTGATCTAGAATAAACCTTGATGGCTATCTAGTTAAATTACCCATCAGGTGTTTAAATATATTCTACAGCTCTCTTGACAAGTTAAGTCTCTGTTTAAATGTCTCTAAATCAGCAATTTTCAATTGGTGTGCTGCAAGAATTTTTAAAACATGCAATACCTGATTATTTATTAAGGCACACTAACCTTTTCCCTAAGATTGTCAAATAAAAAAATGACAACAGCCAACACAATAATAGCTGACTAGTGTAAATGAATCACAATTATACCTATTTTTTGTCACATCAGCAAAAAACCATATTTTTTTTTGGTGCACCACAGAATTTTAGTAATTAGTAATTAGTTTATGTGTTCCATGAGATTAAAAATGTTGGAAAATCACTGCTGAATTTAATGATGAATCTATAATGTTTTAGTTTATCATTTTATATGATGCATTATCTTGGAGTCCTTTCTTCTATAGACATGGCATTGGCTTTTTGGTGCCCATTTATACCTTTTAATACAAATTTGATACTTGAGACAAAGTAAGATATTCTGACTCAGCAGTAACTAGTTATGCAAGCTTTGAAAGTCACCTACATGGCTCTGGCCAGTTGGCTCAGTGGTAGAGCATCAACTGGTGTGTAGAAGTCCCAGGTTCTATTCCCAGTCAGGGAACACAGGAGAAGTGACCATCTACTTCTCTTCCCTTTCCCCAGCCATTCTCTCTCTCCCTCCCCCTCTCCGTCTCCCTCTCCTGTAAGCCATGGATTGATTGATTCCAGTGAATTGGCCCTGTGCCTGTGCTGAGGATGGTGCCTTCGAGCCTCTGCCTCAGGCACTAAAAATAGCTTACTTGTAAGCATGGACCCCAGATGGGTAAAGCATTGACCCTGACAGAAGTTGCTGAGTGCTCTAAAATCTGAGTTTTCTCTCAGTATATACATGTACACACACACATACACACACAGATCCATACCAATTTTGTGATCTTATGTTATCTTTTGATCTTTGAGATCCCAATTTCTTTTTCTTTAAATTGTTAAAAATAATACATATTCTATTTTTCTATGAAGCTATTTGAAAAGAGTAAAAATGTTATAAGTAAAAATACTTGATAAACTATAAGTACTCTACATATTAGTGATTAAACAATAACTGGTTTAAAATAAAATTAACATTAATGGGAAATAAGTGAAGGAAAGTAATAGTAGCATATGCAACAGTTTAGTTAGTCTCAAGCATATACAAATGTATTCATATAAAAAATTATACTATTGGGGAATTTCTGACTTCAGTGTGGTGGACTAAGGTCTTTTATGAACTAGTACAGACTCTGGAGAAAACACACGCACGATTCTACATGGTGACTCTGGAGACTGAATAAAAGCAGAAGCATATTGAAGATGAGATGGAATTTGGAAGAAAAAGCTGTCATGGACTGAGCTTCTTGTTTTTATTACCTGAGTCTGAACCTGAGGCTAGTCACAGTCACAGTGAAAGGTGGTGAAGGGTAGCTAAAGAACCAGAAGACAGAGCCCTGAGTGACCATAACCTCCATAGAGTGAAGAAGTGCTGCAGAAGATATGGCCAAATAAGAGGACTCCTACCCAAATCTCTGACCCTGGGACCATGTATACATGGAGAAAAATTTAAGGTAGCTGCCCTTAAAGGTAAAAGACTGAACTGAGATCTGCAATGCCACCCACTGCAGGTGAAATGGAAATTGCAGTTTATATATAATCTGTCTGCTAAAATAAACATATTAAAAATAATCATCAAAAACATAGTAACTTTACCTGACTGGGTGGTGGTGCAATGGATGGAGCATCAGACTGGGATGTGGAGGAACCAGGTTCGAGACCCCGAGGTCGCATGGGCTCATCTGGCTTGAGCAAAAAGCTCACCAGCTTGGACCCAAGGTCACTGGCTCGAGCAAGGGGTTACTCCATCTGCCGAAGGCCCACGGTCAAGGCACATATGAGAAAGCAATCAATGAACAACTAAGGTGTTGCAACAAAAAACTGATGATTGATGCTTCTCATCTCTCTCTATTCCTGTCTGTCTGTTCCTATCTATCCCTATCTCTGACTCTCTCTTTCTGTCCCTGTAAAAAACAAAACAAAAACAAAAACAAAACAAACAAAAAACAACAACATAGTGACTTTGAGGAAAGAATTTTATACCTCCAAACAGTTTATTGAACCATAAGTAGAATATATGCAAATTAAAATGCCTAACCACATAAAAATAAATCTGCTTGAACACCAAAGAGAGAGAAGCAGTCAAGGGGAAAAAATAATTTGAAAGATTGTAGCTTTCATAGCAGATACAAAAAGACCAGAAGACCATGGATCAAATCTTTAAAGTATAGAAAGGAACAAAAACTGTCAAGCCATAATTCTAGTTCAGCAAAAAATATGCTTCAAGAAAGAAAGTGAAATAAAAGGTATTTCAGGTTAATTTAAAAAAAAACAAAAAAATAAAACAACAAAAACTTGCCAACATATCTGCACTTTAAGAAAGATTGTTCTTCAAGCTGAAAGGAAGTAAAACCAGAGGGAAACACAAATCTTAAGAGATGAATGAAAAGATCAGAAATGGCTTATAAAAAATATAATTGTTTGAAGCAAAACTACTACATCATCTTGTGAAGTATAGAATGTGTGGTATTAAAATACATATGACAACTACAAAATAAAGAAGGGAAGGGAGTGGTAAATAGGCATATACAATATTATAATGAAGTCAGAAATATACAAACATAACTGTTTGTGGTAATAAATACAAATTTCTGTGTATGCATAAACACACACACACACACATATCTCCTACCTCTGCCCACTGAAGAGATAAAATTAGTGACACTCTACTTACAATTAGCATATATAGCAACTAGATCTTGGGTTCTAAATATCATTTTCCAATAAGCGGGATCAAGAAGATATTGCTTGCCTGACCTTTGATGGTGTAGTGGAAAAATGTCAACTTGGAATGCTGAGGTCACCAGTTTGAAACCCTAGGCTTACCCTATCAAGGCACATACAAGAAGCAACTACTCTGAGTTGATGCTTCCTGCCCTCTCTCTCTCTCTCTCTTTCTCTCTCTCTCTCCCCCCCCCCCAAAAAAAAAGAAAAGAAAAAGAAGAAAAAGATATGGCTTATTCCAGGTCTGGGACAGGAAAAAATATACATGAATAGTAACTTAGCAGTGAAGAAATCCAACAGATACCACCCTAATGAAATGATAATGGTCAACATCACAAGCAATAAGACTATTGATATCATTACTCTCTTGATATATAGAAGGGAATTGTATACACTAAGATGGGAATATTGTTTCTGTGTTATTCTCGCCTAATATATATGACATTAATCTAATCACAAAATACCATTAGACAAACAAAAATAATTTGGTTGCTGGCTTAAAAATGTTCAAAATCATAAAGCATAAAGAATACTGGAATATTATCATTTCTTGGAAGAGGCAAAGATGAGAGACTGAATATACAAATGGCCAATATTTCAGATCATGTATAAAAGTAGACCTTTGATCTACTCTGCAGCAACCAATGTAAGGGTTCAATTCACTATGTGTATTAATCAGTCCAGAACTCAAACTACTATTTGTGGCAACCAGTCCAGAATGACAAACAATATTTCTATAACAATCAACCCCCGAAAGCCAGGATTTGTTTATTTGATAGCTTCCAAATTAAGACCAATGAGAAAAGCCTAATATTAGCCCCTAGGAATTACATATGATTGCTCATGTCTGGTTAGCCCACCTACAGCTTCCCTATGCCAACAGACTCCAATCAGGGCATATCTGAAGTATATCCTTTTTTCTATTATAAACTTTCTTATTCATCTGCTTTTGTTTGAGTCTCTGAAAAGTGCAAGTGATTATGGCTGACTACCTTGCGATAGCAAGCTCTATAGCTCTTGTTTGTTCTTATTTGTATGGTCTTCAATTATTTCCACAGAGAGACTTAAAAATTGAATGCAATATGGGATCTTAGGATAGAAAAATGACAGTAGTATAAAAACTGGTAAAATTCAAATAAAGGCTCCATTTTGGTTAATAATATTTTAGCAATCCTGTCATTTTAGTTTTGATAATTGTAGCATGATTACAAAAGATGCTAAAATTAAGAAAAATTCTGTGAAGTGTCCTTGGGAACTTTCAGTACTACTTGGGAAACTTTTCTGTGTTTCAAATATTATCACAAATTAAAATTTAAATAATAAAATTCTAGAAAATTTTTTTTGAGATTTTGAGAAGCAGAAATCATAAACCATAAAAGCTACATTAAATTTGACCCTATCATCAAATCTTGTTTTTCTTTACAAAAGACAGAATTAGGAAAACAAAACCATGCCAAAGACTAGGAATAAATATTAGCCATATATATATATATATATATATATATATATATATATGTATCTGTCAAAAGACTTGTAATCAAAATATATAAATAACATTTGCAACTAAACAGTAATAACAGAAACAACCCTAAAATGATTTAAAAATATACTTTCACTGACACCTCACAAAAGAAGATGTTTAACATCATTAGTCATCAAAAAAATGTAGATAGAAATGAGATAGAGCAATATACATATTAGAATGGATGAGATTGAAAAGACTAACACTATCAAGTGTTGGTGAGGATGTGGAACAACTTATATACTTACAATGTGGGTATAAAATTATATAATCACCTTGGAAAACAATTTTGTATTTTCTATAAAACTAACATATGACCCAACAATTTCACTTGGTGGAATACCACTAAATACTTACCTAGGAGAAACACACAAATAATTGTACATGCATGTTCATAGAGGTTTTATTCCTAATGGCTCCAAAATAGAAATAACTCAAATATCCATCAGCAAATGGGGGGGGGGGGCGGGGGAGGGACAAGAGAGAGGGAGAGGGGGAAGGGGAGGGGCACAAAGAAAACCAGATAGAAGGTGACGGAAGACAATTTGACTTTGGGTGATGGGTATGCAACATAATTAAATGTCAAAATAACCTGGAGATGTTTTCTCTGAACATATGTACCCTGATTTATTAATGTCAACCCATTAAAATTAATTACAAAAGAAAAAACTAAACTAAATACAACTAAAAACTAAACTAAACTAAACAACTAAACAATTAGCATGAAGAGATTACTAAAGCATGCTATCACAAGGATGAATTCTATGTTAAATGGACAAAGGCAGACATAAAAGAAAACATACTACAGTATATAATTTCATTTACATATATATGAACTCCTTTATATTGACAGAGGGCATATCAATAGTTGGCTGGGTTGAAAGTAGAGGAGGATATTGACTACAAAAGGGAACCAGGAATTGTAAAGGGGTCATGGAAATATTCTGCCCTCTGTGTGCGCTGGTGGTTTCATGAGTGTGTGTACATCGGTCAAAATTCACATAGTTGTGTACTTAAAATGCATGCAGTTTATTGTACCTCCAATATACTTCAATAAATTTTATGAAAATAAGATGAAATAATTATCTTATTCAGAATAGGGAGGAGCCTCTGAGATCATTTAGTGGACTTCTCTGAGGGTAAAGGGGAGCATAGGTTAGAATCCAAATCTGCTTCCCACCTGTGCTGTGTTGACTGCATAAATATATATATGTAGGCCCTGGCTGGTTGGCTCAGTGGTAGAGCGTCGGCCTGGCGTGCTGAAGTCCCAGGTTCGATTCCCGGCCGGGGCAGACAGGAGAGGCGCCCATCTGCTTCTCCACCCCTCCCCCTCTCTTTCCTCTCTGTCTCTCTCTTCCCCTCCCACAGCCGAGGCTCCATTGGAGCAAAAGATGGCCCGGGCGCTGGGGATGGCTCCTTGGCCTCTGCCCCAGGTGCTAGAGTGGCTCTGGTCGCGACAGAGCACCACCCCGGATGGGCAGAGCATCACCCCCTGGTGGGTGTGCCGTGTGGATCCCGGTCGGGTGCATGTGGGAGTCTGTCTGACTGCCTCCCCGTTTCCAGCTTCAGAAAAATACAAAAAAAAAATGTATATGTATACATATGAATGACAATTTAGAATCATATAGTATATTCTATAAGACTTTGTCTCCTCTTGTTTAAATTCTGAAAACAATTTATTCTCAAATGTTTACTGTCTGGAATAGCTACTTTGCCTTTCTTGCTAAAAGAGAAGGCCATTGGGCTTTCAGAACATATTGGTTTGTATGGATTTTCTATAAATGATAGGAATTTATATTAGGATACATTTCTGAGAGCTGGACATGTTTTTAAAAAAACTGTCATGAGTGTTGGCTCAACCTTCTCTTCAATTCATGTCTTTTGGGCTTCACAGAACACTGAGTCTATAACACTTGCTAGAAACCTGATGAGGCTGTGATTGAAAACTTCTACTATCATCTGCCTCTTTGCTTTTGCTTTCATTCAGTGCTCTGCCTGCTTGGGAAGGTGGACCTCAGAACAGCAGCAGAAACGAGAGGTAAAGGTTAGCCCTTCCCAGGCCTTTGAGATCGCCCTCCTGGCCTCTCTTTTATCTAGCATATTTGAACGAGTCCTGGACTCTTCATCTCATCATCTGCCACGTTCTTCTCAAAATGAGAAGTTTTTGTATAGTGTTTTACCTGGTACACTCAAGCATTTTATGGAAAAGAACCAGTACAGTTCTGCTCAAACATGTAACAGGACCTGTGAAGTGTGCAGAGGGTTGCTTAAAGCCTTGTCAGGGAGACAGGTGCAGTAGCTGGCCACTTTACCACACGCGTAAAGATACATGTTGGGCCTTCTCTGGAAGACTGAATAAAACATAATAGAAGGATTTTGACAAAGAAAAATCTAAATTTTACCTTAAAAATTAGAAAAGGGCAAAATACAAGTAGGAACAATTTTGGTTATGAGTTTTCTTATTTGTGAAGTGAATGTTTAGATAACTTTTAAAACAATTCTACCATCCTCTCCTGTGATGATGAGAACAGAATGTCTTGTACAATTGGGCGATGGATGGGCACCCCTGAAGTGCAACCTTCAGAAGTGACTCAGTAGCTATCAGCTCTAGATGCTTCTTTTTTTTCTCTGGGACTCGAGCAGAGAGAATCTATCTTCTTGCATCTGGCTGCATCCAGTCTCACACTTTTGGCTACTCCTGCTAGGTCTTTATAACGATGCAGAGGTTTTTAAAAGTGACAAAAAGATCAAAGACTCTCTGTGCCTGATGTGCTGGAATGGGTTTGATTTAAGCATATTAAATAAAGCCAGAAAGTAGTGGTTTACAAATGTTGCTGGTGGAAGTATGGAGCTTCATAGGTCAAAATTAACAGCACACAAAAAATGCCAGTTTTACTTGTCTTTTTCTTTTTAATTGTATCTGGATATACAAAACCAACAAGTCGATGCTTCTGCATGTTATGGCTGATTTCTTTTAGAATAGCAGTGCTTCTTCAAGTAATTAGCCAGAGTCTAGGTGTCATTGCTTGCTTTTTTTTCTGTTCAAAATATGAACAAAGAGTATAGTTACCAATTATAATGATGGCTCAAAGCAAATTTAATATACAAACATAAAATGAGCATTATCTTCATGCAAAGTACTGAATAGAAACTGAGAAAATAAATGAAGCATCACACAGTTCCTACACACACGAAGGACACGTGCCAATGGGGAGAATAAATCACTCATGTAACAGCAATATATGTAAGTCCCATAAAATTATGCAAAAGCTTTATGGGGTATAAAGAGAAGGAGCTCAAATCCAGTTCATTTAGATAGATGTTTATCTTTGGTGAACTTAAACTACTTCTAATGCTATGTTTTTCCTCACACACTAGGGTACTCGCTTTGAGTCTCAGACTTGGTGTTAAACGATTAGTAACCCTGAATGAGATTTTATATGATAATTAAGATGTTTGCAGGTATTATTTGTTTCATGTGCTTAAATTTTGAGGCTATATAAAAATCACAAGAATGAAATTATTGGTATAATAACAATCAGATGGATTAACATATTTGTCATAGGTCCTTGACTGTTATACTAACATCCTTCAATTCAACCATTATATTTAAAGATAACCATAGTATATTTTGAGTTAAGTGAGCTCTTTAGATATGTTTGGTAGGCCTCCATTTTAAAAGTTTGAGAATATTAACTGAAACCTGTGATTTGAACATTTCTCTCTTAAATTTGCATTGGGAAAATTGATAACATGTCTTATAATTGGTACCCACTGAGTTTCTAATTTAATTATAAAAGGAAAAACAGAAAGAGGCCTGAAAACAAAAAATGATATTTCCAGACTGAGTTTGAACAAGGGCTAATCTGTGAGGCATCTGGTAAGCAGACTGGAGAGTCATTCTAATGTGAATGGATAGGAAACTTTGAATTTTAAAATATGAGAAAAATGCACATAACAAGGAAAAAGAAAAACCCCAGCAACTTGAGAGCTGTATTAAGATTCTCTCCATGAGGACTTTTCTCTAATAGCCTAAACTTATCTCAGACACTAAGGAAGAAACTCATAGATTAATTTTTACTTCTAAAATTTAATGATCCTATGATTTCACTTTCCTTTTCATAAAAATTACACTTTGACACTAAATTCAACTAAAACCCTATATTTGAAAAGATATTACTATTCATTTAATTTAATAAGTACTTAATTTAATAAGCAACTTCTGTCTTCAGACCTGGTGCTCTAGCTATAGCCATAGAAGAGTGTGTGGCCAGGACAAACTTGTTAAAAAACAACAACAAAAAACCCAAACATTTGCAGGCCCTAAATAATGAGTTAGGCATTTCATTTCAACTTTAAATATTCTTTTTCAACTCTTATCACTTTCACCATTTATTTGGAGTGAAGATTTTTCACATATTAAAGAACTGAGTTGCAGTTTGGTCCTTTAAAAAATAATAATAGAGGCAGAAGCCCTGGCCGGTTGGCTCAGTGGTAGAGCGTCAGTCTGGCGTGCAGGAGTCCTGGGTTCGATTCCTGGCCAGGGCACACAGGAGAAGCGCCCATCTGCTTCTCCACCCCTCCCCCTCTCCTTCCTCTCTGTCTCTCTCTTCCCCTCCTGCAGCCGAGGCTCCATTGGAGCAAAGATGGCCCGGGCACTGGGGATGGCTCTGTGGCCTCTGCCCCAGGCGCTAGAATGACTCTGTTTGCAGCAGAGCGATGCCCCAAATGGGCAGAGCATCGCCCCCTGCTGGGTGTGCGGGGTGGATCACGGTCAGGTGCATGCGGGAGTCTGTCTGACTGCCTCCCAGTTTCCAACTTCAGAAAAAAGAAAAAATAATAATAGAGGCAGAGGCAAGGTCACAGGGAACAGATGGCCAGCTGTCAGAAGGAAAGGGGATGAAGGGGTGGTATCAATGAGAATGAAGAAATTGGACAAAAAATTATATATGTAACACATAAATACAGACAATAAGGTAGCAATAGCCAGAGGGAAAGGAGAGGTGGAGGCACGGGGGGGGGGAGGGAAGAAACGGGGGTGGAAGGAGAATTTGCATGGGACATGGGGAGCACGATGGGGTGTGCAGAGGGTGCTGTATTCAGTGGGACACTGGAAACCATGTCAATGTAACAAATTAAAAATTGAAAAAGTACCCTTTAAAAGCTGTAAAACATGACTCAGATACTGCAATGATATTTCTAAACAAAAAATGTGTTATTTGTAAATCTTGAGGAAAAATGAAGTGCAATGCATATTTTCAACATAGTTTAATAAGCAGTGTGTGGTGAAATACTTATTAAAATATAAAAAAATGTATAACTCAAGCTAAATTTATATTTCTTCCATATATTCTTTTGCAACAAACAGAATTTTATTCTAATATGGTTTAATTTAGCATAGAATTCTACATTCAATATGTAGTGTGCAATTCTTATTTTTACTCTAGCCAAGGGAGTTTACTTATTGACGTAACAAAAAAAATAAATCATTTTATTAAAAAATGGAGACTGCAGTAGATTCTGGTTCTCAGATAGCTTTCAGGAACATCTCAGATGGTTGAGCCATTGCTCAGTGTATGTTGTTAAGTGTATATAGTCTAATTGGTATTATGGTAACATTTGTAATTTGAAAATCTGAAGGTTACTTTATTTGTTGTCTCATTTTATTTTAAGAAAATGAGGAAACTGTTATTCATCTGAATGGCAAAAAAAAAAGGAACTTGTATCTTCAACTTTTTCTATATTGGTGAATTACTAAATTGCATAAGCCCTATTTAGAGTAAGACTGAGGACAAAATGCCTGAGTCAAATCCTGGCCTTGATTCACTGAGCAACTTAACCACCTTTGCTCCTCAGTTGCATCATCCATAAAATGGGAATATTTACTATATTCAACTGACTTTGTGGATATTCTTATATTAAGTAGAGAAACAACTTTATAATAATAATGATTTCTTTATTGTACTTTCTTACATTTTATCTTATGATCATGCTTAAAATTTTCCACTTCCCTCTGCCTAAACTTTAAATTTGATCAAGGAAAGATAGGTCTGAGTTCTTAAACCTCTTTTATCTTTCTTTTCTTAGTTTTTCCTACTCAATAACATTGTGACTGGTACAGTGCTTCCATTTGGGAGCAAACTCATCATATACAATTTGTTAGCTTAAATTACAGAACAGCATTTGCATTATCATGAATTTCTTTAGAAAATTCTGTTGTTCATATTCATAAATTTTAGTAAATGGGTAAGCAAGAAAAACCACAACATTTAGACTATTTTTTTAATATTTATTTATTTATTAATTTTATAGAGAGTGAGAGAGAGGAGGCAAGGGAAGTGAGAAATATCAACTCATAGTTACTTCAGTTTAGTTGATCATTGCTTGTTTTTTGCTTGTATGTGCCTTGACTGGGCAAGTCCAAGGTTTTGAAAAGGTGACCTCAGTATTCTAGGTGGATGATGTATCCAGTGTCCAACACAAGCCAGGCTACTGACATTTAGAGATAAGCACTTTTAAGTAGGTCCTTTGACATTTGGAACAAATTTACCAAATTGTTTTTGTTTGTTTCAGATACATAAAAAGTACTTACATTTCACAGATGTTCATAAATTTCAATTTAGTCAATATGCAAACTGAAACAGTCATGTTTTGAAGTAAGCATATCAGAATCAGCCTGAATACTTTTTTTTTAACTGCAATTACAATAGATTTTAAGTAAAAAGGCAAGTTTTGTTTTGCTGAGTAAGTTCTGGAAGTATTTATGCCTAGATATAAGATTAGAGAACTTGCATGACCAGAAGCAAACTCAAACCTGAAGAGAATGAACATCATTCCTATCTCGGGAATGAAAACAAAACAACAAAATATCCTGAACGTAGCACAGGAACAAATAAATGTCCCTGAAGAAAGCAAAATGTTTATTTAGAGACTATTCTTCTCAGATAACCTAATTCAAGTAAAACCAGAAGAGGGAACAGACTTTAATGTGAAAATGACAATTATCTTTGTAATGACAAAACATGTAGTTTAATTTTTCCTTATGACAATGAGAAATTTAAGTATTTTGGGACTATCAAATAATTTTAGTTTCATGCTTCTTACATGTTTATAATATAAACATTAATAGTATATATTGGAAACAATTGGCAAAGCTTTTCTAATAAAAATGAGGCTCTTTGATTTTTTATATCTCAGTTTACCTGCTACAATCAAGCAATTTATTGTTGTCCACTGACAGTAGTGAGGCATATTAATATAGTAGAATAATCCTATATTGGTATTTGTAATATCAAAAAATACTACATAGGAGATAGTTAATAATAACCATTCTAAGTTTTGCAGCTTCCCTAGCTTGATTTTATAGATTGAATCTGATAACACCACATTGGGATGGGTACAGATGTGGAGAAGCAGAACAAACCTTTTTAGTTTTGCTAACTTTTCTTTCATAATGTTATTTGTGATGATTTAAATAAATCTGAAATAGCTCAGAAAGTGGTACAGAACCTGAGAATATTAGAATAATATGGTATTATAATTTGTTTCTTTACTATTAATTAAAGAACTTTAACTTAGCAAGTATATTAGGGTTCTCTAGAAAACTAGAGCTAACAGATTCTCTCTAGACATGGATGGATGGATGGATGGATGGATGGATGGATGGATGGATGGATGGATGGATGGATGGGCAGGTGGATATAGAGGCAGGTAGATAGATAGAAAGGTTGATATAAATCTCTCTTTCTCTCTCTCTATCTTTCTCTGGTACTTATTTTAAAGAATTTTAGTTTAAGTGACTGTAGTAGAGTCTGTCAAATAAAAAAAAACTTGTAGGGTAGACCAGCAGGCTGGAGACACTGGGAAGATTGTATATTGCAGCTGAAATCTGAAGGCAGTCTGGAAAAGGAATTCCCAATTTCTCTACTATATCTGTCTTTCCAATTAAAACCCTCAACTAATTGGATGAAATATGTTAACCTAAAAATAAAAGATCAAAGTGAGAGGCAACAAGTTGTTGCTTTTTTTTTTGTAGTTTGTTTGTCTGTTTATTTTATAAATTCAAAAGAATAGCTGTTAGGAAAGCACTAATTGAGACAGAAACCTAGTGTTCTGACTGAGGCAGAGGGTATTCATGAGAAGTGGATGGGGAACAATCACAGCAATAAAAGGGAGGCATTTCTATGGTGCAGATAAGCTAACACAGTGATGCTAATTCTAAACAATATCTTTAATTTTCAGCCCTGTAGTCATAATAGACAGTCACTTTGAATAAAATAATGCTTCAGACTCAGTCTAAAGGTTGTTTTGCCCAAGGTTTACTATTTCACGTATTTGAGGAGTAAGACTTGCAAGGTGGTTCCTATGGGGTAGCAGCTCAGACTGAATTTTAAAATTGCTTCATTTATATTATTTTTCACAAGTCCTACCATTATGGAAAGCTGTCTGCTGTACTCAAAATCTACTGATTTAATGTTAATCATATCAATCATACCTTCACAGCATCTAGAGTTTGATCAAAACCTGGGTATTGTAGTCTATTCAGAGTGACACATAAAACTAACCATTATGGCCATTAACTGGTGAAATTAAATGACCTATTCAGAAGAATAACCAAATAAAGGATACCTGATAAAGAGATGACTACATGTGATTAAAAAGATTAAAATTAATGTGTGTATTATTCACACACATTTAAAATATGCTTGACATTATATTTTGGCCTAAACTCAAAACAATGAGCTATAAAGTTGAGATAACTGCTTAATCAATTTCTAATCATTTTATTATATATATAAAATTATATTTCAAAATAACAAGAATTAGAATTGCATTTTTATTTCTTTCTCACATGCTCCCTAAGTATTTTATAATTTAGGGTATTGTGGGGTAATTACTAATTATTCCAATAATTCTTATGTACTCATAAAATGCTTGATTACATATTAATTGATTACTTTTTCTCAGATTTCCTTTGAATTGTCTTAAATATGCACAATATCTGACAGTATAAGCTGTATCTTTTTTTTTTTTTTTTAATTTTTCTGAAGCTGGAAACGGGGAGAGACAGTCAGACAGACTCCCGCATGCGCCCGACCGGGATCCACCCGGCACGCCCACCAGGGGCGATGCTCTGCCCACCAGGGGGCGATGCTCTGCCCCTCCAGGGCATCACTCTGCCGCGAGTGACCAGAGCCACTCTAGCGCCTGGGGCAGAGGCCAAGGAGCCATCCCCAGCGCCCGGGCCATCTTTGCTCCAATGGAGCCTTGGCTGTGAGAGGGGAAGAGAGAGACAGAGAGGAAGGAGGGGTGCTGTCTCCTGTGTGCCCTGGCCGGGAAGCAAATGGGCGCTTCTCCTATGTGCCCTGGCCGGGAATCGAACCTGGGTCCCCCACACGCCAGGCCAACGCTAAGCTGTATCTTTATATTAATATATCTTATCTGATATTCTTCAGTAGTTGTTACAAAGAGCAGCTATTGAAGTTATTACTAAGAAAGTTAGGAGATATAAGAGAGGAATATAAACATAAATATTAATATTCAGTTTTATTTGTTGTCTGTCATTATGTTTAATTATAGTGAAATGTACCTAAATATTTTTAGTCTAATGTAGAATTTAAGGGGATCCCTATTAAATGGGGTCTTCTACATGAAGATTCCAGATAAGAAATATTCACTTAAGATGTGGAATACCCAGTTCTCCTGTATTTCCTCTTCATCCTCACACTACTGCCACACCCTCTGACACCAGATGTGTGGGGTTTTGTTTTTTTTTCTCCACACCAAGCAACGCTGGGGCACGAGATGGTTGTCATACAATTTAACTCAATTCTGACACTACATACCCGGAGATAGCATCAGATTTCACAGGTGAAGGGCTCAGTCCCAAGAAATTGCCTGCCCACTTCGGATACCAGTCACAAGCAGTAGTTCCCCAGGTTACCACAACTTCTGTCAAACTTAACTACAAATCAAAGTTCCCATGACCTCCTCCCCCTTGGATTCAGATATTTTCTAGAACAGCTCATAGAACTCAAGGAGACACTTGCCTATATTTACAAATTTATTGAAGGATATGAGAACAGGAAAGAGATGAAGAGCGAGATGGAGAGACACATAGGGCAAGGTGAGTAGGGAGGGAAAGAACTTTCATGTTCTCCCAAGTGTGCCACTCTCCCTGAATCCTCTCTATTTCACCACCTGAAAGCTCTCTAAACTCTGTCCTTTAGGTTTTTATTTTTAAGAAATTTAGTTTATTTATTTTTTTAGATGTTATTTATTGATTTTCAGACAGAGGAAAGAGAGAAAAGTGGGTAGGGAAGTGGGAAGCATCAACTGTAGCAGTTGCTTCTCATATGTGCCTTGACTGGGCAAGTCAAGTTTTATTTTTGAGATAACAGATGTCATTTGGTCTCTTTATATTTAATAATTTCATCCTTATCTTAAGCAATTTCCTTTATAGTTACAAATGACCCTCTGATAATATGGCCTTTCCGTATTTCAAAGTCTGTAGGCCACCGTTAACTGGCAAGAAAGTGTTTGAAGATTTCTAATTTCTGAACCAGCACCCTCAGTGTTATAGGTCAACACTTGATTCACTGCACCACCACAGGTCAGGCTATCCTTGGGGTCTTATTGAGACTTTATTACATAGGCATGATTGATTAATTACTGACCATCAGTAATGAAGTCAATTCCAACCTCTGTCTTTAAGTTACCTATGAACCAATACTTTATAAAATTAATTTCTCAATTTAGAACAAAGTAATACAGCAGCCCCCCTTAGCTAAGGTTTCAAATTCTATGGTTTCAGTTATGGTCAACTGATGTTCTAAAGTGTTAAATGAAAAATTCCATAAATAAGTAATCTATAAGTTTTAAATTGCACACCATTCTGAGTAATTTGATGAAATTTCAAATCATTTTGTTTCATCCTGTTGGGGGTGTAAATATTCCCTTTGTCCAGTATATCCACCATGTATATGCTACCCACCGTTAGTCACTTACTAACCACCTCAAAGATCAAATCGATGCTACTGCAGTGCTTGTGTTTAAGTAACATATTTTATTTGATAATGCTACATTAACATAACTTTTATTATAGTATATTGTTATAATAATTGATATATTTTATTAGTAGTTATTTTCAATCTCTTAATGCGCCTAATTTATAAATTAAACTTTATTATACATATGTATATATGTATGTATAGAGAAAAACATTACATACAGGGTTCAGTACTATCCATTGTTTCAGGAATCCACTAGGGACCTTGGAACATATCTCCTGAAGATAATGGGGGGGGGGTGGAGGATTGTTGTATTCTGTTCTATTTATCATCTTATTGCTTTTTCAGTATTATAAACATTAAATAATAAAATGCAATTATAATGAATATCAGTTACAAATAAAAATGTTGATTTTGCAATACAATATTATAAAGTTGATCAAACCACATGCAAGATAATTGACAAATTAAAATTGGCATAGTTACGTAGCTTAATACTGACAAGGGGAATATAGCAAGGATAATGACAAGATAGATGCTTCTAAAAGAGAAATATTTCATTATTAAATTATTAGCAGAAACCCTTGGGGAAATTGGTGAAGATCCCAAATATTTTTGTATGTTTTATGATCCTGTTGCAAAGACAAAATATACATAGAAGAATATTATCATTCACAGCTTTTCTATAATATGTGATGATTTAAAAAAATGTTGGTCATTTAAGTTATTTGGGTAAAATTCAATTATACTTTGATATTATTGACCAAAATTAAAATAAACATCTTACTTTAGTTTTACTTTTGAGATAAAAGATGTCATTTGATCTCTTTATATTTAATAATTTTATCCTTATCTTAAGCAATTTCCTTATAGTTTTTCTCATTACATATGACCCTCTGATAATATGGTCTTTCTGTATTTCAGAGTCTGTAGACACTGTTAACTGGCAAGAAAGCATTTGAAGATTTCTAATTTCTGATAAAACACAACTTAAATCTACCGTTTTTTGCCTGTATGTGGGAAGTTTTGAAGTGGTAAACAGAAACAGTGACAGACAACTAATTGAGCTTCCTGAGAAGACAGTTTTCTAAAAGACCTTCTTGTGTTTTACTGAAAAAAAAAATCCTACCTTCAGAGAATACACAAATAGAACTAGAGGGATTACAGGAGCCATAAAAACTCCATAGAGATCCTGGAAGTGAGGCAGTGGTCACTTCTGACCAGCAGCCACTATAGCCACACCATCAACATGATTCAAGAGAAGGTACCCGACTAGATAGTGGCACAGTGGATAGAGCATCAGCCTTTGACACTGAAGACCCAGCTTTGAAACCTGAGGTTGCTGGCATGAGGGCAGGCTCACCAGTTTGAACATGGCATCTTCCGCTTGAGTATGGGATCATAGACATGACCCCATGATCTCTGGCTTAAGCTCAAAAGTCACTGACATGAATCCCAAGGTCACTGGCTTAAACAAGAGGGAACTAGCTTGGTTGGACCTCCCTCCTTCCCACACTTAAGACACATTATAAGAAAGAAATCAATAGTGACGTCAGAGAAATGACACCATGAGGAGTGCTCCTAATACCTCTCCCTGAAACTTCAACAAATTCAACAACTAGAGACATCTAAAATACACATACATCAAACAAAGGTGTGATTGGGTGAAAAGGTGGCTGAATATATAACCCACTCTAAAGGAAATAAGACAGAGAATAGAGTATTCCACTTTCCTCTCTAACCTGAGCAAGGGCTGCTTTCACTTGAAACTGAGAGAAAGTGAGGGCTGGAGGAGTGGAAAAAGCTGTGCTAGGGCAGAAATTGTCAAGCTGAGGAGAGAGTGTGCCCGTGGCTCAGCCTGCAAAGAGCTAACACCAGTGGCAGACCTCAGCAGAGGTGGGTGAGCAGTTTCCTTGTTTACTTCAGATATCCTGGTTGGTGAGCATGGGCAGTGTGCAAGTGGATCCACCTGGCGCTTGGGGTGTGGGTGCTTGTGTACCTGGACAGAGGGGCTGGGCTGGAGATTGTCAGTAGTGACCCTCTGTGTGGGCTGTGACAAGAGTTTCTGAAAAATCCCGGGTTCCCAAACAACAGCACGTGGGAAGTGCGGGAAAGCCGGCTTCCCTACACCTGGACCTGTCTGGGTGTGGCACCTCTGCTTTGTTAAAAGCACACTCCTAAGGAAGAGAACTGTGGAAGTAGTAGGGGGAAGGGTGTGCAGGTAGCTTGCAAAAAGCCTTTGGAGAGCAGACCTGCAGAGTGCTGAGGCATACTAGACATGCCAAGAGGCTCATAGAAAGACACCTGAAAGACAATTGGCTCCCGGTCCTGCCTGATTACATTAGGAGCTCTGGCTGGCAAAGCCTTACCCAGAACCCTGTGTTAAGTGGGTATAGTGGGGGGGATTAGGCAGCTCTTAGAGCTTCTTGCTCTCCAGGCAGTGGCTGGGGCAACTTCACAGCTGAGTCCCAGGCAGCTTTTCAGGAAGAAGAGATTTGGGGAGAGGCTCAGGGAAAACGGACTCTCCCATTGTCTGAACCTGCAAACACTAACAAGCCCTGCCTACCAACGGAAATGAGGCCTAGTTTATGTCATCACTATAGCAAAAGAACAGTAAATCTCTGCCTAAGAGTGCCACAAGGCAGAACCTGGTGTACAGTGCCACCGGCCAAAAAGAGAGAAAAGAAAGAAAAAGGAAGAAGATAACTTCTCAAAACCAGGAAAATCCACAGTCTTTATAACTTTTTTTATTTTTTCATGTACTTTCTATCTTTATATTTTTTTTCCTTCCACCTTAATCATTTTATCCTCTTTACATTTTATTCTTCTCTTTTCATTTTGAATGTTATTATCCATAAGTGTTACATTTCCCATTCTTCTTTTTTCCAATGAGTGTTACATTCCAAAAACATTAACTCATTTCTCTCTCTCTCTCTCTCTCTCTCTCTATCTTTTTGTTTTTTCTTTTCTCTTTCACTTTTTCTCTCATTTGAATCTCACCCACAAATTATTTTATTCTAGATTCAAATTATTTCTTTTGGCACTTTGTGTGCCTTTTACTTCACTTTTTATCTCTAGCATTTTCCCCAAATCTGGCTCTCCATTCCATAGTTTTTGTGCCACTTAATACAATAGAATTTTTATTTTTCACTGTATTTTTTTTCTTTTTCTTTTTTGTTCTTTTTTCTTACACAATTTCTCTCATTTGACCATCATTTATAAACAAATTATTTTATTCTTGATATAAATTTTTTATTGTGTCATTTTATTTTTTACCTCTTTGTCACTGTCCCCTAACCCAAGCCCTCCATTCTACATATTTATGTTCCACTTAGCACAATAGAATTTTCAGTTTTTCATTGCATTTTTTCAAAAAAATTTTTTTATCAACTCTTATTAGTGTTGTTAACAAAACCACTCTGAAATGCCATTAAAAAATAGAAATTGAATATCATGGATACAAAAGACAGTGATGTAGCTCAGATAGATGAGGAAAAATCTATAGAAAAAATTTCAATAGCTTAGAAACATTGGAGTTAAATAACAGAAAATTTAAAATTGAAGTCCTAAAAATACTCAGGGATATACAAGAAAGCACAGAAAAGCAATTTAGGGAGCTCAAAAAACAATTCAATGAACAGAAAGAATACTTCAAAAAGGAAATTGAAACTATGAAAATGAATCAAAGAGAGATAAAAAACTCAATTCATGAACTGAAAAACGAGGTAACAATCTTAGCCAATAGAACAGGCCATATAGAAGAGAGAATTAGTGACATAGAAGACAGACAACTAGAGGTACTACAGAGAGAAGTGAAGAGAGACTCATGAATAAAAAAAAATGAGTTATCCCTACAGGAATTGTCTGACTCCATCAGAAAGAGCAACATAACAATAATGGGTATAAAATGGGGAAAAGAGAGAGAAAATGGACTAGAGAACATATTCAAACAGATAATAGATGAGAACTTTCCAAGCCTATGGAAAGAACTAAAACCTCTAATTCAAGAAGCAAATAGAACACTGATTATCTTACCCTAACAAACATACTCCAAGGCACATCATAATGAAATTGGCACAAACCAACAACAAAGAAAAAATTTTCAAGACATCCAGGGAAAAGAAGAATACAACATATACAGGAAAGCCAATTAGATTATCAACAGATTTCTCTGCAGAAACTCTACAAACTAGGAGAGAGTGGACCCCAATATTTAAAATTCTGACAAAGAGGAACTTCCAGCCATGAATAATATACGCATCAAAGCTATCCTTCAAATTCAAAGGAGAATAAAAACATTCACAGATACAGAAAAGATGAGGAAATTTATCACCAGAAAACTCCCACTTCAGGAAATACTTAAGGGTTGTTTTTTTTTTACCAGAAACAAAGGATAAAACAAAACAAAACTACAAGTAGAAGCTCCATTAAGATTGCAATAAAAACAAGATTAATCTGTGACAAAAAAACAAAAAAAGGGGAGAGGACAAACATTAACAGTAGCAAAGGAGGATTGAGTGCAGAAGCACTCATAAGTTAATGTACTACAATGAACATGATATGTATGATTTCTATTACTTAATGGTAACCACCCCTGAAAAAACCAACACAGAAGTACATGGCTTGAAAAAAAGAAGTAAAAGAGAAAAGAAGTATGGATTACAACCAAACAAAAACAAATGATAAAAAAACAAAAGAGAAGAACCAAACAAGATACAAAACTATCAAAAAGCAATATATAAAATGGCAATAGAAAACCCTAAAATGTCAATAATTACACTAAACGTAAATGGATTGAACTCACCAATAAAAAGACACAGAGTAGCAGACTGGATTAAAAAAGAAAATTCAACTGTATGCTGCCTACAAGAAACACATCTAAACTACAAGGATAAAAACAAATTCAAAGTGAAAGGTTGGAAAACAATACTCCAAGTAAATAACATCCAAAAAAAGCAGGTGTAACAATATTCATATCTAACAATACTGACTACAAGACAACAAAGGTAATCAGACACAAAAATAGTCATTTCATAATGATAAAAAGGATATAGAATCAAGAAGACATAACACTTCTTAATATTTATATATATGCAGTAAACCAAGGAGCACCAAAATATATAAGACAGCTACAGACCCAAAAACAAAAACTGAAAATAATACAATCATAATTGGAGACCTCAATATGCCACTGACAGCTCTAGATCATTCATCCAAACAAAAATCAATAAATAAATATTGGCCTTAAATAAAACACTAGAACAATTGGATATGATAGACATCTACAGGACATTTCATCCCAAAATGCCAGAGTATACATTTTTCTCTAGTGTACATGGAACATTCTCAAGAATTAACCATATATTGGACCACAAAATTAACATCAACAAATTCAGAAATATTGAAATTATACCAAGCATATTTTCTGATCATAAAAACTTAAAACTAGAATTCAACTGCAAAAAAGAGGTAAACAAACCCAAAAAGTGTGGAAACTGAACAACATACTTTTTAAAAATGAGTAAGTCCAAGAAGAAATAAGCACAGAGATCTAAAGATACATAGAGGCAAACGAAAATAACAATACAACATATCAGAATCTCTAGGACGCAGAGAAAGCAGAAATAAGAGGGAAATTCATATCAAAACAGGCCTATAAAAACAAACAAGAGAGAGCCCAAGTAAACCACTTAACTTCACATTTTAAGGAACTAGAAAAAGAAGAACAAAGACAGCCCAAAACCAGCAGAAGAAAGGAAATAATAAAAGTTAGAGCAGAAATAAACAAAATAGAGAACAGAAAAACTATAAAAAATTTAATAAACCAAGGAGCTGACTCTTTGAAAAGATCAACAAAATTGACAATCCCTCAACAAGACTCACCAAGGAAAAAAGAGAAAAGACTCATATAAACAAAATCCAAACTGAAAGAGGAGAAATTACCACAGATATCATAGATATACAAATAATTATTGTAGAATATTATGAAAAACTATATGCCACCAAATTTAATAATTTAGAAGAAAAGGATTAATTTCTAGAATAATACAATTTTCCTAGACTGAGTCATGAAGAAGCAGAAAGCCTAAACAGACCAATAAGCAGGGAAGAAAAAGAAACAACTAATAAAAAACCTCCCCAAAAATGAAAGTTCAGGGCCAGCCAGCTATCCTAGTGAATTCTATCAAACATTCAAAGAAGACTTGATTCCTGTTCTACTCAAAGTCTTCCAAAAACTTGAAGAAGAAGCAATACTTCCAAACACATTTTAAGAGGCCAACATAACCCTCATACCAAAACCTGGCAAGGATGGCACAAAGAAAGAAAACTACAGACCAATATCTCTAATGAATACAGATGCTAAAATACTAAACAAAATACTAGCAAATCGAATACAAGAACACATTAAAAAATAATACATCATGATCAAGTGGGATTCACCCCAGAATCACAAAAATGGTTCAACATATGTAAAATGGTTAACGTAATACACCATATCAACAAAACAAGGAAGAAAAACCATATGATCTTATCAATAGATGCAGAAAAGGCATTCAATAAAGTACAACATCATTTTATGTTTAAAACACTTAACAAAATGGGTATAGAAGAAAAATATCTCAACATAATAAAGGCCATCTATGATAAACCATCAGCTAACATCATAATCATATTAAGTGGCATAAAACTAAGGACTTTTCCCCTAAACTCAGGAAAAAGACAAGGTTATCTACTCTCTCCACTCTTATGCAACGTAGTGCTGGAATTCTAGCCAGAGCAATCAGACAAGAGAAAGAAATAAAAGGTATTCATATTGGGAAAGAAGAAGTAAAGGTTCCACTTTTTGCAGATGATATGATCCTGTACATAAAAAACCTCAAATACTCCACAAAAAAACTACTAGAAACAATAAACCAATACAGTAAGGTCGCAGGACACAAAATTAATATACAAAAGTCCATTTCCTTCCTATATGTCATCAATGAAACATCAAAAAACAAGCTCAAAATAAAACAACCAATCCCCTCATGGTTGCAGAAAAAAAAAATACCTAGGAATAAACATAACAAAGAATGTAAAGAACCTATATAATGAAAACTACAAAGCATTGTTAAGAAAAATTGAAAAAGATATAATGAAATGGAAAAATATTTCTTGTTCTTGGATAGGAAGAATAAATATAGTCAAAATGACTATATTACTCAAAGCAATATACATATTTAATACAATTCCCATCAAATTTCCAATATCAATTTTTAAAGAAATGGAACAAAGATCATCAGGTGTATATGGAAGTATAAAAAACTCAGAATAGCAGAGCAATCCTAATGAAAAAGAGTGAAGCTGGTGACATTATAATACCTGACTTCAAATTATATTATAGAGCCACAATAATCAAAACAGAATGGTGTTCGCAGAATAATAGACACTCAGACCAATGGAACAGAACAGAAAGCCCAGAAATAAAACCACATGTACATGGTCAAATAATTTTTGATAAAGAGGCCAACAACACACAATGGAGAAAAGAAAGCCTCTTCAACAAATGGTGCTGGGAAAACTGGGAAACCACATGCAAAAGAATGAAACTCGACTACAGTTTGTCCCCTTTTATTAAAATTAATTCAAAATGGATCCAAGACCTAAATATCAGGCCTGAAACAATAAATTACGCAGAAGAAAACATAGGTACTAAACTCATGGACCTTGGTTACAAAGAGCACTTTAAGAATTTGACTCCAAAGGCAAGGGAAGTGAAGGCAAAGATAAATGAATGGGACTACATCAGACTAAGAAGCTTCTGCACAGCAAAAGAAACTAACAACAAAACAAACAGATAGCCAACTAAATGAGAGATGATATTTTCAAACAACAGCACAGATAAGGGCCTAATATCCAAAATAGACAAAGAACTCATAAAACTCAACAACAAACAAGCAAATAATCCATTAAAAAAATGGGAAAAGTACATGAACAACACTTCTCCCAGGAAGAAATACAAATGGCCAACAGATATATGAAAAGATGCTCATCTTCATTAGCAATTAGAGAAATACAAATCAAAACTACAATGTGATACCACCTCACACCATTTAAATTAGCTATTATGATCAAGACAGGTAATAGCAAGTGTTGGAGAGGCTGTGGAGAAAAAGGAACCCTCATCTACTGTTGGTGGGAATGTAATGTAGTACAACCATGATGGAAGAAAGTTTGGTGGTTCCTCAAAAAATTAAAAATATAACTACCATATGACCCAGCAATCCCTCTACAGGGAATATACCCCCATAACTCAAAAATACTGGTTCGTAAAGACACATGCAGCCCCATGTTCATTGCAGCATTCATTGTTCACAGTGGCCAAGACATGGAAATAACCAAAAAGCCCTTCAATAGATGATTGGATAAAGAAGCTGTGGTACATATATTCTATGGAATACTACTCAGCCATAAGAAATGATTGTTACATCCCAGGAGACAGACCACAGCAAACCCAAAGTGAATTTTAGAAGTTTTATTGCAAACCTGCGTAGGGACTGCAGGCAACCCATGCAAGGGAACACTGCAGTCCTGAGCCTCTAAAATGGCTCCTTTTTAAGCCTGACCAGTAGGTGGTGCAGTGGATAGAGTGTCGGACTGGGATGCGGAAGACCCAGGTTCAAGACCCCGAGGTCACAAGCTTGAGTGTGGGCTCATCTGGCTTGAGCAAAGCTCACCAGCTTGGACCCAAGGTTTCTGGCTTGAACAAGGGGTTACTCGGTCTGCTGCAGGCCTGCAGTCAAGGCACATATAAAATGGCTCCTTTTTATAGGGTGGCTATCTAGGCTGAGCAAGCAAGCAGTGTTTACAAGGGTGGAAGAGGTACGATTAGCTGACCTTATTCTGGGCTTAGTCTCTAGGGTAGGGCTTCCTGGATGTTGGGTACATAGAGTTCAGTGGAAAATATTGCTACATTTCTAATGGTTGTTTATCTTTTGCCTCCAGCCAGGTACTGGATGTACTCAGTTTTCATGGCTGGTGGCCTGCACCACTTGTCCTAAGATGTCACAATGATGACATCGGATCATTTACAACAACATGAATGAACCTTGATAACATTATATTGAGTGAAATAAGTAAATCCGAAAAAACTAAGAACTATATGATTCCATACATAGGTGGGACATAAAAATGAGACTAAGAGACATGGAAAAGAGTGTGGTGGTTACCGGGGGTGGGAAGGGGAAGGTAGGGGTGGGCGGACAGGAGGGGCACAAAGAAAACCAGATAGAAGATGACGAAAGATTATATGACTTTGGGTGATGGGTATGCAACATAATCAGATGTCAGAATAACCTGCGGATGTTTTCTCTGAACCTATGTGCCCTGGTTGATTAATGTCACCCCATTAAAATTAATAAAAAAACCAAACGAGCAAAAGAGAAAGCAATCAATGAATACCTAAAGTGCTACAACTATGAGTTGATGCTTCTCATCTCTTTTTCTTCCTGTTTTTCCCTCTCTCTTGTTCTCTTTCTTTCTCTCTCACTATAAAAAGAGAGAGATAGAGAGAAATAGAGAAAGATGAGCCTGTGAAGTCCTTCAGTCGGGATAAGGCCTTCTAAAGGACCAGAGAATCAGAGGAACAGGGTCATTGAATTCATTCTAGTGGAGTTTGATTAGATGAAAATCTAGTAAGGACAGTGAAAAGACAATTAACAAGAACACCCTTTATTGTTCAAGACGTGGGCTACTTCTCTTAATGTTCCTATGTTAATTGCTTAGTAAATTTGTCTGCAGTTACCTCAAGATATTTTTGGGTTCCTCTCAACTGTGTACTTCCATTGTTCACTGAATTCCTCAGGTAGAAATAATTTTAGGCTTTCTAAAGTAGAAAAAATTGAATTTAAGTGAACATGGCTAATTATTTGGAGGTTTCTATAGTAATGTTGTATAAGGAAAAAATAATTTTAAACAGTATACTACCAAGAGTGGTTTGAAGAATTTGTGTCTGAACAAGAACTTACTCCATCTTGATTACTTTTATAAAACTTTGTAAACCATTTTATTACTTCTTTCTCTTTATCTCTCTTACCTACCTCCTTCCTGCTCCCCTCCCCCCTCTCTCTATCTCTTTCTCATACACACACTGACTGTTTGTTTAGTCTTCTGCTTCCCTTACTAAATTTTGACTTCCCTAAAGGCAGGAACTGTGGCCTATTAATGACTTAATTCCAATTCTCTTAATTAAAAAAAAAAGGGTTAAATAATTTAGTGTTACAATTTCATAAGTGGCTTTTTCTCTTTCTTAAATTAGAAAGCAACATTCAGCCCCTGGCTGGTTGGCTCAGTGGTAGAGCGTCGGCCTGGCGTGCAGAAGTCCCGGGTTCGATTTCCGGCCAGAGCACACAGGAGAGGTGCCCATCTGCCCCTCCACCCCTCCTCCTCTCCTTCCTCTCTCTCTCTTCCCCTCCCGCAGCGAGGCTCCATTGGAGCAAAGATGGCCCAGGCGCTGGGGATGGCTCCTTGGCCTCTGCCCCAGGCGCTAGAGTGGCTCTGGTCGCAACAGAGCGACCCCCCGGAGGGGCAGAGCATCACCCCCTGGTGGGCAGAGCGTCACCCCCTGGTGGGCGTGCCGGGTGGATCCCGGTCAGGCGCATGCAGTAGTCTGTCTGACTGTCTCTCCCCGTTTCCAGCTTCAGAAAAATACAAAAAAAAAAAAAAAAGAAAGCAACATTCTGTGATAACTGGAAATGAAGATCCAATTCCACTAATTTTGCAATGTTTATCTTCTAGAGAGAAAGAAAGAAAATAAGATGGTGTTTTATTATCATTTCCAGATTTATGATTCTTCTCATTGATTATATGTAGATTTCAAGAAAAGAAGACCAAGTAATATTGGGAATCTAGGGCCTTATTGCAATAAAATCTTGAGTGATAAAAGCAGCTATAATTTACTACAATTTCCCAAGTGCCTACTGTGTATTAGGCTTTTTGCTAGATGTTTTACATGTAATCTTTATATCAAATATGCAACAAACTTACTTTAGCCCCTTTTAACAGAAGAGGAAATTAAGTTTAGTAATTTTCTCTGCATCACAGAGTAAAAAAACTTATAAATGCCAGAAACCCAGAATTTAAAGTTAGGACAGTCAGACTCTGAGGTATTTTGGTATGTTCTGGGTCTCATATACTCTTGCAAAAGATATGCTCAGCTTGGGATACAGGAGTTTGAGCCAAAAGGGACCATTCATTGGCAACTAGTAGGTAATTTGGGGTTTATGCATAGAGTTCTCTTTCAACAAACACCTCACCTTTGTAAATTCTGAGTAAAAGAGTATCTGTAGACATTGCTGACCACAGAGTCTTACTGACTCAGCTGTGAAGTGGTGCAGTGGGTTTGTACTCTCATTGAGTACAGAATGTCTCTAGGCACAGATGACTGACTAAATCATCCCTCCCCTCAATGAGTCCTTTTACATGTGGTACTCTGACAGCCTGTCTGCCTCTCTGTTCAAAGTAGAGAGGAGGTTATCCTTGTAACCACGTTTAGCGTGGCTCTAGCAGAATAAAAAAAGCTAAACAATCCTGGAAAATATGACAATTACGTTTGCAATAGGTCCAACCATTGTTTAAGTCCACATAAATAGACTTCTTTATTGGATATAATTTGAATTTATATGCCACAGTGTTCTGTTCTTTCTTAAAAGTCACATAACTGCAGCTGGCCAAACTGTGGATCGTCATTTGTAGGTATAGTGTGATTCTGAGTGGTCTAGGCTTGATACTGATGCCTGTCTCTCCCTGGTTTTCTTAAAGAATGATTTGGGAAAACAATTCAAAGGACTTCTGAATCATAGCTGCCTCATAAACATAACATATTTGTCTCCATAACACTTTTTCCAAAGATATTAACTTACAAATGGAGATGATTTATCAATGTTTACAACAATCTCACCAGGTGAGCGAAAGCTAAGTATCATCTTTAAATTTCAATTGGTATATCAGCAGCCTGCAGAGTGTTGTATTTACAAGGACTTTTTCTATTGGCATCTTCATCCAAACACTGCTTCTGTTTTCCTCTTCACAGGTCCCTTGATGAACCCAGATGCAGAATGAGGCAGGCCACAGGCCAGGCATATGTATTAACAGGAGCACTAGATTGGCAAGGCTGGTGACTGGGGTTTTCATTAGAACTGTGTGATTTCAAATGAGTTATTTAATTTCTCTGAGCCTTAATGCTCTCATTTAAAAATGAAAGATTCACCTAATTGGCAGATGAGATTCCTTTTGGCTCTGACATTCAGTGTGTCTACATACAAATGTCATGGAAATATCAATGATTTTTCATCAAAATTTAGAGACTTGAGAAATTTTTAGGCTTTCATTCATTGACAAAAGCAGCATTTAGAGAGCAAATTATTAAAACTGGGCCTCCTAAACCTGGGCCCTAAGGAACAAGGGGTGAACAGGACAATCCTTTAGGACCCATACCTATCTTGCAAATTCTGTCATCCTTGTATTTTTCTTTCCCCTTGCTTTAACTTCACATCTTTTGATTCCCAACTCCTATGGCATTTTCTTAATAATCACTCACCCATAGTATGGTAATAACCATTCACTTAATCCCGAAATTCATTTGAGCCTCTCACAATTCTAATGAATTTTACAGTTTTCTTCAAGAGTTAAAGCAATCTCCGTTTATCTTTATAATTTGTCTTAAATATTATTTTCCAAATATAATTACCATTACTTTTCACACAGTTTATGTTCTAGCAAATTGCCTCCATTGGAGTTCTCTATTGATGTGCCTTGATGTGATTGACATTTCTCTTCTGAAAAAGTTTCCAGAAATGTCATTTCAATTCCATCTTCCCAATCTCTATATACCAAATCATATTCATCCTTCAAGGTTCAGCACAATTGTCACTACATTCTCAAAGTTCTTCATAATATTTCATTTGAAATACTATTTAATTTAATATTTTATAGCATACTAATACTCTTTATACTCATATTTCTTTATCTCTTCTTTAATGCTTAGCAATTTCTCCTCTCTCTTTCTATAGATAGATAGATGTAGATAGATAGACATATGTATTGTAACATAAGTGTAAATCTATATCCTTATATATATCATCTAGTATTATTTCTTATTCTATATTGCCTTGCAAATAGTGATTATTCAATATGGACAATTCATCATCATCATCTTATATACCATATTATGATTCTAAATGGAAAGGAATAGAACTAGAAAACAGAAATAATAAATAAATAAATAAACAAATAAATAAATAAGGATTGTATTATATTTCTTAAGTGGAAGCCCATTTTCCTATTTTCATAAGGCTTTAAAGTTGTGAATATTGCCAGAACTTGAGAATTTACTTTGTTGCTCAATGACCATTTCATTACTGTTTATTTTATTTCTTAGCTGAAATGATCATTTCTCTTCATCTTCAAATGGCTTCTCTGTTTCATACCACATGGCATATATACCAAGTTATCCATTTTTATCTGTTTCTGACATGGCTTGATGAATTGTTTTTTTACTCCAAAAGCCAATATATAATTATATAAATTACATAAATTATTCCCATCCAAGTTTATCTTTTAAATGTATACATCTATTTTGATGTTACTTTGATAGAAAATAATGCATTTTTAATATCTGCGGTGGTAGTTTCAAGAAAAAAAGTTGTAGGAAATATACAAATTTTCAAATAGTTATCTTGCACTTTCAAAGTTTATGATAATGTTTCTTTTCTTATAAGACTTTTATTTCAACCCCCCTTTGGTAGAAAAGATTACATTTTATGTGGGTTGAGACAAAGGGAGTATTTCAAACAGTTTGAGCTACATTTCCTCAAAGGGTGATTCATTTTTTTCTAAGACAATTTATTTTTCTTCTCTGCAATTAATTTTTTTTTCTCTTGAGTACAATGGAAATGAGCACCAAGAAAAAATTTATAACCACCAGCAATGTACGTTGTGTTTGGGGATTAAACTTGGATTTTAAAGCTTTATATTATAGTTCCATCTTAACTAAGTGAAATATATGAGCATTCATATATACTTTTACCTTAACAAGGGGATTTTTTTTAATTGAAAAATTAGGGTGATATTTTGTTTGCTTTTTCTATGAGATGGAAGAAATGGGTCAAAATGAAAAAGAAAGTAAAATATTAAATATTAATTTATTTAATGTTGCTTGTCAGAACAATTAAGAAATATATAATATCATTGGTAATGATTATAAAATGGGTTAAAATTGTATGCCTAAATATTATATTGTACCCATCACTCCCTGCAGCAGAAAACTAACACTATTACTTCATTCTTCAGTTAAATGGTGGTGTTCCTTAGGGGCTGCTCACACTACAGTTTCTACACTGTAGTCATAATGCAGTATCTGGCCTCTTATCACTTCTGTTCTTAGGGTTCCAGTGACTGGAAACTGGTACCTATACTCAGTTTAGGAGTTTTTCTCCTGTCATTACTCATGACACCTATCATGAGAACAGCAATGCCTCAGTCAAAGATACATTCTCCACATTTGCTTTCAGAACTATATACCCTTCTGAATCCAAACAGGAAAAAAACTTGACCTCATTTGTCACCTAGTCTTTTATTTTTTAATAAAATAACTGTTTTATTGTGTTTTTGTTTTGTTTTGCTTTATACTTTATTTCTCAGAAGTTCATAAAATCTCCAGAATTCAGTTATATCCATTTCGGCTAGCAAATCCTTCCTAGAATTCCAAAGTCTCTTGTGAAAACATTTTTTCAAGTTTTGTTTGTCAATATTTATTTAGTGCCTGTGAGTGCCCGGGTAGTGTATGTGCAAGTTCTTTGCTGTGGTAGTATTCCATTATTAGTCTGTAGGCATAAACCATTCCTCCGTCCATGACATTTGGTGTGTGACTTATTGACAATATAGTTGACAAAGACGTATTCATTTGTTACAATCTTCTTTTTCTGCATAATAAGCAACAGCAACATATCTAAGCAGCGTGCAGCAATGGGGTTATTTTTACAGGCCTGTTAGTCATTGAGGGTCAAATGACTTATACCAGGCTTAGTAGGTGGCTCTGCTTCAGCAGCTGTGGCTGAAAAGCTTACTTCTTGCAGATTTGTGGGTTGACTGTGAGGAGAGATCTGCTTCTCATGTCTGCTATCTTCTTTGGACTACAGGATTCACTTAGGTATGTTTTTCTCATGACAATGGTAAAAAATACAAGAGTCAAGCCAAAATATGCAAGGCCTTCTACCCTCCATTGTTGAAGTAAATCACACAGCTAAGCCATAGTCAAAGGATAGATTGTCAACTGGGTGTTATCTTTTGCAAAGTATTTATTCAAGTTTTTTTCCACCTTTCTGTTGGAGTATATGCTTCATTCTAGCTTGAATTATAAAACTATTTAATATTTTGTCTCATAATCTATTTTTTCACTTTCACTAACATTTAACAGAGAACAAATTTGTGCTTCCATCTAACAAAACTTATCTTTTCAAATGAAGGTACTCTTACCTCTTTACCAAAAAGGGAAGACTCAAAATCATCAATTCACTAGTTTTTTATCTCCAAGTGAAATTTTCCACAGTTATACAAATTATTGGATTTATTTTGCTGTGAAATGAGGAATTTTGGATCAAATTAATGTTTGGATTATAATGATGGTACAGAAGGAATTTCATTAGTCCATAAATGACTTTAGCAGAATCTAATCCATATGGAAGATAAACACATATCCAGTGTAAATGTAAAATACTGGTAAAGAAAAGTTACTGTGCTCCCTTAATGGAAATGAGTCAGTGTAATAAACCTGTTCCAGGCTCTCAGCTGGTTTCCCCAGTGACTGAAGCCATACTGGAGGTTCACAGTGACCTTCTGCATTTATTCGGTTGAGCTTTCAATAATGATAGTATCTAGACCAGCCTTAGTGAGAGGGCATCCATGTTTTACACTATGCATCACCACCATGGCTAATTTCTACATTAACCTGTTGAATAAGTATGGTAGCTGAAGAGAAAAAACATGACTGATAGCCATGGGTAAGTCATACTTTCAACCTGACTTTTTAATACAGTTTGATAGGCTTTCATATAGGACATACAGGTAAAATTTTATGTTCACTCTGAGAGGTACATTTCCAGATATTTTTGTCACCAATCTTTCTATCTTGTTCTTTCCACATCTTAGACCAAGCAGATGATCCATTAGCATTGCCAATGATTTGGTGTATAACTCTAAAGCATGTTATTTATTTTTTCATTAAGAATGGGCAGCCAGCCTGACCTGTGGTGGCAGTAAATAGGGCATCAACCTAGAGTGTTGAGGTTGCTGGTTCAAAAAAACAAAACAAAAAAACCCTGGGCTTGCCTGGTGAAGGCACATGCCAGAGTTGATGCTTCCTGCTCCTCTCCCCTCCTCTCTCTCTCTTTCTCTCTACTCTCTCTCTTTAAAAATGAATAAATAGGCCCTGGCCAGTTGGCTCAGTGGTAGAGCGTCGGCCTGGCATGCAAGAGTCCCGGGTTCAATTCCCAGCCAGGGCACACAGGAGAAGCGCCCATCTGTTTCTCCACCCCTCCCCCTCTCCTTCCTCTCTCTCTCTTCCCCTCCCGCAGCCCAGGCTCCATTGGAGCAAAGATGGCCCAAGCACTGAGGATGGCTCTGTGGCCTCTGCCTCAGGTGCTAGAATGGCTCTGCTTGCAACAGAGCAATGCCCCAGATGGGCAGAGCATCGCCCCCTGGTGGGCACGCTGGGTGGATCCCGGTTGGGCGCATGTGGAAGTCTGTCTGACTGCTTCCCAGTTTCCAACTTCAGAAAAATACAAAAAAAAAAAAAAAAAGAATCAATAAAATCTAAAAATAAAAATAAAGAAAGGACAGCCACATATATTGCCTACTAAAGATTTTTTCTTCATCACTCCTACAGAGTCACCCCTGAATGGAGATGCAATATAAGAACATTTCATTAGTTCCAGTATTATGCAGAACCACTTGTAAAACAAGTCTCACTTTTTATTTGTCACCTGACTATAAGGAACTTCACATGAGGTTATATATAAGTAAAGGCTAAACAAGGGTCAGCAATATAATAGGAAGTGGCATCATAAGAATCTATCTGCTCTAGAAATATGCTTGTGTTTTCTGAACTATTAAAGTATAATACTGTCTATATCACTGCCACTTAATAATACTGAAGCTTCATTCATTCACTCCCATAGCTTGTTGGGTCAGCTAACACCTTGTTTATTTGAAGAAGGACAACTTATAGTAGTCACTTTTGTTTATTGGTCATACTTTCAGTCTCTATGTAAGTTTAGTAGCAGTCAAATGAAAAACTAGTTATTCACACAAGAGAAAGTAGTGTTTGGCCAAAACTTTGTGGTTTGCACTGATTCTCTTATTAAGGCCAACTAGAGGTTCCATTAGAAGATCTTACTTGCCATAGACCCTTTGATTTCCGTGATTCTACCAGACTACAGGGCTTGAATGGAAAAACTTGCACCAGAGATGAAATCTGCTGCAGACCAGTCTTTTGCTCTGGGTCCCACTCACAATTAGTTGATTTATGTGCTCAGTAAATGTAAGAATGCTACACCCAAATGTGATTTATGTTGCTTTCTAAACCTAAAGAGGTTCATTATATATTGCACTTTTTAACAACTAGTAAATATTTCAGAATATAGCCACCTGCTTTATCTTTAATAAAGATACTCATAGTTGTCACAGACCACTGGA
This sequence comes from Saccopteryx bilineata, assembly GCF_036850765.1. Classification (NCBI taxonomy): domain Eukaryota; kingdom Metazoa; phylum Chordata; class Mammalia; order Chiroptera; family Emballonuridae; genus Saccopteryx; species Saccopteryx bilineata. Next base: position 54,364,788 of record NC_089490.1, read on the forward strand.
TCTCTAGAAATTGTACTAACATACTAGGCTCTTAATTTTTAGGAAGTTTATTTTCCACCCAATGATATACTTGACAAAAAAGCATCTTGACATCCAGCTAGTTTTTAATTTCTTCCTTGATCTCATTGTTAACTCATTCATTGTTTAATAACATGCTGTTTAGCCTCCATGTATTGGATTAAAAAAAATTTTTTTTACTGTAGTTGATTGGCAATTTCCTATCACTGTAGTCAGAGAAGATACTTGACATGCTTTCAATTTTCATGAATTTGTTAAGACTTACATGTGGTCTAAAAAAATATTTCAATTATAGTTGACATACAGTATTATATTAGTTTTAGGTGTACACCATATTGAGTAGACATTTATATAACTTACAATGTCATCAAATGATAAGTATGATACCCATCTGACCCCGTACATAGTTATTACAATATTATTGATTATATGCCCTATGCTCTGCTTTACATTTCATGACTGTTTTTTGACTGGCAATTTGTACTTCCTAATCCCTGACTTTCTATGGTGACAGTTCAAATATAATGTCTGGTCACAATGTACAAGGACTTTATTGTTACACAATGAAGTAGTACTTTATTAAACAGATCTAATTCATTCATTGGCTCAGCATAAAAAATAAAATACTCTCAGCCTTGGCTGTTGGCTCAGTGGTAGAATGTCGACTCAGCATGTGAATGTCCTGGGTTTGATTTCCAGTCAAGGCACAAGGAGAAGTGACCATGTGCTTCTCCTCCCCTCCCAATTCTCCTTCTCTCTGTCTGTCTGTCTGTCTGTCTCTTTCTCACTTTCCCTCCCATAGCCATGGCTCTATTTATTGGAGTATGTTGGCCCCAGGCACTGAAGATTGCTCTGTGGAACCTTTGTCTCAGGAGCTAAAAATAGTTGGGTTGCAAGCATGGGCAGAATATTGACCCCAGATGGGGGTTGCCAGATGAATCCTAGTTGGGGAAAATGTTGGAATCTGTCTCTCTATCTTCCCTCTTCTCACTTAAATAAAATAAAAAAAACTAATAAATAAATCAATGAATAAAAACCCCACTCTCATAGATTACTTTAAGTCAAAATATTTTAATTTTCACCCTTATTTATGGTGCCTATTTCAATGTTTGTGCTCACATTGCCTCTAGTGGTTTGTTTCCTGGACTGTTTTGCCCCCATCATCCCATTTCTCTATTGAATCTAGGATGCTCATTTCAGTAGCAGCATCTCTTGCCATCATTCTTGTTTGATAGAGGATAGTCATCATGAAGATGTTATAAGTGCTGTCTCTTTTGTTATTATTTTATTTTTTAATGTCTTAAAAAAATGGAGTGTCTTCTGAATGCGTCTCATGAATGATGTCAAGGAGAGGGTGTTTTATTTGTACAACATAATTTCAATCTGCTATTCTCATCCCTTTAAGTCCTGATTGCTTTTTACAAATTATGCCAGAGAATTCTGTCATCTAAAATTCATCAAATGAAAGCCACAATTAAAACCAAGTTTCACTCAACCAAACTAATAATTTGTTAGAGTCACTTCCAGCTGCTCATAGTAACACATTAAATCAATAATCTTGATTAAAGATGTTCATATCAATTAATGTATTCTTCCTCTTTGGCATAACACTCATAGAATCCAATCCCAGACACATTCCCTAAATTCTGGCTGATATAAATTAACAAAATGTTGCAATTATTTGGTTTATTAGCTATCTATTTCTTTATAGAAAAGTGTCTGTATTGGTGTATAACTACATATGGGTTTGAGAATAATGAAAGAAGTTTGGGTAGACTACGAAAAGAATGAAACGCCCCTGGGGAAGCAATCGTCCAATGAAGCCATTACATGGGCTTCACACAGGGAAGGGCTAATCTATTTAAATAAGAGAAGAATGGCTAGTTCTGTTGACAAAAGGAGTTCATAAATATTGAGAGGTTCAAGCTTCATTAGAGCCTGGCTACAACACCCAATCACAAAGATCAGAGTCTCACTTAATCCAAATAATCTCTTAAATTAAATTAAAAATGACTTGTTGAAGCTGTGTTTTTAATTTGAGTTTTGATTGTGAATTATGCATATTTACATTTTAAAAACTAATCCTAAACCATAATTCTCTGAGGCTACTAAATCAGGGATCTTAATACTGAAAACTATAGCTCATGACTCATGTTCAAAATGGCTTAGACATTTTTAAAGAGTTTAAAGAAAAGAAAAATAAAAGACTGCAACATATACTGTATGTAACCCTTTAAATCCTGAAATATTTACAATCTTATCTTTCATAGGAAAAAAATTGCTAAACCCCAAATTAGAAAAAAAAAGTGATCATTTTAAGGTTATGTAGAAGGTCTGGGGCTTCAGCAGACAATGCCTTAACCTAGGAGTTAAAATTCAACTGCTTTTTCTTTGAAATCTAACAGGCGTAAGTACACGCCCCACCTCTCAAATTATATCTGTATTGTTAAATAAAATAGCTACTTGGCCTCCTAAATCCTGAAGTCAGCCAGCATTTCATCCCAAGAATTTATAAATTATAATTTCATAAAGCCACATATGGTTAGTATCCTATTTTCACTAGAACATATATCTTCTAAGTTTTAAGCTCAAAGAATTGGATACTCCAATTTTATAATCTTATATTGAAAGTCTTGGTACCAAGAACAGTATCAGTCAGAATCTAGTTAGAAACTGAAAACCACTAAATATATTTCAAACAAAGGAAATGTAATATAAGAAACTGATTATATGTATAATGGAAGAACAAAGGAGCCACTCAGAAATAAGTTAATCCTAAAATAAGCAATCGTAGAAATTCCCTGACATCTATAGGGCTATAAAGAAAAAGGGAAGAGATGATGTTATCAGAGTCCAAAAGCAGGTTTATCACACAGCAGCTGGAATTACAACGAGTGAACTGAATTTATCTATCAAAAGCTGGGACTTTGGAGCACGAGATTGTCCAGAGTATGAACCAATGGGGGTGGCTGGAAAAGATGCAGCTGCTTTTATTGATGCTGCTTGAGTATGTGAGTGGAGATATTATTTTCTTTTTTTTAAAGTTTTTGACAGAGACAGTGTCAGAAAGAGGAACAGATAGGTAGGGAGAGAAATGAAAAACATCAATTCTTCGTTGCAGACCCTTAGTTCACTTATTGCTTTCTCATATGTGCCTTAATGGGGGGAGGTGCTACTGCAGAGCTAGTGATCCCTTGCTCAAGCCAGTGACCTTGGCTCAAGCTAGCAACCATGGGGTCACATCTATGATCCTATGCTCAAGCCAGCGACCCCATGCTCAAGCTGGTGAGCCCACGCTCACCTGCAACCTCAGGGTTTTGAACCTGGGTCCTCTGTATCCCAGTCTGATGCTTATCCACTATGCCACCACCTGGTCAGGCAGTGAGTGGAGATATTCTGTCCGATGCTTATCCACTATGCCACCACCTGGTCAGGCAGTGAGTGGAGATATTCTGTCCTCTCCTTACTTCTGTCTTGCAATCTTCTGCTCTGCCTGCATAGACTGAGGCTATTAGGAAACAGAAAACATGGAAACCTGAGAAATACAATTCCTTTCTAGACAGAGCAATGCAAGAAACATAAGATTGGACATGAATCAAAAATAACTTTCATTTGTTTTGTATTTAACAACATGCTAAAAATCTTTTATTAATTCTAAATTTATTGTATATTCTTCATTATTTATGTAAAATGTTATATATTTGTGATTCATAATTATTTTTCTACAAATACACTGTTAGTTCTTTTTCTTGATTTACTGCAATCACTAGGACTTCCAATAAAATGTTATGTAAGTACTAACAGTGGGCTTTCTTGTCACTATTGCAAAGGGAAAGTTTCCAATATTTCACAACTAAGCACATTTGCTATGGGTTATATAGGGTGACTACTTTTTTCCATTTTATTAAGGTATAATTGATGTGCAAAAAAATTGAATATTTGATACAATTTCTTGAATTTGAATATATGCATACATTTGTGATATCATACCATAATAAAGATAATAAATGTATCATCCAGCACCTCCAAAAATACAAGTTTCCTTGTATTTTTTTGCTGTTTGTGTGTGTTATGAACACTTGATATGAGATTCACCCTCTGAACAATTTTTTAAGTGCACAACACCATATTGTTAATTATAGGCACTATGTTTTGCAGCAGATATCTAAATTTTATTTATCTTGTATAACTGTAGTTTATACATATGGATAAAAATCTTTATGATTTTCTTCTTTTCCCAGCCCCAGGAGAAAACCCATTCTATTTTTTGTTAAGCTTGATTACTTTAGATTCCTTTTAAAAGTAGAATGACATTGTCTTCTGTGACTGACTTATTTCACTCAGCTTAATGTCTTTCAGGTTCAACCAATTTCTTGCAAATGGTAGAACTTTATTCTCTTTAAAGGCTGGTTAATAGGCCATTGTATACTGTATATCACATTTTCTTTATCTATTCATTTGTCAATAGTTATTTGGAAAACACACCTTAAGCAGCACTAGAAGTAGTAGCAACTCCTATTGATGTGTAGGTGAGAAATTAGGAGAATACTAATATTCTTATTTAAGATACTACTATACAACCAACAAATTATTGATTAATTTTAAATATATGTATACACACATTCACTGTAAAATATTTGAATAGTGTAGTAAAAATGCTCACAAAGATAGCTATCCACTTTTCAGGCCCTGGCTGGTTAGCTCAGTTGTAGAGCACCAGCCCAGCATGTGTAAGTCCCGGTTTCGATTCCTGGCCAGGGCACACAGAAAAGGTCCCAGCTGCTTCTCCACCCTTCTCCCTCCCCTTTCTCTCTGTCTTTCTTTTCCCTTTCTGCAGCCAAGGCTCTGTTAGAGCCAAGTTGGCCTGAGCGATGAGGATGGCTCTATGGCCTCTGCCTCAGGTGCTGGAATGGCTCCAGTTGCAGCAGAGCATTGCCCCTAGTGGACATGCCGGGTAGATCCCAGTCAGGCACATGTGAGAACCTGTCTCTCTGCCTCCCTGCTTCTCACTTCAGAAAAATACAAAAATAATAATGATAATAATAAAAGATAGTTACCCAATTTTATTTCCAGAATTTCTCCTTGATCCTGTTTATACAAGATCTTGTTAAACTATACTATGAGAGAGAATATAAAAAATATATAGCAAGATTATAAGTATTATTTAACTTACAGAGAATTATCCAACATTATTCTAAAAATTTTACAATTTTATTTCTCAAATTTTACTCAGATTTTAGTCATGAGTTCCTTGGAGAAGTTATAAACCAAAGACCTCTCCAGCACCATCTGGTATAAATTACTGCAGACATTGCTGGTAGAGAGACAAAGGACTGTGGTATGATCCTCTTTGTTGATCATCTAATCCTTACTACTGAATCCAGAGTGTATCTGTGTTCTGTATAAAACACAGAATGCTGAAAGTGAACCAGAGCAGAACAAAGCTTTAATCAATTCACTGTTTCTTGTTGAGGATAGTTTTGCTTCAGTGGGTAGAAATCCAATTATCTATGAAAGGTTAAGGATAAAGTTGTCTATACCCTCTGTAAATGGTTTACTGACCACATTGTTTTTCCTATTTGTTTGCTCACTGAAAGATGACCTCCTCTCTTCTTCCACTGAGGTTAAAAAAAGTGTCCAATTTAACTGAAAATGAGTGTCAGGATGAAGATGAGCTTAGAAAATAAAATACTATATTTATGTGTTCATTTGACAAAAACTGTGATTGCAAACCATGTATCAGACATTGTGATAGGCATTAAAGGATCCAAGAATCCAAGATACCTATTTATTTATTTATTTATTTATTTATTTATTTATTTATTGTATTTTTCTGAAGCTGGAAATGGGGAGAGACAGACAGACTCCCGCATGCGCCTGACCGGGATCCACCCAGCACGCCCACCAGGGGCGACACTCTGCCCACCAGGGGGCGATGCTCTGCCTCTCCGGGGTGTCACTCTGCCGTAACCAGAGCCACTCTAGCGCCTGGGGCAGAGGCCAAGGAGCCATCCCCAGCACCCGGGCCATCTTTGCTCCAATGGAGCCTTGGCTGCGGGAGGGGAAGAGAGAGACAGAGAGGAAGGAGGGGGTGGGGGTGGATAAGCAAATGGGCGCTTCTCCTATGTGCCCTGGCCAGGAATCGAACCTGGGTCCCCCGCACGCCAGGCCGACACTCTGCTGCTGAGCCAACTGGCCAGGGCCCCAAGATACCTCTTTAATCTCAAGATGTTCCCAGTCCAATGGTAAAGAAAAACTAAGATAAAACAATTATTAGCACTACTGCAGGGACATTGACCAAATTATATACTTCTACTTCTTTATCAGTAAGATAAAAAAATTAGAATACAAAAAATTAACAAAATTACAATATGGTTTCCCAAATTTCAAATTTTATATAAACACATACACACACACACATATATGTATATGCATATGAGCTATATGTATACATACATATGTGGACACACACATGCCTTCTCTTTCTACCTCTTTTTCCTCTTTTACTTTCCCTTATCATTTTTAAAAATTCAACTATCAAACAGAAGATGAACTGATGAACTGATTATGTATGTACATCTTGATAATCCAACTATCTCACATAACAAAAGGCATTGTATTAATCATCAAAATGCTTGGAAGTTTTAACATTTCATATGACAAATAAAGAAATTACATTAAAATTTTTAAATTATAATTTAAAAAATTTTAAATATTTATAAAAGTTCAAATTTCATCCGAGTACAAGAATTGACTGAAAACATCAAACACAAAAAGAGCAAGTTAAATTTGATTTAAATATATTAGTAATATATAAAAATAAATGTGAGGGGTTTCATGTTTCCTTTTTCAAAATTCCTTTTCTTGTTTTAAAATAAATGTCTAGTATTTTTCAAAGCACAATGAGTTTTTCCAGATTTTTCTTTTTTCTTTAAAAAAATTTTTTTATTCTTCAATAGCTTGACATACAATATATTAGTTTCAAATGTACAACCAGGTGATTAGACATTTATAGAACTTACTAAGTAATTATTCTGATAAGTCTCAAACCCATCTGACATCATACATGGTTATTAAAATATTGACTATATTTTCTATGCTGTACATTGCATCCCCATGACTATTCTGTAACAACCAATTTATACTTCTTAATCCCTTCACCTTTTTCACCCATCCCCTTAAGCCCCTCCCCTTGGCAACTATCAAAATACTCTCTGTATTTATGAGTCTGTTTCTATTCTGCTTATTTATTTTGTTTTTAGATTCAATTGTTGATATGTATTTATTACTATTTTATTGTTCATGTATTTTATCTTTATTTTTTATTCTTCCTAAAGAAGAAGACCTTTAACATTTCATATAATACTGGTTTGGTATGGATAAACTCCTTTAACTTTTCCTTGTATGGAACATCTTTATATGTCCTTTGATTCTAAATGATAGCTTTGCTAGGTGGAATAATCTTGGTTGTAGGTTCCTGATTTTCATCACTTTTAATACTTATTCTGTGCCACTTCTTTCTAGCCTGCAAAGTTTCTACTGAGAAATCATCTGACAGTCTTACAGGAGTCCTTATGGGTAACTGTTTTTCTCTTGCTGCTTTTAAGATTCTTTGTGTTGAGACCTGAAGATGGCAGAGGAATAGGCAGATACACAGACTCCCAGTTCATACCACCAAACTGGATTACAAATTAATTTAGGAACAATCAGCATAAAAAATCAACTCTGGACTACAAGAATAGCTCCCAAAAACCAAGGAGCAAAGAAGAAGCCATACCGAGCCTGGGAGGGAGTGCCAAGGAATGGTGGGTCTCCCTTGCTTACAGAAATGAAGGGTGGGTGAGGCTGAGAGCCCAGAAGGGCTCTCACTCCAAGGAAAAGAGCAGAAAATATTGCTCCCAGCCACTTACCTGGGGACATGGGAACAAGGTGTGTTAAAAGGCCTGGCTTCTCTTCCAAAAGGAAAGAGGAGAGAGAGAGAGAGAGAGAGACAGATGGTGAGGGGTAGAGGAATGCATGGGATGACCTGAGAAGCTGACCCATCCAGTGCTGAAGGTGGCCATAGCTGGGGGAGGGGTTGATCCTTCCACACAATACAAGACTAAAGTGGTTCTAGGTGACCCATCTCCAGACATCTCTCAAGCTCCAATCAGCGCAACAAGACATAACTGAAAACAAGAAGTGGGGAGGAGGGGCAGTAACTCAGGTCACCATGGAGATCTGAGAAACACCTCCCCCTACTGAAACTGAGAAAACACCCCTCCCCTGAGAGAGTAACTGGCAGATCAGTCCTTCAGAGTCTCAGGTTACACCCACCCCATTCCTGGATACAGTTACAAATAAGTCCCTTGGTGAGATCAGTAAACAAGACTACCACTGTGTTAAGAAAGCTGGGAAGAAAACAAATAAATCAAGACTTCAAAGTGGCTCTACTAGAAAAGCCAAATCTGACAGTGGATTAAAAATAACAGCTGATGCCAACCAAAGAAGATCTAGAAATAACACAAATGAAAATTGGATGCAGACAACACCAGGCTTAGACTCAACAAGATCAACAAACAATACACCCAAACACACAGACATAATGAGAAGACAGAGAAGTGCAATCCAAATGAAACCACAAGAGAAACCTCCAGGAAATGAACTGAGTAATATGGAAATAACCAAACTTCCAGATGCAGAGTTTAAAATAATGATTGTTAGGATGCTTAGGGATCTTAGAACAACAATGGATGGTCATTACGAACACCTAAGTAAAGAAATAGCAAGTATAAAAAAGGACATTGAAATATTAAAAATGAATCAGTCGGAGAGGACAAATACAATATCAAAAATAAAAGAAATTAAAAACAGAATAAATGAAGCTGAGGATTGAATCAGTGAGTTGGAGAACAAGTTGAATGAAGACATGGAAGCAGAGCAGAATAAAGAAAAGAGACTCAAAAAATATGAGGCAACTGTAAGAGAGTTTTGTGACAACAAGAAGACAAATAACATTCGCATCATAGGGGTTCCTGAAGAAGAAGAGAAAGAACAAGGGATAGGGACTTTTTAAAATCATATCATAGCTGAAAACTTTTCCAAATTAATGCAGGAAAAACTCTTACAAGTTCAAGAAGCACAGAGAACTCCATTAAAGAGAAACCCAAAGAAATCTACAGCAAGACACATCATAATTAAAATACCAAAGCTAAGTGATAAAGAGAAAATATTTAAAACTGCTAGAGAAAAAAAGGCTATCACCTACAAAGGAGCCCCCATAAGGATGACATCCAACTTCTCAACAGAAACACTTGTGACCAGAGGGAATGGCAAGAAGTATTTAAAGTAATGCAGAACAAGAACCTACAACCAAGACTACTTTATCCAGCAAGACTATTATTTAAAATTGAAGGAGAAATAAAAAGCTTCTCAAACAAAAAGGAAACTCAAGGAATTCATTACAACCAAATCAATGCTGCAGGAAATGTTACAGATCAAAGTGGGAAAAGAAAATAGCAAAAGAGAAATACAACTTTAAAGAATAAAATGGCAATAAACAACTACATATCAATAATAACCTTAAATGTAAATGGATTAAATAATCCAATCAAAAGATATAGGGCAGCTGCAAGGATAAAAAAACAGGACCCGTACATATGCTGTCTGCAAGAGACACACCTTAAAACAAAAAATGCACATACACTGAAGGTAAAAAAATGGAAAAAAAATTCATGCAAATGGTAAGGGAAAAAAAGCTGGTGTAGCAATACTTACATCAGACAAAATGGACTTTAAAACAAAGCTATAGTAAGAGATAAAGAAAACCACTACATAATGACAAAGGGAACAATCTAACGAGACGATATAACAATTATAGATATCCACACACCTAATATAGGAGCACCTAATTATATGAGGCAGACTTTGATGGATATAAAGGGTGAGAAAAACAGCAATACTATAATAGTAGGTGATTTCAATACTCCAGTAACATCACTATATAGATCCTCAAGAAAAAAAAATTAACAAAGAAATAGCAGACTTAAATTATACACTAGATCAATTGGATTTAACAGATATCTTCAGAACCTTTTACCCTAAAGCAGCAGAATATATATTCTTTTCAAGTGCTCATGATACATTCTCTACGATAGACCACATGTTAGGGCACAAAAGCGGTTTCAACAAATTTGTGAAGATTGAAATTATATCAAGCAATTTCTCTGATCACAATGGCATGAAACTAGAAATCAACCACAACAGAAAAATTCAAAATTCTCAAATACATGGAAATTAAATAGCAGGTTGTTAAATAACAAATGGATTAACAATGAGATCAAAGAAGAAATAAAATAATTCCAAGAAATGAATGATAATGAGCATACAACAACTCAAAATTTATGGGACAAAGCAAAAGCAGTACTGAGAAGGAAGTTCATAGCACTACAGGCATAGCACTTCTACTTTAAGAAGCTAGAAAAAGCTCAAATAAACAACTTAACCCTGCATCTAAAAGAACTAGAAAAAGAACAGCAATTAAAGCCAAAAAGATAGTAGAAGGAAGGAAATAATAAAGATCAGAACAAAAATAAATGACATAGAGGATAAAGAAACAATACAGAGGATCAATGAAACCAGGAGTTGGTTCTTTGAAAAGGTAAAAAAGATCGATGAACCTTTAACTAGACTCAACAAGAAAAAAAGAGAGAGGACTCAAATAAATAAAATTAGAAATGAGAGTGGAGAAATAACAACTGACAAACAGAAATACAAAATATTGTAAGAAAGTACTATAAAGAATTGTATTCCAAAAACTAGACAACCTAGATAAAATAGACAAATTCCATGAAGCATACAAACTTCCAAAAATCAATCTGGAAGAATCAGAAAACCTAAACAGACCGATTACAACAAATGAGATCAAAACAGTTATCAAAAAACTCTCAACAAAAATAAGTCCTGGACCTGATGGCTTCAAAAGTGAATTCTACCAAATATTCAAGGAAGAACTTTCTTCTCAAACTATTTCAAAAAATTCAAGAAGAAGGAAGACTTCCAAGCTCCTTTCATGAGGCAAGCATAATTCTGATTCCAAAACCAGGCAAAGACAACACAAAGAAAAAAAATTATAGGCCAATATTCCTGATGAATATAGATGCTAAAATCCTCAACAAAATATTAGCAAACTGGATCCAACAATATATGGAAAAAATCATACACCATGATCAAGTGGGATTTATTCTGGGTAGGCAAGGCTGGTACAATATTTGCAAATCAATCAATGTGATTAATCACATAAACAAAAGGAAGGAAAAAAACCACATGATAATTTCAATAGATGCAGAAAAAGCATTTGATAAAATCCAGCACCCATTCATGATCAAAACTCTCAGCAAAGTGGGAATACAGGGAACATACCTCAACATGATAAAGGCGATCTATGACAAACCCACAGCCAACATCATACACAATGGACAAAAATTAAAAGCAATCCTCTTAAGATCAAGAACAAGGCAGGGGTGCCCCTAATTCAACATAGTCTGGAAGTCCTAGCCACAGCAAAAAGACAAGAAGAAGAAATAAAAGGTATCCAAATTGGAAAAGAAGAAGTAAAACTATCATTATATGCAGATGATATGATACTGTATATAGAAAACCCTAAAGTCTCAGTCAAAAAACTACTGGACCTGATAAATGAATTCAGCAAGGTGGCAAGATATAAAATTAATACTCAGAAATCAGAGGCATTTTTATACACCAACAATAAACTTACAGAAAGAGAAATTAAGGAAAAAAATCCCCTTCACTATTGCAACCAAAAAAATCAAGTACCTAGGAGTATATTTAACCAAGAATATTAAAGACTTGTACTTGGAAAATTATAACACATTGATAAAAGAAATCAAGGAAGATACAAACAAATGGAAGCATATGCTGTGCTCATGGATAGGAAGAATAAACATCATTAAAATGCCTATATTACCAAAAGCAATTCATAAATTCAATGCAATACCAATTAACATACCAATGACATACTTTAAATATATAGAACATATATTCCAAAAACTTATATGGAACCAAAAAAGAACACGAATAGCCTCAGCAATCTTGAAAAGAAAGAATAAAGTGGGAGGTATCACACTTCCAGATATCAAGTTATACTACAAGGTCATTGTACTCAAACAAGCCTGGTACTGGCATAAGAACAGGCATATAGATCAATGGAACAGAACTGAGAACCCAGAAATAAACCCACACCTTTATGGACAATTGATATTTGACAAAGGAGGTAAGAGCATACAATGGAGTAAAGACAGTCTCTTCAAGAAATGGTGTTGGGAAAATTGGACAGCTACCTGCAAAAAAATGAAACTAGACCACCAACTTACACCATTCACAAAAATAAACTCTAAATGGATAAAAGACTTAAATGTAAGCCATGAAACCATAAGCATCTTAGAAGTAAACATAGGCATTAAGCTCTCCAACATCTCTCGCAGCAATATATTTGCCAATTTATCTCCACAGGCAAGTGAAATAAAAGACAAGATAAACAAATAGGACGATATCAACCTAAAAAGCACAGCTAAAGACAATAAGAACAGAATAAAAAGACAAACTACACAATGGGAGAACATATTCAACAATATGTCTGATAAGGGATTAACAACCAAAATTTATGAAGAACTTGTAAAACTCAACATCAGAAAGACAAACAATCCAATCAAAAAATGGGCAAAAAAAATGAATAGACACTTCTCCAAAGAGGATATACAGATGGCCAATAGGCATATAAAAAATGCTCAACATCACTAATTATTAGAGAAATGCAAATTAAAACCACAATGAGATATCACCTCATACCAGTCAGAATGGCGATCATCAACAAAACAACACAGAATAAAGTGCTGGTGAGGATGTGGAGAAAAGGGAACCCTCCTGCACTGCTGGTGGGAATGCAGACTGGTGCATCCACTGTGGAAAACAGTATGGAGATTCCTCAAGAAATTAAAAATAGAACTGCCTTTTGATCCAGCTATACCACTGTTAGGAATATACCCTAAGAACACCATAGCACTGTTTCAAAAAGAGAAATGCACTCCATGTTTATGGCAGCATTGTTCACAATAGCAAAGATCTGGAAACAGCCCAAGTGTCCATCAGAGGATGAATGGATTAAAAATCTATGGTACATATATAGTATGGAATACTACTCAGCCATAAGAAATGATGACATCGGATCATTTACAACAACATCGATGGACCTTGATAACATTATACTGAGTGAAATAAGTAAAGCAGAAAAAACTAAGAACTATATGATTCCTTACATAGATGGACATAAAAATGAGACTCAGAGACATGGACAAGAGTGTGATGGTTACGGGGGTGGGGGAAGGGGAGGGGCACAATAAAAACCAGATAGAAGGTGGCAGAAGACAATTTATCTTTGGGTGAGGGGTATGCAATGTAATCAAATGTCAAAATAACCTTGAGATGTTTTCTCTGAACATATGTACCCTGATTTATCAATGTCACCCCATTAAAATTAATTAAAAAAAGATTTTTTTTGTGTTTACCTTTTGCATTTTAATTATGATGTGTCTTGGTTTAAGCCTTTTGGGGTTCATCTTGTTTGGTACTCTCTGTGCTTCCTGGACTTGTATGTTTATTTCCTTTGCCAGGTTAGGGAAATTTTCTTTTGTTATTATTTCATATAGGTTTCCTGTTTTTTGCTCTCTCTCTTCTCCTTCTGGCAGCTTCGTGATGTGAATGTTGGTATGCTTGGAGTTGGCCCAGATGCTCCTTCCACCATCTTCAGTTTTTGGATTCTTTCTTCCTTTTGCTTCCTTATATTCTAAATTACTAATTTGATTCTCAGCTTTATCTACTCTACTATTGATTTCCTCTAAATTATTTTTTATTTCAGTTACTGTAGTCTTTATTTTTGACTGGTTCTTTTTTATGTTTTCTATGTTCTTAGTAAATTCCTTGA